>NC_083341.1:65784583-66984583 GCF_019175385.1 Lycium barbarum
GCTCGGTGAAATGCTATCAAAAGGGGCCCTAACTTGGTACGACCACTACCCGAACATTCCATCACTTCTTTCGAGGATGCTCGCGGATGAGTTGTTTTTAAAGCACATGCGGAGCCAAGAAGGTGCAGGCAAGAAAGGCGAACATCTTCAAAATTGTTATATCCCGTGTTTTCACACGTTTGGAGAAACTTGAATTATATGGGATTCTTGAGATATAAGATTAATTTTATATCTTGTTGAACATAGGAGTTATGCATGAAAGAATAGAGTCATGAAAGTGTGGGACAAGGCTAAGGGTAATTTTGGAATTTTGGAAATTTGTTTCGGGAATTACAAAATACGATTCACAAGTTGTTGGGCTTGTAAAATAAGAAACAATTGAGGCCCAAAATATTAGGGGGTGGCCGGCCATGATGGCCTTGGCCCAAGCCAAAATTTGTATTTAATTTCCATAAGATTAATTAACATAATGGCCTTGATCCAAGCCCATTTTTACTTGGTCATGTGCTTGGTCATGTGACCAAGTCTTGATATTATATGTATAAGAAGATTCAAGACATTAGAAGGCAAGACCAAACAAAGCAAAAATAAGAAAGAAAAGGGAGAGGGTTTCGGGTTTGAGGGGCAAAATTGACCCTCCAAAATCTTGCTTCAAAAATTCATTTCTTGTTAAATTCCTACTAATTCAAGGTTCCTTTGCATCTTGGTATAGTTGGATTGGAGTGGGGAGCACTAGAATCTCCAAGGTGATCATATATTCAAGTGAAGGAGACTTGAGGAAAGGTAAGAATTTCTACCTTTTTATTGTGTTGTTGAGTTTTGTTTGTGTTGTAGTATGTAGAAATGTGTTGATTGGATGGAAAAATGGAAGTTTGCAATGTGGGTTTGGAATTGGAGGTGTAGCCGTGTGTATATATATGTTGTATAGCCAAAAATGTGTTGAAACTATGTTGTATTCTAGTTGTGAATGTGATGGAATTCATGTTGAGAATGAAAGTGGAATAAATTTGATTGAATTGCTAAAATAGCACTTGGCCGTGTGGTGTATTTGGCTTGAGAATAAAATGGATTAAGTTTGTTTAGTGTATTGGAGTGTTATTGTAATGCTTGATATGTGAATGAAGTTAGAATGATATAAGTTTGTATTGAATTGGAATATAGAAACTTATGTCGTTTTAGTATAATTTTCCGACATTAAGGAAATGAAGTTGTTTGATTGCTAATAGTGATGATCATTGATGAATTTGGAAGTTGGAAACTTGTTATGAAGTTATATGCCAAAGATTTGATGTTTTGCATAAATTAAGACTTTGGCGGAAAATTGTATATTATGTATATCAAGTGTATATCTTAAGGAAAATGATATGAAATGCCTCTAAATCTATGTTGTGATGATCTTGAGTAATTATGGATGTGAAAGTAATGATGTTAGTTTGAAAGTTTGGATTAGAAGGGAAGTTATGGCAAGTTGTGGAAACAATGACTAGTTGAAGGATAATTGTGTTGTTAATGCTTTTTGTTGATGTTAATGTTGTTGTTTGGGTTGTTGTTGATGAATTATAGCCGAGTTGAATTCTCGGGGTGCTATATGTATAGGAGAGGTGCTGCCGAAATTTCGGTAGCCAATTATGCATCAAATTGGAACTTTGGTATTATTAGCTTACAATTGGTAAACTTGACCAATTGCAGTTTTTCGACGAAACGGGAAGTGAGATTGGAAAGGCTTAAGGAGCGTGAAAGGTATGTAAAGCAAACCCAATTCTTCCCTTGGCATGCCCCTAGTATGTTAGGGTCGGATCCGGGCCTCGAAGGACCTCTTGGCCCTCGGAATCCGCAAGACAAAATTTCAGTTTTTCCTTCAATAGAATTGAACTACTTTGATACGCTTTTTCTGAAATTATGCGATTTTGCTCCAAATTACTCAGAAAGTCATAGAATGTCTGTAGAACCTTTTTAGGTGACTCGATATGCTTAGAGGGCACAATTTGAGCCCGCCGCCTTATTTGTCCCGAGGCGGGCCCGCTATTTACGGTTTTGCCCCTAATATGCTAAAGATTCCTTTTTAAGCGATTTTTGAAAGAAATGTTTTAATTACCCTACTAATCGCTTAATGAATATTATTCTAAATATTCTATTAAATCTTATAAATTATTTTGACACTCGGAATGACTTCAGTAAAGTTATATTTTTGTAAATTATTATGATATCCGAATTGTATTAATTCTGATTCCGTCCGACTCCATTTGATTTGTTTGTCTTCGCTACGCCTCATCGAGTCTTTGAAAAAATACTTATGATATTTTTAAATTGCATTAGTCTCTCACTACTCCATTCGTGGATGTCCCAATGTTTCCCACACTGAGCCCGGGCCAGGATATGTTGTCAAGCGTAATTCTCTGCATTGTTCGCCGCGTCCCGTTGTGAGGAGGCAGGTATACGCGTACATGGGTCTGTGGAGTATGATGTGCCATGTCCGCCTATTTTGATCTGATCTGTATGGCCATTTTGATATGACATTATATGATACGGGGCCACGCCCCTTTTTCTGATTCCTCTGTATAGTGGCACCAGCGTCGGGAGGGTGGCCACATTCTGTCTGCCGAGTCCCGTGTCAGGGACCGGATATGATATGATATGACATATGTTTTTGTACGCATTCTGTCTGTTTTGGAAATATGCATTTGACACTCTGGATTCTGTACTCATTTTCTGTAACCAATATGATTTGACTTATGTGATTCCGCTTTACATATTCAGTACATATTTCGTACTGACCCCCTTTCTTCGGGGGCTGCGTTTTCATGCCGCGCAGGTACTGACGACAGGTTCGCTGATCCACACGTTTAGGATCCTATTTCTGCTATTTGGGGCGCTCTCTTCTACAGAGCCCATCTTTTGGTACAGTCTGTCACTGCTATCTGGATATGTACTTTGTTCAGGGTATGACGGGGCCCTGTCCCGTCTTATGATTATGATATGTTCTGTAGAGGTCTGTGGATACATCTGTGTGGGTTCTGTACATATGTTTGGGATATTCTGTTCTGTGATGGCCTTATCGGCCTATGTGTGCCAAGTCTGCTTTTCTGCTAAGTTCTGTAGCGACCACTAATATTATTATTATATTATTATTCTGTTAATATGCTAATTTGGGGTATCGGGTACGTATAGGTGCCCAGCTCGGGCACTGGTCGCGGCCCACGGGGTTGGGTCGTGACAAAAGTGGTATCAGAGCAGTTCGTCCTCGGAATGTCCACAGACCGTGTCTAGTAGAGTCTTGTTTATCGGTGTGTTGTGCACCACGCCTATAAACAGGAGGCTACAGGGCATTTAGGATACTACCCTTCTTTCTGTCTTAGATCGTGCGATAGAGCTGTGTTATCAGGATGACCCCTCCCTAACGAGCGGCTATATTTGCAGATATGCCTCCAAAAAAGGCAACCGCGGCCCAAAAGGCCAAGTCAGCAGCCTTGGGAGAGACTAGCCTGGTCCAGAGGATTACCAGGGCCCAGGCACATATTGCTCCGGGGACTTTGCCCCAGACAGAGGGTTCGTCTACACCGCCACTCGTGGAGGAGATTGGGGCGGCCGCAGCCGCAGATCGGGGGGCGGCTCCACCGCCAGCTCCCGCAGTTCCAGTACCTGAGCCTCCAGCTCCACGGCCAGGCACTGAGGATCAGTCTATGAGGGAGGCAGTCCAGTTGCTGACGAGACTTGTGGCAGGGCAGGTTCAGGGGCATGGACTGGGAGGTGACCGGGCAGTCAGGCGTGATAGTTCGAGAGCCCGTGAGTTTTTGACTTGTAACCCTCCAGAGTTCTTCGGGACAAAGCCCGAGGAGGATCCTGAGGAGTTTATCAGGAAGATGCGACGCACTCTAGATTTGATTAATGCTTCCGAGACAGAGTCAGTCGCGTTAGCTTCGTACCGGTTATATGATGTGGCGGCAAACTGGTACGAGTCATGGGGGATATCCAGGGGGGACGGCGCTCCTCCAGCAGTTTGGGGCGATTTTTCTCAGGCATTTCTTGGACATTTTCTGCCCCCAGAGTTGCGACGAGCCAGATCTGATAGATTCTTATTATTGAGGCAGAAGGGCCGCAGTATCCGGGACTATAGTTTGGAGTTTGATTCCTTGGCCCGATATGCACCTACTGTGGTGGCTACTATGGCGGACCGGATGCACAGATATATTATGGGGCTGGATCGGTATTTTGTTGATAGCTGCTTAGTATTGGCTGCTCAGCCCGGTATGGACATTGCCCGTATCCAGGCCCATGCCCAGGGCATGGAGGATCGGGGCAGAGGAGGACACCAGCCTGACAGGGGCCAGGATCGGAGACAGCCCAAGAGGGCCAGGTCATCTGGAGATTTTCGGGGCAGACAGCCCCAACAGCCGCAGCAGCCTAGCAGATTTTCATCTCAGCCGGCGCAGAGCGCGCCTCCCCAGCCTACAGGTCGCAGATTCGATAGCCCAGGGTATTCAGGAGCAGGCCAGAGCTCCAGGGCTTCAGGTTCGCGGACAGATAGGGGTTCTGGTCAGATGAGGCCACCCAGGGTTCAGTGTTCTTTTTGCGGCAGATACCATACGGGAGAGTGCTACAGAGCCACCGGTGCATGCTTTTCTTGTGGCCGTCAGGGCCATTCTGTGAGAGATTGCCCGTATAAGGGTAGTTCGGGTGGTGCAGCGCAGCCTACCGGATCAGCCGCTGGGTCTTCATCTTCGTCAGTGGCTATGCGCCCTACGGGGCAGGGTATTTCGGCACCAGCGGGTCGTGGCAGAGGCCGTGGTGGAGCTTCTGGTATTAGCGGTCCTTCGAACCGCATTTATGCTTTGGCCAGTCGCCAGGATCAGGAGGCATCTCCTAATGTCGTTACAGGTACTTTATTGGTCTTCTCTCGGTCTGTGTATGCATTAATTGATCCAGGTTCGACTTTATCATATATTTCACCCCTTGTTGCCGGTAAAATTGGTATTATGTCTGAACCTATAGAGCCATTTGAGGTAGCCACGCCGATAGGGGATTTTGTTGTAGCGAAACAGGTTTATAAAGACTGTTCTGTGATCGTTTGTGACCGTGACACTAAGGCAGATCTGGTAGAGTTAGATATGACTGAATTTGATGTTATTATGGGTATGGATTGGCTAGATTCCTGTTACGCTAATGTTGACTGCCAGAATAAGGTAGTTCGCTTCCAGTTTCCCGGGGAGCCAGTTATCAATTGGGCTGGTAATACAGCATCGCCGAAAGGTAAGTTTATTTCATACCTTAAGGCAAAGAAAATGATCAGAAAGGGTTATATCTATCATCTGGTTCGGGTGCAAGACTTGGACGCCGAGACGCCGACACTTCAGTCAGTCCCCGTGGTTAGTGAGTTTCCAGATGTTTTCCCCGACGAGCTTCCAGGTCTTCCTCCAGAGCGGGAGATAGACTTCTCTATTGACTTACTCCCAGACACTCAGCCTATCTCTATTCCTCCGTATAGAATGGCGCCTGCAGAGTTAAAGGAGTTGAAGGAGCAGCTGAAAGATTTGTTGGGTAAGGGCTTCATCAAACCCAGTACTTCGCCTTGGGGAGCCCCGGTATTATTTGTGCGTAAGAAAGACGGGTCGCTGCGTATGTGTATTGATTATCGGCAGCTGAATAAGGTAACGATAAAGAATAAATACCCCCTCCCCAGGATTGATGATTTGTTTGATCAGCTACAGGGCGCTAAGTGTTTTTCGAAGATAGATCTTCGATCCGGTTACCACCAGGTGCGAGTACGAGAGGCCGATATCCCTAAGACAGCTTTCCGGACCCGATATGGGCATTACGAGTTCAGGGTTATGTCTTTTGGGCTAACAAATGCTCCCGCAGTATTCATGGATTTGATGAACCGGGTATTCAGGCCATTCTTGGATATGTTTGTAATTGTATTCATTGATGATATCCTGGTTTATTCTCGGTCTGAGGCGGAGCACGCAGATCATCTGAGATCGGTATTAGGGGTACTCCGGCATCAGAAGTTATATGCGAAATTTTCTAAGTGCGAATTCTGGCTGTCTTCAGTGGCCTTCTTGGGGCATATTATTGCAGCTGATGGTGTCCGGGTGGACACACAGAAGATTGAGGCCGTGAAGAATTGGCCCAGACCTACGACGCCCACAGAGGTACGCAGTTTCCTGGGGTTAGCAGGTTATTACAGGAGGTTTGTGGAGAAGTTTGCTTCGATTTCAGCGCCTTTGACAAGGCTGACTCAGAAGGGAGCTAAGTTCCAATGGTCTGACGCTTGTGAACGGAGCTTCCAGTTGCTGAAGGAGAAGCTGACTACAGCCCCAGTTCTGACTCTTCCAGAGGGACCGGATGGGTATGTTATTTATTGTGACGCTTCTGGCATGGGGTTAGGCTGTGTATTGATGCAGCACGGCAGAGTTATAGCGTATGCTTCCCGGCAGCTCAAAAAGCATGAGAAGAATTATCCTACCCACGATCTGGAGCTCGCAGCGGTGATTCATGCTCTGAAGATATGGAGACACTATTTATATGGCGTTCATGTGGATATCTATACTGATCATAAGAGTCTCCAGTATATTTTCAGACAGAGAGAGCTTAATTTGCGGCAGCGGAGGTGGCTGGAGCTTCTGAAAGATTATGATGTAGATATTCTGTATCATCCGGGCAAGGCTAATGTTGTTGCAGACGCGCTCAGTCGGAAGTCTATGGGCAGTTTAGCCGATTTACAGCCAGACAGGAGAGAGATAGCCCGTGATGTTCAGCAGTTGGCTAGTCTCGGGGTTCGTCTGGCCGATTCTGGAGATACCCAGATTTCTGTTCGAGGGGTTTCTGAGTCATCTATCAGGGACGATATTAAGCGGCATCAGTTTGAGGATCCTGTCTTAGCTCGGTACAGGGACACAGCCTATGATAAGGAGAGGACTCCGTTCGAGTTTTCACCGGACGGCACTATGTTATACAAAGGCAGGTTGTGTGTACCGGATATTGCAGGCCTTCGGCAGCAGGTTATGAGCGAGGCACATTATGCTCGCTACTCGGTCCATCCTGGGTCTACGAAGATGTACCATGATCTCCGATGCTTATACTGGTGGGACGGTATGAAACGGGATGTTGCAGAGTTCGTCGCCCAGTGCCCTAATTGTCAGCAGGTCAAGATTGAGCATCAGAAGCCGGGTGGACTGTTGCAGGAGATGGAAATCCCGACTTGGAAGTGGGAGGTTATTAATATGGACTTCATTACAGGATTGCCTCGCACTCCACGGAAGTATGATTCCATCTGGGTCGTCGTTGATAGGCTGACGAAATCAGCCCATTTTCTTCCCGTCAGGACTACCTATTCCGCCGAGGATTATGCCAGGCTCTATATTAAGGAGATTGTGAAGCTTCACGGAGTTCCTATATCTATTATTTCTGACAGAGGCGCCCAGTTTACGGCGCATTTCTGGAGATCTTTTCAGGAGGGACTAGGGACTCAGGTGAGTCTGAGCACCGCATTTCATCCTCAGAGCGACGGGCAGGCCGAGCGCACTATACAGACGCTGGGGGATATGTTGCGGGCCTGCATTATCGATTTCAGAGGCAGCTGGGATGATCACTTGCCGTTGATTGAGTTTGCATATAATAACAGTTACCATTCCAGCATCCAGATGGCTCCGTACGAGGCTTTATATGGCAGGAAATGCAGATCGCCGATCGGCTGGTTCGATATTGGCGAGACAGAGTTGATTGGCCCAGATATGGTCCAGCAGGCAGTGGACAAGGTGAAGCTTATTCGAGAGCGACTGTTAACAGCCCAGAGTCGACAGAAGTCATACGCGGATAAACGGCGTCGACCGTTGGAGTTTCAAGTAGGCGATTGGGTATTCCTGAAGGTATCGCCTATGAAAGGCGTAATGCGGTTCGGCAGAAAGGGTAAGCTTAGTCCGCGTTATATTGGGCCTTATCAGATTGTTCGGAAAGTTGGAAATGTCGCCTATGAGTTAGATCTGCCATCTGATTTGGAAGCGGTACATCCGGTGTTTCACGTCTCTATGCTTCGTAAGTGCATCGGTGACCCTTCCAGAATATTCCCTGCAGATGATATTCAGGTGACGGAGCAGTTATCATACGAGGAGCAGCCCGTGTCTATTTTGGATCGTCAGGTAAGGAGGCTCCGGAATAAAGATGTAGCCTCCGTTAAGGTACTGTGGCGGAACGATAATAGGGAGGAAATGACGTGGGAGGCCGAAGAGGAGATGAAGAAGAAATATCCTCATCTGTTCCCTATGCCCACAGGTAACCTTAAATTCCTGCTTAAATTTATTTCAATGTCAATCGTATATCCTATGTGTTGTCTATAATCAGAACCTCCCCCAAGGTATTTTCCAACCTTATGAGGTTAATTTACATTCGAGGACGAATGTTCTAAAGGAGGGGAGGATGTTATATCCCGTGTTTTCACACGTTTGGAGAAACTTGAATTATATGGGATTCTTGAGATATAAGATTAATTTTATATCTTGTTGAACATAGGAGTTATGCATGAAAGAATAGAGTCATGAAAGTGTGGGACAAGGCTAAGGGTAATTTTGGAATTTTGGAAATTTGTTTCGGGAATTACAAAATACGATTCACAAGTTGTTGGGCTTGTAAAATAAGAAACAATTGAGGCCCAAAATATTAGGGGGTGGCCGGCCATGATGGCCTTGGCCCAAGCCCAAAATTTGTATTTAATTTCCATAAGATTAATTAACATAATGGCCTTGATCCAAGCCCATTTTTACTTGGTCATGTGCTTGGTCATATGACCAAGTCTTGATATTATATGTATAAGAAGATTCAAGACATTAGAAGGCAAGACCAAACAAAGCAAAAATAAGAAAGAAAAGGGAGAGGGTTTCGGGTTTGAGGGGCAAAATTGACCCTCCAAAATCTTGCTTCAAAAATTCATTTCTTGTTAAATTCCTACTAATTCAAGGTTCCTTTGCATCTTGGTATAGTTGGATTGGAGTGGGGAGCACTAGAATCTCCAAGGTGATCATATATTCAAGTGAAGGAGACTTGAGGAAAAGGTAAGAATTTCTACCTTTTTATTGTGTTGTTGAGTTTTGTTTGTGTTGTAGTATGTAGAAATGTGTTGATTGGATGGAAAAATGGAAGTTTGCAATGTGGGTTTGGAATTGGAGGTGTAGCCGTGTGTATATATATGTTGTATAGCCAAAAATGTGTTGAAACTATGTTGTATTCTAGTTGTGAATGTGATGGAATTCATGTTGAGAATGAAAGTGGAATAAATTTGATTGAATTGCTAAAATAGCACTTGGCCGTGTGGTGTATTTGGCTTGAGAATAAAATGGATTAAGTTTGTTTAGTGTATTGGAGTGTTATTGTAATGCTTGATATGTGAATGAAGTTAGAATGATATAAGTTTGTATTGAATTGGAATATAGAAACTTATGTCGTTTTAGTATAATTTTCCGACATTAAGGAAATGAAGTTGTTTGATTGCTAATAGTGATGATCATTGATGAATTTGGAAGTTGGAAACTTGTTATGAAGTTATATGCCAAAGATTTGATGTTTTGCATAAATTAAGACTTTGGCGGAAAATTGTATATTATGTATATCAAGTGTATATCTTAAGGAAAATGATATGAAATGCCTCTAAATCTATGTTGTGATGATCTTGAGTAATTATGGATGTGAAAGTAATGATGTTAGTTTGAAAGTTTGGATTAGAAGGGAAGTTATGGCAAGTTGTGGAAACAATGACTAGTTGAAGGATAATTGTGTTGTTAATGCTTTTTGTTGATGTTAATGTTGTTGTTTGGGTTGTTGTTGATGAATTATAGCCGAGTTGAATTCTCGGGGTGCTATATGTATAGGAGAGGTGCTGCCGAAATTTCGGTAGCCAATTATGCATCAAATTGGAACTTTGGTATTATTAGCTTACAATTGGTAAACTTGACCAATTGCAGTTTTTCGACGAAACGGGAAGTGAGATTGGAAAGGCTTAAGGAGCGTGAAAGGTATGTAAAGCAAACCCAATTCTTCCCTTGGCATGCCCCTAGTATGTTAGGGTCGGATCCGGGCCTCGAAGGACCTCTTGGCCCTCGGAATCCGCAAGACAAAATTTCAGTTTTTCCTTCAATAGAATTGAACTACTTTGATACGCTTTTTCTGAAATTATGCGATTTTGCTCCAAATTACTCAGAAAGTCATAGAATGTCTGTAGAACCTTTTTAGGTGACTCGATATGCTTAGAGGGCACAATTTGAGCCCGCCGCCTTATTTGTCCCGAGGCGGGCCCGCTATTTACGGTTTTGCCCCTAATATGCTAAAGATTCCTTTTTAAGCGATTTTTGAAAGAAATGTTTTAATTACCCTACTAATCGCTTAATGAATATTATTCTAAATATTCTATTAAATCTTATAAATTATTTTGACACTCGGAATGACTTCAGTAAAGTTATATTTTTGTAAATTATTATGATATCCGAATTGTATTAATTCTGATTCCGTCCGACTCCATTTGATTTGTTTGTCTTCGCTACGCCTCATCGAGTCTTTGAAAAAATACTTATGATATTTTTAAATTGCATTAGTCTCTCACTACTCCATTCGTGGATGTCCCAATGTTTCCCACACTGAGCCCGGGCCAGGATATGTTGTCAAGCGTAATTCTCTGCATTGTTCGCCGCGTCCCGTTGTGAGGAGGCAGGTATACGCGTACATGGGTCTGTGGAGTATGATGTGCCATGTCCGCCTATTTTGATCTGATCTGTATGGCCATTTTGATATGACATTATATGATACGGGGCCACGCCCCTTTTTCTGATTCCTCTGTATAGTGGCACCAGCGTCGGGAGGGTGGCCACATTCTGTCTGCCGAGTCCCGTGTCAGGGACCGGATATGATATGATATGACATATGTTTTTGTACGCATTCTGTCTGTTTTGGAAATATGCATTTGACACTCTGGATTCTGTACTCATTTTCTGTAACCAATATGATTTGACTTATGTGATTCCGCTTTACATATTCAGTACATATTTCGTACTGACCCCCTTTCTTCGGGGGCTGCGTTTTCATGCCGCGCAGGTACTGACGACAGGTTCGCTGATCCACACGTTTAGGATCCTATTTCTGCTATTTGGGGCGCTCTCTTCTACAGAGCCCATCTTTTGGTACAGTCTGTCACTGCTATCTGGATATGTACTTTGTTCAGGGTATGACGGGGCCCTGTCCCGTCTTATGATTATGATATGTTCTGTAGAGGTCTGTGGATACATCTGTGTGGGTTCTGTACATATGTTTGGGATATTCTGTTCTGTGATGGCCTTATCGGCCTATGTGTGCCAAGTCTGCTTTTCTGCTAAGTTCTGTAGCGACCACTAATATTATTATTATATTATTATTCTGTTAATATGCTAATTTGGGGTATCGGGTACGTATAGGTGCCCAGCTCGGGCACTGGTCGCGGCCCACGGGGTTGGGTCGTGACAAAAGTGGTATCAGAGCAGTTCGTCCTCGGAATGTCCACAGACCGTGTCTAGTAGAGTCTTGTTTATCGGTGTGTTGTGCACCACGCCTATAAACAGGAGGCTACAGGGCATTTAGGATACTACCCTTCTTTCTGTCTTAGATCGTGCGATAGAGCTGTGTTATCAGGATGACCCCTCCCTAACGAGCGGCTATATTTGCAGATATGCCTCCAAAAAAGGCAACCGCGGCCCAAAAGGCCAAGTCAGCAGCCTTGGGAGAGACTAGCCTGGTCCAGAGGATTACCAGGGCCCAGGCACATATTGCTCCGGGGACTTTGCCCCAGACAGAGGGTTCGTCTACACCGCCACTCGTGGAGGAGATTGGGGCGGCCGCAGCCGCAGATCGGGGGGCGGCTCCACCGCCAGCTCCCGCAGTTCCAGTACCTGAGCCTCCAGCTCCACGGCCAGGCACTGAGGATCAGTCTATGAGGGAGGCAGTCCAGTTGCTGACGAGACTTGTGGCAGGGCAGGTTCAGGGGCATGGACTGGGAGGTGACCGGGCAGTCAGGCGTGATAGTTCGAGAGCCCGTGAGTTTTTGACTTGTAACCCTCCAGAGTTCTTCGGGACAAAGCCCGAGGAGGATCCTGAGGAGTTTATCAGGAAGATGCGACGCACTCTAGATTTGATTAATGCTTCCGAGACAGAGTCAGTCGCGTTAGCTTCGTACCGGTTATATGATGTGGCGGCAAACTGGTACGAGTCATGGGGGATATCCAGGGGGGACGGCGCTCCTCCAGCAGTTTGGGGCGATTTTTCTCAGGCATTTCTTGGACATTTTCTGCCCCCAGAGTTGCGACGAGCCAGATCTGATAGATTCTTATTATTGAGGCAGAAGGGCCGCAGTATCCGGGACTATAGTTTGGAGTTTGATTCCTTGGCCCGATATGCACCTACTGTGGTGGCTACTATGGCGGACCGGATGCACAGATATATTATGGGGCTGGATCGGTATTTTGTTGATAGCTGCTTAGTATTGGCTGCTCAGCCCGGTATGGACATTGCCCGTATCCAGGCCCATGCCCAGGGCATGGAGGATCGGGGCAGAGGAGGACACCAGCCTGACAGGGGCCAGGATCGGAGACAGCCCAAGAGGGCCAGGTCATCTGGAGATTTTCGGGGCAGACAGCCCCAACAGCCGCAGCAGCCTAGCAGATTTTCATCTCAGCCGGCGCAGAGCGCGCCTCCCCAGCCTACAGGTCGCAGATTCGATAGCCCAGGGTATTCAGGAGCAGGCCAGAGCTCCAGGGCTTCAGGTTCGCGGACAGATAGGGGTTCTGGTCAGATGAGGCCACCCAGGGTTCAGTGTTCTTTTTGCGGCAGATACCATACGGGAGAGTGCTACAGAGCCACCGGTGCATGCTTTTCTTGTGGCCGTCAGGGCCATTCTGTGAGAGATTGCCCGTATAAGGGTAGTTCGGGTGGTGCAGCGCAGCCTACCGGATCAGCCGCTGGGTCTTCATCTTCGTCAGTGGCTATGCGCCCTACGGGGCAGGGTATTTCGGCACCAGCGGGTCGTGGCAGAGGCCGTGGTGGAGCTTCTGGTATTAGCGGTCCTTCGAACCGCATTTATGCTTTGGCCAGTCGCCAGGATCAGGAGGCATCTCCTAATGTCGTTACAGGTACTTTATTGGTCTTCTCTCGGTCTGTGTATGCATTAATTGATCCAGGTTCGACTTTATCATATATTTCACCCCTTGTTGCCGGTAAAATTGGTATTATGTCTGAACCTATAGAGCCATTTGAGGTAGCCACGCCGATAGGGGATTTTGTTGTAGCGAAACAGGTTTATAAAGACTGTTCTGTGATCGTTTGTGACCGTGACACTAAGGCAGATCTGGTAGAGTTAGATATGACTGAATTTGATGTTATTATGGGTATGGATTGGCTAGATTCCTGTTACGCTAATGTTGACTGCCAGAATAAGGTAGTTCGCTTCCAGTTTCCCGGGGAGCCAGTTATCAATTGGGCTGGTAATACAGCATCGCCGAAAGGTAAGTTTATTTCATACCTTAAGGCAAAGAAAATGATCAGAAAGGGTTATATCTATCATCTGGTTCGGGTGCAAGACTTGGACGCCGAGACGCCGACACTTCAGTCAGTCCCCGTGGTTAGTGAGTTTCCAGATGTTTTCCCCGACGAGCTTCCAGGTCTTCCTCCAGAGCGGGAGATAGACTTCTCTATTGACTTACTCCCAGACACTCAGCCTATCTCTATTCCTCCGTATAGAATGGCGCCTGCAGAGTTAAAGGAGTTGAAGGAGCAGCTGAAAGATTTGTTGGGTAAGGGCTTCATCAAACCCAGTACTTCGCCTTGGGGAGCCCCGGTATTATTTGTGCGTAAGAAAGACGGGTCGCTGCGTATGTGTATTGATTATCGGCAGCTGAATAAGGTAACGATAAAGAATAAATACCCCCTCCCCAGGATTGATGATTTGTTTGATCAGCTACAGGGCGCTAAGTGTTTTTCGAAGATAGATCTTCGATCCGGTTACCACCAGGTGCGAGTACGAGAGGCCGATATCCCTAAGACAGCTTTCCGGACCCGATATGGGCATTACGAGTTCAGGGTTATGTCTTTTGGGCTAACAAATGCTCCCGCAGTATTCATGGATTTGATGAACCGGGTATTCAGGCCATTCTTGGATATGTTTGTAATTGTATTCATTGATGATATCCTGGTTTATTCTCGGTCTGAGGCGGAGCACGCAGATCATCTGAGATCGGTATTAGGGGTACTCCGGCATCAGAAGTTATATGCGAAATTTTCTAAGTGCGAATTCTGGCTGTCTTCAGTGGCCTTCTTGGGGCATATTATTGCAGCTGATGGTGTCCGGGTGGACACACAGAAGATTGAGGCCGTGAAGAATTGGCCCAGACCTACGACGCCCACAGAGGTACGCAGTTTCCTGGGGTTAGCAGGTTATTACAGGAGGTTTGTGGAGACGTTTGCTTCGATTTCAGCGCCTTTGACAAGGCTGACTCAGAAGGGAGCTAAGTTCCAGTGGTCTGACGCTTGTGAACGGAGCTTCCAGTTGCTGAAGGAGAAGCTGACTACAGCCCCAGTTCTGACTCTTCCAGAGGGACCGGATGGGTATGTTATTTATTGTGACGCTTCTGGCATGGGGTTAGGCTGTGTATTGATGCAGCACGGCAGAGTTATAGCGTATGCTTCCCGGCAGCTCAAAAAGCATGAGAAGAATTATCCTACCCACGATCTGGAGCTCGCAGCGGTGATTCATGCTCTGAAGATATGGAGACACTATTTATATGGCGTTCATGTGGATATCTATACTGATCATAAGAGTCTCCAGTATATTTTCAGACAGAGAGAGCTTAATTTGCGGCAGCGGAGGTGGCTGGAGCTTCTGAAAGATTATGATGTAGATATTCTGTATCATCCGGGCAAGGCTAATGTTGTTGCAGACGCGCTCAGTCGGAAGTCTATGGGCAGTTTAGCCGATTTACAGCCAGACAGGAGAGAGATAGCCCGTGATGTTCAGCAGTTGGCTAGTCTCGGGGTTCGTCTGGCCGATTCTGGAGATACCCAGATTTCTGTTCGAGGGGTTTCTGAGTCATCTATCAGGGACGATATTAAGCGGCATCAGTTTGAGGATCCTGTCTTAGCTCGGTACAGGGACACAGCCTATGATAAGGAGAGGACTCCGTTCGAGTTTTCACCGGACGGCACTATGTTATACAAAGGCAGGTTGTGTGTACCGGATATTGCAGGCCTTCGGCAGCAGGTTATGAGCGAGGCACATTATGCTCGCTACTCGGTCCATCCTGGGTCTACGAAGATGTACCATGATCTCCGATGCTTATACTGGTGGGACGGTATGAAACGGGATGTTGCAGAGTTCGTCGCCCAGTGCCCTAATTGTCAGCAGGTCAAGATTGAGCATCAGAAGCCGGGTGGACTGTTGCAGGAGATGGAAATCCCGACTTGGAAGTGGGAGGTTATTAATATGGACTTCATTACAGGATTGCCTCGCACTCCACGGAAGTATGATTCCATCTGGGTCGTCGTTGATAGGCTGACGAAATCAGCCCATTTTCTTCCCGTCAGGACTACCTATTCCGCCGAGGATTATGCCAGGCTCTATATTAAGGAGATTGTGAAGCTTCACGGAGTTCCTATATCTATTATTTCTGACAGAGGCGCCCAGTTTACGGCGCATTTCTGGAGATCTTTTCAGGAGGGACTAGGGACTCAGGTGAGTCTGAGCACCGCATTTCATCCTCAGAGCGACGGGCAGGCCGAGCGCACTATACAGACGCTGGGGGATATGTTGCGGGCCTGCATTATCGATTTCAGAGGCAGCTGGGATGATCACTTGCCGTTGATTGAGTTTGCATATAATAACAGTTACCATTCCAGCATCCAGATGGCTCCGTACGAGGCTTTATATGGCAGGAAATGCAGATCGCCGATCGGCTGGTTCGATATTGGCGAGACAGAGTTGATTGGCCCAGATATGGTCCAGCAGGCAGTGGACAAGGTGAAGCTTATTCGAGAGCGACTGTTAACAGCCCAGAGTCGACAGAAGTCATACGCGGATAAACGGCGTCGACCGTTGGAGTTTCAAGTAGGCGATTGGGTATTCCTGAAGGTATCGCCTATGAAAGGCGTAATGCGGTTCGGCAGAAAGGGTAAGCTTAGTCCGCGTTATATTGGGCCTTATCAGATTGTTCGGAAAGTTGGAAATGTCGCCTATGAGTTAGATCTGCCATCTGATTTGGAAGCGGTACATCCGGTGTTTCACGTCTCTATGCTTCGTAAGTGCATCGGTGACCCTTCCAGAATATTCCCTGCAGATGATATTCAGGTGACGGAGCAGTTATCATACGAGGAGCAGCCCGTGTCTATTTTGGATCGTCAGGTAAGGAGGCTCCGGAATAAAGATGTAGCCTCCGTTAAGGTACTGTGGCGGAACGATAATAGGGAGGAAATGACGTGGGAGGCCGAAGAGGAGATGAAGAAGAAATATCCTCATCTGTTCCCTATGCCCACAGGTAACCTTAAATTCCTGCTTAAATTTATTTCAATGTCAATCGTATATCCTATGTGTTGTCTATAATCAGAACCTCCCCCAAGGTATTTTCCAACCTTATGAGGTTAATTTACATTCGAGGACGAATGTTCTAAAGGAGGGGAGGATGTTATATCCCGTGTTTTCACACGTTTGGAGAAACTTGAATTATATGGGATTCTTGAGATATAAGATTAATTTTATATCTTGTTGAACATAGGAGTTATGCATGAAAGAATAGAGTCATGAAAGTGTGGGACAAGGCTAAGGGTAATTTTGGAATTTTGGAAATTTGTTTCGGGAATTACAAAATACGATTCACAAGTTGTTGGGCTTGTAAAATAAGAAACAATTGAGGCCCAAAATATTAGGGGGTGGCCGGCCATGATGGCCTTGGCCCAAGCCCAAAATTTGTATTTAATTTCCATAAGATTAATTAACATAATGGCCTTGATCCAAGCCCATTTTTACTTGGTCATGTGCTTGGTCATGTGACCAAGTCTTGATATTATATGTATAAGAAGATTCAAGACATTAGAAGGCAAGACCAAACAAAGCAAAAATAAGAAAGAAAAGGGAGAGGGTTTCGGGTTTGAGGGGCAAAATTGACCCTCCAAAATCTTGCTTCAAAAATTCATTTCTTGTTAAATTCCTACTAATTCAAGGTTCCTTTGCATCTTGGTATAGTTGGATTGGAGTGGGGAGCACTAGAATCTCCAAGGTGATCATATATTCAAGTGAAGGAGACTTGAGGAAAAGGTAAGAATTTCTACCTTTTTATTGTGTTGTTGAGTTTTGTTTGTGTTGTAGTATGTAGAAATGTGTTGATTGGATGGAAAAATGGAAGTTTGCAATGTGGGTTTGGAATTGGAGGTGTAGCCGTGTGTATATATATGTTGTATAGCCAAAAATGTGTTGAAACTATGTTGTATTCTAGTTGTGAATGTGATGGAATTCATGTTGAGAATGAAAGTGGAATAAATTTGATTGAATTGCTAAAATAGCACTTGGCCGTGTGGTGTATTTGGCTTGAGAATAAAATGGATTAAGTTTGTTTAGTGTATTGGAGTGTTATTGTAATGCTTGATATGTGAATGAAGTTAGAATGATATAAGTTTGTATTGAATTGGAATATAGAAACTTATGTCGTTTTAGTATAATTTTCCGACATTAAGGAAATGAAGTTGTTTGATTGCTAATAGTGATGATCATTGATGAATTTGGAAGTTGGAAACTTGTTATGAAGTTATATGCCAAAGATTTGATGTTTTGCATAAATTAAGACTTTGGCGGAAAATTGTATATTATGTATATCAAGTGTATATCTTAAGGAAAATGATATGAAATGCCTCTAAATCTATGTTGTGATGATCTTGAGTAATTATGGATGTGAAAGTAATGATGTTAGTTTGAAAGTTTGGATTAGAAGGGAAGTTATGGCAAGTTGTGGAAACAATGACTAGTTGAAGGATAATTGTGTTGTTAATGCTTTTTGTTGATGTTAATGTTGTTGTTTGGGTTGTTGTTGATGAATTATAGCCGAGTTGAATTCTCGGGGTGCTATATGTATAGGAGAGGTGCTGCCGAAATTTCGGTAGCCAATTATGCATCAAATTGGAACTTTGGTATTATTAGCTTACAATTGGTAAACTTGACCAATTGCAGTTTTTCGACGAAACGGGAAGTGAGATTGGAAAGGCTTAAGGAGCGTGAAAGGTATGTAAAGCAAACCCAATTCTTCCCTTGGCATGCCCCTAGTATGTTAGGGTCGGATCCGGGCCTCGAAGGACCTCTTGGCCCTCGGAATCCGCAAGACAAAATTTCAGTTTTTCCTTCAATAGAATTGAACTACTTTGATACGCTTTTTCTGAAATTATGCGATTTTGCTCCAAATTACTCAGAAAGTCATAGAATGTCTGTAGAACCTTTTTAGGTGACTCGATATGCTTAGAGGGCACAATTTGAGCCCGCCGCCTTATTTGTCCCGAGGCGGGCCCGCTATTTACGGTTTTGCCCCTAATATGCTAAAGATTCCTTTTTAAGCGATTTTTGAAAGAAATGTTTTAATTACCCTACTAATCGCTTAATGAATATTATTCTAAATATTCTATTAAATCTTATAAATTATTTTGACACTCGGAATGACTTCAGTAAAGTTATATTTTTGTAAATTATTATGATATCCGAATTGTATTAATTCTGATTCCGTCCGACTCCATTTGATTTGTTTGTCTTCGCTACGCCTCATCGAGTCTTTGAAAAAATACTTATGATATTTTTAAATTGCATTAGTCTCTCACTACTCCATTCGTGGATGTCCCAATGTTTCCCACACTGAGCCCGGGCCAGGATATGTTGTCAAGCGTAATTCTCTGCATTGTTCGCCGCGTCCCGTTGTGAGGAGGCAGGTATACGCGTACATGGGTCTGTGGAGTATGATGTGCCATGTCCGCCTATTTTGATCTGATCTGTATGGCCATTTTGATATGACATTATATGATACGGGGCCACGCCCCTTTTTCTGATTCCTCTGTATAGTGGCACCAGCGTCGGGAGGGTGGCCACATTCTGTCTGCCGAGTCCCGTGTCAGGGACCGGATATGATATGATATGACATATGTTTTTGTACGCATTCTGTCTGTTTTGGAAATATGCATTTGACACTCTGGATTCTGTACTCATTTTCTGTAACCAATATGATTTGACTTATGTGATTCCGCTTTACATATTCAGTACATATTTCGTACTGACCCCCTTTCTTCGGGGGCTGCGTTTTCATGCCGCGCAGGTACTGACGACAGGTTCGCTGATCCACACGTTTAGGATCCTATTTCTGCTATTTGGGGCGCTCTCTTCTACAGAGCCCATCTTTTGGTACAGTCTGTCACTGCTATCTGGATATGTACTTTGTTCAGGGTATGACGGGGCCCTGTCCCGTCTTATGATTATGATATGTTCTGTAGAGGTCTGTGGATACATCTGTGTGGGTTCTGTACATATGTTTGGGATATTCTGTTCTGTGATGGCCTTATCGGCCTATGTGTGCCAAGTCTGCTTTTCTGCTAAGTTCTGTAGCGACCACTAATATTATTATTATATTATTATTCTGTTAATATGCTAATTTGGGGTATCGGGTACGTATAGGTGCCCAGCTCGGGCACTGGTCGCGGCCCACGGGGTTGGGTCGTGACAAAAATTGCTGAGAGAGATAACGAATTACTTCAAGAGTTCGTGAATAGGTTCCAAAAGAAACGGATGGAATTTCCCCCAGTCCCGGAGGAATGGGCCGCTTAAGCCTTTACTAAGGGTCTCAACCCTCGAATTTCAACCGCTTCGTTTAAGTTAGAAGAAAATCTGTTGGAGTACGAGGCGGTAACTTGGTCTGATGTCCATAATAGGTACGAATCCAATATTCGGGTGGAGGATGATCAACTTGAGCTTCCCTCAGGTCCGGTAAACAGAAGCAAGAGTTCTGAAAGTTCAAGAAGGATGTCCAAACCAGAGGCGAGGCCGTCAAAGGATAGATACTGACCTTATGTTTAACTGGATAAATCCAGCTTTAAATCGGATAGAGGAAAAAATATTCTAGTCATCATTCGAGCAGGAGTGGCCGACGAACTGATCGGGTTCCGAGCAGTCAAGGTTTGCTATTTCGAGGTGATGCCGGTGGGTCGGGTAATGAAGGGAACAGGCCGAGTTTATCAGAGTACAACTTCAACATTAACACCATAGATCTTGTCTCGGCTATTGGCCATATCAAGGATGCCAGGTGGCCGAGGTCGTTGAGATCGGATCCAGCTCAAAGAGATCCAAGCGTGATGTGTGAATATCATGGAACTTGGCACGACCCAACCGATGAGTCGTGACGAGTGCCTGACCTCTATTGACTAAGCACCCCTATACTCATACCTGAACATCACTGAATAACTGGGTGGCCCATATGACTCATAACTGAACCATGCTGACTTACATAAGAACAACATCAAGAACTATGCATCAAAAACTACCAAACATCTGTGTGTGTGTGTGTGTGTGTATATATATATATATATATATATATATATATATATATATACTGAAAAGAACAGTGCAAGCCGACTAGGCCGCTAAATATGCTATACACAAAAAAATGGGAGCCGACAAGGCTACATCACGTGCCAACTACCTACAAGTGTCTACAGACCTCTAATGGAATAGAAAGATGTAGAAAGGACGGGACAGGGCCCCTCCATACCCATATATATACATATACATCTCAAAATGGCATACCAAAATAGACTGCAGCTCCAGATCAAGTGGAGCGCACTGACTGTCGCTGAGAGGAAGTCCTACTGAGCTGGACCGCCTGTCTGTCTACCAAAACCTACGAGCATGAACGTAGCCCCCCGAGAAATAGGGGAGCCAGTACGGATAATGTACCGAGTATGTAAGGCATAAGAACATCAAGTACATAAGAACCATGAGAGACATCTGAATTATGAAAGCTAATCTCAACATCTGAATGCATCTGTGGCTAAACATCTGGAAACATCTGTATAACTCTGTATAACAAGAAAGTTCCTCTGGGGACGTATGATATGCATAGGTCATAGTATAACTGTTAGTGTTGTGGAACGTACAGCCCGATCCATATCCCATATGTCAGTGCCGAGGAACGTACGACCCAATCCATATGTCATATGTTAGTGCTGTGGAACGTACGGCCCGGTCCATATATCATCTTCATCACTGTGCACCAGCTGATCAAGTGGTAATGCGTATATAATGCCTATCCCTTTTCCCATACCCCATATACATATAATATACGCGTATATAACGCCTTCTGGTCAAGGGTCAATATGCATATGTATAATGAATGTAATGCATAAGTATAATGAGTACCTAGAACTCTCGGAGTGACATAAGGTCGTACTACCTCCGAGAGACATTTTTTTGAGCTAATATCATCAGTATAAGAAATCTCAAGACCTAAAAACAGAAGGAACAATCTTAACAAGGAGTATAGGATCACCAAAGACTGGAGTCCTCCTAGTGTTCTAAGAGTAGAGTAATATGGAAGCTCGTTTACATGTTTGTTCGCTCATATCATAAGATCATGCCAAAATGAAAGAAAGGATAGCCTTCATATACCGTATTCGCTTTTCAAGCTAGCTATGCTACTATCCCGAGCACGGAAAATCTACACACAAGACCAAGTACCAATTATTAGACTAGAACGTACTCATATACCAACTTTAATCTAGTTTACAACTTTACGCAATTCGGGCAGCATGTCCTTTGTAAACTTAATAATTGTTCAATTCCAATTCAACCCAACCATCAACAACAACTTCAACAATAACAATATAAATTCCTACATATCAAAATATAATCAATTCTACTCCAAATACTTTCCCAAAACAGCCCCTTGTCTCAACGTGACCCTTATCCAACTTACTACTTTCATAACTATGTTTCCTTACTTAAAGCCACTAAAATTCTTGATACTTAACTCAAACACAAGG
Organism: Lycium barbarum; assembly: GCF_019175385.1. Taxonomy (NCBI): domain Eukaryota; kingdom Viridiplantae; phylum Streptophyta; class Magnoliopsida; order Solanales; family Solanaceae; genus Lycium; species Lycium barbarum. Next base: position 65,806,634 of record NC_083341.1, read on the forward strand.
TAGGAACCATAAACATACCTTAAGGGGACTAGAGTACCAAGAATCAACTTCAACTCCAACTTCCAAGCTTCACAACTTCAACGAAACCCTAAGAACAACCTTCTTCTTCACTAGCTCGAATTTTACGGGGCTCGGATCTTGGGAGAACTTAACTAATTGATAGAAAATGTTGAGAGGAGATATATTAGGGTTTCCTCTAGTTTGGAGGGTGGTGAAATGAGAAATAAAATGTCAGGGGAATTTATAGATAAGTGGACGCAAAGGGTCCCAGTGATGCAGTTCGACGAGCGGGTCGACGGTCCCGTCGACACGTCGACGGCCGTCGACTTGCACCGTTAATCAGCCACCTTCAGATTCAGAGGCCACAGCATGTTGACGATGTGAAGGGACAGCTCGTTGACATGTCGACAGCCAGCCCCTATGCACCGTTAATGTGCATTGGTTTCTTAAATCCCTGAGTCGCCTTGGTTTGCATCGATTCGATTCGTTTAATTTCTAATCCTATCGTATTGCAAAGAACGCATACTTATACTTTGGTACACACGAGGTAAGGCACTTAATATCCCAAAACTTGGGCACGGATTTCCATACTAAGGGTATAAACCACCCATAAACCAAGAACTTTCTTGCGACAAAAACGGGAGGTGTAACAGAACTCATGGCCATCGGACCGAGGACTATCGCCAATTGAGAGAGGAGGTGGCTCGATTGTTAAAAAAGGTCACCTTCATAAATTCTTGAGCGACCCAGACAAAGGACACTACAAAAGCAGGGAAAACCACAAACTGGTCAAGCCCATAGAGCCACAACATGTGATCAACATAATAATGGGAAGAACGGATACACTACATCGACTGATGATAAAGAGGACAAAGGTTTCAATTGTTTGAGAGAAGTGAACCAGGGATTATGTGCCCGAAGGATTTCTTTCCTTCAATGATGAGGATGCAGAAGGCATCATTCAACCACACAATGATGTGTTGGTAATTTCTATCCTTATTTTTAAATCTTAAGTTAAACGTATTTTGATTAACCCAGGTAGTTCGACCAACATTATTCGATGGAGAGTAGTAGAACAACTGGGGCTGTTGGACCAAATTGTTCCGGTAGCTCAGGTTCTCAGCAGATTCAATATGGCAAGTGAAACTACTAAGGGAGAAATCTCTTTGTCGGTCAACATCGACAGGACTATTCAGCAAACGGTGTTCTATGTCATCGAGGGTGAGATGAAGTATAATGCGTTACTCAGCAGACTGTGGATTCATAGCATAAGGGAAGTACCATCGACATTACATCATATTTTAAAATTTCTAACTCCGGAAGGGATAAAGACTGTCCGTGGTGAACAACCCGCAGCAAGGGAGATGTTCGCGGTCGAAGAAGTCCCTCTCATCTTGAAGGAACCAGTCCAAAAAGCTATTGAATCAACCAAAGGAAAAGATACTAAATAACAATTAAAGAATGCAGGCCTGGATGAAGTAGAGATGAGCCTGAGCTTCGAAGAAGATGATTTTGGTGTGCCCAGATCATTTGCACTACCAGATGATTCGAACGCAACCAAGTCTATTATAGAGGAGCTGGAACAGATTATCTTGTTCGTGCACTTGCCGGATAGAAAGATATTACAAGTGTGCCACCGGAGGTAACGACGCATAAGCTCAGCCTCGATAAAAAAATTTCTCCGGTCAAACAAAAAAGAAGACCGATGGCCGAATTAAAGCATGCCTTCATCGAAGAAGAGGTAACAAAGCTTTTAAAAATAAGTTTTATTCAGGAGGTTAAATACCCGAACTGGTTAGCTAATGTCGTCGTTATGCCGAAGAAAGGTAACACATTTAAAATGTGTGTTGATTATAAAGATCTGAACAAAGCATGCCCAAAGGATTCATTCCCTATGCCTCGCATTGATTGATGCGACAGCCGGGCATGAGATGTTAAGTTTTCTTGATGCCTACTCCGGGTACAACCAGATTCGGATGGACCCGGAGGATCAAGAGATAACTTCTTTTATAACCTGATATGGGACTTATTGGTACAATGTAATGTCGTTCGGATTAAAAAATGCTGGAGCAACTTATCAACGCCTAGTTAACCGAATGTTCAAGGAACAGATAGGTAAGACAATGGAGGTTTATATTGATGACAAGTTAGTTAAGTCCCTGGAAGTAGAGGACCATTTAAAGCATTTGCAAGATACCTTCAATATACTTCGCAAGTACACTATGAAGCTGAACCCCGAGAAGTGTGCCTTCAGAGTTAGGTCAGGCAAGTTTTTGGGCTTCATGGTGTCGAACCGGGGGATTAAAATCAACCCGGACAAAATAAAAGCCATTGAAGACATCGAAGTAGCGAACAATGTGAAGGCAGTGTAAAGGTCGACCAGAAGAATAGCAGCTCTGAGCCGTTTCATTTCGAGGTCTTCGGATAAAATTCACCATTTCTTTTCATTGCTGAGGAAGAAGAATGACTTCGTGTGGACACCGGAGTGTCAAAAATCCTTGGAAGATCTAAAGCAGTACTTGTCGAGTCCTCCTTTGCTGCACACGCCGAAGGCAGATGAGCAACTATTCTTATCTGGCAGTATCTGAGGTTGCGGTAAGTGGCGTTCTGGTCCGAGAAGAGGAAGGTGTCACGACTAACCATAGGGCCATGACGGGCACCCGGAGCTAACATACCGAGCACCTCTAAGCATACATCTCATAATCATTTCTAGGTGGACCATAAAGATAGATCATGGATATCATAATCTGTAAGGACATATATCACAACATAACGGCACATCTCTATATAATCCTCAACAACTATGCCCATTATCACTAGCCGACAAGGTTACTAAAATATTATACAACAATATGAAGCGGTAGGGTTATGAAACGTCTAACTGTACACACACATCTACGAGCCTCTACATAGAATACAAGTGACCATAAAGACCAATACCAATAGACTGCAACTCCGAAGTAAGTGGAGTGCTCCTAAGAATCCGCTGATAAAGCACCTAGGATCTGATCCGTCTCCCTGCCTACCTGCGGACATGAGCGCAGCATCCACAAATAAAAGGACGTCAGTACGAATAATGTACTGAGTATTAAGGCATAAATAAAAACATAACAAGAGATACAGAACATAACATGAGATAAGGATAACCTGTACATCTGATTGCCTCGTAAGGCGGATATCATGCAGGCTTAGCTTTTTAAAGAAAACACTTTTCATGCATATCAAACTTAATATCATCATTATCTCGCGTCCGGGGTAACCATCGCACGCCGCCTACTTGTGGTGTTGCCCGGCCATATAGGCACGGTGTTATCATCGTCATCCATAGCTGCCCACTATATTGGTGCTGCCCGATCATATAGCGACGGTGTTATTATCATTATCCATAGCCGCCCACCATAGTGGTGCTGCCTGGCCATATAGGCGCGGTGTGAGAAAATACTTACATATAGATAAAGTATGCATGAGAGCCCAATTAAAAGTTATAATTCTATCAGAGTGACGTAAGGTCGGTAACCTCCGATTTACATTATGGAACAATCATCGTCGCTATATCTCACCTTGAAGGAACAATTATCATAAGGTGAGATCAACAACAATGAATAGAATCAAGAAATTCAAGAAATAAACTCAATAATCTCATAATAGCATCAAGACTATAAACTTTGAATCTCTAGAAATGGGATCATCATCATCATCAGTATCATCATAGGAAACACCTATCTTTAGCAATATTAGAACTTTAAGAATCATGAACTTCTATAGTTCTAGAGTCGGTTGGCACCGACCTAGAATTTTCAGGTACTGTAGCGCGCGTGTCGCACACTGTAGCTGCGCGTTTCTGCTCTGCGAGCCTGACTTGTAACGTCCATAATTCTTTACTCCGACGTCGTGAAATTCAATTTAGGCTTTTGTTTACTTCAAAACTCCTCATATACTAAAAGATATTCTTTCCCCAAGTTGGCTCATACTTTGTTGTTCAAAGTAACGCTCATCTTTTTCCAAAGTCATACTAACTCGACTCCTTCCACTCAATTCCTTATAGGACCTTTCGAAATTCCTCATGCATCCTTTACTCCTAAAATATACTTAATAACGCTTCGTCCCTTATACTCCAAAGTTTTTTTACTTAGCCATAGTTCAACATACTTATGCTCAAATTTGATAAGTGCTTCTCCGCAAGTACGGGGTTTAACATCCTTCCCTCCTTAAAAACATTCGTCCCCGAATGCTATAGCTTGCGACTTACGATGTTATCATTGATTCCTTGAAATGGCCGTCCTCTCTTAGACTCTGATCTTCATATTCCTATACTAGGGGCACAACAGTCTTTTCTTATATTCTCCAAAATATTTGTCGAACTCATCCATTAGTTTCATATCCTTATGTCCTCATGTATGTAACTGGTGGTCAATTGATATCCAACTATCATCCTATTCTCATTAAGGTGGTCTTGGCTCATGATCGCTATGGCTCTCTACCGATTTTGCGAGTATTCTTAATTGTTGTATCCTTTTGACTTGCTCTTTATTTCTCTGTTAGTAGACAACTCTCTTGTTCAGATGTAGCACCTTTCCTTGCTTGCTTATCTAGATGTTAGCTTGAGTTATTCATCTAGTACGAATTGATCCTATATACATACACTATCATCTCTTTCTAACTTCCTTAGCCGGATTCCTTACTAGGTCCTCGGGCAAATTTTCATCGGTTCCGCCTGTAGTAGCACTTAGTAATCTACAATAGTATTTTCCTGTTAACGTCTTATTATCCTCGGTGATTACCGTTTCTCAGGTTGTTACACCTCGGAAATTTTCTGTTGGTACGTAAGTAAATGGACTAATGATGTGTGCGATGAGTGCGAGTGTATAACGTTACATGGGAAACGTATGTGAAGGGATGTGGATGATTAGAATGAAAAGTCGAGAAATGAGAAAAAAATTGAAAGTTGGCAAAACTGCCCAGTGGTCGTATATTGCAAAATACGGACCGTAAAGTGCAATACGGTCCGTAAACTGGCAGTCGTAAACTGCCATGCAAAAGCTTCAGCTTTCTGCCCAGTGGTCGTATAGTGCAAAATACGGACCGTAAAGTGAAATACGGTCCGTAAACTTGAAGTCGTAAACTGGCATGTCCAACTTCAACTTTCTGCCAGCTTAGGAAGAGGTATAATACGACCTGGTGGACGGACCGTAAAGTGATTTACGACCCATAAACCATGGTCGTAAATCACCATGCATGCAGGCCAAAGTCTCTGGTCCTGCTTAAGCTTAAAGACGACCACGAGGGACGGTCCGTAAAGTGGAATACGGACCGTAAACCTCCATGGACGACCACTGTTCACCCAACACAGATTTTCCAATTCATTAAATATGAGGATCAAGACTTATTTTATTTCATTACAACATTACACCACTTCTCTCAAAAACTTCTCCCTACATTTATTATATGAGTTTTCAAGGATTATAAACCATCAATAACATTAAGACAAGTGAATCAAGGATAAGGGAATCATCAAGGATCATCTAAGTCAAGAAATCCAAATGGAGAAAAACTAGGGTTTTGCTCAAAGAAGAGTATTATCAACCAAAGCTTGTTCCTACAACTTCTAAGGTAAGATTCATGATTTTTACAAGATGTTTAAGGTATTGGAGAATTAAAATACATGGATTGTAGAAAATGTGGTCAACTAGGTCATGAATGATGAATAGTGACATTTTGGGAAATAGTTTGAATTGAGTTATGAATGTTGTTGTGATGTGATATGAATGTCTTATAAATGGTATTAAGATTATGAACTAAACTGTTATATCCCGTATTTTTGAAAGTCAGATTAATTGCTGAGGTGGGACCCACACATCGAGATTTTTTTGGGACATCTGAAAATTCATATGAATCACATATGAGAAGTTAAACACAACTCAAGAAGGACCCTTGGGCCAAATCAAAGTGGAAGTCCTCCAAACGAATATTTTTAAGAAAACGTTTTCGGGTGATCTGACTTCAACGGGCCAAAACGGTATTATAAGTTTGAAATTTGGAAACGTACCAAGAAATAGAAGTTGTAGATAATTGAATTAGCTTTCCAACCATAGGTCGTGGGTCCCCAGGTGACGTCGGTACAAGGAGATATGGACGTTTTAAGGTCGAAAGGTCAGTGGGCTAGGCCCAACTCGGGACCAAACCGAGTTGGCCCAAACAAAATCAAAAAAAATAAGTGGGCTAAGGTTTGGGCCTTGTTTGGCCGTCCATTTGGTGTGGGATTAAGCCCACATCAAGGTTAATGAGTAAATAAAGAGATGACCAAGTCATCTTTTTCATCAAACTCTCTAGAATTTTCAAGAAAGTAAGAACAAGAAAAGGAGGAGAAAAACATGAAGGCCATTTCGGCCAAGATCAAAAACCAACAAGAAAATTGATAAAAATTCTTCAAAAATCATTTTCTACCAAGTAAAGGGTGATTAACAAGGTGGAGTTGTTGTTGGAGCAAGAAAGATTCAAAATCATACAAGTTGTCAAGTTGTAGTCAAGTGAGAAGTTGAAGGAGAAAGGTGAGTTTTGATCTTGTTTTATGTGTTATATATGGTTTATATGTGTTGTAGTATGCTAAAATGGATGAAATTCATGAAGGAGAGAAATATAGTACATGGCCGTGTGTATGTATATATGTGTAGGAGTCATGCTTCAATTATTTTAATTAGTGTTTGGTTGTTATTGTTGTGAATGATATGTGGAAAATGGAAGTTGAATGAATTTTGAGAAGTTGTAGTGTGTATGTTGGTGTTGGCCGTGTGGTTATGGTGAAAAAATGGAAGAGAATGAGTCAATTTTATTTAGTATGATGTTGTTGGAATATAGATTATGAGGTTGTTATTGTTGTTGTTGTTGGAATTGTGGTTGATATTTTGGCCGGGTTTGAATTCCCGGGATTGTTGTTGATTGAAATTAGCCAAGTTGAACTTGGTGGGATGGAGTATTTATAGGGGAAGTGCTGCCGAAATTTCGGTAGCCAAATGTTTCCTTAAGATTCTAACTCTAAGTACCCTAATAAGAGTTTTGGTAAACATGACCAATTTGCAGATTTTGACGAGATTGCGACGTGAATTTGGAATAGCAAAAGGAGAGGAAAGAGGTATGTAAGGCTTCACCCTCCCTTCTATGGCATGTCTTAGCTGTAATAAGTCGGGTACGAGCCTCGGGGACAACCCTAGTCCCCGGAATCCGCACCTAAAGTTTTCCACTTTTTGTTCAATAGAATTGAACTAGAAAGTGTGCAAACGATGGAAAGACCTCTTAAACCCTTAGAACTTGCACGAGTGGGACCCGATTACCCTAGAACCCTCACAAGTAATGACATGACACGTAATATATGTAAATAACATACGCCACCCCATCCGGCCCGAGGTGGGCCCGCTACTCTCGGATTTTTCCTTACAGTGTTGCTTGACTTATTAGAAGTGAATCCAAAGGGAACTTTTGATCCCGATTTCGTTACCAAATGATAAGTACTATGACTCCTCCAACGAGGACCCTTCCATGACGGTAATGATAACAATGACGTTAGATAAGAGGATATGCCTATGATACGTGCTACCGGAACGACTCTATGACCAAGATAACAAAGCTAAGTATCTTATGTAAATATGAAAATGATAAATTAATTTTTGAATCTTATTTATATTTCCTAGCTATGACTTTATTTTCTAAAGATTTCAAAGTCTATGAACTGTCATCTATGATGCCCACAATTTCATTCTACGTTTACTTTAATACTATTCTCCATTGACCATCTCACCTCAAAATATTCGTCCCTTCGAGGTGAGACAAGAGCGATCACGAGTATTCCATAATGTAATCGGAGGTCACCGGCCTTACGCCGCTCCGATGGCTATATCATTTTTCCTTGGGCTCCCTTGTGTGTTTATAGGATATATACATATAGAAAACATGTCTATGTATATAAGACATGTATATATATATATATATAACATGTATATGTATATAAGATATGTATAAGTATATAAAAGATATATATGTATATAAGATAAGTAAATGTATAAAAGACATGTATATGTATGCAAGCTATGTATATGAACCTGGGTTGGGGGGAAGGGATACATGGGGGAATGGGAAGGGAAACATGTTTCATTGCTACCTGATCAGCTGGCTTATCATCCCGGACGCGGGATATATGGGTGAGCCGGTGTATATCGGCGCTATGTGGGTGAGCCGGCATTGATCGGCGCTATGATATGACCTACCATGTCATGACTAGACATGCTATGATAAGATATGCTATGGTAAGCTATACTATGACATGATATGCTATGATCTGCTATGACAGGACATGATATGACAAGCTATGCTATGCTATGATACGCTATGATATGCTATGCTATGGTAAGACATGCTATGACGCGCTATCCTATGACACGACATGCTATAACATGCCATGCTACGATTTGAGGTACTACGTTATGATATACTATAGCCTGACACTCTATGACACGATATACTATGACGTGATATACTACGACAAGACAAGATAAGATATAATACGATATGATACGAGATGATAATATATGACATGAGATACGTTCTATCTTCTATATTCTGTGACTCCATGACATTATTAATTATACATTATGTTACTGCTAGTGTTATCTTTCATGCTTTACATACTCGGTACACTATTTGTACTGACGTCCCTTCTTGTGGACGCTGCGTTTCATGCCGCGCAGGTCAGCAGATAGGCGGATTTGATCCTTAGGAGCCTTACCAGCAGTGTTGACAGCGCTCCAGTTGTTTCGGAGCCTCACTTCTGCGGTACTATTTTGTGTATGTATATTCGGGCACGGCAGCACCCGGCCCTTTCTATGTATAAGTGTACTACGTCTAGAGGCTCGTAGACAGTTATGTACAGTCAGTTAAGTACAGTTAGATATATGGTGTTTTGGCATGCTAATGTTGATGTATAATTGATAACGAAGTTTATTAGTCTATGTTCAGAATGACGCCGCTAATGTTAATGTTAAAAAAAAAATGGCTCTGTTTACATGGCTTGCTAAGAGGTAAAGGTAAAACGATAGACAAGGGGTGCTCGGTACAAGTATCGGGTACTCGTCACGGCCCCTAGACGGGTCGTGACAGAAGTGGTATCAGAGCAGTTCGGTCCTAGGAGTTTGTCTACGAGCCGTGTCCAGTAGAGTCTTGTTTATGGGTGTGTAGCGCGCCACACTTATAAACAAGAGGCTACAGGGCATTTAGGAAATATGACCTTCTTTGTACTCAAGATCGTGCGATAGAGCTATGCTACTAGGTTTCCATATTCTTTTCCTAATCCTGAGTTATGGTTTCAGTAATGCCGCCGAAGAAGAAAGCTAGGGCGGCCCAGAAGGGCGAGACGGCGGCTGGAAGGAGAGTTGAACAGGAGCTAGAAGAAGGAGAATCCCATAATGAAGCTCCCCCTCAGACTCCTCCTGCTTCCCCTATATCAGCAGAGCAGGAAAGAGTTCCAGCTCCAGCCCCCGCACCTCCAGTTCCACCGCCAGCAGCTCCGGGCCAGCAGATGGCAGAGGCCATCCAGTTATTGACCCAGTTAGTCGCCGCACAGGCTCAGCGACAAGATGTAGACCTGGGAGATAGGGCGGTAAGCGCAAGGGCCCGTGACTTTATTACCCTGAAGCCGCCAGAGTTTTATGGATCAAAGCCAGAGGAGGACCCGCAGAACTTTATAGATGAGATGCTGAGGACTCTGAGGATTATACATGCTTCAGATACGGAGTCCGTAGAGTTGGCTTCATACAGGCTGCGGGATGTGGCAGTTCTGTGGTACAGTAGCTGGATATCATCGAGGGGAGCAAATGCACCCCCTCCGGTTTGGCAGGAGTTCACTGAGGCGTTCCTGCGACATTTCCTACCGCCAGAGGTTCGACGGGCTCGAGCCGATATGTTCTTGAACCTGAGACAGGGAAATATGAGCGTTCGAGAATACAGCCTCCGTTTTAATTCGTTAGCCAGGTATGCCCCAGCCATGATAGCGGATAGGGGAGATCATGTACACCGATTTGTGAGTGGGCTAGGGCCACATTTGGTTAAGGAATGTTTGACAGCTTCACTCCAGGACGGGATGACTATTACTCGAATCCAGGCCTACGCCCAAAATCTGGAGGAACAATATCAGTCACGGCGAGAGGAGCGTTACCCAGATAGGGGTTCCAGAAAAAGGGGCAGGTTTTCCAGGACTAAAAGCGAGTACAGAGGGGGACAGGCACAAGAGCAATTCAGGCATTCAGAACAACCGGCGGCCAGTGCACCGCCTCGATTTACGGATAGGGGATTTGACCGTTCTACTTATTCGGGAGCAGGTCAGGACACTAGAGCTTCGGGGTCCCAGTATAGAGCTGAATCCAGCAGGATGATGCCACCCCCGCCACGGTGTACCCGGTGTGGCAGGCCACACTCGGGACAGTGTTACCGGGATACAGGTGCGTGCTATGCTTGCGGACAGACTGACCATTTGATGCGAGATTGTCCGCTAAGGAATGAGAGAAGCAGAGCTCAGCCCGCCGGGTCAGCAGTGAGTTCCTCACCGTCCGTGCGCCCTCCAGGACAGGTCTCCCAGGCTCCAGCAGGCCGTGGCCGAGGCAGAGGAGGGACACCCAGTTCATCCGGCCCTCCACACCGTATATATGCATTGACAGGACGACAGGATCCTGGACCTTCCACCGATGCGGCCGCAGGTACACTTCCGGCATCTTTTCTATAATATATGGATGTTAAATTGAATTGGATTTTACCTTATCTTGCACCGTCCCTTGTATTATGGAACATATAAAGAATTCGGGAAAATTCAGGACAAGAGTAACCATACACACGAATACGAAGTGAATATTAGTGACCACGAAGGCTAAATAGTCATTAAAAGAGAAAGATGCGTTACGAGGGCGTTTTGAACATTGCCGAGACCCCAACTTGCCCATATTATGTGATATAGGTAGTACGTGGAAGCGGAGGTAAAAATACTAACACCGAGACACTGAAATGCATTAAAGTTTCAAGGTTAAGCGTGCTCAGGTGGGAGTAATTTCATGATGGGTGACCCCCTGGGAAATATGCTGAAATTTTCACAAATGTGGGAACAAGAGACGAATGTGAAGCTAGGTAGTCCAATGTAAATTAGAGTGTTTGGAGTGGTTACAAACCCTATAAAAGTCATGTAGACTGAGACGGACAAGACTAACGGAAGAGGAGAAAGCGTGACAAAAAGGGGACTTATTAACGTGGGGCCAACGTTCGGAGCTTACTCAATGGACTTACGACATAAAAGCGACCTAAGCGACATCTGAGATGTCTACGAAGGAGACCTCCCCCGAAGTATTATGATACACTATGAGGCCAGTTTAACATTCGAGGACGAATGTTCTAAAGGGGGGGGGGGGAGAATGTTATATCCCGTATTTTTTAACGTCAGATTAATTGCTGAGGTGGGACCCACACATCGAGTTTTTTTTGGGACATCTGAAAATTCATATGAATCACATATGAGAAGTTAAACACAACTCAAGAAGGACCCTTGGGCCAAATCAAAGTGGAAGTCCTCCAAACGAATATTTTTAAGAAAACGTTTTCGGGTGATCTGACTTCAAGGGGCAAAAACGGTATTATAAGTTTGGAATTTGGAAAAGTACCAAGCCATAGAGGTTGTAGATAATTGAATTAGCTTTCCAACCATAGGTCGTGGGTCCCCAGGTGACGTCGGTACAAGGAGATATGGACGTTTTAAGGTCGAAAGGTCAGTGGGCTAGGCCCAACTCGGGACCAAACCGAGTTGGCCCAAACAAAATCAAAAAAAATAAGTGGGCTAAGGTTTGGGCCTTGTTTGGCCGTCCATTTGGTGTGGGATTAAGCCCACATCAAGGTTAATGAGTAAATAAAGAGATGACCAAGTCATCTTTTTCATCAAACTCTTTAGAATTTTCAAGAAAGTAAGAACAAGAAAAGGAGGAGAAAAACATGAAGGCCATTTCGGCCAAGATCAAAAACCAACAAGAAAATTGATAAAAATTCTTCAAAAATCATTTTCTACCAAGTAAAGGGTGATTAACAAGGTGGAGTTGTTGTTGGAGCAAGAAAGATTCAAAATCATACAAGTTGTCAAGTTGTAGTCAAGTGAGAAGTTGAAGGAGAAAGGTGAGTTTTGATCTTGTTTTATGTGTTATATTTGGTTTATATGTGTTGTAGTATGCTAAAATGGATGAAATTCATGAAGGAGAGAAATATAGTACATGGCCGTGTGTATGTATATATGTGTAGGAGTCATGCTTCAATTATTTTAATTAGTGTTTGGTTGTTATTGTTGTGAATGATATGTGGAAAATGGAAGTAGAATGAATTTTGAGAAGTTGTAGTGTGTATGTTGGTGTTGGCCGTGTGGTTATGGTGAAAAAATGGAAGAGAATGAGTCAATTTTATTTAGTATGATGTTGTTGGAATATAGATTATGAGGTTGTTATTGTTTTCATTAAAGTTAGAAAGTTTTTGGAAGAAGTAGTAAGTTGATTGAATATGGAAGTTGTTAGTATTGTTGTTGTTGGAATTGTGGTTGATATTTTGGCCGGGTTTGAATTCCCGGGATTGTTGTTGATTGAAATTAGCCAAGTTGAACTTGGTGGGATGGAGTATTTATAGGGGAAGTGCTGCCGAAATTTCGGTAGCCAAATGTTTCCTTAAGATTCTAACTCTAAGTACCCTAATAAGAGTTTTGGTAAACATGACCAATTTGCAGATTTTGACGAGATTGCGACGTGAATTTAGAATAGCAAAAGGAGCGGAAAGAGGTATGTAAGGCTTCACCCTCCCTTCTATGGCATGTCTTAGCTGTAATAAGTCGGGTACGAGCCTCGGGGACAACCCTAGTCCCCGGAATCCGCACCTAAAGTTTTCCACTTTTTGTTCAATAGAATTGAACTAGAAAGTGTGCAAACGATGGAAAGACCTCTTAAACCCTTAGAACTTGCACGAGTGGGACCCGATTACCCTAGAACCCTCACAGGTAATGACATGACACGTAATATATGTAAATAACATACGCCACCCCATCCGGCCCGAGGTGGGCCCGCTACTCTCGGATTTTTCCTTACAGTGTTGCTTGACTTATTAGAAGTGAATCCAAAGGGAACTTTTTATCCCGATTTCGTTACCAAATGATAAGTACTTTGACTCCACCAACGAGGACCCTTTCATGACGGTAATGATAACAATGACGTTAGATAAGAGGATATGCCTATGATACGTGCTACCGGAACGACTCTATGACCAAGATAACTAAGCTAAGTATCTTATGTAAATATGAAAATGATAAATTAATTTTTGAATCTTATTTATATTTCCTAGCTATGACTTTATTTTTTAAGGATTTCAAAGTCTATGAACTGTCATCTATGATGCCCACAATTTCATTCTACGTTTACTTTAATACTATTCTCCATTGACCATCTCACCTCAAAATATTCGTCCCTTCGAGGTGAGACAAGAGCGATCACGAGTATTCCATAATGTAATCGGAGGTCACCGTCCTTACGCCGCTCCGATGGCTATATGATTTTTCCTTGGGCTCCCTTGTGTGTTTATAGGATATATACATATATAAAACATGTCTATGTATATAAGACATGTATATATATATATATATATATATATATATATATATATATATATATATATATAACATGTATATGTATATAAGATATGTATAAGTATATAAAAGATATATATGTATATAAGATAAGTAAAGGGAAGAGAAACATGGGGGAATGGGAAGGGAAACATGTTTCATTGCTACCTGATCAGCTGGCTTATCATCCCGGACGCGGGGTGCCCAGACGCGGGATATATGGGTGAGCCGGTGTATATCGGCGCTATGTGGGTGAGCCGGCATTGATCGGCGCTATGATATGACCTACCATGTCATGACTAGACATGCTATGATAAGATATGCTATGGTAAGCTATACTATGACATGATATGCTATGATCTGCTACGACAGGACATGATATGACAAGCTATGATATGCTATGATACGCTATGATATGCTATGTTATGGTAAGACATGCTATGACGCGCTATCCTATGACACGACATGCTATAACATGCCATGCTACGATATGAGGTACTACGTTATGATATACTATAGCCTGACACTCTATGACACGATATACTATGACGTGATATACTACGACAAGACAAGATAAGATATAATACGATATGATACGAGATGATAATATATGACATGAGATACGTTCTATCTTCTATATTCTGTGACTCTATGACATTATTAATTATACATTATGTTACTGCTAGTGTTATCTTTCATGCCTTACATACTCGGTACACTATTCGTACTGACGTCCCTTCTTGTGGACGCTGCGTTACATGCCGCGCAGGTCAGCAGATAGGCGGATTTGATCCTTAGGAGCCTTACCAGCAGTGTTGACAGCGCTCCAGTTGTTCCGGAGCCTCACTTCTGCGGTACTATTTTGTGTATGTATATTCGGGCACGGCAGCACCCGGCCCTTTCTATGTATAAGTGTACTACGTCTAGAGGCTCGTAGACAGTTATGTACAGTCAGTTAAGTACAGTTAGATATATGGTGTTTTGGCATGCTAATGTTGATGTATAATTGATAACGAAGTTTATTAGTCTATGTTCAGAATGACGCCGCTAATGTTAATGTTCAAAAAAAAATGGCTCTGTTTACATGGCTTGCTAAGAGGTAAAGGTAAAACGATAGACAAGGGGTGCTCGGTACAAGTATCGGGTACTCGTCACGGCCCAGACGGGTCGTGACATAAACACTTTAGACGAATGGACGAAGATGGGTGTTATGACCATGAATGTGGGTAAATTAGAGGCAAATTGAGGAATCTAGATAATGTGGATAATGTGAATGACTAATGGCCATTGTTATGATATTAATGAAGGTATAAACGCTAGCATTGGAAGGAAACGTGCAAGTGTAGAATAGTCCGACGAAAAGGTATGTAAGGCTAACCCTTCTTTCATAAGGCATGGTTCTTGGCCAAACTCTTACTTCCTCTATATGAGTATGTTGTCTTCACATGGTTGACATTCCGAGCTCATAAGCTCACGACCCTTGATATGTACTATGATTATACTATGTTCCTCGTATGACGAGTAAGTCTATAATGTAGATGTAACGATAATGATGAGGATAGTAATGATGATGAGAGTAAAATGAGACTAGAGATGCTTACGAGCTAGGATATATGTATATGTATGCCTATGAAGGGCTATGATAAGACCCCGAGCTTATGATGCCGGGTAAGACTACATGTATATGACTATGTATAAAGTATGTATACGATTACGAAACGCGCGCACACCTCTACAGATGGTACGGATAACCCTGATGCCTTGGTAGGGCCAGGTATGCATGATCTTGAGCCTTGGTTGGCCAAGTATATATATAAAACACCGATCCTATAAGGTCGGGTATGCTATGTAAATTCTATGTATATGAAATGGCTATGTATATAATATGAATATGAATGTGATAAGACTATGTATAAGAATACGAATAAGGACATGTATACGAATATGAGCACAAGTATGGTACGAGTATTATTACGGGATACGAACGACGATGTATGCAAGTAAGCGACATGATGATGATGATATTACTGTCTCCCATCCTATGCTATCTTCATATGATATCTATTATGCTTCTATATTGATGTTGATCATGCTTTACATACTCAGTACATTCTTCGTACTGACGTCCTTTTGTTTGTGGACGCTGCGTCATGCCCGCAGGTGCACAGGGAGACAGATTTGATCCTTAGCTGCCTATTCGGAGATTACATAGAGAGCTTCATTTCCTTCGGAGCCATATCTTTTGGGTACTCATTCTTTTGTGTATATAATTATGGGCATAGCGGGGTCCTGTCCCGCTAATGTGATATGTTATACTCTTAGAGGCTCGTAGACATGTGTGTGTGTGGGTAGATGTGTTTGTCCTTGTCGGCCTATGTTTTGTATATCATTTTGTCGGCCACGTTGGCCCATGTATATTGATGTGGCATAAATGCCTATGATGATATAAATGTGCGGTTGTCCATATGGGACTAGTTGATGAATGAATGGAAATGCATGTATAATTATGTGGCTCACCTAGATGTAAGTATAAAAGTAAGCTAAGAGGGTGCTCGGGTGGGTTAGCACCGGGTGCTCGTCGTGGCCCCGAGTCGGGTCGTGACACAGGTTCTCTATCTCATACACATTTAATCACAACTTCCTTTTAATGCGAGTATGTTTCCCTCCTTAAGTCCTTGGCTCTCTTATACCAGTGACTAATTGAGACTTAAACTAACCTCCATTCTACTTCGGCTCCTTATCGTTGTCCTTGCACCATCCTGTTGGCCATATTATCACGGCAGTTGTTTATATGGTTCTATGTTATACACTCTTACAATTGATGTAACCGGCGACTTGAAATTTCATGACTTACGAGGTACTTCCTAATCTCAGGCAGTACTTCTGTTTTGCTATCCATAGGCACACTATATTCCTTTCCTTTGAAGATCATTGAACTTCCTATAATTTTTTCTCTTTTGAAAACTTTCATCTCTTCTCGTGCTAAAATTTCCTTTTAGCAATTCCGACTATCTCTTATACTAATCCCTAGTCAGCTTGCAGGCCCTTCCTACTCCTCCTGCTACCTATTGGGGTACGTTACTGCATATTTAATTGTAACCAAAAATTTTCTGGTGCAAGCGATTCGAATCATAGCCCGGAAACACAATGTATCGCATTGACGAAACTTATTCTTTTTGATTCGCTAGACCTTCACCCTCTTGTCACACTACCTTTTCCAAATTTTCCCCATGATATACTTCCATTTAGTCCATTCTCACTTTTCTTTAGCACATTCTTGACATATTGGTTCATTTTGAATTTTGGCTCCTTCAATCCAGTATATTTTCCTCTTTTGAGCTTGGGAATGTTGTAGTTCATCTTAGAACTGAATTTTTTCTTCTCCTATTTTAAAGGATGTTCTCATCTACCAATAACATTCGAGTATTAACCATTTTTTGGTAGTCATCTAGTCGACCCTAACGGTTCTTCAACTCCTCTACTTCATATAATGCCGGAGTTCCTTTCATCGCATGGTTTAACTCATTCCCTTTTTGCTATCAGAGTTCTTATATCAAGTAAAAATGTTTATACATACCGGATACAATTTAAACGCTTTCTTTATTGGTCACTTCTTTCTTTCATGACTAACAGTCCCCTAGGCTAACGAATCAATGGTGACATCGAAATTTGTTAGGCTTCTTACAAAGTGTCTGACTATACAATGCTCCTTCAACCATAGATATTCCTCCCTAGATACTTTTTCACTAATATTCTTGAGATTCTTCTTGCTCTTCTTCTCCTGACATCCTAATTGTTACACCTCGTAGTTTTGTACGTGAGATTTATTAGGCGTTAGTTGTTCAATTGTGGACACATAAATTATTGTCGAGGATATATGAGATTATATGTGGTTTTGAGGGTTTAAGCTCATGCAATAGGTCATGGAAGGATTGGAGAACAAGTGAATTAAGGAGGTCAAGTTTTTGGAACTTTGGAGAAAAGTTGGGCAAATTTCATATGATAATTCTGGTCTAATTTTGGGAAAGAATATCTTTTAGAATATGAAGAGTTTTGAGGTAAAGTAAAAGCCTAAATTGAAGTCCAGGAAGTCTAGTTTCCAATGCAGCAAACTGTGCATCAATCCGACATCAGAATCGACCGTTATAAGCATTTTAAGACAGGCTGCCAGAGCCGAGATTAACTCTACGCGAACGCGTCTGGAGGTGGCGCAAGCGCGCAGAGGAGCCAGGAGCTAACTCAGCGCGAACGCTCCCCAAGGTGGTGCGAACGCGTTGAGCAAATCCTAAGTCGGTGCAATCCGACTCTAGAATGTTATAAAAGGGGGCATACCCCCTCATTTTTCATTCAAACACCCCTCTAAACTCCCCAAACTTTCTGGAATATTCCTCCAACTTCCGTTCATAAAATTTAGCGCAAATTACGTGAAATCTCCGGATTTGGGTTTGAACATCATATAGTTGCGATTATAATATTGTATTGCGAGGAATCTTGGCTCGGATTCAAGGCAGATATTGAAGATATTGCAGTTCTAGCGAGAGCAAGGTATGAATCTTTCCCTATTGATATTGATTTAGGTTTATTACGGAGGTAAAGCTATTAAATGACCGTATAATGATATTTGTTAGTTGAGGAATTGGATAAACATCGTATGAGATGTTTTATGGAATATTTTGGTATGGATAATAATGTTGTTGGCATTGGAGTTGTTGTTGTTGTTGTATTGGTTATTGGTATTGCGATTTTGGGCTATGGATATAAACAGGGGAGATGCTGCCCAAATTTTGACAGATTCTAAAGGAGTTTAATTTAAAGACTTAAGATAGGCATATAACGATAAGTCTAACGATAGTATGAATTCTTTTGAATGTAGATTTACGAGCTCGAGAGAATAAGCATTAAGTATTAGGAGACCAAACGGGTATCTTAAGGCTAGTCCCTTTCTTTTTAAAGGCATGATTCTTTCTTACAACCCTATACGTGTTCTCCATAACATTTTTATTTCCAAAAGTTAGAAGTTCATGATTCCTAGAGCTTCTTATGATGTTAAAGACAAGGTGTTTTCTATGATGACCATCATGACAATGATGATTCCTTTCTTATGAACCCATACATGTTTCCATAATGTCCTTATTTCCAAAAGCTAGAGATTCATGATTCTTAGAGTCTTTATGATGCTAAGGATGAGTATGTTTGACGATGATAATGATAATGATGATCCTACTTCTAGAAATTCCAAAGCTTATGACTTTAATGCTATTATGAGATTCACTGAGTTTGTTCCATGATTTCCTTGATTTTACTTATTGTTGTTGACCTCACCTTATGATAAGTGTTCCTTCAAGGTGAGATATAACGATGATGATTGTTCCATAAGATAATCGGAGGTTACCGACCTTACGTCACTCCGATAGAGTTGTAGCTTTTGATTGGTTTCTTATGCATGCTTATGTTTATGTATGACGGGCCTAGTTGGCCGGGCAAACACCACTTCGGTGGGCGGCTTATGGATATGATAATAACACCATGCCTATTTGTCCGAGCAGACACCACTAATAGGCGGCGTAAGATGGTTACCTCAGACGTGGGAGGCCCGGACGCGGGCTAATGATGATAACACCGTGCCTATATGGCCGGACAGTTTACTTGTATATATTTATGATGTTGTTGTTTTTAAAAATAAAGTTAGCATGCATGGTATTTGTCTTACGAGGCAGTCAGATGTATAGGTTATCTCTTTATGTCTTGTTACGCTCCCTATCCCATAGCATGTTGTTTTCATGCCTTACTTACTCAGTACATTATTCGTACTGACGTCCTTTATTGTGGACGTTGCGTTCATGCCTGCAGGTTCAGGTAGTCAATCTGAAGATCCAGCTCAGTAGGTTTTCCCCTCAGCCTCAGTCAGTGCACTCCAGTTGATCCGGAGCTGCAGCCCCTTGGTATGCTATTTTATGTGCACATATGGGTATGACGGGGCATTGTCCTATCTTTACGATAGTTTGTATTCCATAGAGGTCTGTAGACAGTGGTATGTAGTTGGGATGTTATGCAGCCTTGTCGGCTCTTTTTCTTTTTTGTTGTAGAGTATATGTAGCGTCCTAGTCGGATTGCACTACTATTCTTAGCACTTATGTTTATATGTATGCGTTGGCTGTGAGTTCTCGATGCAAAATTTATAGTGTTATTTTCCAGGAGACAGCATAGTTCAGTTGTAAGTTATTTATGGGCCACCAGGTTACTCAGTAAGATGCAAGTACAAGTTATTTATGGGCCACCAGGTTACTCAGTAAGATGCAAGTACAAGTCTAAGGGGTGCTTTGGTCAGTAGTGGTCGGCCACTCGTCACGGCTCGTCGGTTTGGGTCGTGACACTAATCTTCGTCGTCCTTGCACCATTCTATTGGTCATTTCATCACGGCAGTTGTTTATATGGTTCTATGTTATACACTCTTACAATTGATATAACCGGAGACTTGGAATTTCACGACTTACGAGGTACTTCCTAATCTCAGGCAGTACTGCTGTTTTGCTATCCATAGGCACACTATATTCCTTTCCTTTGAAGATCATTGAACTTCCTATAATTTTTCCTCTTTTTAAAGCTTTCATCTCTTCTCATGCTAAAATTTCTTTTTAGCAATTCCAACTATCTCTTATACTTATCCCTGGTCAGCTTGCAGGCCCTTCCTACTCCTCCTGCTACCTATTGGGGTACGTTACAACATATTTAGTTGTAACCAAAATTTCTCTGGTGCAAGCAATTCGAATCATAGCCCGGAAACACAATGTATCACATTGACGAAACTTATTCTCTTTGATTCGCTAGACCTTCACCCTCTTATCACACTTCCTTTTCCATATTTTCCCCATGATATACCTGCATTTAGTCCATTCTCACTTTTCTTTAGCACATTCTTGACATATCGGTTCATCTCGAATTTTGGCTCATTCAATCCAGTATATTTTCCTCTTTTGAGCTTGGGAATATTGTAGTTCATCTTAGAACTGAATTTGTTCTTCCCCCCTTTTAAAGGATGTTCTCATCTACCAGTAATATTCGAGTATTAACCCTTTTTTGGTAGTCATCGGGTCGACCCTAACAGTTCTTCAACTCTTCTACTTCATATAATGTCGAAGTTCCTTTCATCGCATGGTTTAACTCATTCCCTTTTTGCTATCAGAGTTCTTATATCAAGTCAAAATGTTTATACATACCGGATACAATTTAAACGCTTTCTTTATTGGTCACTTCTTTCTTTCATGACTAATAGTCCCCTAGGCTAACGAATCAATGGTGACATCGAAATTTGTTAGGCTTCTTACAAAGTGTTCGACTATACAACGCTCCTTCAACCATAAGCTCCCACTCTTAAGATAACCGGGTCGGTTTAGTCCACATGGGCGACCCGCAACCCAGACCCAAATATCCAACAATAACAATGACATACAAATATGAATTTTCATCCAAAGACATCTAATTACATAACTTCAACACATTACAAATGCTGCCAAACAAAAGGAACATGAAAACAATAAGCAATTAACAACTACAACCCAATATTCTCATTGTCATTTGATCATCGAAGTTGCGATGAATCCAATGAATTAACACCACAACATAACAATCACAAGTCATAGTTTGAACACTTTTAAATTTTATTTAACTTTTCTATAGGTCCAATATTACTGTTGAAGTGTATGACCATCTCATTTAAAAGCTTAAACTATTATAGAGAACACATTTTTATTATTTAATTATATTCTTAACACTCCCCTCCACGTGGGGCCTGATTCATTTTTTCATAGGCCAAATACGTGAAAATTCTTTTTGATAACGAGTGGCGGTGAGATTCAATTTCAGGACATGTGTCTGCTCTGATACCATGTTGAAGTGTATAACATTTCAACTAAAATCTTAAGCTGAGATAGCACACTTTTATTATTTAATTATATTCTCAATAATCTCGAACTAGAGAATTCTCAGAATCAACAGCCTTTTTCGTCAAAACATTCCATTCAAGTTGAAGAACATCATTTCCTTTCAAGTTTTCTATCCCTCCAACATCACGTACCAAAAAAACTCTCAAGATCAACCACTTTTATCTTCAAACATTTCTTATTGAAGGCATCAATTTCCTTCTTTAAACTACAAATGAGTTTTAAAACTCTAGGAGGAATCTTATTATTGTCTAATCTCAATAACCACACTTTTTATCCCGCCCAAAACATAATTACCCCCAATTGTCCATCATAATTGTGCAAAAATTAAAAATACAACTTACATTAATCCCCTAAACTATCATGGTTTTACTAATTTCATACTTAACTATGTCTTGTTTGTGTTACTCCCGAACTATAGCATTCAAGTGCTAAAGCCTCTCTGATCATTATATGCTATGTGCGTGTGTTCCCTCTCCCAAAAAGCTTTGAAAAAGTGTCATGTGGTATTATATGTGTTTAAGGAGGTGTTAACATACACTTTGTCTGGAAAGAAAATTTTCTATCACTAAGACAATTTTATATTCCATAATCAACGGAGACAAAAAGATAACCAACGGAGGCCCATCTCGCATGTTTTGCTGGAGAAATTAAATTTGAGGAACATTTTATTAGTTTTAACTTTTTTGGAAATTACATGATGCACGGCAAAAATTTAACCAACAGGTATAAGATCAAATGTAGAGATTAAGAGTTTATTACTAATTTTTTTAATCTCTTTTAAAATGGAAGTGAACCGAAATAATCTATCTACTTATCTCATATAAAGAACAAACCTCGTTAGCGAAATATAATTCACTTTTTTTCTCTTTAAAAATTACTTTCATATTAGACAAATATAGTAATTTAAATACTTCTTTATGTTATGATTTTTTGGGAGGGAGATGCAAGGAACAAGGTAGAAAATATGAATGAAAAACTGTCTCATATAAATTTCATTAATTATAAGCCTTTATATAGGCACATAAATAGAGTAGTAGACTCCTCCTACAACAAAAGTATTAGACTCTTATTAAAACTAAAAAGCTGAATATTATACTAAATCAACTATAAGACTTCTCCTACAACTAAACAACTAATTATTCTAGAAAACTGTAGCAATAACAGATGCAAAATCAAACACTCCTCCTTGCTTCTGTTGCTGCAATCTAGAAAAGTTGTTCCTTCTTAATTTCAACTCTAGCAATGAGTTTTTGGATATCTTTGTGAGTGTTTTTGAAATTGCACACATCGATAACATGAGTCTTTCTTCTTGTTCTTCTTCTTGAACTCAATTTTCTTGCATTTTTTCATCGCATGCTTCAGGTATTTCTCCATGACAACTTTTCTATTCTGTCGATTGAAAGTAATTGTGTAACTTTTATTTTCAAATGAAAGAGAATTATTCTTATACATTGTAAAATTGCTTAACTTCATCTTCACTGACCAAATATGATAGTTTTCACCGGTGAAGGTTTGTCAGACATTCAAAGAGAGACTATTGCTTGTCATGGTTGAAAAAATAAGGTTAAAGATAGTATGAATTAAAAATTGGTTTAAATTGGTATTGGTTGAAAATAGCCAAGAGCTTTAAAAAGATGCACCAGTTAAAATGGGTTGAAAATAGCTCTGAGCGTCAAAAATAAGCACGGGTTAAAATAGGTTGAAAATAGCCCTGAGCATTAAAAATAAGCACGGGTTAAATTTGGTTGAAAATAGGTATGGGTTAAAAGTTGTCAAAAGTTCTTCAATGAATGCTACAACCCATTAAGATCAATGAAGGCGTTGATAGCATTGTTATGGTTTTTTGGAGAGAGATGGAAGCAACGAGGTAGAAAATATGAATGAAAAACTGTCTCATATGTATTTTTATTAATTATAAGCCTTTATATAGGGACATAAATAGAATAGTAGACTCCTCCTACAACAAAAGTATTAAACTCTTGCTAAAACTAAAAAACTAAATATTATACTAAATCAACTATTATACTTCTCCTACAACTAAACAACTAATTATTCTAGAAATCTATATCAGTAAAAGATGCAAAATCCGACACTCTAATTGTTAGTTTAGAGGATACACACTTACTGATACTGATAAACAGAATACATTCACAAATACCTATAGGCACAAGAATAAATACGGTCTCGGTTCATTGAAGCAAAGTAACGAGCTATTTTACATTTTGAGGTCCATTTCTACTCTTATCACTGTTTCAAGTCATGCTTCAATTTATTTCTATGGATAATTGATTGCTATGATTTGTTTTTCGGTTGAAATCTATAAGTGTAGCAGCTTTCTGTTGAATCAATTTGTTGAAGTTTGATTCCCAAATGCTGACTCCTAGGATACCAGTGTTAAATGGACCGGATAATGTTTGGGCTTAGATTGATGAAATTGAAGAGTTCTTGCTAATGGGTAAATTTGAGTGTCGCGGGCTGATGACTAGAAATCATATTTGGGCTTGAGATAATTTGGATTATTTTTTTGTGCGGAATGTGCTTCAAAGGCACTGGTCTTTAATTTTTGGCCCTCAAATTGGTGGTCTTTAATTTTTGTCCTTTGCTAAAAACCCTTTGATTCCGAGTTCGAATTCCCGTTTAGCCAAAAATTAAAAAAAAAATAGTAAGGTAGAGTTTGGATTCGCAAAGCAGAGTTTAGTCTCAAACTCTACCTAATCAGGCAGAGTTTTGCCTTATACCTGAAGGCAAAACTCTGCCTTAAGGTAGAGGTTTGCATTACGGCAATTTTTTATTTTTTATTATTCAATTGAAATTTTGCAAAACTCTGCCTTAAGGCCTAACTTTTGCCCGAATAGTCATAATTTTGCTACGAAACTTTGCCTTATGATTTTTTTTTTTAATTGAGCCGGGGTTTGAATCCTAGGACCTCGAGGTATTAGGCGAAGGTCAAAAATTAAAGACCACCAATTTGAGGGGCAAAAATTAAAGACCAGTGCCTTTGAAGGACAATCGTGCAAATGATCCATTTGGATTCCTGTTATTTTACATTTTTTTTTTTTGAGTGGATTGACCTTCAAAAGCGTTGGTCTTTAATTTTTGGCCTTCAATTAAAAGAGTGACCGAAAATGCCCCGAGTTCTGGGTTCGAACCTCTGCTCAGTCAAAAAAAAAAAAAGAATTTCGCAAGGCAAGGCTTTCGCGAAACATCTGCCTTAAGGTCTAACTAACATTTGCCCAAAACTAGGCCTATTGGGGCAAAAGTTAGTCCTTAAGGCCTAATTTTGGGCAAAAGTTTGCCTTAAGGCCTAACTTTTGCCCCAATAGGCCTAATACAAAACTCTACCTTGCGATATTTTTTTTGACTGAGCAAAGGTTCGAATCCAGAACCTCGGGGTATTAGACAAAGGACAAAAATTAAAGACCACCCCTGAATAAGGGCAATTGTGCAAATTGCCCATTATTTTATCCTTTAGTCGAGCATGCCTAGGTTGTAAAATTTGCATGATTTCCCCTATTCGATGGTGGATTTTAATTTTTGGTCTTCGCCTAAAATACCCCGAGGTTCTGGGTTCGAACCACGGCTCAGTCAAAATATAATAATTTCGCAAGGCAGAATTTCATAGCAAAATTAGGCCTATTCGGACAAAAGTTGGCCTTTGAATTCCAGCAGAGTTAAAAAAAAATTATGTCTTGCAAAATTTCGCAAGGCAAACTTTTGTCTTAAGAAAAATTCTATCTTAAGCCTTGCCTTGCGAAATTATTTTTCTAATGAGCGGGAGTTCGAACCCAGAACCTCGGTTATTTTTTGTCACTTTTTTAAGCGAAGGAAAAAGTTATAGACTAGCAATTTGAAGGACAAAAGTTAAAGACCAGCTTCTTTGAAGGACAATCCGTACAACAAAATGAACAATTATAGACAAATGGAGGATCACCTTCAGAGTTGATATGCATTTTTAGACCCGTTAAATTGTTTGTTTGTTTTACCCGCTTTTGAGAATCATGTATTCATCGTCAGACAATGCCCCGATGTATTGTGTAAAAATGGAGGTTGTTCGTGAAAAACCCGATAATACAAAATTTTATGAAAAAAAGGGTGTGACATTCCTGACGACTTAATTGGGGATTTAGAATTCAAAGTTTTTTGAAAGATTAACTTGAAGCAGCACAAGCTCGCGCTTGGAAAGCAAGTGGCCAGGACACCTTTACAAGGAAACAAACTCGAGTCTTGGCTGCGCACAAGGACTAGGAACAAAATTATCCTACTCATTTTGTACCTAATACTTAAAAAAAAAAAAAAGGCATTCATATAACTGAAGGACATCTTCTACACGTTCGACGCCATTGGATACCAGGATTCACTTTTGGGAGCAAGGATTTTGGTTCTTTACTGATAGACTATGTAATAGTCTACGTAAAAATTATAAATATTAGGATAATCTTTTCATAATTAGCAACTGTATATGAGGCATGATCTCTTCCTTATGTAGAGTAATTAGGTCCTATAATTTAGCCTAGTATTATGCTGATAGTTAGATATCTACTTCGTATATAATGACTTTCATACATCAATACAGATTACGGATTGATTTCCTACATGGTATCAGACTAGGTTTCCTTCCTCGCCTCCTAAACCTAGCCGTAGCCGCCGCCCCCCTTCCTCCTCCCTCTTCTCTCTTCAATGGCTAACAACAAAATTTTCCATTCTGCTTTAACCGTCACGAATGTGAAATCTTTAATACCAATCACTCTAGACATGGAAACCGACCATTATCACGAATGGGCGACACTATTCAAAGTTCTAGCCTGCGTCCACTCTGTACTTGAGCACATCATACCACCAACTGACACCACTGAACTCACTGCGTACAATGCGACGAAGGCGGCTAATCCTCCGCTCTAGAAACGGCTAGATGCGGTGGTCCTTCAATGGATATACGCCACCGTATCCCATGATATTCTTACCTCTATTCTCGTGGCGGATGATGTTGCGGAGGAGGCTTGGAATCGAGTTGCTCAACTTTTTCAAGATAACAAGCACTCAAGGGCAGCGTACTTGAAACTGAATTCACCACCACAAAAATGGCAGACTTCGGCTCGGTTATGGCCTATTATAATAGGCTAAAGTCACTCGCGGATCAGCTTGCCAACGTGGGGTCGCCGGTGTCCGACCAACGTCTGGTCTTGCGTCTCCTTGCAGGCTTACCGGAGACATATGCACACTTTGTCACCACCATCCAGCAGAAGGATGTGTTGCTCTCTTTCTCTGAAGTGTGTTCCAGACTCAAGCTCGAAGACGCCGTAGCCAAGGAACGTGCCCGCGATTCTAGTCCCGCGGCTCTACTTGTTGACAATGATACTCCCTCCCCGCCACCTGGCGGCACCAATAATTCAACTAACCGTCGTGATAATAATCGTGGCAGGAATTCCAACAGGAACAAGGGAAAGGGGAACAACCGCGGGAAATCCGGCCGCGGCAGCGGCGGACAGACTAGCCACGGCCAGTGGCCGATGGGACAGCCACCGACAGGGGGCTACTACTGGCCTGCCTAGCCGCCACAACAGTGGCCACTGCCCCCCTGCCCGTATCCAACAAGGCCTTGGCAGCAGCGTCCCACGACGCCACGGCCCGGCAACAGCATTCTAGGTGCGGGTCCACGACCTCAGCAGGCCTATTCCATGCATGGTCCGTCCTATTCTAGGTATACTCCAACAGACGTGGAGGCAATAATGCACACTCTGTCCATGCATCAACCGGATGATAATTGGTACATGGACACCGGAGCGACTTCCCACATGACTGCCAACTCAGGTACTCTCACGTCTTATTTTAATTTGAGCAATAATTCTAGAATCATTGTTGGTAATGGTAGCACTATTCCAATTCCAAGTTGCCCGTGGAGAAGTCCGTGTTCTTCACGTCCCGTCCCGTTACCAGATCGCAGACATCTTCACTAAAGGTCTTCCGCGCGTGCTCTTTGATGATTTCAGGGACAGTCTAAGCGTACGATAACCTCCTGCTTCGACTGCGGGGGTGTGATAGACTATGTAATAGTTTACGTAAATATTGTAAATATTAGGATAATCTTTTCATAATTAGCAACTGTATATTAGGCATGATCTCTTCCTTATGTATAGTAATTGGGTCCTATAATTTAGCCTAGCCTAATATTATGCTGATAGTTAGATACCTACTTTGTATATAATAACTTTCATACATCAATACAGATTACAGATTGATTTCCTACAATTACAGAGTTCTTTCTTTTTTAATCTTTTATTGATTTTTATGTATTCTTGGAATTTATTTGAGATTGCTACCATGACTATGTGTAGCCAAACATTCTAAGGGTATGATTCTACCTGAATGTTGATATTTGGATATTAATTTTGATTATTTAATTTATCAGCATTGAGTTATTTATTCATATCCTGAGCTGAGGTATTTGATTGTATGACAAGCAATTAGATATTATACATAAATCTTGTACTTGTAACTTATTTATATATATATATATATATATATGGAGCTTAGAATAACTTAATTAGCATAGAAATTGAACGAATTTCTATGAGTATATTAGTATTCTTGCAGGTTAATAACCCTTGTTGGATTAACCGAAGAATTCAATAGAATTGTTAGATGAAACTATAACCCTGAAATATTATTTCTCATTGAATTAAAATCTTCGTTCTAAGTGGGTTAATTAACCAGTTCTTCTTTTAATCACAAATTTTTGTTATTAGAATTAATCTCAAAAATCATATTGAACATGTTTTTTGGCAACATAAATTAGAATTAGTTTAATTTAATAAATAGTTAATCATAAATCCTTGTAGAAATGATACTTAATCTTATCATTTTATTAGTTATCGACCGTATATACTCATGTAATTAGTTCCTGATATATTAGGCCCCAACTCTAAATGCTAAGGGCTCGTTTGATATGAGGGATAAGGGATAAATAATATCGGGATTAAATTTAAGATGATTCTATCTTACGTTTGGTTGGATAAAATCACGGTGTAACTAATCCTGGAATTAGTTATCACAGGATTGTAATGTAATTTTATTTCTATGGGAGGGTGAATTAACTAATTCTAGGATAACTTGTTTCCCAACCAACCAAACGACCCCTAAGAGTGTATTGGTGATTTTTAATAAAAATATTTGCCTGAGCCGCGTTGCGAAAGGTTCTTTTTCAAGGAGGGTGAACTTAAAAATACTTTGTCCCATAAAGCTGAACACGTTCAATTATTATATACTACGCGAGAAAGAACCACTAATAAACTTTATCTGAAGTACTTAAAAGCATAGTTATAAATTTGCAGTTTCGCCGTAATTGAGAGGCAACTTTAGTCAGGTAAGTAATATAGTAAGGAATAACTTTCACTTGAACATCAATTTCTCAAATGGAAAAGGAAGTTTGGTTAAACCTATGTTAAACGACAGAAACGTTAAAGATTTATTGTCGAGGAATTCACCAGATACATCACAATTCCGCAGGAAAAAAGTTCAATGATGTACGTCTTTATTGGATGATAATTAATTAAACTTACATCCATAACTCGACCCTTTTTTTTCACTCTTTTATTTTAAAAGTTGATTGAAATGGAATACTGTAATTTTGTGGTTTTCTACGTAATGCACGTGGGCAAATAAAATTTATCATCCTCATTCTTTGTTTAATACAAGATGGCCTATGCCCTGCGCACGGGCCCAACATTTCGAATTATAGTGTATCTATGTATATGTAGTTGTGTTTAGATAGTGATAATATATATATATATATATATATATATATATATATATATATATATATATACACACACTGCGTTCAAAATACGATTAATATAATATTGTAGTTTGTGCTTCGTATCTAAAACTTTATTATATTCATGTTTGCTACGAAAATTTCTTAATACTTTTTAAAAGAGAAGAATTGTTTAAAAGAAAACTATTTTCCTCTCTTTGAGATAAAATAATAGCAATATTTAAGCATCAGTTGATATTTTCAATTTTAATTCGATTAATTTAAAGGTGTAAAATACTTATTATTTTTTATCAAATTTTGACTTGGATAATTCTAATTCAAATTATTAAATTAATTTTACATGTTTAAAACGAAACAAAGTAGAAATTGATTTTCTATTTAAATTTAAACGAAGAAATGCTATTTTTTAATCTTTGGTAAATATTCTCGGTTTAGCTCATTTTACTTGTCATGTTGTCTTTTGCATGGTTTTTTAAGGAAACGTGAATTAGAATTATAATTTGACTAATTTACCTTATTCATTATTTGATCTTCATTTGATATTAATCTCTTTTCACATTTATTAGAGTAAGAATGAAAATAAAAAAGTAATTAAATTGTATCTTATTTTTTAAATATATAAATTTTAAGTATATTTATTTTAGTAAACATAGCAAATAAATGACATGGCGGAATATCAAATACAGCAATTAAATATTTTGAAGAAAAATAATAATATGGGGTCCATGTTTTTTGCTTGCAATAATTTCATTTGCTCCCACTAATGGGTTAATATGCATGTGACAATAAATCCACTATTATTGACTTGATGGGGATACTTTGGGAATTATATGAATATTGTTTGATTTTTTAATATATGAGGTGCACGTTTTTTTTTTTTTACGTTGCCTTTTTTTTTTAATATGAGATCCACTTTTTTTTTCATGAGTTTGGAGAGGGTGGGGTCCACCTTTTTTATGAGTTTGGAAAGGGTGGGGTCCACCTTTTTTTTTTTAAGAGTGACTGACGACAAAGCATGGGTAAACTGATACTTCTATATAGTAGAAAAATAGAAATATAATAAAGTATTTCTATCTACCTTTTAGAAAAGTTGGTAATATAAAATATAAAACATCATTTTTTTTACCCTTAAATAAAAAAGTAGGTGAGACCACAAAGGATTTTTTTGCCCTTAAATAAAAATGTAGGACCGAACACGGACGACGATCTTGCCTCTATAAACCGGATCTTCTATATAGTAGTAATAGTAAAGTAATACATATAATTTTTTTATCAAATTTTGATTTGGATAATTCTAATTCAAATTATTATATTAATTTTACATGTTTAAAATGAAATAAAGTAGAAATTTGATTTTCTATTTAAATGAAGAACTTCTATTTTTTAATTTTTAGTAAATATTTTTTGTTTAACTCATTTTACTCGTCATGTTATTTTTTACACGGTTTTTTAAGGAAACGTTAATTAGAATTATAATTTCATTAATTTACGTTATTAATTATTTGATCTCCATTTAATATTAATTTTTCTTTTATGACATTAATCTCTTTTCACATTTATTAGAGTAAGGGAAAAATGAAAAAGTAACTAAATTCTATGTTATTTTAATATATAAGTATTTTACGTATGTTGTTGTACAATAATTTCATTTGCTCCCACTAATGGGTTGATACGCATGTGGCAATGAATATATCATTATTGATTTAATTGTTTGATTTTCTAAGCACTTTTTTTTTAACATTGTTTGTTTTTTTAATATGGGATTCACCTTTTTTTTTTTAATCTTGCTTGATTTTGTTAATATGGGATCCACTTTTTTTCACCGTGAGTTTGGATGTGGTGGGTTCTACTTTTTTTTTTCTTCTCTCTTTTTTTTAAATACTGGTTGATGTTTAATATGAGTCCATGAAGAACTTCTATTTTTTAATTTTTAATAAATATTTTTTGTTTAACTCATTTTACCTGTCATGTTATTTTTTACATGATTTTTTTAAGGAAACGTCAATTAGAATTATAATTTCACTAATTTACCTTATTAATTATTTGATCTCCATTTAATAGTATTTTTTCTTTTATGACATTAATTTCTTTTCACATTTATTAGAGTATGGAAAAAATGAAAAAGTAATTAAATTCTATCTTATTTTAATATATAAGTATTTTAAGTATGTTACTGTACAATAATTTCATTTTCTCCCACTAATGGGTTGATACACATGTGGCAATAAATCCATCATTATTGATTTAATTGTTTGATTTTCTAAGCACTTTTTTTTTTTAACATTATTTGTTTTTTTAATATGGGATTCACTTTTTGTTTTTTAATATTGCTTGATTTTATTAATATGGGGTCCACATATAAGTATTTTAAGTATGTTGTTGTACAATAATTTCATTTGCTCCCACTAATGGGTTGATACGCATGTGACAATGAATCCATCATTATTGATTTAATTGTTTGATTTTCTAAGCACTTTTTTTTTAACATTGTTTGTTTTTTTAATATGGGATTCACTTTTTTTTTTAATCCCGTGAGTTTGGATCTGGTGGATTCCACTTTTTTTCTTCTCTTTTTTTTTTTTTTTTTTTTAATACTGATTGGTGTTTAATATTGAGCCCAATTTTTTTTTTAATATTAGTTGTTGTTTTTTTAATATATATGAAGCCCATAATTTTATTTTATTTTAACTTGGAA
This sequence comes from Lycium barbarum, assembly GCF_019175385.1. Classification (NCBI taxonomy): domain Eukaryota; kingdom Viridiplantae; phylum Streptophyta; class Magnoliopsida; order Solanales; family Solanaceae; genus Lycium; species Lycium barbarum. The sequence goes on from NC_083341.1 coordinate 65,838,715, forward strand.
TGGACGACGAAAAAGGAGCCCAACCGGCTCTTCTAAATAGTTAGAATATCAGCTGTCTTTTCTTTCTCCTAGCGTATTCCATACGGTTGAAAGCAGATGAAATTAGTGCCAAAGAAATAATATTTTTTAAATCACAATTCAACATTTGATTAGACATAAATTAGTTGTAGGGATAGAAGGCTTAATATGGCAATAGTTGCGGGTAGTAAATTATTTAAATAACTTTTATATATTGACAAGTGCAATTGTGCAAATTGTATACGGTAAAAACCGGATATATGCAAGACCGGTGAGACCGGAGACCGGAGATAAGAAGAGACAGGCATGATCACCGAGTCTTCTCTTAGAATTGGTGGAATTGCACCGGCTGCGACTGACCTGAGAAAAGTGAAACAAACCTGTTTGGTCCGGTATCTCCGGACCAAACTCCGCATCTCAGCCAGTCCGGTTTCTCCATGACCAAGTTGATTGTGGCCGTTGGTCCGGTTTCAGCATGACCGATTTGATCGTGGCCGTTAGTCCGGTTAATCAGTTACAAAATCGCCACGCGTCAACATCGTTCTATCACGTTGTATCGACAACCGTACAGGTGTCAGACCGTACGACCCAACCTTATCCTTTTAGGGTTTACTTTATTTTAAAAAGGCTTTATGTTGTATGCAAGACCCATAAGGCAAAATTATAAATAGGAGGCATTTCTCTAATTTTAAGGGTTAGCTTTTTGGGATCTAGAGCATTGTAATAGCAAATCAAAATATCATTTTTCTCTTTGGCCCGAATCAGTGGAATATTATTGTCTTTAGCTTACTCTTCTAACATCATTTACTTTATCATCCATAGCAATGTATTTATTCAAGTTATTAACGCATATATTCGTATATACAAACCATTGCACGCGAATCCATATATATATTCCACGAAAAACCAAAATAGATTAAAGTTTGCCCACATATCCTATACCTCACTTACAAATTCAAGTGATTACCTAAATTCGGGGTAAACAATTTGGCGCCCGCCGTGGGGAAAGGATAATAGTGGTCTTTTAATCTTGGCTTCTATCTCTCACCTGTTAAGATTAAAAAATCTTTTGTTCATCTCTGTGAAAACGGACCAAATGGCAAGTAGTGGACAGTCTGGTCACGTCAACAACGAGCTTGTGGCCGAAAATGAGAACAGTGGGCTTCGGGGCTTACCAGAAGATCCCATCGACCCAAATTCCGTTGATTCGAGGGAGGGCCTCAACCGACAGAACACCGTGAACCAGGATAATGCCGCCCAGCCAGCCACTGATCCCTTAAATACTCACAATTCAATTACTTTGTCCCGGGCTCAAGGTCGGAAAGTACCGGACATCCGGATGAGGTTAACTTACGTTTAATTTTTGAAATGCTGCAGGAACAGAGAGCTGCTATTGCCGAACAAGGAGTCGCAATAGCCCAGTTGCAAAGCAAAAATGATGAAACGACCCCGGAGAGGACGAAAGGTGTTGCCGAACCCAGAAGGGATGAAACACGGATGGTCGAGAGTAATGGGTCTGGAGCTGGTTCATCCACCGAAGTTATGAGAATGCTCAAAACATTGGCGAAGCGTGTAGACGCAACTGAGAAGAGGGTGGAAACATATAACTCTCGGGTGGACCAGATCCCGGGGGCTTCGCCTATTCTGAAAGGACCAGATTCGAAGAGGTACATTCAAAGGCCTTTTCCTCCGAGTGCGGCTCCGAAATTGATCCCGAAGAGGTTCAAAATGTCGGATATCCAGAAGTATGACGGTACAACGGACCCGCAGGAACACGTGACTTCATACACCTGTGCCATAAAAGGTAATGACGTCGAAGAGGATGAAATTGAATCCGTGTTGCTGAAAAAGTTTGGGGAAACTCTGTCGAAGGGAGCATTGACTTGGTACAATCATCTGCCCAAGCATTCAATCACTTTTTTTGAAATGCTTGTGGATGCGTTCATAAAAGCTCATGCCGGTGCCAAAAAGGTGCAGGCCCATAAGGCGGATATTTTCCACATAGCTCAAAGGGATGATGAGTTATTACGTGAATTCATCAACCGGTTCCAAAGAGAACGGATGGAGCTCCCTCCAGTTCCGGAAGAATGGGCTGCGCAAGCTTTTACTAAAGGGTTTAATCCTCGAAGCTCGACGACCTCGTTCAAGCTAAAAGAAAACTTGCTGGAATACGAGGCTGTGACCTGGGCTGTTGTTCATAACAGGTATGAATCAAAGATCCGGATAGAGGATGACCAACTTGAGCTCCCCCCGGGACCTGTAAATATGAGCAAAAGCTTTGAGAGATCGAGGAGAAATTATGAGCCAGAGTCAAGACCATCGAGGGAAAGTTACAGGCCGTACTCTCATTCAGAAAAGCCAAGCTTCAGGTCGGAAAAATCGAGGGTTGGTCCTAGCCAATTCTCCGGTCGGGGTGATAAACGGACCGAGCGGCCATCAAACAGCCAAGGTCTGTCATTTAGAAGTGATGTCGGGAGCTCGGCTACCAACAAAGACCTGCCGAGGATATCGGAGTACAACTTCAGCATTAATACCTCGGATCTCGTCTCGGCCATAGGCCGTATCGCAGAAGCAAGATGGCCGAGACCATTGAGATCAGATCCCGGTCAGCGGGACCCGAACGTGATATGTGAATACCACGGAACCCATGGGCACAGAGCTGAAGAATGTCGCCAATTGAGAGAGGAGGTGGCCTGGTTACTGAAAAATGGTCACCTTCGTGAATTCCTGAGTGAGCGAGCTAAAGGCCACTACAAGGAAAGGGAGTAAACAAAAACGGGCTGAACCGGAGGAACCTCAGTATACAATCAACATGATAATCGGGGGTATGGATGCGCCTCGAGGCCTGGTGATGAAACGGACAAAGGTTTCCATTGTACGTGAGAAGCGCAGCCGGGATTACATGCCCGAAGGTTCCATCTCCTTCAGCAACGAGGATGCAGAAGGCATCATTCAACCGCACAATGATGCTTTGGTAATTTTTATTCTTATTTTCAAATCACAAGTCAGGCGTATTTTGATTGACCCAGGTAGCTCAACCAATATCATCCGATGGAGAGTGGTCGAACAACTGAGACTATTCGATCAGACCGTACCTGTGGCTCGGGTACTCAGTGGGTTTAATATGGCGAGTGAAACCACGAAGGGCGAGATTTATTTGCCGGTCAATATTGATGGCACCATTCAGCAGACGGTGTTCTATGTCATCGAAGGACACATGAAGTATAATGCTTTACTCGGTAGACCATGGATACATAGCATGAGGGCTGTCCCATCGACATTACATCAGCTGCTGAAATTCCCAACACTAGAGGGGATAAAAACCATCCGAGGAGAACAGCCCGCTGCAAGGGAAATGTTTGCGGTTGAGGAAGTGCCACTCATTCCCAAAAAAATCTAATCCTAAAGAGGACGAGCCAATCAGTGGCAAGAACTCTAAATAGCAACTAAAGTGTACGGGTTCGACAGCGGAGCAGCAAGGGTCGGACCCGGGGTATGAAGAAGATGATTTCGGTGTACCTAGATCTTTCGTCTTACCGGATGATTCAGATGCAACCAAGTCTAAAGTGGAGGAGCTGGACCAAGTCGTCTTGTTCGAATATCTACCGGATAGAAAGGTATACCTGGGCACGGGGTTAACCTCGGAGCTCAGGAACAAGTTAATTAAGTTTCTTCAAGCTAATGTCGATTGCTTCGCATGGTCCCATATAGATATGACAGGTGTGCCACCGGAAGTAACAACTCACAAGCTCAGCCTCGACGGGAGATTTCCCCCGGTGAAGCAGAAGCGGAGGCCTATGGCAGAACCGAAGCACGCCTTCGTAAAGGATGAGGTAACAAAGCTTTTGAAAATAGGCTCTATTCGGGAGGTAAAATACCCGGATTGGCTGGCTATCGTAGTGGTGGTGCCGAAAAAAGGTAATAAATTTAAAATGTGCGTTTATTATAAGGATTTAATCAAAGCATGCCCGAACGATTCATTTCCGATGCCTCACATCGATAGAATGATCGATGCGATGGCCGAGCATGAGATGTTGAGTTTTCTCGACGCTTACTCCGGGTATAATCAAATCCGGATGCACCCGGGTATAATCAAATCCATTACGGGACTTACTGTTACAATGTCATGCCTTTCGGATTAAAAAATGCCGGTGCAACTTACCAACGCCTAGTTAATGAGATGTTCGAAGAACAGATAGGAAAAACAATGGAAGTTTATATTGATGACATGGTTGTCAAGTCCCTGGAAACAGAGGACCATTTAAAACATTTGTAGGAAACCTTCGATGTGCTCCGTAAATACCACATGAAGCTTAACCCAGAGAAATGTGCCTTCGGTGTCCGGTCGGGCAAGTTCTTGGGTTTCATGGTGTCCAACCGAGGATTTGAAATTAACCCGGATAAGATCAAAGCAATCGAGGATATTGAGGTGGTAAATAACGTCAAAGGAGTGCAAAGACTCACTGGAAGGATAGCTGCACTGAGTCGGTTCATATCGAGGTCTTTGGATAAAAGCCACCGTTTCTTCTCCTTATTAAGGAAGAAGAATGACTTCGTTTGGCCACCAGAATGCCAAAAAGCATTGCAAGATTTGAAAAGGTACTTGTCCAGCCCACCTCTACTACACACACCGAAAGCGGATGAACAATTATTTCTCTATCTTGCCATATCCGAGGTAGCAGTAAGTGGTGTTTTGGTCCGAGAAGAATCAGGTACGCAATTCCCTATATATTATGTGAGCAGAACTTTAGGGGATGCGGAGACCTGTTATCCCCACCTTGAAAAGTTAGCATTGGTAAGTGCTTCTAGAAAACTCAAACCCTACTTTCAATGTCATCCGATATGCGTAGTGACTACTTACCCTCTAAAGAACATCATGCATAAACCGGAATCATCGGGTAGACTAACTAAATGGGTGTTGACACCTAATTTTGGCTCGACGTGCTTAAAATTAACGTTTTGGGGGCCCTGATTCGTTAAAGAGCACGAAATACATTTTTACACATTTTTACATTTTTTCAACAATTTATTGATGATTATCCTTATTTTAGGAATTTTCTCAATTTATTGGCATTTTTTCAAGAATCATTATTTGCACATGTACAGCATAATACTACCATTTTTTGTGTAATTAAAAATTGTTTCTTAATTTTGTAGTGATACCTTTTCATATCTTACACATTAATATTTATATTTTATACTTACATCATTATTTATACATGTAGTAATTAACTATATTTTAGTACAGTCCGACAGTGCAGAAAAAAGCGGAGTAACTACTTTTTTTTTTTTTAAAATACAGAGCAAAATTCAATCAAATCAAGGTCTCGCCACTTTTTTTAAAAAAATGGACATTTTGAGGTGATGGTTAGGTTTGGATTAGTTAAATGAAATAAGGGGACAAAGGGGTATGGCTTCATAATTGTTTTGGACAAAAAGGAAGGTTTGTTCACATTATAAGGAAAAGGGGGTTGATTTGCACAACACACACTTACACTTCTCAGATTTTTTCTTTCTTTCTTTCCCCTCATTATTCTCCATACCTAAAACATATCAGATTTTTCTCTCTCTCTCTAAAAAAACCTAAACATTTTCCCCCCCATTTCTCTCCTAGCCGCCGCCGACCATCACCTTCACTGCCGCCGACCACCACTCCGGCGAACACGAACCACGACAACAATGCCTTCCACCTCCTTTTCGTCCCTTTCTCCATCGCTGCAACCAGCGAGCTCCACCAAAAATGACAACACCGTGAACCCCACTTCACTGCTCACCACTTCGTCCTCCCCCTCCCACTGCTCCGGCGAGGAGCTCCATCTCCAGTGAATCGGAGCAGCGAACAACAACTCCGTCTCCCAACCACAAACCACCACGCCGCAACCAACCAGCAGTCCTTTTCACTCTTTCCCTCTTCCCTATCACTGTTCCGATGGGCTGCAACCAGCCTCCGACGAACACCAACCCATATGATGCACATATATTTTTAGAAGGCCGGTTTTCTGTGCAAATTTTCTGTTTCATTTCTCCTAGGATTTTTTTTAGCACTTTTTGTCCGATCATAAAATCATTGTGCTAAAGGGGTCAGTTCATTTCATCTTTTGCTCTTTCCTTTACTTTGAGTCCCCTATGCTATATATATGTATATGTCTATATGGATCTGTTTGCTAATTTGTTCTCTTTCTGCATATTCAAGATTTGAGCTTTGAGGTTTGTGCATTTTCAGCTTCCTCTAATAACGTGGGAAAAGTTAAAAGTAACAATAATGTGTGTTGTACAATGGTCCACCACCTAATAATTCTGTTTGGACAATAATGGGGAAAATGATAAAAAAAGTAAGTATATTTTAAATCAAGTTGGCTGCAATTGCTGCCAGAAAGAAGTTTGATACAAAGTAAGTATATTTTAATATGTTGCTAGTTGTCATTTAACTACTCTTATATTTTAACTCTTATTCTAAAGTTGCAATTTTTTACCTGTTTGGGGTTACCCTTTGCTGATTTCCTTAGTTCGCAGATTATATGGGAGACTGTGAACGTTCAGTCCCCCAAATGGCCGATGAAGAAATTTCCGTCGATTTCCAAGGCCTTTCATGTACAAAGACGGGTTTTTATTTTAAGTTTATTCATTATTTCTTTAATTCATCCGATAGTTATTTATTTTCTTACTAACATTTTTATTAAGTCTCACGCAGGTATCCGGAGTTACTTTTTGAAGATGACACTCAAAAGAAGTTCAAATAGCTTCTTAAATTCTCTGTTTATATTTTTTACATTCTTAAATTATACAAGCATAAAATATAGTGAAACTTTACTTTTTAGGGTGCAGGTTGGTGGTATTTATTTATGATCTGCTTAGGTGATTGAAATTTTATGTGTTTTAGACAAATCAATATTAGGCATTTATTTTTGTAGCTAATATTCCTATAGTTATCATGTTTTGCTAGAGTTTTAATTCAATAGCTTAGCACACTTAAGTGAATAAATAGGGTGATTTGCCTCAATATTTAGGCTTTATAATATACTTTCATAATTAATTGATTAGGCGTACATACTTAGCTAGTTAAATTAGTTAACTCACTTCGAGTGCAAAATAATTTCATGCCCATTTTTTATACCTTTGTCACATATCCAAGCTTCTAAGTTGCACATAACTTTTTTTTAATAATTATTATAACACATGTATAAAATACGTATTGCATGATTATTTATGTGAATATTCATATTATTCTTTAGCCTAAATTCTATTAATTTTTGTAAATAATAAAGCCTTTTACACATCCCTCGTATAGTTAAATTGGTCCAGCCGGGAACCACATTTGTGGATTCTGAAGGATGCCTAACACCTTCCCTTCGGAATAATTTGAACCCTTACCTAGAATCTCACTTATTTTCGTAGACCATGTTAAACTGCATATATTAATAATTTATAGGTACCCTAGTATACCTTAAATGCTAGGTGGCGACTCTGTACATAATTAATTATTTTAGAGTTCCATAAGTTGTGCTTTGTTTAGCCTCCGGTTAAAATGGGGTGCAACAACATGGCGACTCTGCTGGGGAACACTTAGGTTCTAACCATATGGACTCAATTTGTTATTCGAGGTATGTTATCTTTATTTGAGTCTTTGTTTATTATTTTACTTGCCTGTATTTATTCGTCATGTATATCCTTTCCCTTGTTTCCTTATTTGTTTACGTACATATCTGTTTTTAATTTCATACACTGTATTATTGCCTTTATTTTACTAACAAGTTTTATTTACCATATCCATTTTTTACTTTATTGTAAATTATGCATCTTGCTTTTACTGTTTTTTTTAATTTCTATCTTTTTGTGGTTTTATATTAATATTCATATGTGTTATCAGTTTATATAAAATGGCATTCCGTTCATATTTCCTCCACTCTTGGAAAATTCACACAAATTCACACACTTAAAGCGGTTTCGCGGTTCGCGGCCGTGCACTACTAAATTACCCTTTTAGTTGGATCGATCTTGTGGATTTAGTCGATCGGCGGTGCAGTCGACGGCCACGGACTTTCCACTCCAAGTTGTCCGCTTGGGGGAGCCTTGTGTCATAGGAAAACCAACTCTTAGAATTCCTAGGTTACTGTACATTCCATTTTGCAGTTGTTTTTAGCTAGGTTAAATTTTATCCTTTATTTCGAACATTCTTTTTATTTTTTCACATATTCTTTATTTGTTACATGTTTTTGTTTTTAAATAAATATTGTTGTTATTTGCTTTGTACTACCTTAGCACTTTATCTAACTATTTTAGTTGACTTGTGTTGAACCCTACATTTTGTAAAATATTTTTTCTTCAATCATGCATTTTATACTCTATCTGCAAGAACTACGCACACCTGATTCTCTTCTTTGATGAGATACGTAGGCAGCCCTTTTGGGTTCGGTATTCATTATTCATAAAAAAAAATCCTTTATTTTGGAAAAAATCACAAAAATATTTTATTTCTTTCTATCATATTTGCAAGAACTACGCACACCTGATTCTCTTCTTTGATGAGATACGTAGGCAGCCCTTTTGGGTTCGGTATTATTATTCAAAAAAAAAATCACAAAAAAAATCCTTTATTTTGAAAAAAAAAATCACAAAATATTTTATTTCTTTCTATCCTATTTCAACGAACTACGCGCACCTGATTCTCATCTAAGATGAGATACGTAGGCAACCCTTCTCGGGTTCGGTACCCCTATTAAAAAAAATACAAAAATACAAAAATATTTTTTTTAGATTCATATCTTTGACTTGGTTGGTACCAACATAGTTAGGGTTGTGCATATGAAAGAAACAAGTGATAATCAATATAATGGAGAGGACTGACTTCGTGGTAAAACTATAGATTCTTTTGGTACCTCTCATTCACACTTTAAGGGACACTTGAAAAATTCTCTTGCATGCTTGTAAGACAAGAATAAAACCAACCTCATTATTTCATGTGCATTGTGTGGTGAGCTTTATATAACGTTTAATTGCATTGCATTGTGATCTAGAACTTGGCCTGAATGTCTGTTGAGGCGAAATTATGAGTAACACTCAGCATAGAAAAGGATCGTAGGCCTTCTTTGACCCGTTTGAGCCTTTCTAGCCTACCAAATGACGTTATCCCTAGCATTCACCCTTTGAGCCTAAAGCCTTTTCTTTGACAACCACATCATAAGCCTATACCGTTTCTGAGTGCTTACATGCACTATCTCTCTCTTGGCCCAACCTCCCTGAGCGCACTAAAAACGTGCAACCGCAGATAGAGATCTGAGCTGAAGCTTCAAAAAAAAAAAAAAGGATTCGACCATCACAGAAAAACAAAGGCTAAGAACGACCTCCAAAGCAAGAAAGAGCCCACACAAAAAAAAAAAAAAAAAAACTTAGTCATTCAGAATCTCGACATACAACCCATTATTTTTTTATTTTTTTTTTCACACTCAGGCATACAACCTGAAATTACTATCAAGACCCCGGGCATGCAACCCAGGTCAATTCCCTTAATCCCCACAGAGTTTCGGGCATGCAACCCTAAACTAAAAAAAAAAAAAAAAAAAAAAAAAAAAAAAAAAAAAAAAACGAAAAAAGGGCTTTAACTTGCAAAAGAGGTCGCACAAGTACAAAAGAAAGGGACAATAAAACAAATTAGATCAGCGTCAGAGCACACAAATACTAAGCACAGACATAGTGCAACGCTTAGGGAAGGATTAGTCACTCCTTACCCAAATAATATCATACTCTTTTCCCAAGCCTACATTACAACACCATAACAAGCCCTACGTGATTCTATGCAAAGGTTTCTCTCATTAGTGGATACTTACATGACGGCCAAGCTTATGGTATTACAATTGCAAGCATTGAACATCTTTCTGAGTTTGAGTGTACTTCTCTAGATGTCTCAAAGTTCAAAAATACTGAATATGTGTGAAAAGAGACTTTCTTTCTGGTGAGGGCACTTGAAACATGAGGATAGGTATAGTTCATAATCCTTGTTTGAAGCAAAATGAACCAATCTTGTCGATCTTTAGGTATGTCTGAGGTACCACTTGAAGCTATAGGAATTACCAATAAGTCAATCTTGGTTTGTTGGACGATAAATAATGGTGAATTCTTATGCACAATACTAATTGTTGGTAGCAACTGAAGTCGGGGCATGTTATATCAATCATTGTTATTATTAAAAAAAAAAACAATTTTGCTGGATTTTGCTTTCGTGATTTTTTCTTAATTTTGTTTTTTATCGTTGCACAGTAAATATAGTTCAATGTTGTTGTGTTGTTACTAACTCTACGAGGTATCAACATCTGGTCTTACCATGAAAGATCCTCGTATTTCTCCGCTGAAGCATGAAATTGGGAGAACATTTTTTAGTAGCTTAAAAAAAAAATAATAATAAAAAAAAAAAGCAAGTGCACATCACTTTCCGCTGGAAGTATGCGAATTTTTGTTTGTTTAAACTGGGACAGAATTTTTGAGGGGGCCCTCAAAAATTCCACCAATGGCACATTTTGAGAGAAAAGGCACGGGCTCATCCGGCCCCACAGTAGGACACTGCATTGGCTCGTCCAGCCCCACAACAGGACATCGAGGGCGTCATAGTCTAAAGGCATCATTCTCATCGCCTAAAGGCACCATTTCATGGCCCAAGGACCTTACCTTCTGCACTTCATTCGCGCCGAAGCAAAGGCGTTACCCTCCACACCAGCATTACTTTATTATTTTCAAATGCCTCTGCGTATGCTCGCAGCCGCATTGCATTGCACCTGCATTGCTCACCGCCTTTTATTACTGCCTGGGCCATGCACCGCCCTTTTAAATTTCTGCATAAGGCTGTGCACCGCCTTTCATATGATGCATGGGCTGCGCACCGCCCTTTGCATCGCTTTCATATATTACATGGGCCATGCACCTCCCTTTGTAATTTCTGCATAAGGCTGAGCACCGCCTTTCATGTTGTATGGGCTGCGCACCGCCCATTTAAATTTCTGCATAAGGTTGCTCACCGCCTTTCATGTTGTATGGGCTGCGCACCGCCCATTTAAATTTCTGCATAAGGTTGCTCACCGCTTTTCATATGTTACATGGGCCATGCACCGCCCTTTGTAATTTCTGCATAAGGCTGAGCACCGTCTTTCATATGATGCATGGGCTGCGCACCGCCCTTTGCATCGCTTTCATATATTACATGGGCCATGCACCGCCCTTTGTAATTTCTGCATAAGGCTGAGCACCGCCTTTCATGTTGTATGGGCTGCGCACCGCCCATTTAAATTTCTGCATAAGGTTGCTCACCGCCTTTCATATGTTACATGGGCCATGCACCGCCCTTTGTAATTTCTGCATAAGGCTGAGCACCGTCTTTCATATGATGCATGGGCTGCGCACCGCCCTTTGCATCGCTTTCATATGTTACATGGGCCATGCACCGCCCTTTGTAATTTCTGCATAAGGCTGAGCACCGCCTTTCATATGATACATGGGCTGCGCACCGCCCTTTGCATCGCTTTCATATATTACATGGGCCATGCACCGCCCTTTGTAATTTCTGCATAAGGCTGAGCACCGCCTTTCATGTTGTATGGGCTGCGCACCGCCCATTTAAATTTCTGCATAAGGTTGCTCACCGCCTTTCATATGTTACATGGGCCATGCACCGCCCTTTGTAATTTCCGCATAAGGCTGAGCACCGCCTTTCATATGATGCATGGGCTGCGCACCGCCCTTTGCATCGCTTTCATATATTACATGAGCCATGCACCGCCCTTTGTAATTTCTACATAAGGCTGAGCACCGCCTTTCATGTTGTATGGGCTGCGCACCGCCCATTTAAATTTCTGCATAAGGTTGCTCACCGCCCTTTGCATCGCTTTCATATGTTACATGGGCCATGCACCACCCTTTGTAATTTCTGCATAAGGCTGAGCACCGCCTTTCATACGATGCACGGGCTGCGCACCGCCCTTCGCATCGCTGTCATATGTTACATGGGTCATGCACCGCCCTTTGTAATTTCTGCATAAGGCTGAGCACTGCCTTTCATGTTGTATGGGCTGTGCACCTCCCATTTAAATTTCTGCATAAGGTTGCTCACCGCCTTTCATATGTTACATGGGCCATGCACCGCCCTTTGTAATTTCTGCATAAGGCTGAGCACCGTCTTTCATATGATGCATGGGCTGCGCACCGCCCTTTGCATCGCTTTCATATGTTACATGGGCCATGCACCGCCCTTTGTAATTTCTGCATAAGGCTGAGCACCGCCTTTCATATGATGCATGGGCTGTGCACCGCCCTTTGCATCGCTTTCATATGTTACATGGGCCATGCACCGCCCTTTGTAATTTCTGCATAAGGCTGAGCACCGCCTTTCATACGATGCACGGGCTGCGCACCGCCCTTCGCATCGCTTTCATATGTTACATGGGCCATGCACCGCCCTTTTGTAATTTTTGCATGGGCTGCGCACCGCCCTTTTGTAATTTCTGCATAAGGCTGAGCACCGCCCTTTTGTAATTTCTGCATAAGGCTGAGCACCGCCTTTTATATGTTGCACGGGCCGCGCACCGCCGTTTGAAAATTTCTGCATAATACATCGCACCGCATCTGCCTTGTTTTATTATTATTTTCTTAATGCCCCTGCGTATGCTCGCAGCCGCATTGCACTGCACCTGCATTGTTTTATTGTTTTCAAATGCCCCTGCGTATGCTCGCAGACGCATTGCACCGCACCTGCATTTGTTTGTTTTAAATGCCCTGCGTATGCTCGCAGATGCACTGCACATACATTGCATCATTACTTTGCGAATGCTCGCAAATGCACTGCACATACATTGCATCATTACTTTGCGAATGCTCGCAAACACACTGCACATGCATTGCATTATCACTTTCAGATACCCTTCAAACGCATTGCATCATGCCTTAAAAAAAAAAAAACGTCCATTAGTTATCACCTTTCGAACTACATTGACCTGATTCTCATGATTGACGAGATATGTAGGAAGCTCTATGCAGAGTTCGGTCACATCAGGGCGAGAATCATTCTTTCTCCAACAAGTATGCAATCTTGCACCCTCCCAGTATCTCGTAGCTCGATACTGGGGCAATTTTGGAAGCGACAACGTGGGTATGCGAACATTTTTTTTTTCGGCCCTGAACAATCCTTCCCGTTTTATCATTTTTCTTTTCATTGCAACCCTACCTACAGACTGAGAGTATTGTCAAAGCTCTACCAACGTCTGGCCTCTTTCTCCGTACATATCCTTTTAACAATTCTTTGTCGACCCAAAATAGGCTACATGTCAACGTCTTCGTCCGAAAACTCTTTCATCGTCTCCGGTCGAAGAGGGACAAGTTGTTGACACCTAATTTTGGCTCGACGTGCTTAAAATTAACGTTTTGGGGGCCCTGATTCGTTAAAGAGCACGAAATACATTTTTACACATTTTTACATTTTTTCAACAATTTATTGATGATTATCCTTATTTTAGGAATTTTCTCAATTTATTGGCATTTTTTCAAGAATCATTATTTGCACATGTACAGCATAATACTACCATTTTTTGTGTAATTAAAAATTGTTTCTTAATTTTGTAGTGATACCTTTTCATATCTTACACATTAATATTTATATTTTATACTTACATCATTATTTATACATGTAGTAATTAACTATATTTTAGTACAGTCCGACAGTGCAGAAAAAAGCGGAGTAACTACTTTTTTTTTTTTTTTAAATACAGAGCAAAATTCAATCAAATCAAGGTCTCGCCACTTTTTTTTAAAAAGTGGACATTTTGAGGTGATGGTTAGGTTTGGATTAGTTAAATGAAATAAGGGGACAAAGGGGTATGGCTTCATAATTTTTTTGGACAAAAAGGAAGGTTTGTTCACATTATAAGGAAAAGGGGGTTGATTTGCACAACACACACTTACACTTCTCAGATTTTTTCTTTCTTTCTTTCCCCTCATTATTCTCCATACCTAAAACATATCAGATTTTTCTCTCTCTCTCTAAAAAAACCTAAACATTTTCCCCCCCATTTCTCTCCTAGCCGCCGCCGACCATCACCTTCACTGCCGCCGACCACCACTCCGGCGAACACGAACCACGACAACAATGCCTTCCACCTCCTTTTCGTCCCTTTCTCCATCGCTGCAACCAGCGAGCTCCACCAAAAATGACAACACCGTGAACCCCACTTCACTGCTCACCACTTCGTCCTCCCCTTCCCACTGCTCCGGCGAGGAGCTCCATCTCCAGTGAATCGGAGCAGCGAACAACAACTCCGTCTCCCAACCACAAACCACCACGCCGCAACCAACCAGCAGTCCTTTTCACTCTTTCCCTCTTCCCTATCACTGTTCCGATGGGCTGCAACCAGCCTCCGACGAACACCAACCCATATGATGCACATATATTTTTAGAAGGCCGGTTTTCTGTGCAAATTTTCTGTTTCATTTCTCCTAGGATTTTTTTTAGCACTTTTTGTCCGATCATAAAATCATTGTGCTAAAGGGGTCAGTTCATTTCATCTTTTGCTCTTTCCTTTACTTTGAGTCCCCTATGCTATATATATGTATATATCTATATGGATCTGTTTGCTAATTTGTTCTCTTTCTGCATATTCAAGATTTGAGCTTTGAGGTTTGTGCATTTTCAGCTTCCTCTAATAACGTGGGAAAAGTTAAAAGTAACAATAATGTGTGTTGTACAATGGTCCACCACCTAATAATTCTGTTTGGACAATAATGGGGAAAATGATAAAAAAAAAGTAAGTATATTTTAAATCAAGTTGGCTGCAATTGCTGCCAGAAAGAAGTTTGATACAAAGTAAGTATATTTTAATATGTTGCTAGTTGTCATTTAACTACTCTTATATTTTAACTCTTATTCTAAAGTTGCAATTTTTTACCTGTTTGGGGTTACCCTTTGCTGATTTCCTTAGTTCGCAGATTATATGGGAGACTGTGAACGTTCAGTCCCCCAAATGGCCGATGAAGAAATTTCCGTCGATTTCCAAGGCCTTTCATGTACAAAGACGGGTTTTTATTTTAAGTTTATTCATTATTTCTTTAATTCATCCGATAGTTATTTATTTTCTTACTAACATTTTTATTAAGTCTCACGCAGGTATCCGGAGTTACTTTTTGAAGATGACACTCAAAAGAAGTTCAAATAGCTTCTTAAATTCTCTGTTTATATTTTTTACATTCTTAAATTATACAAGCATAAAATATAGTGAAACTTTACTTTTTAGGGTGCAGGTTGGTGGTATTTATTTATGATCTGCTTAGGTGATTGAAATTTTATGTGTTTTAGACAAATCAATATTAGGCATTTATTTTTGTAGCTAATATTCCTATAGTTATCATGTTTTGCTAGAGTTTTAATTCAATAGCTTAGCACACTTAAGTGAATAAATAGGGTGATTTGCCTCAATATTTAGGCTTTATAATATACTTTCATAATTAATTGATTAGGCGTACATACTTAGCTAGTTAAATTAGTTAACTCACTTCGAGTGCAAAATAATTTCATGCCCATTTTTTATACCTTTGTCACATACCCAAGCTTCTAAGTTGCACATAACTTTTTTTTAATAATTATTATAACACATGTATAAAATACGTATTGCATGATTATTTATGTGAATATTCATATTATTCTTTAGCCTAAATTCTATTAATTTTTGTAAATAATAAAGCCTTTTACACATCCCTCGTATAGTTAAATTGGTCCAGCCGGGAACCACATTTGTGGATTCTGAAGGATGCCTAACACCTTCCCTTCGGAATAATTTGAACCCTTACCTAGAATCTCACTTATTTTCGTAGACCATGTTAAGCTGCATATATTAATAATTTATAGGTACCCTAGTATACCTTAAATGCTAGGTGGCGACTCTGTACATAATTAATTATTTTAGAGTTCCATAAGTTGTGCTTTGTTTAGCCTCCGGTTAAAATGGGGTGCAACAATGGGTCGTAGAGATTAGCGGATATGATATCGAATATAAGCCTCAGACGGCCATTAAGTCCCAAATTTTGGCCGATTTAGTGGCAGATCTCACTCCGGTCATGGTCCCCGAGGTTGAGAAAGAACTTCTGCTGACCTCGGGAAGAGCTTCGGGTATTTGGTCGTTACACACGGACGGAGCCTCGAACCTCAGAGGTTCCGGGCTAGGAATCATCCTTAGAACTCCCGCCAGGGATGCCATTCGACAGTCCATTAGAACTATTAAATTGACTAACAATGAAGCCGAGTATAAGGCTATGATTGCAGGTTTGGAATTAGCTCGGAGTATGGGGGCCGAAATAATCGAAGCAAAATGCGACTCTCTCTTGGTCGTTAACCAGGTGAATGGCGTCTTCAAGGTCAAAGACAAACGAATGCAAAGGTATCTGGAAAAAATCCAAGTGATACTACACCGGTTTAAAGAATGGACCATGCAGCATGTACCCAGGGAACAGAACAGCGAAGCCGATGCATTGACCAATTCGGGCTCTTCAGTCGAAGGGGAAGAAATTAACCCCGGCACCATGGTACAGTTAATGAATTCGGCGATAGAAACCAGGCATGCTGAAATAAACACGATGGGTCTAACATGGGATTGGCGCAACAAGTACGTCGAATACTTGCAGGATGGATAGCTCCCGAGTGACCTAAAAGAATCACGGTCACTGAGGACAAAAGCAGCACGATTCTGCTTAGTGGACGGCTAATTGTATCGACGGTCTTTCTTCGGGCCCTTGGCCAAATGTTTGGGTCCCGGAGAAACCGAGTATGTTATGAGAGAAGTCCACGAGGGGACCTGAGGAAATCACTCCGGTGCAGAAGCATTAGTCCGAAAAATTATCAGAGCCGGTTATTATTGGAACCGGATGGAGGAAGATTCGAAGAATTTTGTCCTGAAATGTGATGGGTGTCAAAGACATGCCCCAATGATTCACCAACCGGGGGAGTTGCTACACTCGGTGATGTCAAATTGGCCCTTCATGAAGTGGGGAATGGACATTGTTGGTCCACTGCCATGGGCACCAGGTAAGGCCAGTTTTATTTTATTTATGATTGACTATTTATCTAAATGGGTTGAAGCGCAGGCCTTCGAAAAGATTAGGGAAAAGGAAGTTATTGACTTCATATGGGACCACATTATCTATCATTTTGGCATCCCGACTGAGATAACTTGTGATAACGGTCCTCAGTTCGTTGGCAGCAAAGTCAATGATTTTCTCGAGGGGTTGAAGATCAAGAAAATTGTATCAACTCCGTATGACCCGAGTGCAAACGGACAGGCAGAATCCACAAATAAAACAATAATTTAAAATCTAAGGAAAAGACTTGAAACATCGAAGCATCACTGGAGGGAGGTGCTCCCGGAGGTATTGTGGGCTCACAGAACCACAGCAAAATCAAGTGCGGGAGAAACACCTTTCTCGTTGGTCTACGGGGCTGAAGCCCTCACCCCCGTAGAAGTTGGCGAACCGAGTCTCCGGTTCAGATACGCCACTGGTGAATCAAACGAGGAGGCCATGGCCATAAAACTCGACCTCACGGATGAACTTCGCGAAAACGAGTTGGTCCGAATTGCAGCCCAGAAACAGAGAATGGAAAGGTACTACAACCGGAGGGCCAATTTTCGACATTTTCAAGTTGGGGACTTGGTGCTTCGGAAAGTTACTTTGAACACCAAGAATCCCAACGATGGTAAGTTGGGTCCGAACTGGGAAGGGTCGTACAAGATAACCGCAATAACGGGTAAAGGGTCGTATCAGCTGGAATCCATGAATGGACAATGGTTGCACAATAACTGGAACGTGGCACATTTGAAGAGATACTACTGCTAAGGTATGGGCACTTGCCCTTGTGCTTATATTTTGCTAATCTTTCTTTTTTGCAGGAATTCGAGTACCGGATAAAGTTAGATGTTAGGTCTGAAAACACGTGTTGCACTCTTTTCCTTAGTACGGTTTTGTCCCAAATTGGGTTTTCCGACAAGGTTTTTAACGAGGCAACAAGTACAACATATTACTTGATAAAAACGAATGTAAGTATCCGGAAATTCGGGGGTACCCTATGAGTGGGACTGGATAGTGCTTACCCGATCATGCAGCTCAGATAAACACTAGGGGACTACTATACCCACATCGAGGCTTACCCCAGTAAACAGAAAACGAAGCAGCTCAACAAAGCAGAACGCCATTAGGTCCACGAAATTTTATTTCTCACCTTCGTCCAAAACCAGACCTTCTGTATTAGCTTTCGATGCAAGGACCAAACGATCGGAATGAATCGTGTCCACTTAGTATTTGCTACGACAAAAACAGAAGGAAACGGACGAAATCGTCATATCATGTACGTACAAATACTTACAATAAAAATATTATTGAAAATTCAGATTATTGCATTTCGGATATGACTTCTTGTTAAACACCCTACCCTGGTGATTACCGCCGAATTCCGGCATCGCTTTATTCAAATACCCTACACCGGGTACTACAGTCGAAATTCGACAAAAGCAACAAGCTCACATTAAACTGAGCCAAAATCTTTAACACCCTCGAATGGGGACTACTATATCAGAATTTGCTAAGGTTGGGATTCAGGTGTCCAAACCTAATCCATGATGAATGAATTGCCGAATAAATATCGGCCCAAAAATGCCTAATGTGATTCGGAGACGTCTGAATTCACAGAGCATAATTAAGTCCCATGGGCAAACAACTTTATCTAATCCCCGAACAAATTATACCGGACAGAGTGAAAAGCCGATAACGAGGCATAAACCGGAAAAATATCTCCGAGCAAAAGTCATAACAAACACAGATCGAAGAATAAAGAAAATCAACAAGGAAAATGTGCATTCCATATATGTAAGGTTTTTTCCACCTGAAATTCCTACGAAGATAAAAAAGAAAAAAAAAAAAAAAAACAAGCCAAAAAGGCAAAGGCAAAATAAAGGCTAAGTACAAGCCCTGATCTATCCGGTGCAGCTGGAACCAGAGCGCTCGGATACTGTCTGCTCGGAATCCTCAGAATCGGTATCAAGGGCTCTCTTGGCTTCCTCCTCGGTCTTTTTGGGTTCGAGTATCAGAGCCAGGAGGTCTCCAAAACCTTGTTGAGCTTGCTCGAGGGTGGCCCTCCAAGACTTCCACCGCTCATACTCCACCGTAATCGTAGTATGGGCTTCGGCAGCCTCCACGTTCTTAAGGGCTTTTATCAAGTATACCTCAGCCTGGGCCAGTTTGTCCACCAATTCGGATCTCTCAACATCGAGGATTCTTTGAACTTGAGTAGCCGACTCGAGCTCGGCCTTCAGGAATTCATTGGCCTCGGCTGTCTCCTCGAATTTGGTTTTGAGCTCATCGCATATTCGGGCCCTATCCTCGGCTTTCTGCTCGAATACCCTCAACTTGTCCTTGTACTTGGCATTCTCGGATTCAAGCCGTCGATGCCTCTCGGCCATGTTCACGGCATCAGTCTTGACCGAGTCAAGCTCCCCTCGAAGTTGAGAGATAGTGGCCTCGAGTTCACCAAGCCTCGAATAAAAACGAGCATTATCTTGGCTGAGGCCGACCTTGTCCGCTTCCAGGAGCCGGTTCTTCTCAACCATTCCGGCCAACTCATCCTTTAACCGAAGGTTTTCGGCCTTCGCTGCTTCGAGCTCAGGTTGAAGGTTGGAAAGGGCAGCTGCTCGGTTTAACTGATCCTCCTTCACTTGCAAAAGATGCTGGAACTTCTCCGTTTCCCGACCCTGGGCGTGCAGCTGGCCCTTAAGGTCGTCAACCTCTTGCTGAACACGGATGAAGGCCTCATTGACGAGCACCACGCTCTGTGAAAGAAACGAGACGTTAAAAACTTGGAAAACAAGAAGGAAAAATTCACATCGAGTTATGGAAAGATAGGCTGATGAGCTTACTCGGCTGCCCGCGTGCATGCCCTCGTTAATAAGACTCTTCCAGGGGACCCCGGTCATCTTCGGTTTATCCGAGTCTGAGACGAGAGGCCTCAGGTAGCTTGCAACTCCCACAGGACGCGAAAAAAAACTGCAGTCCTCAGGGACGGTAATCACGACCGATCTTGTCCTTCTAGGTTCCACACTCGGGGCCGGGAAGATGCGCACCAGGCTATCTCTTGCTCCAGTTTCGGTGGACTGGCTAGCTGCCCTCGTGACTCGAGGGATAGGGAGATGTCCGAAACTGGCAGCTTCCCCGGTAGCAGGAGGAGTATCCGAGAACATATCATCAAAGTTATCCGACCTCGAAGCTGGAGTTGGAGAAGTTGGAGTTGGAGAAGTTGGAGCAGCCTCAGCAGTCTAAGTAGAGGCAGGGACCTCGGAGGTTGCAGCAGTTTCGTCACCGGGCATTGGACCAGCGTCCATTGGAGCCTCGGTCTCGGGGACCGGCTCAATCCTCTGATCGGCTTCGGCAGCTGGTGCATGCCCGGACCTTCTGGTCCTTTGCAAGGGGGTCTTCTCGGATGAAGCACCACCTGAAATGTCAACATATTCAATCGACCTTAGAGGAGTCGGGTAAAGAACTTCTTCCCCACCTGTGTGCAATGCCGGAGCTGACGGTCCTTCCCCGGCTGAAGGAAGAGGTGGAATGGTGGTATCCTCCTTCGGAATAGAAGCAATGGAAGGGGTCACACCGACCCTCCGAATGAGGAAATCGGGCTCTATTTCATCTCTTAGAGTCCGAACGACGCTTCTTGCCCTCTTCTGCGGTATCTGCCCTTTATCCGAGGGCTTTCTTCGCCTTTTGTTGGCAGCAGCAATGATACGGGATGTACCCGCTGAATCAAATTCAGGAGCCGGCGTAGCTGGCTCGGCTGCTGGCTCCGGTCTGGGCTCCACTGAACCCTTAGGTAAACTTGAATACCGAAGAGGTTATGAAAAAGGGGAAAGGAAAGGGTAGAAAATGCGATAAATTCTGACCCAAGCATAGTATTACCGTGGTTTTGAGCGACCCATCGGCCACGTGACAGGTGCCCCATGTCCGTGCTGCATAGGTGTGTTGGCATAAAGAAGGGGAGCACCAATCTATTCATTCATGTTTCGTACAGCCGGAGGTATCCATGCCACGACTGGTATAAAGAAGGGGAGAAATCGTGTTAATACGAAAGGGCAAGCGTTTGACAAAGCATTCAAGGGTAACTATTGAAAGAATTGAGAAACTTACGATTATCTTTCCACCTCTCCGGAAAGGGCATATAATCGGCCGGAATTATGTCCGCGGTCCTCACCCGGACGTAGCGCTCTAGACAACCTCGGTCTCTTTCTTCATCCATCTTCGAAACGATCGGGTTCCGGCTTCGCTTGGCGAGCTTTATCACACCCCCTCGGAACAACCTCAGGGAATATAATCGGAGGCAGGCCACGGTCCTCCAGACTATCAGACCAATTTGGGCCAAGGTCACATTATATGTCCGACACATATCCAAAATAACCGGGTCGATTGGGGGGTCGAACTTGAGTGTAAAAAGATAGGTATAAACGTACAGGAAGCCCTCCCGATGATCGGTGATCGATTCGTCAGGCCCGGGGGCAAACACTTGCACCGGACGGTTATCCCATCCGCAATCAGCCCGAACTTGATCAAGTTTGTCCTCGGTAATGGAAGATGGATATCGCCTTACATCAAACCCTCTATCAGCAACCAGAGAAGGCTTCTCAACTTCAAACTCTTTGTTATAGTTGGGTTTGGACAGTATTATGTCCAAAGCAGTGGGCTCAATGACGGTTTTTCCCTTGGGTTGTGAAGTTGGCTCGATTCCTTGAGAAGAAACTGAGGGAACATCCTGGGTGGTGGTTTCGGTGTTGGCAGACATTTGAATTAGATAATGAAAAGGGAGATTCGGTGAACTCGATGAGGGAGAAGGAATAAGTTACAAAAAATAATAAGAGTGAAGAAGCAGTTTAGAGAAAATTTCAAAATGGCAGAGTGAGAGAAGAAGCAAAGTAGCACTTTCAGTCAAAAGAACAGCAGTAGAGAAGTTGACAAAGTTAGTCTTTTTATTATCAAAACAAATAGGAAGGGGGATGATCACGATCAAAGAAGAAAAATGGAGAGAAAAACGATTAGTGAGTGAAAGAAGTAAAGAAGGAGAAGTGAAAATAGTAAAATGAGGGGGGTTAAAAGCCTTATATAGGCATGGGGACCGAGACGGTTACAAAGCCCAGCTAACCGGGGGATGCCACGTGTCCCACCATTAATGAGACGTGATTTGAAACGACGTGCGTTACGGAGGTTACCAAAGTTGGCCGTTCGGGATGAGACACGTGGCTGATGGCAGAGGGACGTGACATAACTGTTCCCGCCAAAATGAAAAGATAAGGACGAGCTTATGAAATCGCCGGTTTGGTGACTCATCCACTTCCCGTTACTCCGGTAAAACTACAGTCTGGGAAGTGTGGGGACTATCTGTATACGGTAAAAATCGGATATATGCAAGACTGGTGAGACCGGGGACCGGAGATAAGAAGAGACAGGCATGATCACCGAGTCTTCCCTTAGAACTGGTGGAATTGCATTGGTTGCGGCTGACCTGAGAAAAGTGAAGCAAATCTGTTTGGTCCGGTATCTCCGGACCAAACTCCGCATCTCAGCCAGTCCGGTTTCTCCATGACCAAGTTGATCGTGGCCGTTGGTCCGGTTTCAGCATGACCGAGTTGATCGTGGCTGTTAGTCCAGTTAATCAATTACAAAATCGCCACGGGTCAACATCGTTCTGTCACTTTGCACCGACAACCGTACGGGTGTCAGACCGTACGGCCCAACCTTATCCTTTTAGGGTTTACTTTATTCTAAAAAGGCTTTATGTTATATGCAAGGCCCATAAGGCAAAACTATAAATAGGAGACATTTCCCTACTTTTAAGGGTTAGCTTTTTGGGATCTAGAGCATTGTAATAACAAATCAAAATATCATTTTCTCTTTGGCCCGAATCAGTGGAATATTATTGTCTTTAGCTTACTCTTCTAACATCATTTACTTGATCATCCATAACAACGTATTTATTCAAGTTATTAACGCATATAGTCGTATATACAAACCATTGCACACGAATCCATATATATATATTCCACGAAAAACCAAAATAGATTAAAGTTTGCTCACATATCCTATACCTCACTTACAAATTCAAGTGATTACCTAAATTCGGGGTAAACACAAATACAATGAAGTAGGAACTGATATACTCCCACCGGTTAAAAAAGAATCCACTTTTTCATTTACACACCTCTTAAGAAAATACTAATTTCTAGGTAAAAATAGGTAATTTGACTAAACTACTCCTATTTAAATAGGTATTGAGATTTGGTCACTTAATATTTAATAAGGACAAATCTGAAAATATAAAGTTAATTCTTTCTTAATTTGAAAAGTGAACACTCTTTTTTAACTAAAAAATAAAAGTTAAGTGGACACTTTTTTTGAACCGGAGTAAGTAGTTAGTTCAAAAGGATTCTTACGCAAATATCCGGCTTAAAAGAATTGTTTGAGTGAAACCCACTTTACCCCCTTAACATATTAGGTTTGGGAAACAATACCTCCTTCACATCTTGAATGGGATAATAAACCCCCTTGATCTTAAGTCAATGGTTAGAAATGAATTGAACTATTTCATATATTTTTTAAATGTAAAAAACGACCACAATAGTATAAATTGTGACATACTTTTCAGTAAATAAAATATTTAAGTAAAAATGTTTATATTTAAATTTACACATCTTTTTTTTTATTTGGTTTTTAAAACACAGCCATTAGGCTTCATTTATTTATTTATTTATTTATTTTATTTTAGAGCTCAAATTGTAAAATGTCTTGATATATCTCATTATTTATATTATTATCACTATTTAAATTTTACTACAACAACTAAATTCTTGTAAAACATTTTTCATTTTTGATGTTATACTTACGTACTCAAAGTCTAATTATTTTGTAAACTATTTTATTAGTAATACTTTGAATAAAAAGTAATAATCTCCAATATAATTAATAACTGATATGATATTTTTTTTAAAAAACAAATACTTGAAAATGTGTTACCAAATAAGGTTTTTATTTCATAATACAAGATATGGACTAGGTATTATTTTCTAATCTCTAATTTTTAGGATTGCTAAATAAATTTACACACATATATACAATATTGATGAGTATTGTGTTGGTAATTTTTCATTCTTGATCTGAAAAAGATATAAAATGAATCATAAATTGAAAGTTATTTTTGATATTATATTTTTTTGGAAACTATTAGGCTTATGATATGTAAGAGTGATATAAAAATAGAACAACTTTTTATACAAATTGAATAGTTGAAATAAAAAAAAAAAAACTTTTTGGTCCGGTGATATAAAATTTTCAAAACTAGTAATATTAAATAAAATGGTCAAGATAACTTGGAGTTTTACCAAAAATAATTCATGCAACAAAATGAGACTTTAAATATCAAAATAAAAAGATTTAAAAAAAGGAGAGGTATGAGATTTAATTTTTACACAATGTTATTGCTTAAAATTTTTAGTCATTTAAAATGTTATAGTTCATATTAATTGAAGGTCGCTTTGGCGTTTAAAAATATATGAAATAATTTTAACTCATTTCTAGTCATTAATTTAAGATTAAGGGGATTTATTATCCAATTCAAAATGTGAAAGGAGTATTATTTTCCAACCTCAAAATGTTAGGGGGAAGTGGGTTTCACTCGAATTGTTTTCATCGACTGTAGCCGATTAAAAAAAAAAAAAAAAACATTAGCTGTAGCTCAAAATTCACGTGAGTAACGAAAGGAATAACCCATGTGACTGACTGCTCATTTGGACTGTTCTCTCAGCCCCTCTTTTTTGTCTAAGCACTTTTTTATTAGGGAAAAATTCCTAGATAATGAAAAGAAATTCATAATTATCATAACTAGCAGTATTATTCAACATCCAAAAAATAGCAACGAAGATATTACAAAACATATATAACATCTAACAAATCCCAAAAAAGTTAGGAATTTTATCTTTTCTTTCCTATACACCTTAGCCGTCGTTGTCTCTCACACGTCGTTATCGATTGCCACTGCTCCACCGGAAAATTGCCGGAGCTTCTCTCCCATATATATTTTTTTCTTTTTTCATCATCACCCCCCATAGCACCAGCCTACTCAATGCGTTGTTTTTATCTGCATCGGATTTTTTCTTCCGTCGGAGTGCTCTCCCATGGCTTCCACAACTTCTTCTCCCCATATATCTTGCATGTCATTGTATACGACTACCCGTGACTGCACTGATATGCTTTGACATAGGCATCATACACACAATAAACAATGATATATACACTTGTATGTTGTTGTATGTACTTGTATCTCATGAGTATGTCACTATATGTACAATGTAATATATAGGACACACAATAACATAGACAGACATATACTAGATATACACCATACATACATTCGTTTCACCTTTAGAGAACCGCCAACTAAAATACCATCATAACCACCACTCCTTCCACCATAACAATACAAAATCGCCTTCCCGGTATCAGGGAGGATATTAGGCTCCTACTCAGGGCCAGCTAGAGGGTAAGGCCATTGCTTTTGGGCCCCAAATTTTGGGGGGCCCATATTCTAATTATAGTATGTGTATATGTTATTTTTCTTTAAAAAAAAATTATTAAGAAGTATAGTGTAGAAACTAAGAAATATTTACTCCCTTCATTCCA
The DNA here is from genome assembly GCF_019175385.1 of Lycium barbarum. NCBI lineage: Eukaryota > Viridiplantae > Streptophyta > Magnoliopsida > Solanales > Solanaceae > Lycium > Lycium barbarum. The sequence continues at coordinate 65,864,455 of NC_083341.1, forward strand.
AAATAATTGATATTTGTCACTTCTCAGGAGTCAATTTGATTAATATTCTTAGCTAAATTAGATTTGATTAATTCAATATATTAAAAGTTAGATTTTCAAAAACTATATGAAAAATATTATAAGTTCCAATTTTTTTCATATCAATATGATGAAAAAAAATACAACTTAAATATGTTGATACAAAATGTATACGATTTGACTCGTTAGAAATGAAATATGACAAGTATGTTAGAATAGAACGAGTATAAATAAGATTTTTTTTGAAATTATGATTGATACTAGTGTTGAAAAAAATTAACTCATTTAGATCTTTACATCACCTCTGAATATAGATCTTTTGGGTCATCTACATTTGTCATTTGAATAAATGATAAAAAATAAATTAAGGCCTCATATTACAGTTTGGCTTTAGACCACCAATTTTGTTGAGCCGTCCTGCCTGAGCCATGTTGCGAAGGTTCTTTTAAAAAAAGGCTAACTTAATAATTACTATGTCTCTTAAAGCTGAACACGTTCAATTATTAAATACTACGCGAAAAAGAACTATTAATAAACTTTATCTTATATGAGAAGTTAGTTAAAAGCATAGTTTTAAATTTGCAATTTGACCGTAATTATTGAGAGCCAACTTTAGTTAGGTAAGTAATATAGTAAGGAGCAACTTTCACTTGAACATCAATTTCTCAAATGGAAAAGGAAGTTTGGTTAAACCTGTTAAACGAGAGAAACGGTAATATAGTAAGGAGCAACTTTCACTTGAACATCAATTTCTCAAATGGAAAAGGAAGTTTGGTTAAACCTGTTAAACGAGAGAAACGTTTAAGATTTACTGTCGAGGAATTGACCAGATACATGATACATCACAATTGTGCAGGAAAAAAGTTCAATTATGTACGTCTTTTTTGGATGATTTAATTATTATGTACGTCTTTTTTGGATGATAATTAATTAAACTTACACCCATAACTCGACTTTTTCACACCGAACACACTTTAAAAAAAAATGGGTTGATTGAATTGGAATACTGTAATTTTTGTGGTTTTCCTTAAAATGCACGTGGACAAATAAATTTTATCATCCAGGTCATTCTTTGTTTAATATATTCAGCTGTCTTTATTTTTCTCCTTGCGTATCCCATGCAAATGAAACCCGATGAAAGTGAAATCTTTGAAGTAGGGCTGAACACGTTCTAGTACAAAAAAATAATATTTATTATATCATAATTCAACATTTGATTAGACATAAATTAGTACTCCACCAATTTATAGTAGGGATAGAAGGGGCTTTAATTTGGTACTGTAATAATTACGGGCAGTAACTAGTTTAGATAACTTTTATATATTGACAAGTGCAAGACTGCAAGCACAATGAAGTAGGAGTTGATGTAGTTGAAACGTTTTAGTGACTTTAAAGGATATCAGTTGTATTGAGTGTACAATAAAATTTCATATAAAAATTAATAAGAAAATTAGAAACATATAAAATAGTAGAAGTATACTTAAATGTGTGACATGTTTTAAGGAAAAATTGTGCAACAATATCATACTATGCTACGTTTATAGTTTTTGGGCTAACTTAGCTCATCATGTTGCTCCTTTTTTTATACAACTAGTGAAAAGGTTCGCGCTTCGAGCGTTTGTGAAATATAGTTTCTCTTAAACTTGTAAAAATTGAATATAAAAAAATTATCATAAATAAGTAAATAAAGATATACATTATGTCTACGTACATTTAGTTTAAAACATTTGTTTCAACCAAGAAAAAGAAAAATTACAAAATAAATGCAAAAAAATAAAACTAACATGCTAACAAATAATTAAAGCGATAAATTTATTAAAAAGAACTCTATTTCTCTCTTTGAGTACAGTACTGCATTGACCTACTACCAATTGTCTCTCTCTGGGAAAATTAGTACGAACAAAAGGGATATGAATAATCCCTTGACCTCTCACGATTTATGGCTGAAGCAAATTAAATATATTAATTGCAAAATAAGTGTAGAAGCCTAGACGTTACACTTGATTAATCCATTAGCCTTTTACATTCTATACTATTATTATAGAATTTAATGAGATTATTTATTACTTTTTAATTGCACCATTATGATTGTTGCGAAAGGAAGAAATGATTAACATATATTTAACAGAAAACATGAAAAAAGACGCTAAAAAAAAAGAAAGATAAACCACTTTCTTGAGCCAAAGAGAGATGCCACTTCACTTTTTCTGCACCTCTTTTTGGCTCAAGAAAGTGATTTATCTTTTTTCTCTTTTTTTTGCCTTTTCTTTTAATTAATAGAGAATTATTGAAAGCATATATATTTATTCGAAAAATAAAGTATAACTAAATATTTTTTGTTGTGTAAAAGAAAATGATTTGATCAAATATTTCTTCATGATTTACTACAAAAATATTACAATAGTTATAACAGGTAAAGTGAAAAATGTTTTTGCACATCAAATTTCATATACATTCTCTCTATATACTTTTGATCAGTATCTTTAATTGATTTCAGTTCAACTCTCAACTAAACCAACACAATAATTTTTAATAACTCAAAATCTAACCCAACAAAGACCAAAAAGTAGTAATACAAAGAGAAACGTTCAAGTGCCTTTGTTTAGCTGTAAATGCATATTCGGAACATTTGAAATTAAATTGCTTCAACCTAATTTGATAGTTCTCATCTAATCCTAAAATGAGAAAAATAACATCCTAAGCTTTAAAGAAAATAATTGGTATATTGATCAATTAAGAAAACACATACTAAATGATTTAAGAGAACAAAGTGAGGGAAAAAACACAAAAATGAGAATAAAATCATGTACAAAGCGAAGTTCAAGGAGAAAAATAAATAAAAATATGGGTCATTTCATGATGGTGAGATGACTGAAAAATTTGCTGAAAATGGATTTTGCTATGAAAAATTGGCTGAAAAATATATTTGGCTATGTTTCTATACCTTTATCTTCTCACTGTTAACCAATTCCATTATCGTTTCTCTTCAAGAGATGATGTTCAAGAATTTTTTTTATTAGAGTTTCCATGCTTCATACTCTGCCAAATTCGATGTAAAAAAGAAAAAGAGAAGATTTAATATATAATTACATGAAATAAAAGACCAATCAAAAGATGAAGAATCAACACCTTCAAGTATTTCTCAAGGACAATAAACTTCTTCTCTAATATTTTTCAAAAAGTCAGCCAATGGAAGTTCGAATGCTCCACTTTCCCCTACAAACGCTTTTACTGAAAACCAAATAAGACATTAAGAATTTTCCAATCATATATGGAGATATTATTCGATATATAATTATTGAAAATCGAAATTCCTAAATGTTCTAATATAAATGATTAAAAAAAATAACAACCACTCATGCCATTCATGTTTACACTGTATACGACACCTCCATTTTGGATTTGGGATCCACTGTTCGCTCACTACATTCCCTAGAAACACAGCTCGTCAACAATGAGCACTGTCAACACCCATTTACAAAGACCAAAATAAAAATCTGATTTTTGAGTTCAAAAACTTCAAATTAGTATATATACAACCCACTTATACGTTATAGCCTTTTAGGTAAAGGAATAATGCGTGGAATTAATGATATTAATTTGAAAGGAAATGCTGCTGTTTTAGTTTTCTACATCACGTTCTTTCCTTCTCCATTTAGTATAGGTGAAAATGAAAAGTAAGTTAAAAGGAAAAGAACAATGGTCTTGGTAACTTATTTTCTTAAATGTCTTCCTCATTGATTGAGCAATGTATTTAGAAAAAAATAGAATAAAATAGAGAAAAGGCCAAAAAAGGAGAAAAAAGATAAATGTCAATGGAGGTCATAGAGAAGTGTCACATAGGATTGTCTATGTCTGGCTTTATATTATATATAGATTCTTATCATTCAAAATAAGACAACAGGACTGCAGGAAATAATCTGATTATGCAAAACAAGAAAAATTCGATGGGTTTCTTTAAATTAAAATTTCACTTTTTATTTTGTAAATAAGATTTATCTGTTCTATAGGTAAGTCCTTTATATAGTTTAAGAAGTGAAAAAATTATCATAATATTAAAAAGGTAAAAAATGTTAAAGGTTGATAATTTAGAGGGTAGGCATTTAAAATGTTCAATCAAAGAGAGAGGGGGGGGGGGGGGGGGTGAATATCTATTAGTCAAATTTGGGAAATGTATTTGATTTTTAAAGCAAAGTTGAAGGGGAAAATGATTTCCACCCCATTTGAAACTATTAATTCTTATACAGTATATTTTTTCTTAAAGGATCAATTTATCATGAAACCATTTTTTCTAAAGGTGTAGCAGCATGTGTGCGAAATCAACATTAAAGAGTTAACTCGAACTTAATTAAGTGTTGCGCTCCGAATTTACTAAAATATTTGATTTCGCCAATATGAGTTAAACAAAATGTCCAAATTAGGCAAAAAGAGTCAATAGATAGGTTTCCGCACACATGTAACTCGCTCTGAAAATGAAGCCTTGTAATGATAATCATGGGCAAATTTTCCAAATAAATTAAACAAAAAGTTGTAGTCAAAAGCCGATCTAGAATTGTTTACAAGTTTGATTGCGAAAGTTTGGTGCAACTCCATTGAGAAGGTATGATAGTTGTAGTTTTGATTTAATTTGTTCATCTTACCTCTTGACCTTTTAGCTATTAAACTGTTTCCATGAATTCAATTATCAGATGATACATTTATCTAATGCTACACCTTAGATGATCTAGTAAAATAGTTCCTTGATCAGAATTTAAATTCTTTTTGGTAATTAATCAGGATTCAAATTTCTAACCCTTGTATTTTTCTTGAATATTGTAGGAATATTTTCAATTGATCCAAAACTCGTGCATTATGGGGGCAAACATATTTCTCTTGGGGTTTGAGTTTTATTATTAGTCGAGTTTGCACAAAAAAAGACGAAATAATTTTTTTTTACTACCGAAATAAGTTTTCTAAAAGTAGATTGGTAGGTTGATCTCGACAATTTCAGAGTTGTCAAAAACTGAAACTTACTAGAGGGAAGATAGGTAAAAGGACCCTTTATGAGTAGGATAAAGGATCAGCGTTTTTTTTTTTTTTTTTTAAAAATAATAATTAGACCAAGTTAATCAAGGAGGCTAGAGGGCCGAACTACTGTTTGGATGGGCTTATGCCTATAAGCTGCAAACAGTTTATAAGCTAAAAAAAATAAGTTGGGGTAGTCTAACTTTTTTTTTTTTTTGACTTATAAGCTGTTTTCAGCTTATAAGCTCCTTTAGATAAGCTAAATCAAATGGGCCCACTTATTTTTTTGAGCTTATTTTAAGCACAAAATGACTTTAAGCTGACCAGCCAAACACTCAAAAAAGCTGAAAACAGCTTATAAGCAACTTATAAGCCAATCCAAACGGGCTCTAGAATAATCAAAAGTTTGGGATAAGAAATTAAAAGTGTAATCATGCAACCTCTTATATGTTATTAAAACGCTTAATTATGTGATTTGAAACTTTGTACGAGTCGTATTGACAATTTAGGACTTATTTGAGTGGTTTGGTTGGGACTGAAGGGTTCAGATGGGATTTGTGTTGGGAAGAAACAAGCAACAATCAAATTATATGACGAGGTAACAGCGGAAGAAATACCCAAGTCAAAACTTCCCATACTATTTGAACCAAGAGAAAACAATAAACACTGGCACAAATAGAAATCCGGACAACAACTATACCAACAACAAAATAGCAAAGCAAGCAAAAGTAAATTAATACAAGAGACACCAAATTTACGTGGTAAAACCCCTTCAAGGTGAAGAGGAAACATCCGCGGGACCTCCGTCCCACAAAAGCTCCACTAAAATCAACAAGAGTTAAAACAATGTTCTCCAAATGGCTACAACATCAAAACCAAACACGGAGCAACAATACATAAAAGATAGCACCAAAACTAGTGAAAAAAGGAGAGAAATCGCCCCAAAAAATGAGCTACTATTCGTACTCGAAAACTAGAGCTACAAACTACAAAATCCGATCTCCACTGTTGAAATCCAAGAACCAGATGTCGAGAACCCCCAGTTCAAATTTCTGCATGATCCAACGGTTAACGATCGGAAAACGCAATTTGAAGTGGACTACATCGGCTGATTTTCACTGGTCCGAGAATCACCTCTTCTCTCTCAATTTTTCTCTCTCTATATGGCTGTTATGAATTAACTCTTGTGTTATAAAAATAAGACCTAAGTTGATCCTATATATAGAGGATTTTAGGGCAAAAGTGGCCTGGTCCAAATTGAATTGGGTTTTATTAATCCAATTCCACATAGGAACGGAAAACCCAAAAACCCAACAATTCTCCCCCTCCCGACTATGTGGAGGAAAGTGCCATCCCGACGATCATACAACACTCTTCAAACTTCCTTCTGGGCAAAGCTTTAGTCAATATATCTGAACCATTATCATCGGTGTGAATCTTCTCAAGTTCAAGCAACTTAGAATCCAACACATCTCTAATCCAATGGTATCTCACATCAATATGTTTCGACCTACTATGAAATGTAGAGTTTTTTCCAAGATATATGACACTTTAACTGTCACAATAAAGCACATACCTCACTTGAGCAAAGCCAAGTTCCTCCATAAATCTCTTCATATAGAGCAATTCTTTACAAGTTTCAACGGTAGCAATAAGCTCAGCTTTTGTAGTAGATAGAGCAACACATTTTTGCAACCTAGATTGCCAAGACACAGCTCCCCCTGCATAAGTAATCAAGTAGCCCGAAGTAGACTTACGAGTATCAACATCACCGGCCATATCTGAATCAGTGTAACAACAAAGAATAGGCTTCTCTGTCCCAAAACAGAAACTCAGACTAGAAGTGCTACAAAGATATCTCATAATCCACTTCACAGCATTCCAATGCTCTTTTCTTGGATTAGAAAGAAAACGGCTAACAATACCAATAGCATGAGCAATATTTGGTCTTGTACAAATCATCGCATACATCAGACTGCCAATAGCTGAAGCATAAGGAACTTTCTTCATACCTTCCTTCTAATCATCACTGGAAGGACACTGCTTCGTGCTCAATTTGAAGTTGTCACGACTCGACCGGAGGGCCATGACGAGCACCCGGAGCTAACCTACCAGGCACCTCTCATCCTACTTTCACAATCATATCTAGGTGAGCCACATGGCCTGCTAACAATCTCCACGCATCAATAATGCCATTTTCATTGGGCTAAGGCACTTTTATATCAACATCAACAAACATGCCCATGTGCATATATACACGCCGACGAGGCTGACAAAATAATATACAAAATATGAGCCGACATAGCTAAAAGATATGTAACTGTACACAATTGTCTATGAGCCTCTAGAAAGAGTGTGTGTAACATCATATAGGACACGGCCCCGCCATGCCCATATATACACAAAAGAATAGTACCAACTGCTGCAGCTCTGAATCAAGTGGAGCTCCTCTAAGCAGTCTCTGAATAAGCAGCCTAAGGATCAAGTCGATCTCCCTGTCCACCGGGCATAACGCAGCGTCCACAAACAAAAGGACGTCAGTACGGATAATGTACTGAGTATGTAATGCATAATCAATAACATAATAGAAGCACGAGCGATAACATAAGAAAGAAAAGTCATGGGATGATAGAGCCATTTATACCTCTCGCGATGTTCATCATATTTACTTACCCTTTTTCTAATGGGAACCTTCCATTACATAAACTTATATATATAGTATTATCATACCTGACCATAGAGGTTCGGTGTCTTACATACCCGACCATGACAAGGTTCGATGTTATACATACCTGGCCCTACCAAGGCTCAGTGTTATCTGTACCCAACTGCAGTGGTGCACGCGCGATAAATATCATACCCGACCATATAAGCTCGGTGTTCTTAATAGTCATACTTTGATATACATATATATATATACACACACACACACACACATATGTATACATAGGAGTACATATGTATTCTCAGCATCATCATCATCATCGTCATCACTTTCATTAGACCCTTCCTTAGAGGATTAACTATCATAGAATGAGACCAATGGTATTGTGAGAATATCAAGAATCATAAGCTTTAGTGATTCTAGGAACAAAGTAATCTTGGAAGGCATTACGGAATTTCACGTGAAGGTATACAACGATGGGATCATGCCTTAAGGAAAGAAGGGTTAGACTTACATACCTTTTTCTCCTCTTAACTACTTATCGTTCACCGCCAGCGCTTGAGAAATCTACATTTAAAAGGATTCATACCAAGGTCAAGCCTTAAAGATACTCTTAAATTCAAACTAGAATAATTCATGAGCTAACGAAAATTGGGCAGCATTTCCCCTATTTCATCGACTTCCACCATATCACAAAAGAACTCCCAAACAACTACAATAACACCCACAATATCATAATCAAGTGGTCATATTCCACTAAGTCTCAAAATTCATTCTCATATTCAACTTGTATCAACAACTTTACACTAAGCCTTGGCACAATTGTATACAACACTTCTTTGTCATTATTATCACCCTTCAAAACGAGATTATATTCATAGCATACTAAGAATCATGACTCAAGTTAGTTTACTACTCAAAATACCATTAATACTACATTTAAAATTTATTTTCTACTTTCTTCCCTCACTCAAGTTATTCAACAACCAAGCATACTTAAAAACATGAAATAGACATGAAAACTAACCTTTTATATCATAGGAATGGGCTTTGGATCAAGTTACCAACTTGTATGAAAACCCTAGCTTCAATACCAAAGGAATTCTTGAAGTTTACCAATCCTAGTGAGTCTTCCAACACATGGATATCTTGATTCTTTCTTTATGATCTTTGATTTCCCTTGGGTTTGAGTGGAATATGCTTGAGGGAAGGCTCTAGAGCTTTTAAGAGTTTGGGAGAAGTGGGAAATGAGAAAATAGAAAAAGGGTCATCTATATAAATAAAATGGAAAAAGCTGCCTGACCCGATTATACGACCATTTATACGGTCCGTATAATCCCACCAGGGAAATACCCTTCTCTGCCATGGTTAAACTGACCATTTATACGGGCCGTATAACTTATACGGTCCGTATAAGTGGTCGTACAACCCATAGTTTTTCCGAAACTTCTCTCGTCGATTCGATCAACCTCCAATCTTTATGGAACCTTATTGACACTTATAAAACACTTCATTAACCATCTAAGAAGCCTTGTATCTCCTTCTCAAGACATTACTAAATAAGTATTAGTTCAATCGTTGCGAAACCTTTCCAAACATGACCTGCATTCCACTTCCTTCAACGAACTTAGTTTCACTTATTTATATGGCTTCAAAATCTTATGATGCGCACTTTAAAGTTATCACATACTCTCCTTAATCTCATAGGGACCTCATGTTCACCTTAAGATTGTGTTAGTCTACTTACAACGCAACAAGTCTGAAAGCTCTGAGGTGTAACATTCTTCCCCCCTTAGAAACATTCGTCCTCGAATGTACTCTTAGGGATTCTACAAATATTTTGCCAGAGTTTTCCCTGTAATATGGCACTACCACCCTGTCACAGCAACCCATAATATATCGCCTCACAGGGCTACAACAACATTAACAACCATGGCCATACACGATTAAGAAAGCATCAAGGAAAGCATTACATACCTGAGGACATTGGCGTCTCTGCCTAAGTCTTCTCTGGAGGTGGAAATAAATGTGAGTACCTAAACTTCATGTCTTCTTCCGCTTCCCAGGTCATTTTCTCTCTATTATTATTTCTCCACAAGACTTTAACTGAAGCTACATCTTTGGTTCTGAGTCTCCGTACTTTGCCTATCTAGAATGGCAATAGGGACTTCTTCATAAGACAATTGTGTGGTGACTTGGACATCATCTACTGGTACAATTTTGGAAGGATCTCCAATGCACTTACGAAGCATCGATACATGGAAAACTGGATGGACTGACTCCAAATCCGAAGGTAGATCTAATTCATAAGCCACTTGGCCTACCTTGCGTACAATCTCATAAGGCCCAATATACCGAGGACTAAGCTTTCCTTTTTTGCGAAATCTTATGACGCCCTTCATTGGCGACACCTTCAAGAATACCCAATCTTTCACTTAAAACTCTAAGTCTAGTCGACGATTATCTACATAGGATTTCTGGCGACTTTGAGCTGTTAATAATCGATCCTGGATAAGCTTGACCTTTTCAATAGCTTGATGGACCAAGTCTGGCCCTATCAGTTTAGTTTCTCCTACTTCGAACCACCTAATTGACGATCTGCACTTGCGCCCGTATAAAGCCTCATACGGGGCCATTTGGATGCTCGAATGATAACTGTTTTTATAAGCAAATTCAATAAATTGTAAGTGATCATCCCAAACACCTCCATAATCCAACATACATGCCCGTAGCATATCCTCAAGAGTCTGGATGGTACGCTCAGCTTGCCCATCAGTCTGTGGATGAAATGTTGTACTAAGACTCACCCGAGTCCCCAAACCTTCTTGAAAAGATTTCCAGAAATTGGTTGTAAACTGTGTCCCTCTATCGAAAATAATAGATACTGGGACACCATGGAGTTTTACTATCTCTTTAACATAGAGCTTTGCATTGTCTTCGGCTACATATGTAGTTCGGATAGGTAGGAAATGAGCTGACTTCGTAAGTCTATCCACAATTACCCATATAGAATCATACTTACGTCGAGAACGGGGTAAGCCTGCAATGAAGTCCATATTAATCACTTCCCATTTCCAAGTTGGAATTTCCATTGCATGCAACAATCCACCGGGCTTTTGATGCTCAATTTTCACTTGCTGACAATTCGAACATTGAGCCAAGAACTCCGCTATGTCTTTCTTCATTCCATTCCACCAATATATGGACTTAAGGTCATGATACATTTTCGTTGCTTCGGGATGAACAGAATAACGGGAACAATGAGATTCTTTCAATATTTGATGGTGTAATCCTGCGACATCAGAAACACACAACCTGCCTCGACATCGGAGAACTCCATCTCCAGAAACCTCAACGGATGATTTCTTCTTCTGGGGAAGTGTATTTCTATAATGAATTAGCATGGGATCTTCGTACTGGTGCTCTTTCACCTCAACTATTAGTGATGAGACAGCTGAATTCCGAATGGTAGCTCTCATACCGCCCGAGTCCATTACCCGGAATCCTAGGCTAGCTAACTGCTGGAGCTCACGAGCTAACTCTCTTTTCTCTGGTTGAACATCACATAAACTTCCCATAGATCTACGGCTGGGAGCATCGGCCACAATGTTCGCCTTCTCGGGATGATATAGGATGTTAACATCATAATCTTTCAACAACTCCAACCATCGCCGTTGTCGTAAATTCAATTCTTTCTGCTTGAAAATATACTGAAGGCTATTGTGATCCGTATAAATATCAATGTGGACACCATACAAGTAATGTCTCCACATCTTCGACGCATGGATCACTGCAGCTAACTCAAGATCATGGGTTGGATAATTTTTCTCATGTTTCCGCAATTGCCTTGAAGTATACGCAATCACCCTACCATGCTGCATCAACACACAGCCTAACCCAACGCCTGAAGCATCACAATAGAAAACAAAGCCTTCCAATCCCTCTGGAAGTGTCAGGATTGGGGCAGAAGTTAATCTATTCTTTAACTTTTGAAAACTATGTTCACAAGCATCCGTCCATTGAAATTTAGTTTATTTCTGAGTTAGCTTTGTCAACGGTGCATAAATAGAAGAAAATCCCTCTACAAATCTTCTATAATAACCTGCTAAGCCCAGAAAACTGCGAACCTCTGTGGGTGTTGTAGGCCTTGGCCAAGTCTTCACATCCTCAATCTTTTGCGTATCTACTCGAATACCATCGGCTGAAATAATATGCCCCAAAAAGGTTTCCGAATTCAACCAAAACTCGCAGTTTGAAAATTTTACAAATAGCTCTTGAGATTGGAGAACTCTAAGGACGGTACGTAAATGATCCGCATGTTCTGCTTTGGACCGAGAATATACCAGGATATCGTCAATGAACACAATCAAAAATAAATCTAGGAAAGGCCTGAACACGTTGGTCATCAAGTCCATGAATACTGCCGGTGCATTAGTTAGCCCAAATGACATTACCCGAAATTTGAAATGACCATATCTTGTTCTAAAGGTCGTGTTAGGAATATCTTCCTCCCTAACTCTCACCTGATGATACCCGGATCTCAGATCTTTTTTGACAGCCATTTGGCGCCTTGTAATTGATCAAATAAATCATCAATCCTTGGGAGCGGATACTTATTCTTGATCGTCACCTTATTCAGCTGCCGATAGTCAATGCACATTCGCAAGGAGCCATCTTTCTTCCTCACGAACAACACAGGTGCTCCCCATGGGGATGAATTAGGCCTTATGAAGCCTTTCTGAAGCAAGTCCTTCAATTGCTCTATCAACTCTTTCAATTTTGCAGGAGTCATTCTATACGGAGGAATAAATATGGGCTTGGTATATGGCAGAACATTAATAGCAAAATCGATCTCCCGCTCAGGGGGGAGGCCTGGAAGTTCATCCGGGAATACATTCGAAAACTCGTTCACCACGGGGCTAGACTGAAGAGTCGGCGATTCCGCTTCTATATCTTGAACCCAGACTAAATGATAAATACAACCTTTAGCAATCATTTTCCTTGCTTTGAGATAGGAAATAAACCTACATCTCGAAGATGCTGTATTTCCCATCCATTCCAAAACTGGTTCTCCTGGAAACTGAAAGTGAACCATCTTCGTTCTACAATCGACATTGGCATAGCAAGAATCCAACCAATCCATGCCCACAATAACATCAAAGTCCACCATTTTCAACTCATGTAAATCAGCCATAGTACGATGGTTACAAATCACAACTACACAATTTCTATATACTATGCTAGCTATTTTCGGATCACCAATAGGTGTCGATATCTCAAAAGGTTTGATTGACTCTGATTTGACCCCAAATAGACTCGTAATATATGGAGTAACATATGACAATGTGGAGTCCAAATAGCTAGCAGAGTATATAGAAATTGTATGGCAGACCCCAATGTAGCTTTTCGCACTGGGAACATCGTGGCATAGGTGGCCTTACTTGACCCTAATTACCTCTATAATGAGAACCTGAAGCTCTAAAACTCTGACTCGGCCCGGAGTGACTAGATCTATCAAATATCTGGCTCGTAAACCATGGAGGCGTACTAGTCATGGAATGGTCTGAATGCCTAGAAAATTGCTGTCTTTTCCCTCTTCTAAACTCACTAGTCGGACCTGAAGATTTAGCCCTCTTGATATAATCTCTGTCAAGCTCATACTCACCTCTTTACGATTGTTGGCCTTCTTCCAAACTCTGGGCATGGGCTTGAATGCGAGAAACATCCATATTGTCTTGAAGGGACGTAGTCAAGCACTTATCCATCAAATGTGGCCCTAAGCCACTCACAAACCAGTGCACTCTGTTGCACCTCATTTTAACCGAAGGCTAAACAAAGCACAACTTATGGAGCTCTGAAATAATTAATTATGTATAGAGTCGCCACCTAGAATTTAAGGTATACTAGGGTACCTATAAATTATTAATATATGCAGCTTAACATGATCTACGAAAAATAAGTGAGATTCTAGGTAAGGGTTCAAATTATTCCGAAGGGAAGGTGTTAGGCATCCTTCAAAATCCACAAATGTGGTTCCCGGCTGGACCAATTTAACTATACGAGGGATGTGTAAAAAGGCTTTATTATTTACAAAAAATTAATAGAATTTAGACTAAAGAATAATATGAATATTCACATAAATAATCATGCGTATTTTATACATATGTGTTATAATAATTATTAAAAAAAAGTTATGTGCAACTTAGAAGCTTGGGTATGTGACAAAAGTATAAAAAAATGGGCATGAAATTATTTTGCACTCGAAGTGAGTTAACTAATTTAACTAGCTAAGTATGTACGCCTAATCAATTAATTATGAAAGTATATTATAAAGCCTAAATATTGAGGCAAATCACCCTATTTATTCACTTAAGTGTGCTAAGCTATTGAATTAAAACTCTAGCAAAACATGATAACTATAGGAATATTAGCTACAAAAATAATAACTGCCTAATATTAATTTGTCTAAAACACATAAAATTTAAATCACCTAAGCATATCATAAATAAATACCACTAACCTACATCCTAAAAAGTAAAGTTTCACTATATTTTATGCTTGCATAACTTAAGAATGTAAAAAAAAAATATAAACAAAGAATTTAAGAAGATATTTGAACTTCTTTTGAGTGTCATCTTCAAAAAATAACTTCAGATACCTGCATGAAACTTAATAAAAAATATTAGTAAGAGAATAAATAATTATCGGATGAATTAAAAAATAATGAATAAACTTAAAATAAAAATCCGTCTTTGTACATGGAAGGCCTTGGAAATCGACAGAAATTTCTTCATCGGCCAAGTATAGAAAACAAAGTTTTATTAATTAAGATAAAAAATTTTAGTAGGCTAAGTAGCCATTTTGTCACATAAGAGCAAAAGAAATGAAAACAGTAAAAAAAAAAAGGAAAAAAAAAACATGAAAACAGTAGGTCCAACCTATCAGTGTCATCTAAAGATGATTTTATAACGTGAAAAAATATGTAGACTAAGTATGCAACTCCAGGCCAAAGAAACGACGTAATGATTTTTTATTTTTTTAAAAAAAGAAGCCTAAACAAAGAAAAGTCCAAGATCAACAGTAAGGAATCAAAACAATACATCAGCTATAGAGAAGGACCAAACCAATTCACAAAATACCACATGAATATACATGCACAAAATGTAAGGAAATCAGTAAGAGGCACTGCAGAGAAGATAAACATAACAGGCAACCAATAGCAACAACAACCAGTAAGATGGAGCGGCTCCGCCAACACAGAGGTCACCGGAAAACTCTCACAAACAGTCCAACAATGGTAGTAGCGGAATGGAGCAGTAACGCTAAACACAAAATAGTTATAAACCTGCAAATATATACAGATAATATTAATGCAGAAGCAACAGGGGGCAAGAAGCAGCAAAATGGAGGGAGTTCGTCGTCGTCGTCGTGGTGTTTCGTCAGAGATGGGTTTCGTGGAGGAAGGTAGTGTCGCTGCTGGCTGCTCCGATTCACCGGAGCAGTGATGAAGAAGTAGCAGTGAAACATTAGTCAACAAATTGTAGTGTCAATGGAAAAGTAAAGGCATCATAGGGGATATGTACAAGTGGGTTAGGGAAAACACTACTTAGCAAATAAATTCAAAATACAGCAACAAGAAGGTAGTCAAACAAATAGGAAAATACAACAGCCATGGTAGACGTCGGATAACACCTAGTCGTCGGAGCACAACGACTCCGACCAGATCTGAACTGGAAAAACAAATGCACACATCCACACAAAAAAAAATTGTGAGATGAGGAAGGGAAGTAGCAGCGAATGGTGGTGTCGTTTGGTTGCTGGTTGTTTCGCGGTGGTTAGTGGCGGAGTTATTGTTCGCTGCTCCGGTTCATCGGAGTTCGGAGCTCCTCGCCGGAGCAGTAACGAGGAAAAAAAAAGGGCTGTTGTGTGGTGATTTCTGGTAGAAAGCAAAGGGACAGTGGTGGTGAGAAGTCCACCGGAGCTCGGAGCTCCGGTGTGAAGAGTGGGCGGCGGCTATGGAAAGAGGAGGGAGATGGGAAATGTTTTATTAGGTTTTGTTTTTTTTAGAAGAGAGAGGGGAGAGAAAAATGGTTTGAGAGAGAGAGAAAAAATCTGTGTTCCTTTGCTGTGTAGGTGTGTGTTTGTGTCATAAAATTAAACCCCTCCCCTTATTTTATAACATAAAGTCCAAAAAAAAAAATGTGGAGCCATACCCCCTTGTCCCCTTATTTCTTTTAACTAATCAAAACCTAACACATTACCTCGAAATGTTCACTTTTTAAAAAATAAAAATAAATGATGAGACCATGATTTGATTGAATTTTGCTCTGCGTTTAAAAATTAATTGCTTCGATTTCTCTGCACCGTCGGGCTGCACTAAAATATAATTAATTAATACATGTATAAATAATAACGTAAGTATAAAATATAAATATTAATGTGCAAGATATGAAAATGTATTGCTATAAAATTAAGAAACAATTATTAATTTCACGAAAATGGTAATATTACGCTATACCTGTGCAAAATAATGACTCTTGAAAAAATGACAATAAATTAATAAAATTCCCAAAATAAGGAAAATCATCAATAAATTATAAAAAATGTAAAAATGTGTAAAAATGTATTTCGTGCTCTTTAACGAATCAGGGCCCCCAAAACGTTAATTTTAAGCACGTCGAGCCAAAATTAGGTGTCAACAACTTGTCCCTCTTCGACCGGAGACGATGAAAGAGTTTTCGGACGAAGACGTTGACATTTAGCCTATTTTGGCTCGACAAAGAATTGCTAAAAGGATATGTACGGAGACAGAGGCCAGACGTTGGTAGAGTTTTGACAATTCTCTCAGTCCGTCGGCAAGGTTGCGATAAAAGAAAAAAATGATAAAAAGGGAAGGATTGTATACTTGATGGGGAAAGAATGATTCTCGTCCCGATGTGACCGAACTCTGCATAGAGCTTCCTACATATCTCGTCAATCACGAGAATCAGGTCAATGTAGTTCGAAAGGTGATAACTAATGGATGTTGTGGCAAATTTTGATCGTCCAATCAAAATTTTGCCCCAGTGTTGTTAGAATGGTCCTAGCAAGTGTAGGATGAAGAACGGTCGTGCTCAAATTTGAGCTACCTACATATCCCTGGGATGGGATTCAGACCGACTGTAGTTCGGGATGTCATGCTATGTAACGCCTTTGCTTCGGCGAAGAATGCAGGTGCAGAAGATGATGCCTTTGCTTTGGCGTAGAATGCAGGTGCAGAGCAATGCGTCTGCGAGCATACGCAGAGCATTTGAAAATAATAATAAAACAAGGCAGATGCGGTGCGATGTCTTATGCAGAAATTTTCAAAGGGCGGTGCGCGGCCCGTGCAACATATAAAAGGCGGTGCTCAGCCTTATGCAGAAATTACAAGAGGGCGGTGCGCAGCCCATGCAAAAATTACAAAAGGACGGTGCACGGCCCATGCAACATATGAAAGGCGGTGCTCAGCCTTATGCAGAAATTACAAAAGGGCGGTGCGCAGCCCATGCAAAAATTACAAAAGGGCGGTGCACAGCCCATGCAACATATGAAAGGCGGTGCTCAGCCTTATGCAGAAAATTGAAAGGACGGTGCGCAGCCCAGGCAACATATGAAAGGCGGTGCTCAACCTTATGCAAAAATTACAAAGGGCGGTACGCAGCCCCTGCAACATATGAAAGGCGGCGCTTGGCCTTATGCAAAAAATTTAAATGGGCGGTGCGCAGCCCATGCAACATGAAAGGCGGTGCTGAGCCTTATGCAGAAATTACAAAGGGCGGTGCATGGCCCATGTAATATATGAAAGCGACGCAAAGGGCGGTGCGCAGCCCATGCATCAATGAAAGGCGGTGCTCAGCCTTATGGAAAAATTACAAAGGGCGGTGCATGGCCCATGTAATATATGAAAGCGACGCAAAGGGCGGTGCGCAGCCCATGCATCAATGAAAGGCCGTGCTCAGCCTTATGCAGAAATTACAAAGGGCGGTGCATGGCCCATGTAATATATGAAAGCGACACAAAGGGCGATGCGCAGCCCATGCATCAATGAAAGGCGGTGCTCAGCCTTATGCAGAAATTACAAAGGGCGGTGCATGGCCCATGTAACATATGAAAGCGATGCGAAGGGCGGTGCGCAGCCCGTGCATCGTATGAAAGGCGGTGCTCAGCCTTATGTAGAAATTACAAAGGGCGGTGCATGGCCCATGTAACATATGAAAGCGATGCGAAGGGCGGTGCGCAGCCCGTGCATCGTATGAAAGGCGGTGCTCAGCCTTATGCAGAAATTACAAAGGGCGGTACATGGCTCATGTAATATATGAAAGCGATGCAAAGGGCGGTGCGCAGCCCATGCATCATATGAAAGGCGGTGCACAGCCTTATGCAGAAATTACAAAGGGCGGTGCATGGCCCATGTAACATATGAAAGCGATGCAAAGGGCGGTGCGCAGCCCATGCATCATATGAAAGGCGGTGCTCAGCCTTATGCAGAAATTACAAAGGGCGGTGCATGGCCCATGTAACACATGAAAGACGGTGAGCAACCTTATGCAGAAATTTAAATGGGTGGTACGCAGCCCATGCAACATGAAAGGCGGTGCTCAGCCTTATGCAGAAATAACAAAGGGCGGTGCATGACCCATGTAACATATGAAAGGCGGTGCTCAGCCTTATGCAGAAATTTAAATGGGCGGTGCGCAGCCCATGCAACATGAAAGGCGGTGCTCAGCCTTATGCAGAAATTACAAAGGGCGGTGCATGGCCCATGTAACATATGAAAGCGATGCAAAGGGCGGTGCGCAGCCCATGCATCATATGAAAGGCGGTGCTCAGCCCTATGCAAAAATTACAAAGGGCGGTGCATGGCCCATGTAACATATGAAAGCGATGCAAAGGGCGGTGCGCAGCCCATGCATCATATGAAAGGCGGTGCTCAGCCTTATGCAGAAATTACAAAGGGCGGTGCATGGCCCATGTGACATATGAAAGCGATGCAAAGGGCGGTGCGCAGCCCATGCATCATATGAAAGGCGGTGCTCAGCCTTATGCAGAAATTACAAAGGGCGGTGCATGGCCCATGTAACAGATGAAAGGCGGTGCTCAGCCTTATGCAGAAATTACAAAGGGCGGTGCATGGCCCATGTAACATATGAAAGCGATGCAAAGGGCGGTGCGCAGCCCATGCATCATATGAAAGGCGGTGCTCAGCCTTATGCAAAAATTACAAAGGGCGGTGCATGGCCCATGTAACATATGAAAGCGATGCAAAGGGCGGTGCGCAGCCCATGCATCATATGAAAGGCGGTTCTCAGCCTTATGCAGAAATTACAAAGGGCGGTGCATGGCACATGTAACATATGAAAGCGATGCAAAGGGCGGTGCGCATCCCATGCATCATATGAAAGGCGGTGCTCAGCCTTATGCAGAAATTACAAAGGGCGGTGCATGACCCATGTAACATATGAAAGGCGGTGCTCAGCCTTATGCAGAAATTACAAAGGGCGATGCATGACCCATGTAACATATGAAAGCGATGCAAAGGGCGGTGCGCAGCCCATGCATCATATGAAAGGCGGTGCTCAGCCTTATGCAGAAATTACAAAGGGCGGTGCATGGCCCATGTAACATATGAAAGCGATGCAAAGGGCGGTGCGCAACCCATGCATCATATGAAAGGCGGTGCTCAGCCTTATGCAGAAATTAGAAAGGGCGGTGCATGGCCCATGTAACAGATGAAAGGCGGTGCTCAGCCTTATGCAGAAATTACAAAGGGCGGTGCATGGCCCATGTAACATATGAAAGCGATGCAAAGGGCGGTGCGCGGCCCGTGCATCGTATGAAAGGCGGCGCTACCCTTATGCAGAAATTACAAAGGGCGGTGCATGGCCCATGTAACATATGAAAGCGATGCGAAGGGCGGTGCGCAGCCCGTGCATCATATGAAATGCGGTGCTCAGCCTTATGCAGAAATTACAAAGGGCGGTGCATGGCCCATGTAACATATGAAAGCGATGCGAAGGGCGGTGCGCAACCCGTGCATCGTATGAAAGGCGGTGCACAGCCTTATGCAGAAATTTAAAAGGGCGGTGCATGGCCCAGGCAGTAATAAAAGCCGGTGAGCAATGCAGGTGCAATGCAATGCGGCTACGAGCATACGCAGAGGCATTTGAAAATAATAAAGCAATGCTGGTGTGGAGGGTAACGCCTTTGCTTCGGCACGAATGAAGGGCAGAAGGTAAGGTCCTTGGGCCATGAAATGGTGCCTTTAGGTGATAAGAATGATGCCTTTAGACTATGACGCCCTCGATGTCCTGTTGTGGGGCTGGACGAGCCAATGCAGTGTCTTACTGTGGGGCCGGATGAGCCCGTGCCTTTTCTCTCAAAATGTGCCATTGGTGGAATTTTTGAGGGCCCCCTCAAAAATTCTGTCCCAGTTTAAACAAACAAAAATTCGCATACTTCCAGCGGAAAGTGATGTGCACTTGGTTTTTTTTTTTTTTTTTTTTTTTTAAGCTACTAAAAAATGTTCTCCCAATTTCATGCTTCAGCGGAGAAATACGAGGATCTTTCATGGTAAGACCAGATGTCGATACCTCGTAGAGTTAGTAACAACACAACAACATTGAACTATATTTACTGTGCAACGATAAAAAACAAAATTAAGAAGAAAAAAAAAAAATAAAAAAAAATAACAAAATCACGAAAGCAAAATCCAGCAAAATTTTTTTTTTTTAATAATAACAATGATTGATATAACATGCCCGACTTCTGTTGGTACCAACAATTAGTATTGTGCATAAGAATTCACCATTATTTATCGTCCAACAAACCAAGATCGACTTATTGGTAATTCCTATAGCTTCAAGTGGTACCTCAGACATACCTAAAGATCGACAAGATTGGTTCATTTTGCTTCAAACAAGGATTATGAACTATACCTATCCTCATGTTTCAAGTGCCCTCACCAGAAAGAAAGTTCCTTTTCACACATATTCAGTATTTTTGAACTTTGAGACATCTAGAGAAGTACACTCAAACTCAGAAAGATGTTCAATGCTTGCAATTGTAATACCATAAGCTTGGCCGTCATGTAAGTATCCTCTAATGAGAGAAACCTTAGCATAGAATCACGTAGGGCTTGTTATGGTGTTGTAACGTAGGCTTGGGAAAAAGGTAGGATATTATTTGGGTAAGGATTGACTAATTCTTCCCTAAGCGTTGCACTATGTCTGTGCTCAGTATTTGTGTGCTCTGACACTTTGTTTTATTGTCCCTTTCTTTTGTACTTGTGCGACCTTTTTTGCAAGTTAAAGCCCTTTTTTCGTTTTTTTTTTTTTTTTTTTTTTTTTTTTTAGGGTTGCATGCCCGAGACTCTGTGGGAATTAAGAGAATTGACCTGGGTTGTATGCCTGAGTGTGAAAATAAAAAGAAATAACTGGTTGTATGTTTGAGATCCCGAATGACTGAGTTTTTTTTTTTTTTTTTTTTTTTTTGTGTGGGCTCCTTCTTGCTTTGGAGGTCGTTCTTAGCCTTTGTTTTTCTGGGACGGTCGAATCCCTTTTTTTTTTTTTTTTTAAGCTTCAGCTCAAATCTCTATCCGCAGTTGCACGTTTTTTAGTACACTTAGGGAGGTTGGGCCAAGAGAGAGATAGTGCATGTAAGCACTCAGAAATGATATAGGCTTATGATGTGGTGGTAAAAGAAAAGGCTTTAGGCTCAAAGGGGGAATGCTAGGGATAATGTCATTGGTAGGCTAGAAAGGCTCAAACGGGTCAAAGAAGGCCTACGATCCTTTTCTATGCTGAGTGTTACTCATAATTTCGCCTCAACAGACATTCAAGCCAAGTTCTAGATCACAATGCAATGCAATTGAACGCTATCTAAAGCTCACCACACAATGCACATGAAACAATGAGGTTGGTTTTGTTCTTGTCTTACAAGCATGCAAGAGAATTTTTCGAGTGTCACTTAAAGTGTGAATGAGAGGTACCAAAAGAATCTATAGTTTATCACGAAGTCAGTCCTCTCCATCATATTGATTGTTACTTGTTTCTTTCCTATGCACATTCCTAACTGTGTTGGTACCAACCAAGTCAAAGATATGAATCTAAAAAATATTTTTGTATTTTTTGAATAAGGGTACCGAACCCAAAAAAGGGTTGCCTACGTATCTCATCTTTGATGAGAATCAGGTGCGCGTAGTTCGTTCAGATAGGATAGAAAGAAAAACAAAATTTGTGATTTTTAAAAATAAAGAATTTTTTTTTTTGATTTTTTTTTTTAATAATGAATAATGAATACCGAACCCAAAAGGGCTGCCTACGTATCTCATCTTTGATGAGAATCAGGTGCGCGTAGTTCGTGCAGAGAGGATAGAAAGAAATAAAATATTTTTGTGATTTTTCAAAATAAAGGATTTTTTTTTTGATTTTTTGAATAATGAATACCGAACCCAAAAGGGTTGCCTACGTATCTCATCAAAGAAGAGAATCAAGTGTGCGTAGTTCTTGCAGAGAGGATAGAAAGAAATAAAATATTTTTGTGATTTTTCAAAATAAAGGATTTTTTTTTTGATTTTTTGAATAATGAATACCGAA
This sequence comes from Lycium barbarum, assembly GCF_019175385.1. Taxonomy (NCBI): domain Eukaryota; kingdom Viridiplantae; phylum Streptophyta; class Magnoliopsida; order Solanales; family Solanaceae; genus Lycium; species Lycium barbarum. Next base: position 65,886,757 of record NC_083341.1, read on the forward strand.
CCCAAAAGGGTTGCCTACGTATCTCATCAAAGAAGAGAATCAGGTGTGCGTAGTTCTTGCAAATAGGATAGAAACAAATAAAATATTTTTGTGATTTTTCAAAATAAAGGATTTTTTTTTTTGTGAATTTTTTTAATAATGAATACCGAACTCAAAAGGGCTGCCTACGTATCTCATCAAAGAAGAGAATCAGGTGTGCGTAGTTCTTGCAGATAGGGTATAAAATGCATGATTGAAGAAAAAATATTTTACAAAATGCAGGGTTCGACGCAAGTCAACTAAAACATAGTTAGATAAAGTGCTAAGGTAGTGCAAAGCAAATAACAACAATATTTATTTAAAAACAAAACATGTAACAAATAAAGAGTATGTGAAAAAATGAAAAAAATGTTCGAAATAAAAGATAAAATTCAACTAGCTAAAAATAACTGCAAAATGGGATGTACAGTAACCTAGGAATTCTAAGAGTTGGTTTTCTTATGACACAAGGCTCCCGAGCGGACTACTCGAGTGAGAAGGCTACGCGGTCCCCGTTACTCGGGCACCCCGCGCATACGCCAACTCTCCTAAAATTTGGATTCTACGAAAAAAATTCGCGGGTGCGCAAAACACACCTCGCGTGTACGTGTGATAGTGTGCGTTTTCCAGAAGTGGAGGAAATATGAACGGCATGCCATTTTATATAAACCGATAACACATATAAATATTAATATAAAATCACCAAAAGATGGCAATTAAAGAGAAACACTAAAAGCAAGATGCATAATTTACAATAAAGTAAAAAATGAGTATGGTAAATAAAACTTACTAGTAAAAAGGCAATAATACAGTGTATGAAATTAAAAGCAGATATGTACGTAAACAAATAAGGGAACAAGGGGAAGGATATACATGATGAATAAATACAGGCAAGAAAAATAATATACAAAAACTCAAATAAAGATAACATACCTCGAATAACAAATTGAATCCATATGGTTAGAACCTAAGTGTCCCCAGCAGAGTCGCCATGTTGTTGCACCCCATTTTTACCAAAGGGCTAAACAAAGCACAACTTATGGGACTCTAAAATAATTAATTATGTACAGAGTCGCCACCTAGCATTTAAGGTATACTAGGGTACCTATGAATTATTAATATATGCAGCTTCACATGATCTACGAAAATAAGTGAGATTCTAGGTAAGGGTTCAAATTATTCCGAAGGGAAGGTGTTAGGCATCTTTCAGAATCCACAAATGTGGTTCCCGACTGGACCAATTTAACTATACGAGGGATGTGTAAAAGGCTTGATTATTATTTACAAAAATTAATAGAATTTAAACTAAGAATAACTAACATGAATGTTTATGTAGTAAAAGGTGTAAGTATTTACATATGTATAAAAATACATATTACGTGATAATTTACAAGTAAATAAAGTGCGCAATTACAGTGACTAAAAATTTTAACTTTAAATGAATATATTATAAAGATATTTACTTAACAATGAACGATTTGCTTTTGAATGAAAAAAAAAGATTTAAACATATGTGATATAAACAATTATTTAAAAAGGTTATCTACAACTTAAGAGCTTGAGTATGTGAAAAGGTGTAAGGAATGAACATGAAATTATTCTGCACGCAAGGTGTGTTAACTAATTTAACTAGCTAAGTATGTACATCTAATCAATTAATTATGAGAGTACATTTTAAAACCTGAATATTGAGGCAAATCACCCTATTTATTTACTTAAGTGTGCTAAGCTACTAAATTAAAACTCTAGCGAAACATGATAACTATAAGAATATTAACTACAAAAATAATAACTGCCTAATATTAATTTATCTAAAACACATAAAGTTTAAATCACCTAAGCAGATCATAAATAAATACTACTAGCCTACACCCTAAAAAGTAAAGTTTCACTATATTTTATGCTTGCATAATTTAAGAATGTAAAAAAATATATATATATATATATATAAACAAAGAATTTAAGAAGCTATTTGAACTTCTTTTGAGTGCCATCTTCCAAAAAATAACTTCAGATACCTGCATGAGACTTAATAAAAAATGTTAGTAAGAACATAAATAATTATCGGATGAATTAAAAATAATGAATAAACTTAAAATAAAAATCCGTCTTTGTACATGGAAGGCCTTGGAAATCGACGGAAATTTCTTCATCGGCCATAGTGCTCAACCCCGGGGGAAATTTGTATTGCCTAGTCATTTTCTCAAAATAGTAATACCCTTCATCAACAAATCCACCATACCATGACTACAGGCAGTTAAGATCCCAAGAAATGTTATTTCATTTGAACTTACTTTACTCGATTCTTCCATCAATGAAAATAATTGCAAAGCCTCTGTGGACCTTGCGTTCATAGCTAGCCCAGAAATTATCATACTCCATGAATAAATATCCTTATTAGTTAACGAATCAAAAACTTCGATAGCTTTATCAACTAGTCCACATTTAGAGTACATAACAATCAAAGAATTCTTCACTATAACGTTCATTTCTATTCCACTCTTTTCGCAATAATTATGCACCCACCTTCCAAGATCCAATGCACCTGAATGACCACAACGTTACCGGAAAAATCAGAGCAACATGGGGGGCAGCTCCAAAACAGTTTCAACAATAAAAAATAACCAACAACCAAAAATAGAGATGATGCACAAAAATGTAAGAACAAAGGCTGTCGGAGTTCGTCAATCATTTATTTTCCGGCGTAGTACGCCGGAGTTTCTTTTTTTCGTTCAAACCGCGTTGCTTCGATGGTGACAAGCTCATGGTGACCAGATCTGTTGGTCTTTATTGTAGCCATTATCAAACCAAAAAAAAAATCAGTAGGGGGAGATGAGAGAGAGCAGCAGGGAAGAGAGGGAAGGGAATGGTTTGCGCGTTGGTGATGGCGCGGTGGTGTTTGGTCGGAGATGGACCAGCTCGTCGGAACTTCGACAGTTATGGGAGGAAGAAGGCGGGGTTGGTGTTGTTGGTGGGTTGATTTTGGTGCGTCTGGCGGCGGTTTTGTAGTGAGAGAGAGGGGAAAAGAAGATGTTTAGGGTTTCTTGGGAGAGAAGAAGGAAAAAAAAAGAATCTGAAAATTAGTGTTGTGTGTGCGTGTAAACATGTGTTGGCCTCTTCTAAAATTAAACACCTTCCCTTATTTTATAACATAAAATCCAAAAACAAATGTGGAGCCATACCCCCTTGTCCCCTTATTTCTTTTAACTAATCAAAATCTAACCCATCACCTCAAAATGTTCACTTTTAAAAAAAAAGTTACGAGACCTTGATTTGATTGAAGTTTGCTCTGCGTTTAAAAATTAATTGTTTCGATTTTCTCTACACTGTCAGGCTATACTAAAAATATAATTAATAAATACATGTATAAATAATAATGTAAGTATAAAAAATATAAATATTAATGTGCAAGATATGAAAATGTATTGCTATAAAATTTAGAAACAATTATTAATTTCACGAAAATGGTAATATTACGCTATACATGTGTAAAATAATGACTCTTGAAAAAAATGACAATAAATTGATAAAATTCTCAAAATAAGGGCAATCATCAATAAATTATATAAAAATGTAAAAAATGTGTAAAAAATGTATTTCGTGCTCTTTAACGAATCAGGGCCCCCTAAAGCGTTAATTTTAAGCACGTCGAGCCAAAATTGGGTGTCAACACACTCGATCACCCATATCCGCTACCATGGCTGGAGCATACCTAGACAAAGAATTGAAGCTGAGACTATACTCTAAGGCACTCATACTTCCTTGCCTAAGATTCAAGAACTTATCGGCTCTAGCCTGCCGAATCTTAGGGGGCAAGTAATGTCGAAGGAAAGCATCAACAAATTCTTGCCATAACGGGGGAGGTGAATTGACTCCCCTAGAAGACAACCAACCCATATACCAATAAACCGCAATATATCGTAGTCTATAGGAAGCTAGCTCTACTGATTCAACGTCGGAAGCATACATTAACCGAAGTGTCCTCAACATTCCATCAATAAAGTTTTGAGGGTCCTCATCCGGCTTTGACCCGAAGAATTCTGGGAGGTTCAAGCTAATAAAATCACGGGCTCTTGCACTAACTGCCCTATAAGCATGACCTATACCTTGTCGTTGGGCCCGCGCGACAACCAATTGAGTCAACAGTTGAATGGCTTGTTTCATCTCTTGGCCCGAAACCTCTGGTGGAGGAGCTGGGGGTGCTGGAGTTGGGGTTGAGACTCCCTCATAATCCTCATAGAAATAGGCAACGAATGAGAGAACTGAGATTAAACTGCATTTTGGGACTCACCTTCCTCTATATCCGTTGGTGGTACTGTTTCATCCCGCCTTCCTGCCACTGTCTTGCCCTTTTGGGCTGCCGTAGCTTTCCTCTTCAAGGTGAAGAGGAAACATCCACGGGACCTCCAGCCCACAAAAGCTCCACTAAAATCAACAAGAGTTACAAAAATGTTCTCCAAATGTCTACAACATCAAAACCAAACACGGAGCAACAATACATAAAAGATAACACCAAAACTGGTGAAGAAAGGAGAGAAATCGCCCCCAAAAATGAGCTACTATTCGTACTCGAAAACTAGAGCTACAAACTACAAAATCCGATCTCCATTATTAAATCCAAGAACCAGATGTTGAGAACCCCCAATTCAAATTTCAGCATGATCCAACGGTTAACGAATCGGAAAACGCAATATTAAGTGGACCGTAGTGGCTGATATTAACTGGTCCGAAAATCACCTCTTCTCTCTCAATTTTTCTCTCTATATGGCTGTTATGAATTCACTCTTGTGTTATAAAAATAAGACCTAAGTTGATCCTATATATAGAGGATTTTAGGGCAAAAATGTCCTGGTCCAAATTGGATTGGGTTTTATTAACCCAATTTCACATTGGAAGGGAAAACCCAAAAATCCAACAATTCTCCCCCTCCCGACTATGTGGAGGAAAGCGCCATCCCGACGATCATACAACACTCTTAAAACTTCCCTCTTGGCAAAGCTTTAGTCAACATATCTGAACCATTATCATCGGTGTAAATCTTCTCAAGTTCAAACAACTTAGAATCCAACACATCTCTAATCCAATGGTATCTCACATCAATATGTTTCGACCTACCATGAAATGTAGAGTTTTTGCCAAGATGAATCGCACTTTGACTGTCAAAATAAAGCACATACCTGTCTTGAGCAAAGCCAAGTTCCTCCATAAATCTCATCCTCTAGATAAACTCTTTACAAGCTTCAACGTCAGCAATAAGCTCAACTTCTGTAGTAGATAGAGCAGCACATTTTTGCAACCTAGATTGCCAAGACACAGCTCCCCCTGCATAAGTAATCAAGTAGCCCAAAGTAGACTTACGGGTATCAACATCACTGGCCATATCTGAATCAGTGTAACCATAAAGAATAGGCTTCTCTATCCCAAAACACAAACTCAGACTAGAGGCGCCACAAAGATATCTCATAATCCACTTCACAGCATTCCAATGCTCTCTTCCTGGATTAGAAAGAAAACGGCTAACAATACCAATAGCATGAGTAATATCTGGTCTTGTACAAATCATCGCATATATCAGACTGCCAATAGCCGAAGCATAACGAAATTTCTTCATACCTTTCTTCTCATCACCACTGGAAGGACATTCCTTCGTGCTCAATTTGAAGTTGTCACAACCTGATCGAAGCGCCATGACAGGCACCCGGAGCTAACCCATCGGGCACCTCTCATCCTACTTTCACAATCATATCTAGGTGAGCCACATGGCCTGCTAACAATCTCCACGCGTCAATAATGCCATTTCCATTGGGCTAAGGAAATTTTATATCAACATCAACAAACATGCCCATGTGCATATATACAAGCCAACGAGGTTGATAAAGTTATATACAAAATATGAGCCGACATGGCTAAAAGACATCTAACTATACACAATTGTCTACGAGCCTCTAGAAAGAGTGTGTAACATCATATAGATAGGATAGGGCCCCGCCATGCCCACATATACACAAAAGAATAGTACTAACAGCTGCTGCTCCGAATCAAGTGGAGCTCCTCTAAGCAGTCTCTGAATAAGCAGCCTAAGGATCAAGTCTATCTCCCTGTCCACCTGCGGGGATGACGCAGCGTCCACAAAGAAAAGGGCGTCAGTACGGATAATGTACTGAGTATGTAATGCATAATCAATAACATAATAGAAATATGAGCGATAACATAAGAAAGAAGAGTTATGGGATGATAGAGCCATTTATACCTCTAGCGACGTTCATCATATTTACTTACCCTTTTCTAATGGGAACCTTCCATTACATAAACTTATATATATAGTATTATCATACCCGACCATAGAGGTTCGGTGTCTTACATACCTAACTATGACAAGGTTTGGTGTTATACATACCTGACCCTACCAAGACTCAGTGTTATCCGTACCCAACTGCAGTGGTGCGCGCGCGATAGATATCATACCTGGCCATATAAGCTCGGTGTTCTTAATAGTCATACTACACACACTCACACACACACACACACACACACACACAGGAGTACATACGTATTCTCAACATCATCATCATCATCGTCATCACTTTCATTATACCCTTCCTTAGAGGATTAACTATCATAGGATGAGACCAATGGTATTGTGAGAATATCTAGAATCATGAACTTTAGTGATTCTAGGAACAAAGTCATCTTGGAAGGCATTAGGGAATTTCACGTGACGGTATACAATGATGGGATCATGCCTTAAGGAAAGAAGGGTTAGCTTTACATACCTTTTTTTCCTCTTAACTACTTACCGTTCACCGCCAGGGCTTGAGAAATCTACATTTAAAAGGATTCATACCAAGGTTAAGCCATAAAGACCCTCTTAAATTCAAACTAGAATAATTCATGAGCTAACGAAAATTGGGCAGCATTTCCCCTATTTCATCGACTTCCACCATATCGCAAAACAACTCCCAAACAACTACAATAACACCCACAATATCATAATCAAGTGGTCATATTCCATTAAGTCTCAAAATTCATTCTCATATTCAACTTATATCAACAACTTTACACCAACCCTTGGCACAATTGTATACAACACTTCTTTGTCATTATTATAACCCTTCATAATGATATTATATTCCTAGCATACTAAGAATCATGACTCAAGTTAGTTTACTACTCAAAATACCATTAATACTACATTTGAACTTCATTTTCTACTTTTTTCCCTTACTCAAGTTATTCAACAACCAAGCATACTTAAAAATATGAAATAGACATGAAAACTAACCTTTTATCTCATAGGAATGGGATTTGGATCAAGTTACTAACTTGTATGAAAACCCTAGCTTCAATACCAAAGGAATTCTTGAAGTCTACCAACCCTAGTGAGTCTTCCAACACATAGATATCTTTATTCTTGCTATATGATCTTTGACCTCCCTTGGGTTTGAGTGGAATATGCTTGGGAGAAGGTTCTATAACTTTTAAGAGTTTGGGAGAGGTGGGAAATGAGAAAATAGAACTAGGGTCATCTATATAAATAAAATGGAAAAAGCTGCCCGACCCGATTATACAACCATTTATACGGTTCGTATAACTTATACGGTCCGTATAAATGGACCATATAATCCCACCAGGGAAATACCCTTCTCCACCACCGTTATATGGACCATTTATGCGGGCCGTATAACTTATACGGTCCGTATAATTGGTCGTACAACCCACAGTTTTTCCGAAACTTCTTTAGTCGATTTGATCAACCTCCAATCCTTATGGAACCTTATTGACACTTATAAAACACTTCAGTAACCATATAAGAAGCCTTGTAGATCCTCCTTAAAACATTATTACTAAATAAATATTAGCTCAATCGTTGCGAAACCTTTCCAAACATGACTTGCATTCCACTTCCTTCAACGAACTTAGTTTCACTAATTCATATGGCTTCAAAATCTTATGAGGCACACTTTAAAGTTATCAAATACTCTCCTTAATCTCATAGGGACCTCATGTTCACCTTAAGCTCGTGTTAGTCTACTCACAACGTAACAAGTCTGAAATCTCCGAGGTGTAACAGAAGTGCATAGCTAAAGGTGTTTTGACAACCTTAGCTTTATCCATGTTGAACCTGCGAAGTACTTTCTGAATGTAATTCTCTTATGATAACCATAACTTCTTGGTCTTTCTATCACGAACAGTCTGCCTTGCTGGTCCTAATTCTTTCATAGCAAAAGACTTATTCAACTCTTGCTTCAACTTCTGAATTCTGCAAGCATTCTGACCAACAACAAGCATGTCATCAATATAAAGTAGTAGAATGATAAAGTCACCATCAGAGAATTTTTGTACAAAAACAAAATGATCTAACGAAGTCTTCTTAAAGCCCTGTTGACTTATAAAAGAACCAAACTTCTTGTACCACTGTCTGGGAGTTTCTTTCAAACCATACAAGCTCTTCTTCAATTTGCAAACATAATTCTCTTTACCCTTGACTTCAAAACCTTTTGGCTGCTCCATATAAATTTATTCATCTAAGTCACCATGGAGAAAAGTAGTTTTAACATCCATTTGTTCAATGTCTAAATCTATACTTACAGCCAAGCCTAGAACAACCCGAATGGATGACATCTTCACAACTGGAGAAAAGATTTCATCAAAACCAACTACTTTTTTCTGATTAAAGCCCTGGACAACCAATCTAGTCTTGTACCGTGGAACTGGGTTACCATCTTTATGTTTTACCCTGAAAACCCACCTGTTTTTCAAAGCTTTCTGTCTCTAGGATGCTTAACCAGATCAAATGTATGATTATCATGCAATGATTTAATCTCATCTTGCATAGCATCAAATCACCTTTCTTTTTCTTCACTATCCATGGCTTCACCAAAACTTTTAGGTTCTCCCTCGTCAGTCAAGAGTGCAAACCCATTAGGAGAATAACGAGATGAAGGTACTTTCTCTCTAATAGATCTTCTGAGAGAACTCTTTGGAGCATCAATAGCATTTGGTTGCTGGCCAACCACATGATCTTCCACTGGAGCATCAACAACAGCATGCTGGTCATTCTGAACATGATCATTAACTTCATTATGAACTTGAACTTTATCATTTTGAAGATTTTCTTCAGGTGCTATAGTCACAGGAACTGAATCAACATCAACTAAGCTTTCACTATTCTGAGAATCAACCTTCTCAGCTTGGTCAAACTCTTCAATTGTCTGGTCTTCAAAGAACACAACATCACGACTTCTACCAAGTTTCTATTCATCTGGATCATAGAAACGATAGCCAAATTTGTCTTGACCATAACCAATGAAGATACACTGCCTAGTTTTAACTTCCAGCGTTGACCTCTCATCCTTAGGAACATGCATAAAGGCCTTACACCCGAAGACTCACAGATGAGCATAAGAGACATCCTTACCAAACCAAACTCTGTCAGGGACATCACCATCCAAAGCAGCAGTAGGAGATAAATTGATAACATAAGCAACAATATTAAGTGCTTCTGCCCAAAATGAATCTGGCAACTTAGCATCTGAAAACAAACATCTAACCCTCTCAACTAGAGTTCTGTTAATCCTCTCTGCTAAACCATTTTACTGAGGAGTCTTTGGAGGAGTTTTCTGATGCTGAATACCCTGCTGTCTACAATAACTATCAAAAAGACCAATGTATTTACCACCATTGTCTAAACTGATGCATTTTAGTTTCCTCCCTGTCTGTCTCTCAACCAAGGCCTGAAAAGTATTGAACACATCAAGTACTTGATCCTTGAACTTCAAAGAAAATATCCAGAGTTTGCGAGAATGAAGTCACAAAGTAAAGTGCACCACCACGAGAGCTTACTTTAAAAGCACCACACAAATCAGAATGTACCAATTCCAGCAAATCAAGCTTTTTTAAAGGTGAATGACTCTGAAAGGAAACTCTTTTATGTTTCCTGGCTAAGTAATGAACACATCTCTTTAAATTTCCTTGTTTCACTCCAGAAAGCAAATTCTTCTTAGCCAAGTTATCAATCTCCTTCTCGCTCATATGAATCAGCCTTCTATGCCATAACTCTGATGAAATATCATTCTCCACCGAATTTACTGAGTCACCACAAATGGAGCCCTGAAATAAGTACAAGTCAAATATCTTGTTACCTCGAGCCACAATCATTAAACCTATGAGAAACTTCCACTGGCTACCGCTAACAGTTTGATTATAACCCTCATCATCAAGCTTTCCTACAGAAATTAAATTCAGACGAACATCTGGAGCATGCTTGACATTGTTAAGAACCAACCTCGAATTGTTCTTACTTTTCAAGCAAACTGTGCCAATGCCAAATACCTTAACCTGACTATTATTGCCTATTCGTAACATTCTAAAATTACCAAGAGAATAAGAAGAAAATCATTTTCACTTGTCTTTATGAGACATTTGCTTTTAAGAGGATGTCGTTTGGGCTTTGTAATGCACCCGCAACTTTTCAACGTTTCATGATGTCTATTTTCTCCGATATGGTTGAGGAGTCCATAGAAATCTTCATGAATGACTTTTCCGTGGTGGGGATTCCTTTGACGAGTGCTTCAGAAACCTTGCCTAAGTGTTGAAAAGGTGCGAAGAGAAAAACTTGGTTCTAAATTGGGAGAAATGTCACTTCATGGTGAGAGAAGGAATCGTCTTGGGTCACAAAATTTTGGAGAGGGGGATTGAGGTTGATCAAGCTAAAATTGACGTTATTGTCAAACTCCCTCTGCCTATATCCGTCAAGGGAGTTCGTAATTTCCTTGGGCATGCTGGATTCTATAGAAGATTCATCAAGGATTTCTCAAAAATAACCAACCCTCTTTGCAAGTTGTTGGAAAAGAGTCAAAATTTGTATTTGATGATGCATTCTTGAAGGCATTTGAGTGCTTGAAAGAGCTACTCACATCGGGTCCTATCATCATTGCCCCAGATTAGTCCAAACACTTTGAATTGATGTGTGACACAAGTGGGGTTGCTATGAGGGTCGTACTTGGCCAAATGCGTGAGAAGATCTTCCATCCCATGGACAATGCAAGAAAGACTCTAAATGGTGCCTAAATGAACTACACGATCACCGAGCAAGAGTTGCTTGCCATAGTTTTTGCCTTTGAAAAATTCTGAACTTACTTGTTGGGAACTCATATGGTGGTTCACACCGATCATGCGTCACTTCGTTACCTCATGACCAAGAAAGACGCTAAGCCAAGGTTGATAAGATGGGTACTCCTATTGCAAGAATTTGACTTTGAGGTCAAAGATAGAAAAGGGTGTGAGAGCCAAGCTGCGGATTACTTGTCACGACTTGAAGAAGGTGGTCGGACCTTTGGTGTGGAAATCGATGATTTATTTCCGGATGAGCAAGTCATGGCGGGGTCACATGCTATGATCCCATGGTATGCCTATTTTGCTAACTATCATGCTAGTGACATCATGCCGAATGATCTAAACTTCCACCAAAAGAGGAAGTTCTTGAGCGATGTTCGAAAATATTATTGGGATGAGCCTTGCCTATTTTGTGTTTGCGCTGACAACATCATAAGGCGCTGTATTCCCGAATTAGAGATAATGCCTATCGTAGAGGTTTGCCATTCATCACCCGTAGGGGGGGTGAGACACATCATAGTAGCTCTAGAACAGAGGCAAAAGTGCTTCAAAGTGGTTTTTATTGGCCTACCATCCACCAAGATGCTCATGACTTTGTGCTATCTTGTGATCAAGGTCAACGTCATGGTAGGATCTCAAGAAGTCATGACCTCCCAATGACACGGATTCTTGAGGTGGAGTTGTTTGATATATGGGGGATCGATTTCATGGGTCCATTTTTGAGTTCCTATAATAACAAATATATCCTTGTGGCGGTAGACTATGTTTATAAATGAGTGGAGGCTATAGTGCTTCCTAACAATGAAGGAGAGAGTGTCACCGTATTCTTGAAAAAGCACATCTTCACAAGGTTTGGGACACCAAGGGCCATCATTAGTGATGGGGGTAGTAAGTTTTGCAACCGGCTGTTCAAAGAACTTCTTGAGAAGTATGGCGTCAAGCATAGAGTTACTACCCCTTATTATCCCCAAATGAGTGGTCAAGTGGAAGTGTCGAATCGTGAAACTGAGAGTATCCTTTCCAAAACCGTCAATGCCAATAGGACCGATTGGTCAAGAAAGTTAGATGATGCTCTATGGGCTTACCGGACGGCATACAAGACACCACTTGGCATGTCTTCTTACTAATTGGTGTTTGGTAAATCTTGTCACCTTCCGGTGGAACTTGAGCATAAAGCGTTGTGGGCTTTGAAAAAGTTGAACCTTGAATGGGGCAAAGCTTCGCAATTAAGGATGGATCAAATCAATGAGCTGGATGAATTCTGATTTCAAGCCTATGTGAGCTCTTCCATCTACAAAGCCCGGATGAAGCATTTCCATGACAAAAAGATCTTGCAAAAAGAGTTCAGCCTCGGAGATAGGGTGTTGTTGTTTAATTCAAGGCTCCGGTTATTTCTGGGTAAGTTGAAGTCCAAGTGGTTCGGGCCCTTTGAAGTGACACAAGTATTCCCACATGGAGCAATTGAACTTATTGGTCCGGATGGAGAGCAGTTCAAGGTGAATGGGAAAAGGGTTAAGCATTACTTTGGCTTACCCAATGAAGCAAAGGCAATGGAGGTCACCTACCTCATTAAACCATAAAAAGGGTAAAATCGTTGTGCCGCGATATTAACTCAAGCGCTTCTTGGGAGGCAACCCAAGTCTTTTTTTTAATGTTTGCTTACGTGTGTAGGATGCAAAGATGCAGGGAAAATAAATGCAAAGTGGACTCATGGGAAGAATTGGAAAAGAAAATGATAAATTAAAGGCAGGGGTGAATTTGCAGCCTTGATGCGGTGCCGCATCTCTGGATGCGGTGAAAGTTTGCGGCCGCATCTTCACCCCACAAAATGGCTGTGACTAATGATAAAAAAGGAAATTTGAGAGCAATGTGCGGCACCCCAAATTGAATTTGCGGCTGCAACTTTGCTCAAACCTATCAGCCAGTGCCACGCCAGATAAGTGGAGTTTGCGGAAGGTATGCAAGGTCGCAAACTTGATATGCGACCCGCATTCTTAGCGCAAACTCCAAAAGTATAAAAGGTTTGTTTGAAACGTCTTTCTTATTCTTTTCCCTCTGAGTTTCAAACGTGACTCTTTTGCCCTTTGTCACCCTTAATCACAATTTCAAGCATACACCCCTCAAAACCGACCCAACCCCCTCCCCATCTTGTTGTGGCGCGTCTATTAGCTCGTAATCAATAATTTCCCACTTGCCCATCTCTACTTTTGATCTATAAGTTATGTTACATGGATTTTGACTTTAACTCTTCAAATCTTGTAATCTAAGCATGGTCGTAGCCTATAACATTGCCTTGTAGCATTATTGTGATGCGCAAACCGTTATTCCCACTTGTTTAATTTGCTTTATAATGGTTTTGTGGGATTTGAATGTTCATGTGTGGAAATTGTTAGATTATGAGTAGGGATTGCTTGTTAGTAGATTAACAGTGTTGGTAATGCTTGTTGTGATGGGGGGGAGGGGGGGGGGGGGGATGGGGGATAATTGCTTGAAAATGGATAAAAATGGCTTGAGGTCACATAGGCTTGAATTTTAGGGACGATGATGGATTTGTGACCTCAAATTAGGTTGTGCCGCATCTCCATCGCATCCCATGCTGAGTTGACAGTGACCTCGCCAAAAACCATGAGTGTGCGACCAAGATGCGGCTCCGCATATTGAGTTTGCGGCCGTAACTTTGCAGTTGCGGCACCACAAACTCGACTTTGCGGTCGCATCTTGTCTTTTCTTCCCTTGATTTTCTTTTTCTATTTCTTGTGTATCGTTGTTAGTTTACTGCTTTCTTAAAACCATAAAAACATAAAAAAAAATATCTTCCTTTCTATTCTTCTTAGGACCTAATGTTTGGTGACTGTACAGGATGACTGGACGCAAGAGTTTGGCACAAAAGAACCCAGCAAGCTTCGCTGGGCAGAAAAAGAAGCGGCCTGCTTTATGTGCGGGGACATCTACCACACCCTCTACACCTCAGCCGACTCCTACAGCCCAGGGCACTCTGGCCACTACTGATGATGTGATCCGCTAGAGGTTTGAGGCCTAGATTAAAATAGAAGAGGGCCTCAGATGGGCAATTGAAGGTGTGAAGGAGAGTTATGACATTAAACGCTCCTTCAACATAGAGAAATACATCAGTCTTGTTGGGTTAGAAGAGTCATTTCCCAGGATCATGGAGCAACTACACATTTCCCAGGATCATGCAGCAACTGCACCAGCGAAACTGGATGGTGTTCACTAAAGAGCCCGGGAAGTTTATACCCCAAATCGTCAAAGAGGTCTACGCCAGTCTGGGTGTGACTATGGGCAAGAAGAAGAAAGTCGTGGTGGATTGCACTGTTATAGGAGAGGATGTGCTCTTGTTCCACGAGAGAATCAACGTAGAGTATTTTAACACCAAGGGAACACCTCACAGTGAATATGAGGACATGATTCAGTCAAATGTGGTCGAAACCAAGCGAGCCTAGTTGGCAGAAATCATAGTGGCTCCGAGAACTACTCCTCCATGGATAAAGCCTAAGATGGGTATTGAAAAGGTGACCCTAAATATTGAAGCTAAATTTTGGTTATCCTTCATCAGCTCCCGGTTCTGGCCATCACATAATAAGACACTAGTGGGGATTCGCAAGGCCATTCTCATTGCGTGCATCATGACTGGGGTACACATTGATGTGGGTCATATTATGTACCCCCACATTATTGATAAAGCATGGCAGACATCTCGGTCCATCCCTTTCCTGTGCTTGATCACTGCTTTATGTAGTAGACACAAGGTGCCTGTGTTTAAAAGGGTTGACCGAGAATGTGCATCAGTTGGGGTCGTGGATATTCTCTGGATTGAAGATGATGATAACCCCAAGAGGAGGAAAAAGTGGGCCCAGGCCCAAACCATTGACCTCACAGCTGGCTTAGAGGACCTTGCTAGGCCGGCCACTTCTGCCATCCCGACATCCCGACACTTTCGGGTCCTGCTTCAGCTAGTGCGTCCACTAGCACTGCTGCGGGGCCACCACTAGTGACACCCCCACCTGCTATAGGGGTCCCACCTTGGAGCACGCGCCCTCCCTCTGTTGATGATTTTTGGAACATGGCTCGGACTGTGGGGGCTGTGAATTCCAAAGTGACCCGTTTCATCCGCACTCCTTCTGACATGATTAAAAAGGCGATGGAGGAGTCCAACAGATAGTGGGAAGAGTGTGTGGTTAGTCTGGAGAAGAGGGTGGTGAAGATCGAAGCTGGTGAGACGGAGAGTGTGAAGGCGGTGAAGACCGACCTTGCTCAGTTGCGCGCCGATTTCACATCTTCCCGGACCCTACTATTTGAGGCCAGGGGTACAGGGGTTGGTATGGATACTGAGGAGGTCCACAGGGCTCAGCATGAGTCAGAGGCAGTAGAAAGTTTTTCGCATCACACCACTGCCACAGATGATCCATTAGATCTGGGTGATAATGAGTACGAGGAGCTGGATGATATTGAGACACTGCCGGATGCTTCAGAGGAGCAGCTTCTGGCTGTATTAGCAGCTTTTGCCTAGCATGGCCACCACATCGCTGGTACAGACGCTGACCTTGAGCGCGACATGAAAATAGCACGAGAGTACTCCCTTATGGACATGATGCCCCATGCGGGGAAGAGTACTAGTGCCACATACAGACCTCCACCTACTGGCAGCACTTCAGCACAATTTGAGCCCACATCATCCATTATTGCTGCTACTGAGCCCACCGCTGAGCACAATACTGAGGCAGTTCGAGAGGCCACATGAGGTGTCACAGGAAGTGCTTACTTCCTTTTGAGTGCTAATTGTTTATTGCATTGGGGACAATGCAATTTTTAGTGGGGGTGGTACTCCTAGTGTCATTTGATGGAGTTTTTAAGTCTTTTTGATATGATGTACCAGGGATACTGTATGTATGACCTGTGTTTTGACGGATAGTACTTATGTGTGTTGTTTTAAACATTGTAGTATTTTCATTATTGCATATGTGTTGTTGTGTTGCTGCCCGTATGTTGTTTGTGTTATTTTATGGTATTAGCTATATTCTTGGCTTTTCTTAGCCGTGGTTCTTTTCTTAAGGATACTAATGGTCTTTTGAACCAGGTATTTTTTTTAGAAAGTTTTGAGTCGGCTTGTCCCAATGATAGATATTTAGGCGCTTTCTTAAGGGAACAAAGCCTTGTAGGGTTGGGATGTGAGCATGACTTGTTTGGTATCAATACAGTTAGAATGTTACATAATATTGCATACGCCTCCGAAAATTTTGAGCTTTAATGAGAATTGATAATCATGACAACTTAGGCTTCACTTTGTTATTCTTGACAATTCAATTGGGTAAACCATTAATTGATCTTGTTTTGAAAGAGATTGACTCATTTTGAACATAGCATGTGCCAGGAGCGGTGATGTTTTGTACTGAATTGTGTGATTGCTTGTGTCAACTAGAACTTGCCCGGTTTTTCTTTCTAAGCTAAACTTGAATGATCGGTTGAAGAAAGGATCTTAGGCAATCTTTGAATGTCCATGTGAAACACCTTGTACATATATGTATCACTAGTCACCCCTTTTGAGCCTTTAGCCATTTTCTTGTTGCCATATTATAAGTCGTACCACTTCATGTATCTCTTTTGAACCCATCCTTCCTTGAACTCTAAAATCTCAACATAGGCTGTTAGCCTAAGTTGGGGGTGAGAGGCCATGTGATTAAGGTTAACAAAAATAGAAAGTGGAATGGCGGTGGTTAGAAATGAAAAGGTTGCCCTTGCACGAAAGAAAATAAAAGAAAAAGAAAGAAGTTTTGTTTATCGTTGTGTTTGCTAGAAAGGATTCTAATAAGTGCAAAAGGGGCGGTTAATAAAATAGCAATAGAAAGATGTGACTAAGGAGAGAAAAGGTGGAAGGAAAATGAAAGCGTTGTGAATCAAAGAAAAGGCCTCAACCAAGTCAAATGTAGTGCTCAAGGAAGGGATAGTCACTTTTGTACCCAAATTTGTATCCTACCCAACCCAAAGCTGGCATTACAACCCGAAAAGACCTTTGTGATCTACAATTGATTGTTTTTTAAACTAGTATGGAAAGAAAGTAAGGGCAAGCATATGGTTTGATACTTGTGACACGTGAGATTCTTTTTGACTGCAAGTGTTCTCCTTTTGTCTCTCTAGATTGATTGATATTTGTGTGAAATGGACTTTCTTTTTGTGAGGGTGCATGTATTGCAATAATAGATGAGCAATGAGACCATGCAGGCAAGTCAATAGAATGTGAATACGAATTAAGTAATCTCAAGAAACCATGTGAAGCTTTGGAGTGTCATAAGGTCATTGTTAGTGCGTTTATGAAATAACAAGAAGGGGCGGATATAGTAGAAGTATTATGTGTTTTTTCTAATTATTGATACCAATCGATAGTCATGTGCATCCCATGTAGGCCAGTTGGCAAGTCGTGAGTCATGAGTATCGAGTCATTTGCTTGAGGACAAGAAAAAGGTTAAGTTGGGGTGTTGATAAGTCGTGGATTTTAAGGCTTTTAACATCCACTACTTATACTTTTAAGTAGTCTTTTCAAGTGTTTGTTCGTGTTTTCATATTTTTTCAGGTTTCGTGAGTCGAGGACAAAAGCGGGACAAAATGGAACAAAAAGAGCAAAAGAGCATAAAGTTGCGGCAAATATGCGGCACCGCAAAGTGGATTTGCGGCCGCATCTTTTGCCCAGAGAAATGACAGTGAGCTGAGAAAAGATCATCAACTTGCGATGAGAATGCGGTACCGAAAATTCGGAGTTGCGGTCATATTTTGGAAGCCTGAACACCCAGTGATCCAAGCTACATGGCTAAATTTGCGAAGCAGATGCGGCACCGCAAACTCAAGTTGCGGCCGTATCTTCAGAACGACTAAGCAGAATTGCTGAGTGTTCTATGATCTGCGGTCGCAAACTCAAGTTGTGACCGCAAACTATGATCGCAAGTCGTAAATTTGTCTGAAATTTGACTTTTTGTCCTCCCTTTATAAATTCTTGTACCTAGTGCTCTGTGCATATTATTGAATATTCCTCACTTTTCAGTTTTAGTTGTCTTTTAGCACTAAAGAGAGCATTGAATACTATTGTTGTGTGAAGCTTTTAGAGAAGATTCTTCACCTTTTGTCATCTTCTTCTTTAACATTATTGTAAGCTTCCATGAATATTCTCTTTGCTACTACTTTTTATTTAATGAGTATGAGTAGCTAAATCATTTAGCTAAGGTTGTGGGACCAAATGTGTTAGTTATGTGATTGGGTTTTTGCATTCAACTTCCATTTATGTGTTATGATGCATTTCTATTTACTCTTTGTTCTTTAATGCCATTTAATGGTGTACAATATTATTTGAGCCTATTTACGTTTCCTTTGCTTGAGAAAGAAAGGGGAAGTTAGGAAAAGAGTAAATAGCAAGAATTTGAGGCTTCTAAACCTCATCTAATAACTTGAGCTAGAGATAGAAAAGTTACTTGAAATAAAATGGGTGTTCATTCATATTCCACATCCTAAAGCTTGAGAAAGCTTAGTGATGACATATATCACCTTGGTTGAGAAACTCTTGATAAACTTATGTAACCCATATTTAATTGCACATACACATATGAAGGAGTTGGATTAATACCAGTTGCATTACTTTCCATTAGAACCACAACCTTAGTGCTTTTAGTAATTGTTAATCAAATATCAAGCATTCTCTTACCAATGATCATGACAAATATTAAAATCAAACTTTTTGTACATTCCCGTCTCTAGAAATATAGACTATTAGTCAAGCGTTACACTTAACGAGTTTATTTCTTCATTGTATTATCTGTGGGATTCGACTCAACCCTTGTTGGGTTCTATATTTGACAAAGACCGCTTACTCCTATTTTAAAGGTGTAATTTGGACGTATCATCAGCGTTGTCTCGCATAAGGCAGGCCGAACGTTATTGCTTTGTTATGCACTTAGAGCGCGATCGCGCTAATGACCTATTTCAGGTATAAAAAGGGCAGAATCGAAGTTTTTAGCTTATTTCACCATTGTTGGATTTAGGAGCTCGGGATAACTTGAACCAAAGAGAGATATGTCATTTGTAAGGATGGATAAGTGATCTAAAGTAATTTTTGGTTAAATATGGGGATTATCCACTTGATTTAGTGCCTAGATAATGAAATTTTGAGTTAGAAATTGAAAAATAAAAAATTCCTAGGTTTAAGAGAATGAAATTAAGGATTTAAGGGTCCATCAGACGTAGAATTACAAACTAATGATAGATTTGAATTCGTCGGGTTATGGATAAGCCAAAAACGTAATCAATTTTTAAATTTTGACCACAGTTCTTAGATTTGACTTTTTGAGTTGACTTTGAGTCGATTAGTCATATATTACAATATGGATATCATTGAACTTGTTTAAACTTGTATAGTATTCTTTTTAATAGATCGAGTTCGTGTAATCAACTCAAAGCGAGGAAAGACAGTTCGAGAGGACTAAGTAGCTTCAAAATGAGGTAAATTATCATTTAGGTATTTTTTCTCAAATTGACTTGTTTGCAATTTATTACATGTATGGGAGTAACATATATACCAGGTGACGAGCGCATATGGGGGTATTGTGATACACGTTGGGGTATGATATACCATGCCTCCAAAAATTTACTTGTTGCATGACTACTAAGCATATTTCCATCCTAGAGATAACGTTATAGGCATCGTTTCTATACTAGTAGAAAATTTATGAACTATGCACATGCTGATTACATGTTTATCTATTAATCATGCACTGTGTTTTATGCTTTATTATTGCATACACGGTTCAGTAGCTTAATATGGTTATGACATGTAAATTATCTGTGTGAGTAGTCATTTAGCACGTTACGTGCCGCATATAGATATGAATATGTCCCTCATCAATGTATCACCTGAGGCACCGGGGCAGTGTGCACGCAATATTATTGTGATGCGAGCGCCGATGAGGGTAAAGTTCGAGTCTTTATCATACCTTCTTTGATTCATGACTCGTGTATGATGCATATCTTTATATGTTGTATTAGTTGCATAGATTATTATGTCATATTGATGGCATAACTCAATATGTTGTATCGTGTATACTTGATTATGCCCCTATGTGATATATATATATATATATTATAGACTACGTAGATTTTAAAAAAAGTATTTTCTGAACAACCCTTACTGCTACTTTGTTGGAGGCGATTGATGATACTTACTAAGTACGCTTCAATTTTTGTATTAATATTACACTGCACTTTTGATGCAGATACCAATCCCTACACTAGTGGAGCATGTGGCCAAACTTTGGAGCTGATGGGAGACTATCCTCGTAAGTTATTACTTTACAGCACCTTGGAGTTTCTTTCTTTTTAGATGTCTTTACTATTTCTATATCATCAAATAGTGTTTGTATTTAGAGACGGGTTATATTTACTCTTATAGTCGCTTATGACTTGTACCACCGATTCTTGGGGCTGTCTATGTCTTGATAACTTGTTTTCGATTTTATACTTGCTCTTAAACTTATTATGATTTTTCATAATTAAAAATAGACTTTTCATGCAATTGGGACGTTTGCTTAACAGGTTTGGGTTAGGTGCCATCGCTGCTTAGTCAATTTGAGTCGTGACAAAGTGTATTAGAGCCCTAGGTTGCTGGTCTTATATGTCATGAGTAATGTCTAGTAGAGTCTTGCAGATCGGTACAAAGAAGTCTGTATTTATCTTCGAGAGGCTATGAGACATTTTAGGAAATCCCCTTCCTTTCTCTCTTTACCATGTGATCTTGTTTCAGTTTAAAATCTAAACCTCTTTGTTTCACTCTCTCATATATGTTGAGCACACGTACATTTTCTAGAGTTTCATACATGGTTTCATAAGTATAATAACCATGCTCAAAACGTAAATATAATATCAACGGTGAACACGAAGCTTCTAGTTGATTAAGGATTACAAAAGGAGACATCTAAACATAAGACGCACACTTGAACAGTGGAGGGCTCACTCATAAATGTTGGAGGAGTCAAATGATATCTCGTGTCCCCATATCTTTTCATACATCGTAGTGAACAAGTATCATTGACTCCCTAACTCAAGGCTATGAAATGACTTTTAGAAAAATATCATGTTAAGGATATAAAATTCAGATCAAGAAAGACATTTCTTAAATCATCATACAATTAAAACTTAAAACATTTTAATGATTTTGAAATATATGGCTTTATCCCTTTCCATATCATAGCATGTATTATATTTTTATGTATTCCCTTCACGATCGAGAGGAGGCAAATGCTCCTAGAATCCAACATTTCCTCTTTTCGAGCTTCTCCTCTTCTACGTGAGAGATTTCTCGCGAAATTTCTTAAAGTATTATAAAAGAATTCATGGATACACTCAACAATTTTCTTTGTCAACTCAATGTGGCGTATGATTTCAGCTCAATTGACTAAGGTATCTCCCCACAATGTCATCTGGTTGACATAACTTTGCTAGCATTCATGATCCTAACTAGTCGAACCTAACCAAGGAAAGCTATCTAATCTCCCAAATCATTGGTTACAACCATAGCTCTATATAGGCACGTGTAGCTTTAGGTATTTGGCCTTTTTAAAAACACCCTCTCAATTATCTAAGGATGCTCCAATACTTTTTCAATATCATTTGACACTTTTGGCCCTTGAACGTAATTTTTCAAAACAACTTCATATCATTTGACACCTTTGGCCCTTGAACATAATCTTTCAAAATATTTTCATATCATTTGGCATCCTTGGCAATTTAACATGACCTTGACAACCCAATTTATTATTTATTTCATGTCACGTATCATTAGAAAACATATCATGGGTTTAAATTGAATATTATTTCTTTCTTTAAAACATCATTTTTGTGTAATATCACGACTTGAAGTTCAAAAACATGGCTTTGGTAGTAAACATGACTTTTATCATAAACATGATCTTTGTTCTTGAAAGCATATTCATGAATCATTTATTAAACATGAAATGATGGGATTTTATCTTCACATTTCAAAATATAAACTCAAAAACATTTCATAAACACATGTCGTGACATTCTTAAGATAGAAAAATTCATAAAGTTTTACAGAAGACTTAGAGAATGATTGCTCGCTTGCCCTTACGAGCTAACATTCACATTTTAGACATTTCTACAAATGCATGATAGGCATGACTTAAGGAAAAATAAACTCAAGAAAAGGTATATCTTAACTTATTTTATGTGATCTTTAATTAGCTCTGATGCCAAACCAGCTCAACAACATCAGTCTACACAATCGAACTCATATCAGTAAATAATCACTCCTTCGAATTCACAACAATTGAGTTAACTAGTGACTACAAGCTCAAGTAACAAATATGCGCAATTCCTCCATACTTGTCGTTTGGTATAAATCAAGTTCACTTTCTTCATATGGTACTCCTAAAATTTTGATATTATCATTAGGACGATTAGAAGCTATAATTTCGATCACACATTCACAATGCATCTTCTTCTCTATTTCTAACCCTAGGTTCAAGACCATTGATTTCAAGACTTCATGTAATTCCTTAAACAAATGGTGTTTTCTACTTCACAACACCTTCCAAATATTCAACTCATAATCATATTATACTAAAAGTGAGAAGATAATAATTTTGCAGGTTCAGTTCACAGTCTCTGGTTGTTCATGTGCTTTGTGGCATATTTCGTTTTCTTAATTTCTTGCCATCTTTAGCCGTTAACTGATCAATTCTCTAACTGCGACTTTTGGATCGGAAATTTTTTCCATCGCTTCGAGAAAATGCTAATGCTGCAAAATATGGAACGGAGAGGACTATCTTAGCAAGCAGAAATGAGCATGTTGATAAGCTAAATGACAAGTTGATAGCCATATTTCTAGGTGAAAGCAAAACATTTATTCGTTTTGATTCTGCAGAAGATGACACCAACAACTATTATCAGGATGAATATCTAAATACTTAACACCAAATGGTCTCCCACCACATTCGTATTCCAAAAAATACAAGACATGTTATAATCAGGAAGATGCAGTTATAAATGATTATAATTTATACATGTTAGTTTTGAAGGAGAATGCACCTATCATGCTGCTAAGGAATTTAATCCATTCAAATGACTTATGCAGCGAAACAAGAATGATATGTAGAGGCTTTGACAACATCTTGTATGCAGAAATTACAAGTGGCCATTGCGCAACTAAGCATGAGTTTCATCCACGAATTCAACTTTCCCCCTGAAAATGAAGGATATCCTTTCAAGTTCACTCTGAAGCAGTTTCCAGTACGTCTTTGCTTTGCAATGACAATAAATAAAGCACAAGGTCAAACAATTCCCAAGGTTGGGGCAGCCCCAACATGTTTTCTCTCATGGTCAATTGTGCGTTGCACTTTCAAGCGGGAGATCAATGTCCACAAAAAAGGTTCTTGTCCTAACAGAGCAACCAAAACGTCCAAGTGAGACATACACAAAGAACGTTTACTTTTTATATTACTCTTTTCACACATGTTTAAATGTAATCGTTCTAATTGACTGATAATAACTCATGAAACACCCAGACTACTATGCAAATTGAGCTTGTAATTTTCACAGTTACATTTACTGCTATTACTCATAACATGACTGTTTTCATAAAATGTATTTATTAAAAGCTAGAGTGGAGAAATAACCTCTTGAAGATAAATCTTGAAAATCTCAATTGTATTGTGTTCTTGAAATAATCTATGCAGTCCAAGGATTAAATGATGTTTATAATAGTGTTTGAGAGTATTATTTAAACCAAAAACATGTATGAGACTCAATTGTTGTAGACAAAGTCATAAGCTCAATCTCCATATTTTCCTCAAACCCTAACTCAAAAACCTCCACCAAATTAATTGCTGCCCGGCAGCTATTTATATAGCCCGGGTGCTTGGATGACTTGTACCTCAGGCTGCACCGGTTGTACCCATGTTCCATGTTTATCTGTTGGATACCTCCTGAGTATATTGGACATAACTTTTTATACGAATGTCTAAATGACGAATGGTTTGAAGTGTTGGAAATTAGACTAAAAAAAATTTTACTATAATTTGATATTCGACACACATCATAATTCTTTATATTTTGGGAGTTGTTATCATTTGGAACTTTAACCCGTTGCATAGTTTAAAACTTATCTTGGCCCCAAAGCCTTACATAGACGCTAAATCACTTTATAACAATTTGTTCTCATAATATCATGTTCCAGTCATTCATACGCTCTCGTGTGGGTCCTACATAACTTGGGTTCATCCCTTTCTTCTTCTTTTTTTTATAAGAAATGGTTTATCCTTCTTAGTGGATTTACTCAGTGTGAATCTGATCAATAATTGTAAATTTTAAATACCGAATACTTACATTTATTGAGAACTCTTGAGAAAGGGCGAGCAAAGGGAAGAAGAGAAAATATATAATGACATAAAAATTGTCAATTAAGCCAACTGACTTTTTGAGGTGGTGGCTAAGAAGATGGAATATATTTTTCCTGGTCCCATCTACCTACTACTTCATTATTTCTGGCCAAACAAAAGAAGAAAAAAGGATTTTTGATCCATCCAATTGCATAAAAAAACATAATGCTGGGTGATGTCCCTACCTACTCTCTCATGGCCGGCATGGCCCCGCCCAAGTTATCTTTGTTCATACACATCTCCTGAACATTGTAACATTCTGTTCCATGATCTAAGAGATCCATTCATACATTATTGTAATGACAATGTACCAAAAAAAGAATTATTGGATCGGTAATTATTGAAGTTGATAGAATTTCTTTGCTTCAATTCATGCAAATATTTTAACAATAATTTTGAAGCTTTGAGAGTGAAGCTTTATCTGGCACTAAGTTAGCACCTACTTACACTACAACACACTGTATCTATAGCTACGAAATCTAAGCTACGAATTTAAAAATCGTAGCTATTACCTAGTAATAGCCACAAAAATTTGAATTCCATAGCTATCTACAAATTCATAAAATTTCTTAGCCACAAAAATCAAATTGACATAACTAATTCTTCAATTTTGCTATAAATGCCAACAATCGTGGTAATAATTACCTAAATAGCTACAAATCTATTGCTACAATAAAATTTTGTAGCTAATCACAAGTTTTTGCCATGCGACAAAACTTATCGTAGCAATAGTAACCTTTTAGCCACAGTAAATATTTGAAACAAAATGTTGTAGCTAAATAGAATTTTTTGCTTCAAGTTATAAAAATTCGTGGCAATAGTTAAGTGATATAGCCACGAAATTTTTGCTATAACAAATTTCGTAGCTATTTATCAATTTTTGCCACGAGTTGAAACTTATTGTAGCAATAGCTACCTTTTAGCCACAATAAATCATTTGAAACAAAAGTTGTAGCTATATAAATATGTTTGCTTCAAGCTATAAAAAAAAATTATGGCAATAGTTAAATGATATAGACACAGATTATTTGCTATAACAAAATTTCATAGCTAATTATTCATTTTTGCCACAAGTTAACTTAATGTAGCAATAGTAACCTTTTAATCATAAAAAATTATTTAAAATAAAATATTGTAGCTAAATAAATATTTTTACTTTGAGTACTAAAAAATTATGGCAATAATTTGCTTAATAGCTACAAGTAATCTATCATGACGATTATAGCCACAAAATTATTGTTATGACAACATTCGTAGTTGATCATTATTCTAAATCACTAGTTGAAATATGTTATAGCAATAGTAATCCTCGAGCTTTGAGAGAGAAACCAAATTTCAGAGAAAAAGGGATAAGGGATTTTTTGATACGATATTTTATCAAAACAAAGAGAGGTTTAGTTGAACTTATGGGGGTTTGTGGAAAAAAAAACACTTATGGGGGTTATACGTCCAGCTCTAAGGAATGCACCTGTATATGTCAAAGTTGCACAGCGTACACTTTGGTCCCCAATATTGTTATATATGTTTATATGTTGTTACATACTAATATATGTAATTTTCTTTGTTTCAAATTCTATTCCTGCCAATTAATTAAATAATATATCAATATAGAAAATAAAAATGACAGGTAGAATAAAATTTATTATGAATCTAATAAGTGTTTTAAAAGATGCGGGCACAAGGTGAGGCGTTTTATCTAATACGGGGTAAGACGTAAGCCTTAAGGGGCTTCATTTTCCATTGCAAATTGTTATTTGACTCGAACAACATATTGAACAATACCTTTATCGAGCTAGTGTAATTAGAGGTGTTCATCTTTCTATTCAATTCAATTTTACAAGATCTTAATTTTAAGTTTTAAATAAAATTTAAATAAATAGGAGGTTATATCTAATTAACTTTGATTATTAATTAAATCAAATGTAAATAAAATTAATCTCAATATTCCTAACTGAAACTTCATCCTGATCAAGTACTTCAAGAATTGTTATTAATTCGAACCTATTGTATCTAAACATTGCATTTAGTGTAATTACAGTGGTTCATTGTTCGATTCGATTCAATTTTACAAACATACTTGTAAGTTTCAAATATAATTTGAATAAATAGTGATTATATCTAATAATAACCTTTGATTAGGTAATTATATCTAATTTAAAGTACAAAAATTCACTAAGTCTTACTCAAGTTCATCTTAATCAAGTGCTTCGAGAATTATTAGTTGACTCGATCCTATTTGATCGGGACAATACCTTTATTAATCTAGTCTAAATATGTTTTGATTGTTTTTCTTAATTAAATTTTACTTGGTCTTACTTGTAAGTCTCAAATATAATTTAAATAAACAGTTAAATTATATCTAATTAAATTTAATTGACTACTTATAATGGATTTAAACAAAACTTCCACTCATTATACCTACAATCAAACATCTCTATAATTTTCAGTCGTTATAACAACATTTCGATATAACGGTCTGATTTCTCCAGCACCAATTTTTCATATTATATTTTACTTATCTATAACAATTAATAACATTCTACCTATAACAACAATAACATTCATTATAGCGGTACGTTCTTTGTAAATTACCTCTCTATAACAATCATACTCAAATATTGTCTAATAATATTTGTAAGAAACATATTATGTATAAGAATAAAACATTAAAATATTTATCGTGATCATCATTAGTAAAATTTCAAGTATGAATATCTAAAAGAAAAAAATTATTTTTCTCATAGTAATCTAGTCTTGTAAAATTTTAAAATCACTTATTTCATATCAATTCAAGCGTTATAATATCAATAAGAGACTGAAATTTATGAACATCCAATTGTAGGATTCTTAGGTCAAACTTAAAATATTTGACTCAATTAATTTTAAATGCATATGTTCCTTAGGTTTTAATTCTTTGTCTGTATGGTAAAACTAGTTACTCCCTCAGTCCCAATTTATGTGATATACTTTCCTTTTTAGTCTGTCCTACAAAGAATAATACATTTCTATATTTAGAAATAATTTAACTTGAAACTTTCCCTTTTACCCTTAAAGAAATGATTTACAGCCATACAAATATTTTTGACTTGTTTTAGACCACAAGTTCCAAAAGTCTTCCTTACTTTCTTAAACTCTGTGCCAAGTCAAACTATATCACATAAATTGAGACGGAGGGAGTCTGATTTATTAGTCTTTTTAATTTTTAATTAATGAAATATGAAATCACATGAGATTTTAAAATTAACAAGTATTTTGTTTTGTTTATAACACAAAACGTACAAAAGATAATTTTTTGCGGGCTTTTATTTACAACAGCTAATTGAGATGTAAACATCGTATACATATTAAATATCACCTCACTATAGCAGCCACGAAATTTCCAGATGTTATGATCTATTAAAATTTAATAATTCATTATCACAAATCCAATTAAACATTAAAAATTAAGAATTTGATATATTGAGACATATATGAGCTTATATGACAAAACTAACAATATCGCAATCCAATGATGTAATAGTACTATTACAGTAATACGATGAAACAATTATTTTATTAGAAGATATTTTCATAATTCCAAAAACAAAAAAAAAAACTTTTTGTACTTGAAGTCAATTTTTAATTATAATCAGAAAGATATTTAATGGCAATTAAAACTCAAAAATTTTCGTACAAAACACATTAGTAACCATTTTGTTTATTTGTTAGCTGGTATCTTTTACTTTATTACATAGGAGTACTTAATTAGTATGGATACTCTTTAATCTTTTCAGAAGTAGCAGAAAAGTGAACAAAGTGAAAAAGAAAAAGAAAAAAAAAAAAGACTACAACCCGAATTCCCAATTTCCTCAAGACCCAAAAGTTGAAAATCCCAAACCCTTCCCCCCAAAAGCTATCCACGAAAATTTCCCCCCTCCTTGGCAACTTTAACCAGCCAGCCCTAAGTTGTCCCTCCTCTCTCGGCAAACATGAATCTTCAAGGTATGGCCCCATAATTTTTCAAAGTCTTCTCTTTATATTTTTTTTATTGTTCAAAATACCAGGTTTCTGTGGGTTCTTGACGAAAATAGTTCTTTCCAATTTCATTATTTTCAGTGCGGTGGTGTCTATTCTGAATATAGATTTTGGAGAATCACCATTCTCTCAGCCTAACTCGTTTGTTTGGATTTGGATATCTCTTAAATTCATGGCACTTTTCACTATATGAATCTCTCAGATTAGTATGAACGAACAATTTAGGTATTGTTTTGGAATATTTTAAGTCCTATAATTTCTTTTTCGTTTTGTTTAAATTATTTTGCTGTATACAATGGGAATTAGCGGTTGAATCTTGATTTCTGTAGTACTAAGCCCGTACAAGCTTTTTGTCCCTTCAATTTTTTGTATATTGTTTCGTCTTTACTAAGAGCATTGTCTCTCTGTTAGATGGCTTACATGTTGATTCTGGAAGAGTGTTTTGTTTGTTTCCACATGGAACTACTTGAGATACGATGATTCTTTGCAAACATTGATAATCATAATATGGTTTGTTGCTTTAGAAACTAGTCTCGACGACCTTTAATTGGATACGTAATTCACCACGTAACTGGTCATACACAGGTAGATAAGCTTGTTTGAAGCTGAACCCTATGCGAGTACAATGAGATTCCCCTGGTCATTGCATTTAATATTCATGTTATCTTCTTGTGAATGGCAGGGACCTCGTTGAGTTAGATAAACTTCAAGATTCTTTGTTATAGCTGCATAATTGCTTAAGGTATTCCTGCTTATCTATTTCTATCCAGAAACTCTAATAAAGCTTCTCTATTAAAGTAGGTACTGCTTACAGTTGTAGTAGCTAATATTTTTGTGAATACTTGCAGAGAGCAGATGAGTTGGTGAGACATAGTAACCTTCATCATCAGTGGATATAGGGTGAGTATCTACATTCATTTAAAATGCAACTAACCAAGAAAAATCTCATCTTTCTTTGCATTCCAGCAATGCTACTTCCCTTTCTATATGCTTTATGAAACAATTCTGATGTTGAATTGGCATAGTTTGTGTTCTTTTTTTCGAACCTTGTTATTTGAGAATATAAATTTTTGGCAATTACGAACTTAAGGATTTACACGATTTCTGACCTAGAAACTCCAGTTATCAAATACTGAGAAGAATGCAACTTACGAGGTTGGTAGTATTTTCTTAGTGTTGTGCTTCGAAGCTAATTTTTGAATGGTTTGTGCTCATTTAGTACATACATCAAATTAAAACTCTTAAGATCTTAAAGAAGCAAGTTATATCTGGCATACTCTTACCTAGCAAAGAGACTGTTGTGTAGTTTAAACACGACTAAAAAGTCCCAACTAGTTAACGTATAGAACTCTTATGGTGTGAATTTCATTTGTGGATATACATATTAGATGTATGATCCATTCATATTTTGTGCAAACAGAAGGTGGCAGTCCTGCTGAATCAGGAGGTTTCAATGATGTTTCTTGGTGAGATGATTGATGGAGTATCATAAGATATTATTTACTGCTCACTTTCTCTTGGACGTTCACAAGAAACATTGCCTTCCATGCATTTGACACAATCTACTAATGGCTCTCAACTTGCCATAGCAAGGACTTTCTTCGTGTAGGTTATTCACCAGAGACGAGACCTGGTACTGGAAAAGCATCGGAGCACTTCTCGGGTTTCACTTTTCTTCAACGTCCACTGATGACTATGATCACTATCCAGTCTCACATAACTAAATTTTCTCTTCAATTTTTTTATCCATGTTGTAGAGAGTTATTATATTGTGGATTTACGGGGACATGATGAAACTATAATTTCTCTTGTAAAAGCGTATGGATATGCTTGAGTAGAAATAGAACAACATTTTTCTATTTTAATTAATGATATTGTTGAACCTTCAATTATGCTTTCTTACTAATGTATAGCGTTTATTAAAACAATTGAAAATCTTTTGCTATATTTCATGCTAAAAATATGAATTCTTAGCTACGATATATAAATTCTTGTGGCAAATTCTCCAATTTGTAGCTATGAGATTTGTGGATTTCTATCTAAAAATATGGCTTCTTAGCTACAACATAAAAGTGCTCGTGGCAAACACTTCAATGTATTGCTATGAATTTTTGAATTCCTAGCTAAACGCAGGTACTATTGCCACGAGAGTAAATTATAAGTTTAGCCACAAAATCTGAATTTGCATGGCAAATAAATTATTTTTTTTGCTACGACATTAAGAACCTTGTGGCTGTGTTAAAAGATAGCCACAGATTTGATTGGTCGTGGCAGAAGAATAGAATTATTTGATACAAATATATTTTTCATGGCAAAAATGTTTTATCATTATAGCTACAGCACAAGACTTTTGTGGCAATAAGTATTAGGCCTTAGTCACGGAGCATGTAAAGTTTGTAGCTAACTTTTAGCTACGCTACATTTTGCTACGAATGCTACGGAAAAAAATTGTGGCTAAAGTGTTTAGCCATGGAAAATTTCATATTTAGCTACAACGTATTTCGTAGCTATAGATACATTCTGTTGTAGTGTTAACTTGTTATAAGAATAACAATGTCAAAGTAAAGTCCATAAATTTACGGTTGCTACTACTTTGGAATTCATTTTAGGAATTTTATATGGTACTGCTCTGTTTAAGAGTCAATCAGTTATTTTTTTTACTATCAGTTTCTAATACCTTCAAATATAAGATTATAATCCGTTGTATTTAGTTTCTGAATTTAGTTAAAAGATGAAGAAAATAGATATTTGATGTCACACGAAAAAAATATTTCACGTTCCGACTCTAAATGTTTCCATTCTTTTAAGACAAAGGAAGTCCGTTATATGGCCATCCAAATCATTCCAGAACCACTAGACGCTATCTTATCCATATTGTGCTTAATTTCAATAATTTCAAAGGTTGGCCCCTTTTCTTTTCCTTTTTTTTTTTGAAAAAAAGAAGTCAGTTTTGTTATTTTATTTGTTATAGCAGGTAATATGCATTATTTTAAAATTATAAATCTACAAGAATTATTTGTAGATATCTCTTGAATTACGTGATATATATTGAATATTTTTTAACTTTATTTTTGCATAGAAGCCAAACTCAATTTCAACTTACGCTATAAGTACGGTCCCATTAGCATAATTGTCAATCCACCGTGTATACCTTGCACACAAACTTTAACAAATTAATATGACGTTAACTGTCATTTATAGACGAAGACTGTTATCAGTTATTTATTTCCAATATTAGATTATATTAGTATGGATTTAAGCTATATAATGAACATCTTTTTGGCAACATTTGTTTGTCATGATCTATGAGCTAAGCTTCTAGAACATCGACGACAGTGCTAACAAACCTACCAATATTTGCCTATGAAGTCCTTGGACTGTGTCTCTATTCATGGTTTGACCTCCAACCTTGTGACCTAATCATTGGAGGGAAAGCGTGTTTCACAAGATCTTATATATTTAACAAAATAATGATATAATATTGGACAAATTTTAAATACGGTAACTATGAACTGGATATATCCATTTTAGCCGGTTTTCTCATCTAGATTCATTAATTTAATATTTAATAGCAAAGCTAGAGATAACACATTAATAAAATGTTCCACTAATTAAATGCATTTTCTTTATTCTTACATAGTTAATTATTTAAAGAAGTGGATCTTGCCTAATTAAATCCCAATAGCTAGCTGTGATACCATATTAAAGAAATGAACTTTGAGTCTAATTTAACCCCAAAAGGCAAAAACTAGCTCATAAGAAGAGGATTTTCAAGATCGTATAAAGAGATAACCCATGCATCCCTTTAATAACCGATGTGAGATTTAACACCCTCGCATGCTTAGAACTGGACATCTGAAGTGTGGACAATATAATATGAGAGTGAGCCCAATATCGAGAAACCAAAAATTAAAATGGTTCTATTGCGATACTATATTAAGGAAGTGGACCTTGGGTTTAACCCCAAAAGCTTGCTCACGATTTGGGTGGGGAGGGGGGGGGGGGGGGGCGTGATTGCCCAAAACTATATAAAGAGACTCTCACCCTTTTAATAACCGATGTAGGACTCAACAAAAATATTGTAAATATTTTTGAACTTGTTATATCTTTTTAGCCTGTTTTCCCGCTCCACTTTCAATAATTTTAATATCAAAGTTAGAGGTATAACGCAGTCATAATCCAACGTTCTACTATCGAATATTA
This sequence comes from Lycium barbarum, assembly GCF_019175385.1. Lineage (NCBI taxonomy): Eukaryota > Viridiplantae > Streptophyta > Magnoliopsida > Solanales > Solanaceae > Lycium > Lycium barbarum. Next base: position 65,919,558 of record NC_083341.1, read on the forward strand.
TTTTTTCCATCTCAATTTATGTAGCATACTTTTCATTCTAGTCATTCTCAAAATGAAATATATCTTTCTATATTTAAAGAAATTTAACTTTAAAATTCTAAATATTTAACTTTAAAATTCTTACTTTATCCTTGTTGAGGTGATATATATATGTATAGCTACACAAGTACCTAAATTTTTTTAAAAATCTTTAGTTTTCCATAAACTTACTGTCTAGTCGATCAACACCAAATAAAATGAGATTGTAGGGTGTGGGGGGTTACCTTTTCTCCAACTAAACAACAATAGAAGCTAGGGGTGTACATGGACCGGGCTTATTTGGATTTTTCAAATACCAAACCAAACCAACAAAATTCGAGTTTTTCACCCTCGGGTTTTCTCGATTTTTTCAGCTTGCTCGGGTTTTTTGGGTTTTTTTTGGTTAAAGACGTTAAGTCTTTATATAAAACATAGAACTTGTACTTCAAATATTTATTTAGTCCTATTAAGATACGATTATCTAAATAAGGTATTTTTTAAGAAAATAACACAAAATGTGAGATGAGAGATGACATTGTACTAAAATATTCAACAAAAAAAGTAATGATATCGGATAAACTGAAGTTATCATAATCTAAAAGTACTAAGTTATGCTACAATAAATACACCAAATTTATAAGGCATATAGAAAATGATCATAATCTAAAAGTATTAAGTCATGGTATAATAAGTACGGCTAATAAATACAAATTACACGACTAAATATTAAGGAGAAAATAAAATTTAATTATGTATTTCACTATCTAAACCAATATAAAACTAAAGAATAGATATCTAATATTATTGTGGTTCCTAGTATTAGAACTGAATTTCTTGTGTTAGCATTAGTATTGATTTAATTTTTGTTGGGTTTTATTTGAGTTACTAACATTTATGACGATAAAATTTATTGGACCATTCAAAATTCTAAATTCAAGCTTGAAATAATATGTTAAAAAAGAAAAAATTATGAAACCAAACCACTAATCAGGTTTCTCGGTTTGACTCGGATTATCGGTTTGATGCAGTTTGTCGATTTTTTTTTTTTTTTTTGGTAATCAAACTTTCCATTAATCACCAAGTGCAGAATTACAAACCATAGCTAGCTACAACACAGCTGAGCTATCTGTTGAAGTATAAGTAAACAACTATCAAAGTTTCTGGCTATGTTTCACGCAACACTAGGCTACTCAAAAGGAAATCTATGAAAATAGTTTTGCATTACTGGTGTAGCTCGTACATAGCAGGAGTAAGCGATTTCTTTTGCAATGTTCTCATAGGTAGTTGATTTCCCTTCAAATCGCCTGACATTTCTTTCAATCCAGGTAGAATAGACACACTCAGCCAATATGATTTTAAAGGACTTGGCATGTAGAGACTTCCCTTTAGCATTAGAGATAATCCAGTTAATATATTGGTCCCATGTTGAAGCATTCATCTGAGGCCTTTGCAACCAAACTAGCAATTTTCCCCATAAATTCCTTGTATACGGGCACTGCACAAATATATGTTGCTGATTTTCATCATGCATCAGACATAATACACACTTTGGTTCAGCTTGTATTCCCCACTTGTGTAGCCTATCAGCAGTCAACAGTCTTCGATGGAAGTGCAGCCACATAATGAATTTGGCTTTCGGTCTAGCATTGTTGCTGAATAGTATGACTTTCCATTGAACTCGTGGTAGACTAGGCAGCAACTGCAGATAAATAGTTCTTATCATGCTATGTTTGGTACTTTGAGTATGTTGAACCTGTTGAAGAGTATGTTGAGCCTGTATTATTTGTCTCACCATCCATGACGCCTGTTGAGGTATATCAAAGTCCCCCAAATGTCTCCCTTTTATGTAGTATGTATGTATCCATCTAATCCAAAGCTTGTCTAGTTTGTGAGCTAAATCCCAACAAGTCTTTGCTAATGCAGCCACATTCCATAACTTGAGATTGATCGGATTTAGTCCACCAGTAGATATGGGCAAGCATACTTTATCCCAAGCGACAAGTGTCTTTTTTGTGATAATATTTGTTCCTGACCATATGTAGCTTCGGCAATAGGCATCAATTACTTTTAGTACATGGGCAGGAATAGGGAAGAGTTGTGCCCAATACGCTTGTATGCCAAAGATCACTGATTGTACATGTTGAGTTCTACCAGCGTAGGATAGTTTTTTAGCAGTCCATGAGGCAATTCTACTAGTAATTTTTGTGATCAAGGGTTGCCATTGCAAGATGGATAGTCTTTTGGTAGAGAGAGGGATGCCTAAATATTTGAAAGGTAACTCCCCCAGCCCATATCCCAACTGTGACAGAATTTGATCTCTGTCAGTCTGTTTGACACCCCCAAAATAGATGGAACTTTTACTTAAATTGGGCTGCAGTCCAGAGGCTTCAGAGAAGGTAAAGAATCATTTATGTAAAGCTGCGACAGAATCTAGATCACCCCTACTGAACAATAGTAGATCATCTGCAAAACTCAAGTGAGTAATGCCTAGTTTAGCACATCTAGGGTGGTATTTAAACTTTTTGACTTGTTTTACTTCACATAGGCATCTACTGAGGTATTCTATGACAATGGCAAATAGGAAGGGGGAAATTGGGTCACCTTGTCTCAAGCCTTTTGAAGCATTAAAAGGTTCAGAGGTGGAGCCATTGATAAGAATAGTGTAGTTGACTGTTTTGACACACGCCATTATCCAATGGAGGAATTTATCTGGGAAACCAAGTTCAATCATAACCTGCTCTAAATAAGGGCACTCCACTGAGTCATACGCCTTTTGAAGGTCAATTTTGATCATGGCTCTGGCAGAGGTGTTTTTCCTAGAATAGGCTTTGACTAATTCATGAGCAAGGATAATGTTATCCGCAATTTTCCTCCCTGGTATAAATCCTGCTTGGGCCTCACAAATAAGACTAGGCATTACCACTTGTAATCTAGCAGCAAGAACTTTAGCAATCAGTTTGTATAAGATAGTACAACAAGCTATCGGTCTAAAGTCCTTTACGGTAATGGGGTTTGGGATTTTAGGCAGGAGATTTAGAGTTATGCAATTAATACCTTTGAACATTCTGCCAGTATTAAAGAACTCCTTTACTGCATCTACCACATCAGCCTTCACTACTGCCTAGGAGTGTTTAAAGAATAGGGAGTTATAGCCGTCAATACCTGGTGCCTTTTCATCCCCAATGGAAGCCAAACTAGTATAGATTTCCTCTTCAGTGACTGGTGAACATAGGAGCTGTTTTTGCTGGTGGTTAAGGCTAGGACCATTCCTCATTATGAGTTTATTAACAGCCGGTAAGCTGTCCGCAGCACTGCCCATTAGGCTCCTATAGAACTAGAGGATTTCAGCAGCTATGTCATTGTTATCAGTCAACCTGACCCCAGCTAGTGATTTAATCTCTTTGATTTGCTTCCTATGTGTTCTTTCTTTGGCAACAACGGCAAAATATTTTGTATTTGAGTCCCCAAGTTTGATCCAATTAGCTTTGGATTTTTGTTTGAAAGCGCTTTCTTCAATCAGCGACCATCTTTCTAAGTTTAGCAGGACTTCTTTCTCCTTATTCAATAGAGCTTCATTGCATTTCCAGGTGATTGCCTTTTGTACTTCTTGCAGTTCTATTCGAGCCTGTTCAATGTGCTTAGTGATTCCCTTAAAGTGATCAGTATTCAACTTCTTCAGGACAGGTTTGAGGGCCTTTAGTTTTTCCCAGATATCCTCCATTTTCCCATTTCTGAATTTTTTGTCCCATACATGTTTAACCAATTGTAAGAATTGATCATGAGTGGTCCATATGTTGAAAAATCTGAAAGGTGTTTGGGTGGGGCAGTGATCAGCCTATAGTCTGAGGAGCATGGGTGAGTGATCTGAGATGTATGGCAGCTCATAATCCGTGGTCACTTGCCCCCACTGCATCATCCAGTCCCCATTTCCAAAGATTCGATCGATTCTACTATAAATCCTGTCAGTTCCATGTTGTTTATTGGTCCATGTGAAATATTCACCCCTCCAGTTGAGCTCATTAAGTTGCAGGTTTGTTATACAGTCTGAAAAATCCTGGATTTCATTTGAGGTAACAGTGTTACCTTCTTCCCTATCCCAGATGTGTAACACCGTATTAAAATCTCCCCCTATGATCCATGGTTCTTTGACCCCAGTGGCACACTCCGCTAGACTTTCCCATAGAATTTTTCTCTGCTCAGCTGTGTTATATCCATAGATTATGGTCATCAGGCAGTTGATTTGGTTGGTTGTCCCGCTGACCCTACAATGTATGTACTGAGCCCCCTGTTTGATAATAGTGATGTTGTACCACATAGAGTCCCATATCACCCATATCCTGCCATTGCTTGCTTCAGTATAATTATTTAGCATGTCCCAATTAGGTGCCACATTACTAAGGATACGATTAGCTTTGTGCTCTTTTACTCGTGTTTTAATTACACCAGCTAATGTGAGCCTTTAATTTTATTCCTCAGGTACTGCTTCAGTTCCTTCTGTTTGTACCTCTTATTCACACCCCTAACATTCCAAATTAGCCAATTCATTGAGAACATGGTCCACCCCTATCAAGGGGTAAGTTCAGGGCACCAGTACTCACTGCATAACCCTGTTTGTCTCTCTTACTTGCGGGAGATACCAATGCTGGAAAATTCTGAGGAGTGAGCTCTGGTGCTACCGCTGTGATATGCAGGGAATTGGCTTGAACTGCCACTCCTCTGCTGTTAATTACAATACTGGTAGCAGGCTGTTGTTGGGCTTTTTTACTTGGGCCAGCTACCTCATTGATTGTAAGATCACTATTTTTTTTTCGGCAGTGTTTGGTCTGAAGCCACAGCTGGTTCGATGATACCCTTGGACTTCCATTCCTGGGGGATTCTTCTGTTTACTCTTCTTCTAGTTGGCAGGGCTGTAGGGGGGGGGGGGGGGGTTGAGTTTTTGGTTGGGGATAGCATTTGTGTCCAATAACCAAACATTTGTCACAATACTCTGGTTTCCAGTCATACATAACCTCTTGCTGGAATTTTTTGCCCGTGGGATCAATCACCGGAATTTCACTAGGAATTGGTTTAGTAACATTAACCTCCACAAGCATCCTAGCATACGAAACTCTGGACTGATTGGTAGTGCATTTGTCTGCGAACAATGGCTTCCCTATAGCGCTTGCTATTCTATTTAGCGATTTTGTGCCCCAACAAGACATAGGTAATCTAGGGAATTTGACCCATAGTGGGATTTCTGTGGGAAACTGTTGTGAGAAATCAAAGTCAGGAGTCCATGGGTGTAAAATTATGGGTTTGTTGTTGATGGTGAAGGGGCCCGAATAGAAAATTTCATTCCTATCATCAATGGTGTGAAATCTGATAAGGTAGTAGCCCTCTTCATGGTAATGAAGCTCGGGTGTAACAACATTTGCCCAATTCAAATTTATATACCTTTTCATCGCATTGTAGCCTGGAGTTTCTCCTATGACATAAGCAATAAATGCTCTACTCCATTTATCCATCTCCGCCTCGACCTCTTGTTGCTCTAATTGCACCACCGTCTGACCATTTACTATCATTGGAGGTATGTATTCCAGTGCCATACCATTCGTCGCAAGTCTGTTTTTCTAGAATAAGTTCGTCCATGGTTGTGGGTGTGGTGGCTCAGTCGCTTGCTCTGTAGGAATCCCGTCAACCCTAGCTTTTGGATCTGTGCTCCCCTTCGTATTTTGTTGTACTGGTGGTGCTATTGCACATATCAATGGCGACCCACTCGTCTGACCACCATCGGATAAGCTAGGAGGTGTCAATTGCAACCGTTTGGAGACGCCATTGATCGCGGTAGTGTTCTCCACTCCACCAGTGGTAGGGGTAATGTTGAGCCCCACCGCTGTAACTGGAGTTAGTTGCTCCGGTGGAATCGCCGTGGTGGTGGTACCATCCGCCTCAAAGCCCTCCGAAATTTTTGTTTGTCCTCTATTATTGCTACCTTCGTTGAGCCAGTTTTTCCGAGGGCGACCGCGCCCACGTTTTTTTCCGGTGTGTTTTCCACCTTTCCCCATGTTTGCCACCAGCAGCGCAGGTTAACTTACCTTGCGCCGAGAGCACGGAGGAAGGTTCTTTTCAAAATAGTAGTTTTGAAAGCACTTTGTCGGTTTTCTTTGTACACCCCTCGAATTTGTCGGTTTTCTTTGTACACCCCTCGAATCACAGAAATCAATCAATTGAAATTTGTGAAACATAATTCAACTGGACTAATGTTTTACCAAAATATAATCACTGTATGCAGCTCTGAATTTAGAAGTAAAAGAGGGAAATAAATGAAAGAGATAATTTCCTCTTATAAACATTTGCGTAATCATCCAAGAAAAGACGAAGAAATTTACTTAAAGTAATTAAGCAATTAGTAATAAAACAAAGGAGAGGAAGGGGTCAAAATATAAATCTCTCTCTTTGTGCCTACAATTTATTTTAAATTTGTTTGGTGCAAACAATTTATTTTAATTAGACATACTTGTATTCTTATTTAATTTTTTCAACGTTGATTTGTTTGATTGTAGCAAGTGGTGTCCATGTCCTTGATATACTTGGTGAAAAATCAAAGAGCCCGCGTAGGAGAGAACAAAAAAGCCGCTGTCTCGCAAAAACTGGCACCAGCAATTTTTTTTGTTTTTATTTTAGCATTTACCTAATAATATACTCTAAAAGTGTAATTTTTTTACACTATTGAGTGTAGTTTAACTTCTTGTCCCTTTTATTTTCAAATTACTAATTTCCTTTACTATGATCAGTTACATGTAATTACTTTATAAGCTATCTAGTTGTAGAAGATTTATTTAACAAAATCTATGTAAATAAGTCTAACCTTATATACCTCACAAGGGCGAATTCCAAATGGACTGTGTGAAATTATTAAATCAAAACTCGTGTAAGTCATAACACATACTTCAAATTGTGGCCCAATGTCATTACAATTTTTCTGGATTCTCATGACAAAATTCAAAGTTAAGTATCGCTCTCAATTTATTTCACAAATTAAATTAACAGAAATAAGAGTTAAAGAATTATAGATCAATCACGATATATCTAGCCTAAATTATTATTGAAAGAGATACAGTCAAGAAAATGCAATTAATAAACTTTCCGCCTGGAGCCGTTGGAAACAGCTTTCCTCCAAAAGCTTCCAAAATCACATAGAAACAAAGTCAACATGGGGGGCAGCCAAGTCGAGTCTTTTTTTTCAACCAATACTTATGACTTCTTCTGCTACAGTTCTGGTTAAGAATCGCAGTAGATCTAATTTGTACTTGTACAAGTTCAATTTCTTACTTTGAATTTACCTTACATATATTTGCTGACAGTAAAAAAACAATTTTATTGTACTTTTACTAATTGTTAAAAAAAAACCTCAATAAAAGGTTACTTATCATATTTTTACAGCTAGGTATAAGTTCTATATGCTAGTCCCCGTAGTATAAGAAACTTATTACACCATCTCTATACATAAACTTAAATTCTTTACAGATTAATAAACATCATTGTTGCACAAAATAATTTGTATAATAACTTTTAAGCGACCTAATAGTATAAAAGCATTTGCACTATTTTTTTTTTCTTGGTAACAAGGGAACCCGTAGCGCTACTCTTAGGATGCGCTCTAAGTAAATCTCGCTCCAACATAATAGTCCACAAATCACACGAGATATAAATCACACTAGGCAAGCCCTCTGCGACAAACTCGACCGAGAAATGCATGTAGGTGTGGTATCTTAACCAGGACCCCCCATTTTGAAGATCCTCAGCTCAACCAACTCGGTCACCACCGAAGTGACACATTTACACTATTAATGTATTTTAATAGTCTTTTACTTTATAACCGCGCATTTGTACACATAAATGATGTTAGTGGAAGTGCACTTAGTGGAAGTGCACATACAAACACGCGCTATAACGTGGGGAAAGGAAAGACGTATTCACGACAAATACAGTTGACTTAATATAACTCAGAAATATACAAAATAAATACCCAGAAGTAAATAAAAAAATACATGAGGTCATGATGATATTTATATAAAGGAGACTGGGAGCCTCTTTTCTTTGTATCTGGTAGAGAGAGCAGTTGGGTACGACATACTTGAATATTATTAGCACCACCTCTTTCCTTATAAAGTTCAACATTTTTCATCACAAGAAAACCCAATAACTCGGTTTCCTTTTCTTGCTCATCAATCAACATTTCAAGAAGACATTTTTCTATATATACGCAATTCCTTTTAAGGCATTCCTCAGAGAATATAGAACATTCGTTTATTTATTTTTGGCATAAAGTGATGAAGATTACGTGGGAATCTCTAGTTCCTACTTGTTGTAAAGTTGATAATCCAAAGCCAAAGCCGAAGTTGAAGGAGATCAAATTGGTGTCAAAACAAAGTTCATTTCATAGGATTTCTATTTCGGATTTCAGTGCTTCAACTATTAATTCAGAGGACCTTTCAATTTCTCTTGCTGGTTCAAATAGTCATGCTTTCACTCTTCAAGAATTAAAAGTGATCACTCAGAATTTTTCTTGGAGTAATTTCCTTGGTGAAGGAGGGTTTGGACCAGTTCACAAAGGTTTCATTGATGATAAACTTAGACCTGGTTTGAAGGCTCAACCTGTGGCTGTAAAGCTTTTGGATTTAGATGGTACTCAAGGTCATAGAGAATGGCTGGTTAGACAATTACCTTAACTGCCCTTTTCCTCACTATATCTTACTCTATCCTTTAAATATTCTGTCATATACTTGTTGGATCCTTCAAAAGTGATATTACAAAAAGGAGAAAAAATCAAAAATTAATTGGGAACCGATTCCTCTTTCCTTGTTCCTTTAGATAAATAATTCAACATTCAACCAAGTACATCATTTAGCCTTTTTGGATCATAGATGCCAGCAGATAATATTATGTCAACATTCTAGAATATATTTATTGAAAATAACTAATTTGGTGAAGACACCATGGGTTCTTGTGCACCACAAATTAGCCTATAAATCGGGCTTGGTCAATATGGATGTGACAACATTTTTTTAAAGATTAATTTATCATATGCTTGATAAATCATTGTATAATTTAACTTTGTTATAAATCATTTGATTAATTTTTGTTATTTATTCTGAGCAGACTGAAGTGATATTTCTTGGGCAATTGCGGCATCCACATTTGGTGAAGTTGATCGGATATTGTTGTGAAGAGGAACACAGAGTGTTGGTGTATGAATACATGCCCAGAGGCAGCTTAGACAATCAGCTCTTTAGAAGTATGCTTCTCTCTTTTACCATTCCACTAACTAGCTACCTAATATGAGACTTTTAAGAAATTGCATACGCTAAAGAATTATCTATTGTCACGGGTCAATTTAATTTAATCCTGTAAAAATTCTTTACACAAAAACATGAAGTCGAATTTTAAGGAATATTCGTGTCTTTTTGGCTTTTAGAGCTTCAATCTACTTTCACGTTTACATGTAGCTGTATCCCATATAAAACCACTTGTCCAACTCGTGTGAATATTAGTAGTACTTATAATTTACGAATTTGTAGAGGAAGAAGAAAAGGTGGAATAGAAAAGGTAAGTTACAGTATAAATGTGTGACAATTGACCTTAGAATTGGTCCACTGTTTCCCTTTTTACCTATATCTATGAAGGCTTATGAAATAGAATCAGTCTACTCAAGTTTGGTAAAAAGCAATTGTCATTTGATCTATACGTAGAAATCTCACTTCAACTCATTATTATTGGATACATATCAGAATATATACTTGTTTAAATTAAATTATATACAACTTGTGTTCACGTTGTTTCCCGAATGAAATAAAAGATTTAAAAAAAATTGTTGTTCCCATGACATTTTGAGAAAACATAATCCAATTGATTGTTCAATTAAATAACCTTTTTTATTGATATTGCAGGATATTCCGTATCGCTTCCATGGTCAACACGGATGAAAATAGCACTTGGAGCAGCAAAAGGCCTAGCTTTCCTCCATGAAGCTGAAAAACCAGTCATATATCGCGATTTCAAGGCTTCAAACATCTTGTTAGACTCGGTTAGTTCCTATTTATTTGTTTCGAGTTTAACTTCTTTATACTGGCCTAACATAATAGTAATGTTTATACTATAACATCACTTAAAAAATAACTACGTATTGACTGATTAATTTCTATTGTGTCCTTTTCTTCAGGATTACAATGCGAAACTCTCAGATTTTGGACTTGCAAAAGATGGTCCAGAAGGAGATGACACGCACGTCTCCACCCGAGTCATGGGAACCCACGGCTACGCTGCTCCTGAATACCTCATGACTGGTAAAATTTCGTTCATTGAACCTAATGACTTAATATTTTAGATTCGTCTCTGATAATTTGTAACACTAATGTTTTTTCAAATTTAATTTATTCAGGTCATTTGACTGCAGCAAGTGACGTATACAGTTTCGGAGTAGTATTGTTGGAACTTCTAACTGGCAGAAGATCAGTCGATAAAAGTCGTCCAAACAGAGAACAAAATTTAATAGATTGGGCAAGACCTCAACTGAAAGATCCGCGAAAACTACGTAGAATAATGGATCCAAGATTAGAAGGTCTATATTCTGAAGGTGGCGTTCAAAAAGCAGCATTATTAGCTTACCAGTGTTTAAGTCATAGGCCAAAAGCTAGACCAGAAATGAGCACAGTGGTGAAAACACTTGAACCATTGAAGGATTATAAGGATATTTCAACCATGACATTTGTGTATATTGCTCCAGTTGAAGGGAAAGAATTGTGTAAAGATAGTGAAAAGGAAAACCAAAAGGAAAACCAAAAGGAAATGAAGAAAAGAAATACTAACTCTCATCATCATCATCATAGAAAAAGTCCTCAAAGTTCAACAATTTACTCAGAGAAGGCTCTACACAAGAGATTAAGCCCAAATTCGCCATTGCACAATGATTCCATAGATCTTAAGATTGAAGACCAAATTGTATAGATCGAGAAAATACATCCACTATTCGTTTAATTTTTTATATACTTTATAATAGTTTAAGATATATTTATTAGCTACAAGAGCGAAAAGGCTCAATTCTTTTTTTTTTTTTTCTTTTCATTGAATGAAAGTTGTATTTATTAGTTGGTTTTTTAATCATGCTTGAGATTTGTTTAGCAGTTGAACAATTCGGAAGAAAAATCACTGTTAGTTAAGACAAGACAGATATCGACTTTGTATATGCTGTATTCCTTTTCAGAGTTTTTTAAGTAATAAATATATATTTTACAGCGTAAATAATTTTTATGCCATCAAACTACTTTTATCTATTATAGCATAGCAGGTAACATATCTAATTTTCAATATTTTGATTTTCACATTTTAAAGAGGCTTACTTGTAAATATTTTTAAAATGACTTGATTGTTTAAAGTCAAAAAATTACTTTCACTGATGATGTATTAAACCTAGACTTTTTCGTAAAAGCAACATTACATAATCATCAAATTACAACTAAGCTGTATGAGTGATGCCACTATTCATGCCATGCCTATAATTACAAATGATTGTTGATAGATCAAATTACACCTTTTAATAACGTAAAGTGGATAATGTCAAATATAGTAACTCAACAAGATTGGGGTCGAATTCCATAGAGAACATGGTGTGAAAAGTTTACTAAACAAGTATTATACTAATCTTGCGGTCCTGGTGTATTCCAGAAAAAAGGGTTTTATAAGAGTTTTGGGTTGTGGACTAATTTAGATTGACTAGTAATTTAAAGTTGTAAATATATGGGTAAAAAGAACCAAGGTTGTGTCCCTATCAGATAAAGTGTATGATCATGGGTCTTGATCTTGATATACTTCTAATGGATCGTTGTATGGATGCACTTAACCTCTATGTGAATCTAGAGTATTTCCCAATAAGAAAAGATTATTTCTTTCTATGCTTTTTCCAAAGATAAGAAAGTATGCATGAAGAACGGTTAATTATGCCAAGTAAATTCCTCTTATTCCTAAGTGAATTTATTAAATTAGATTTAAAGCCTCGAGTTCTTGTTATTTGGTAAGAACAAACCCTAATTATTTTCCCAAATAAACCAAAGTTTATGGCGCTAGCTAATGTTTGCAACCACTAACTATATGATTAAAACGAAGAACAAATAAACCCCAACAATCCATTATGCGTACATCAATCACAATCCCCAATCACAAAACACCCATCCTTGGGTTCACAACCTTAGTAAATAAATTTAGCTACTCATAGAAGAAGAAGAACAACAATAATAAATAATTGAGATCATAATGCTTACGAATGATTGATTGGAATTGAAGAGAAAATAATTGTAATTGTTTATAATCCCAAAAAGACTTCAAAAACTATGAGTATTCAACGCTAAGGAAATAAAACTGAAATCTGGTAAATTGTAGCCTACAAGAAACCTACATCAGGTATTTATAAGAGTCTAAGTCGTGAAGAATATGTTGACAAAATTTCCCTTGACGGATCAACATACGGACCGTAAATATTATACGGTCCGTTAAATCTGTTGTTCCTGTCCATAAAATCTCCTTCTGCTACCCAGATCTACGCTCCATTTTTACGGATCGTAAATATTTACGGTCCGTATAACTGGTCCGTAAGTTCTTCTTTCAGTTGAGACTTGCTGTAACTGATCTACGGTGGCATTTACGGACCGTAAATAATGTACGGTCCATACTTTCTGCCGAGAATTCCCTCTTCAAGTATGAGACTTCTCCGTCACTGATCTACGGTTGAATTGACGGTCCATAAATATTATACGGTCCGTCTTTTTGCTCTGTAAAATCCCAGCTTCAGTTATTTCTCTTTCTTGAACATCTCTTTAAGCCATTTTCACGACTTTCGCCACAAACATGATAAATACCTGCAACATAACACAAACACATCAAAAGACCCAAACTTGCTTGAAAAACAAGTAAAACTCGCCGTCAACAAGCATCAAATGTGTCGGAATTTCGCGACACATCAACACCCCCAACTTAAAGTCTTTGCTTGTCCTCAAGCAAGTCATACAATGCAAACGACTCAACTAACATAGATATAAATAGAATAACAATGTCTACAATGGTTTTGACTAAGAACTACCAGCTTACATACATGATTTCCCTTGACTAACCCTCTCAATTCAAAACAGTTCAACTCAGATGTATGATTCAAAACACGTCATGACTAACAATGAATCTTCCATAAATGACAGCAAGTTATTGGAACTATTGATGCACGCTCAAACACTACTTTTGGGTAAGTATTCAATATTGCTCAACCTTCATGCCCTCACACAGACCAAAGAATGTCCCACACACATATATACAAAGAATTTGGGACGAAGACGAAAGAGAAAAGAAACACTCACATTTACAAAGACGTTCACACACTACAAATGCACATCCCATATGCTTGCCCTTAATTTCAATGCTTTAACTTCGGACAGTTCAGTCGTGATCACACTAGGACTTGTTCTCGGCTTGTAATGTAAGCTTAGGGATGGGTAGAATACTCATTTAGGAATTAGTGACTCACCCTCCTTGAACACTACATTTTTCTTTTACCTTGATTCACCTCTCAATTTTCTCCCTTTGTTTTCACTTGTTCGGCCTCGATGTGTGTTGCTTGTTAATGAAACTACTTTCTTTTTATACTGCACTTTTTCTGATTTTCTTTTTCTTTTTTTTTCTTTTTTTTTCTTTTTCTAACTCCGACATCGAATCATGACTGGATAACTCACGTCACCCATAACTTAGGCTTTTAGCCTCTTCTTCACACTTATGTCACCCCCCAACTTAGGCGTTTCGCCTTTTTCTCTAATAGTGTCAAGGAGGGAACGAGTGCAAAGATGGATTCACTCAAAACTAGTACGGGTTTGTTAATGGCTAGTCAAGAAAAAGGTCAGGCTCAAAAGGGGAAACTAGGGATTACTTGCATCACAGACTAAGGCTTATCAGGAAATAGTGACTGAATTCCAAAGAAAGCCTACAATCACTTCACAACCAAACTATCCTAAGTATTCAAGCATGAAAAACCAGGCAAGTTCTAGATTGTAAAAGCAGAGTATGAACACAACTAATGTACTCACACACATAATGGCATAAGGATCACTTCAATTACTACCCAAGTAACATTCGACACACATAATATCCCAATATTCCAACTGTCATAAACAAAAGCATGCATGTCAATACACAACATATCCCGAGTATCCACATCATTTTATTTTTCAGAGAGGGGTAATTGTTTTCATCAAATAATTTTCAGAATCAACATGCATAGCTTTAAGTTCATTAACCACTACCATCTAAGTCATAGCTATTCTATCTTATCTATACAACCTAAACATGCCGGTTTCAACAGAAATAAAACCCCTCAGCAAAAATACTCTGGCAAAGAAAAGTCAAAGGGGTTCCTAAACACACATTTACATTACAATAACATCAAGTAGTCCCACCCCCAACTAAAAAAATTATGCACTGTCCTCAGTGCATCAATGTAAGCATAAAAAAACAAGGGTTAGGACTACCGAGGCACTCTAGGCGCGATGCTCATCCTGCTGTGCACCCACCGCATCAGTATCGGCGGGTGCTGGATCAATAGTACTGCTAGGAGGCTCGGACTGACTCTGTGGGAGTGGGTCCTCTGCTAGGACAGTAGTCACGGCCTCTTCAGGTACCACAATACTGGGCACATTCTGCTCAACAGAGGGATCTATGTTGCTCGATGCCCCCGTGAAGTGGTAGTCAATAAGGGACTGCCGTGTGGCTCTCTTCAGCTGGCGCTCCTTTAACTCAATTGGGTCCAACCCCTCACTATCATCCCCAGATCTCGGCCTCTCGCCTCTATCTTGGGCTGAGGGCTCCTCTCTTGACAGTCGCACCACTGGCACTAAAGATGCCAAATCTATCGGCATTGCTGGTTGAGGAGGGTCTGTAAAGACTCCTCCCTCCTTCACCTGAAGCGCAAGGACCTCGTCCTTCAGTTACGCAATATCCTTCTTTACCGTTTTCATCTCAGCTGCTGACGACACGTTTTCCAACTCAAGGCCTCTCCTCTCAATACCATCAATTCTAGAGTGAATTTGACAGTGTGATTGGGTGAGGGACTCCTGTAGCGGCTCCATCTCCTTTCAGACTGCCCGCGCTATTACCCCTTCCAACTCCTCCAATAAGCTAGCAATCTGTCGATCAGCCCTGTTCGCCTTCACATAGGAGTCGTGGAAGTTCTATCTATTAAATGGAATAATGACACCCCAGGAAGTGCTGTAGATATGGGGGTGACTCTAGGAGCAGGCGGGGCAGTCGTGATGGCAGGCTCA
Organism: Lycium barbarum; assembly: GCF_019175385.1. Taxonomy (NCBI): domain Eukaryota; kingdom Viridiplantae; phylum Streptophyta; class Magnoliopsida; order Solanales; family Solanaceae; genus Lycium; species Lycium barbarum. The sequence goes on from NC_083341.1 coordinate 65,934,908, forward strand.
ACAGTGATCTCATGGGCTGCTGAAGAGGTGGGACCCGAAGAGGACTCGAGGACCGTTGTTGTCACGACCCGACTAGGGGCCGTGACGAGTACCCGATACTTGTACCGAGCACCCCTTATCTATCATATTACCTTTACCTCATGGCAAGCCGTGTAAACAGAGCCATATATTTTTTTTGAACCTTAACATTAGCAGCGTCACCGTAAACATAAGTAGTAAGCTTTCCGCTATCGCGTTATACTGGGACGCGAACAATTCAAAATACAATACATCTAACTGTGCATATCTGTCTGCGAGCCTCTAGACATAGTACACTTATACATAGAAAGGGCCGAGTACTGTCGTGCCCGAATGTACATACACAAAATAGTACCGCTGGAGTGAGGCTCCGAAACAACTGGAGCGCTGTCAAGTGTGGCTGGTAGAGCTTCTAAGGATCACGTCCACCTGTCTGCTGACCTGCGCGGCATGAAACGCAGCGTCCACAAGAAGGGACGTCAGTACGAATAGTGTACCGAGTATGTAAGGCATAAAATATAATATAAACAGTAACATAGAGTACAATTAACGATATCATGGAGTCATAGGACATATAACGAGGCGAGAAAGTAACCTGTGCATAGGAAGGCCCCTTTTCAGACCAGCTGTCATGTAGGCTTGTCTTTTCATCTTTGAAACGTTTCTTTTCATGGGCATAGGAGTCAACATTTTTATATTTCTTATTCTCGTGTGCAGAAAACAGTACGTTTCAATAACGGTATCTTTCATTCACATTTACAGACGCCGAATACATCGGCTCTCCCAACCCCCTCCCCAACGGTGACCCAACACATTACATTACATATGTATCATACATCATATATATATGTATACAGTCGCCGCGTACGGCTCTTCCCATATCCCGCGTCCGGGCATCCTGCGTCCAGGATGGAATCTAGCTGAATCAGGTGGTGATATAACAGTGGACCTTCCCTTTTCCCCATACACACATACATATACATTTCTTATATACAATTTACCTTATCTTATATATATATACATATCCATACACATATACCCGTTTTATATACATATATCATATAATCACACGAGAGAGCCAAGGAAAATCACGTATTCATCGGAGTGACATAAGGTCGGCGATCTCCGATTACATTACGGAATGCTAGTGATAGCTTTGTCTCACCTTGAAGGAACAAGTAATTTTAAGGCGAGACTATCAACGGAGAATAGTGTTACAGTAACGTAGAATGAAATCGTGGGCATTATAGATGACAGTCATAGGCTTTGGAGTCTTAGAAAATAAAGTTATAACTAGAAGATATAAATACGATTTAGAAAATTAGTTTATCAATTTCATATTCACATTGGATCCTTAGCTTAGAAATCTCAGTCATAGGATCGTTCCGGTCGTACTTATCAAGCGCATTCTCTTGTCTAACATTGTCGTTATCATTATCCCATAGAAACACTCTTGTTAGAGTAGTCATAGTACTTTATCATTCGGTGACAAGATCGGGATCAAAGGTCCCCTTTGAATTCACCTTAAGTAAGTCAACCAAGACTATAGGGGAATCCGAGAGTAACGGGCCCACCTCGGGCCGGATGAGGTAGCGTATACGATTTACGTATGTTACGCGTTATAGCATTACTTGTGAGGGTCTTAGGCTAATCGGGTCCCATTTATACAAGTTCTAAGGGTGTAGGAGGTTTTTCCAACAATTGGCACACTTTCTAGTTCAATTCTATTGAACAAAAGGTAGAAAACTTTAGGTGCGGATTCCGGGGAACCGGGTTGTCCCCGAGGCTCGTACCCAACTTATTACAACTAAGACATGCCATAGAAAGAAGGGTGAATCCTTACATACCTCTTTCCGCTTCTTTTGCTATTCCGAATTCACGTCGCAATCTCGTCAAAATCTGCAAATTGGTCATGTTTACCTTTCTTCTTCAACTTCTCACTTGACCACAACTTGGTAACTTGAATGATTGTGAATCTTTCTTGCTCCAACAACAACTCCACCTTGTCAAGCACCCTTTACTTGGTAGAAAATGATTTTTGGAGAATTTTTGCAAATTTTTCTTGGGAATTTTCTCTTGGCCGAAAGGCCCTAGTTGTTTTTCTCCTCTTTCTCTTGTTCTTGCTTGATCTTGAAATTTCTAGAGAATGCTAGCAAAAGATGACTTAGTCATCTATTTAATTTCCATGAATTAATTTAACTTGGGCCTAGCCCATGCCCTATGGCCGGTTGGGCCTTTGGCTTTCTTGCAAATTTTTCAAGCCCAATTATTTTGGCTAATTCTTGTAATTCATGAAAATAATTTTTCCGAATTCCAAATTTGCCCTTCGTCTTTTCTCCATATTCCCACGAGTCATATTGCGAATTTCCCTTTATGCCCTTGACCTTCCTCATTAATTCCGCTTCTAAATTTTTCATAAGCAACTTGTACACCAAACAAGATCAAAATTATATCTTGCTCTTAATCTCCCTCAATTACCTTAAATTATCCGAATGCGAAAAATGCGGGATATAACAGTTGTGGGAGCTAGCGCTGTCATAGTGGCAGTCTCAAGACCCTCTTGGGTCTCCTCTAATGTAGTGCCCTCTTCCTCATTCTAGTCGGAATCATATTGCACATGTTCTGGTGCCGCCACACCACCTTAGGCTGCCAACAACGTGGCCTTAACATCCTTATCTTTGCTCTTAGTTAAGCTATAGACGTGCTTCGCCTCAAGTCTGTGGTCCCAATAGGGGAACTTCTGGACCTTTGCCTTCAAACAAAGACCCGTAATCAAGCACGGGAAAACCAAAGAAAGCCCAGGCTGGGTCACCCATGTACCAATCTCATCTGCTATCAACTTCCCTATGTCAACTGCATACTGGGACATGATGGAAGCCACTAGGATTGCTTGGTCAATAGTAAGCTGATTATCTACCTGAGTAGGGAAGATTCTGTTTAGTTGAACACTCCACCAGAATTTGGCTTCAACTAAGAGATCTTTCTTTTTAATCTGCACACTAGAGGTGGTACGCCACGCGGGGCTCTCTTTTGAAATTATTGAAGCTACCCAAGGCAACTCCTTCAACATATCAGGTCTGTTTCCCCCAATTCTGTAGTCTAACTCATTAGTGTTTGCTAGCAGCTCATAGTCTTCTCCGAAGTAAAATCGGTTGATGGCTTTGATGGAGAAATAAATCCTTAATCCCCTAACAGTTACCTTCTGAAGATGCATGACTGTCCAAGTTTGTTGGACTGACTTGTACCGGTTGTTTAACTTCGTGGCATAATTGGCATAAAACTCTCGCACAAGAGAGGGTATATATATGTCGGGTGGCTGGCTAAGGAAGTCCCATCCATGGTGATCAATGACAACCTGTATGTTGGGGAAATGTTCCACCCCATCAAAATTGATCCGCCTCTCCTTATAGATGCTCTGGCGGAAACCATGTCCTCCTTCCTTGAGCTTCAGCCCTTTCTCATATATTTTCTTTGAACCTTGCACCAAGAACTGAATAGCATGTTTAGACCTCTCCTCCATTCTGTTCTCATTTCGTCATGTCGCTTCCTCAGCATCTGACTCCTCTGGCATGTTACTCGCCTCCTCCTGAGTAGGAAGTTCAGGAGAGCTAGATGATTTCTCTCCATCATTGTTGGAGCCGGTGTTCCTTGATGAGGACCCCTCTTTAGATTGGGGGTTTGCCAGATTTTGGGCTGCTCTAAGCGGCCTGGTGAGTCGTACTATAGGAGCCTGATCCTCTTCAGTCAATTAGTTAGGGTCCTGATCGTGAAGCCTTGTTCTGATTTGTGTCTGACCTCATCCCCTGTCCTGTCCTGTGGCCTGGGCACGACCTCTTCTAACAGTATTCTTCGGAGCCATACATGTGGACTATATATTAGTATCTATAGTAACGAAGGTACATACAAGGATAATATTATACAAAAACAAACTTTTTATAAAAAAAAAAATCATTTTATTTTACGGATCGTAAAAGATATACGGTCCGTAATAGTAACCATAAACTAACAACAGTGAAGTATTGGCAGAGCTAGGATATTCTACAGTGGGGTTTTACGGTCCATAAAAATTTTACGGTCCGTAAAAACTACCGTAGATTGGGGACAGTAAATTAGGAACTAAAGAAACTATTTTAAGATGAAAATTACGGTCCGTAAAATTTTTATGGTCTGTAAGTTATATCATCAAACTGGAACAGTGAGCTTTGTTATATAGTAAAGCATTTTACGACACAGATTTACGGTCCGTAAATCCATTCGTAAGATGCCCTCTATATAACAGTTGAGCAAAATTCCCACTTGACTGCCCTTTAGTACCTAGCCTTCAACATTGGATTATTCTTCATTAAACCTCGTTATTATGCTCGTTATCATGTCGGGGTTACTCAGACTTCACCTTAATTCACACTTTTCTTCATTCAAGCATTTTATCGAACAGTTGGGGGGCATAACAAATTGTGATATCAATTTTGACATAGACAATCGAAATGCCCACCGACTTAATGGGGGTTTCGAATACTCATTCCCCATGAGTCTAATGTTTAAGCACAACACAACCAAATCCTTGCCCCCACTAATTTCATGAATCTATCCCCCATATAAGGAAAACTCAAGAATTTGCAATCAAGATCATTGAAAAACGAATGAGTGTTCGTCCATCTCGCTCTTATGCATTAATATATCACAACTAGGGCATGAAAGAATCAACAAACCTTGTAGAGACGCTGGTGATCTGATAAACACGAAGAGTACAATCGAAAAAAATTTGCTTCTTGCTTCAACTCAAACGGTTAGGTGTGTTGGTAGTGTTGTGGTGATTTCTGAGTGTTTGAGGAATTGTGATTATATGTGGGAGGAGTGTATGTAACGTATGATTGTGGGGAGTGAAAAGGGGAGTGAATTTAGGGATGTGATTAAGTAGTGGTAGAGTTGGAAGAGGAGAGGGAGGTGTATGATAACGTTGAGTTGAAGACTTTCAAAAGCGGCGGCATTGTTTAATTTGTACCCTAACCGCGTTAACTTAAGACATACCTGGCCTTTTACACTGTCAATCTACGCCCGTAAAAATTGTACGGGACATATCTACGACACTTACCTGGGCCTTTTAAATGACGTGGCTTAAAAAATGGGTATTCTTGATCTACGTTTCCATTTACGGTCCGTAAAAATTATACGGACCGTAAATTATGGCGTAAACCTTGCAACGGTGATTTGATCTAACGGTCCTTGGTTTACGCTTCCATTTACGAACCGTAAAACTTGTACGGTTCGTAAGTGTTGGTGTAAATCAAGAACACAAAGATCTTTTACCTAGCCCATAATTTATGCTTCCATCTACAGTCCGTAAAATTTTTACGGGCCGTAAATTCTGGTGTAAATCACAAACAGAGAATCCATATTTTAGGTACCTCAATCTATGCTTCCATCTACGATCCGTATAATTTTTACGGACCCTAGATTCTGGCGTAGATTGACTTCAGTTTCTCCACTTCAGCTTTTCTACACTTTTCATCCTGCACAATAACAAACGTGTTACACCTCCTAGTTCCGTATGTTAAGAATTGTCGTATGTTAGTCATTCTAGTCTTGGACTGGGATCACCTTTGAGGTTATATGACACCAAGCATGTTCATGTTATGTATGTGAAGGGTTAGGTTAATGCTTAGTAAGTCTTGGAAGGATTAGAGGTTAAAACGAATCAAAGAGAGCAAGTTTATCGGAAGGGCATTTTGACGATCCATTTGACGGACCGTAGGCTATTTGACGGCCCATCAAATGGTAGAGCCTCCGCCGTGAAATGGTCACAGAGAGGTCTGGTAGGTTGGGCTATTTGACGGATCGCAGGACGTTTGACGGTCCGTCAAAATGGCCGTCAAAGTTGTCGGCGGGATTTTAAGTGAAGCTTTATATATTTCCTTTTTCCCCATTTGGCTTCATTATTTCCCCATTTCAGACCCTAGAGCTCTCCAAAACCCTCTCCCCAAGTTTATGTACTAGTCCACACTAAACCCAAGAGGATCAAGAGACTCAAGTGCTAGAAAACTTATTAGGGTTTGTGGAGCTCAAGAATTCCTTTAGTGTTGAAGTTGGAGGTTTCACTCTAGTGGAGTAAATTGATCCAAGGCTTTTTCTTGTGTGATTAAGGTAAGCTTTTACATCTATTTCATGTAGTTAAGGTTGTTTTATTGTTATACAACTTGGTTGAAGAAGGAAAAATGAAAAGAGAGTTTAAATATGAGTTTGAAGATATTTTGAGCTATAAATTAACTTGAGTTATAATTTTTGGCATGTCATGAGTATAATCTTGTTATGGGTGGTAATAATAATGTGTATATGGAGTTGTGTGGAAATTATCATGATGGGTTGATTATGAAAAGGAGTTTTAGGGTTGAATGGAGCATAACTTGAATGAAGTCTCTTAATTATGGTATTTTTGATAATGTTATTGTTGATTGGGAGTTGTTTTGGAATTTGGTAGATGTAGATGAAATAGGGGAAATGCTGCCCAATTTTCGCTAGCTCACAAATTATACTAGTTTGAACTTAAGAGTGTCTTTAAGACCTAACCTTGGTATGAATCCTCTTGAATGTAGATTTTCTCGGACGTTAGAGGAGAACGTTAAGTAGTAAGAAAACGTAAGGGTATGTAAGGCTAACCCTTCTTTCTTAAGGCATGATTCCATTGTTGTGAACCTATACATGATATTCATAATGTCTCCCATGATGACTCCATTCCTAGAAGTGCTAAAGCTCATAGTTCTTTACACTCTCATGATATCATTGATCTAACCCTACGATAGTTGATCTTCTAAGGAAAGATATAGTGATGACGATGATGATGTTGCTTTTACTTACGTATTCCTATATGTATATTTATATATAAAGCTATGATGTGTCACCGAGCTTATATGGCCAGGTATGATATCTATTGCGCACACACCACTGCAGTTGGGCATGGACAACACCGAGCGTTGCTATGGCCGGGTATGGATAACACCGAACCTATATGGTCGGGTGTGGTATCATCATATGTGTATGTATATGTATAGGATGTTTTCTTTAGAGAAAGGTTAAGTAAGAATGATGAACGTCTCAAGAGGTATAAATGGCCCTTCTATCTTATGTTATTATTCATGATTATATCATGTTATTATTCATGCCTTATATACTCAGTACATTGTTCGTACTGATGTCCTTTTGTTTGTGGACGATGTGTTCATGCCTACAGGTAGACAGGGAGACAGACCAGACCTATAGGTTTCTTCGTCAGTGATTGCATAGCAGCGCTCCTTTTGATCCGGAGCTGCAGTAGATGGTATTGTTCTTTTGTGTACATATATGGGCATTGGGGGGGGAAGGCGGGTCATTTCCCATCTTTATGATATTACATACTCTTCGTAGAGGCTTGTATATAGATGTGTATAGCTAGATATCCCTCCGCCTTGTCGGCTCATATTTTGTATATTATTTTGATAGCCTTGCCGGCTTGTGTATATATGGGCATAGTTAGTGATATTGATATAAAAACGCCTACTTCCGATGAAATTCGTGTTATTTGGCACATGGTAATTATGAGTTAGCCATGTGGCTCACCTACATGTAGTTATGAAAATATGTTAGGGGGTACTCGGTAGGTTAGTTCGGGGTGCCCGTCATGGCCCTCCGGTTGGGCTGTGACAAAAGTGGTATTAGAGCAGTTCGTTCTAGGGTGTGTCTACAAGCCGTGTCCAGTAGAGTCTTGTTTATGGGTGTGAAGCGCGCCACACTTATAAACAGGAGCCTCCGGGCATTTAGGAATTATTGACCTTCTTCTTCATCATAGATCGTGCGATATATCCATGATGTAAGAATTTCCCTTTTCTTAACTGTGTGTTATGTTTTCAGTGATGCCAGTAAAGAGAAACGCTACAGCAGCCCAAAAGGGAAAGACAGTGGCATATAGGAGGACTGAATGAGTACCGCCTACAGAGATAGATGAAGGCAAGTCCCATAATGAGGTTCCATCTCGGTCCTCTCACTCACCGCCTGCTTCAGAGGAGCATGAAAGAGTCACAGCTCCAGCTCCAGCACCCCAGTCCCTCCACCAGATTCCTCAGGCCAAGAGGTGAAAGAGGCCATCCATTTGCTGACTCAGTTAGTCGCCACTCAGGCCCAGCGGCGAGGTACGGGTCACGGTGATAAAGCTATCGGTGCCAGAGCTTGTGATTTTATTAGTTTGAATCCTCCAGAATTCTTTGGGTCAAAACCGGATGAGGACTCTCAGAGCTTTATAGATGGAATATTGAGAACATTGCGGTTAATGCATGCTTCATATGTTGAGTCGGAAGCATTGGCCCCCTATAGATTACGGGATGTTGCAGTTCATTGTTATACAGTTTGGATGTCTTCTATAGGAGTTAATTCACCTCCACCGGTATGGCAAGAGTTTGTAGATGTTTCCTCTGACATTATTTGCCGCCAGAGGTTCGATGGGCCAGAGCTGACAGGTTCTTGAATCTTAGACAGGGATATATGAGTGCCCCAGAGTATAGCCTTCATTTTAATTCTTTGGCTAGGTATGCTCCGGCCATAGTAGCTGATATGGGAGATCGCGTGCATCGGTTTGTGAATGGTTAGGGCTGCATCTGATGGATGAGTGTTTGGCGGCTTCACTCCAGGATGGTATGGATATTTCTCGCATCCAGGCCCATGCCCAGAATTTGGAAGAGCGGCAGCAACAGTAGGGGAATGAGCGTGAGTATGATAGGGGTTATAGCAAGAGGGCTAAATTCTCAGGTCCTATTAGTGAGTTTAGATGAGGTCAGTGGCAGCAGTATTCTAGGCACTCAGGCCATACAACGACTAGTGCACCTCCACGATTTGCGGGCTAGAGGTTTGATCGCCCTATTCGCTCCGAGCCGGGTCAGAGTTTCGGAGCTACGGGTTCTCAGTATAGAGGTGATTCAGGCCAGATGAGACCACCTTTACCTCGATGTACTCAGTACGGGAAGCTACATTGGGGAAAGTGTCAATTAGGTTCAGATGTTTGTTATGCTTGCGGCCAGTCAGGCCATATCATGCGAGAGTGTCCATTCCGAGGTGGTAGGGGTACGGTTCAGTCCACAGGGTTAGCAGCTGGTTCTTCATCATCTACACGCCCTCCGGGGAAAGGTTCACAGACACAAGCTAGTCGTGGTATAGGCAGAGGAGGAGCATCCAGTTCGAGTGGTCCTCAGCACCATATTTATGCACTGGCTGGGCGACAGGATCTAGAGTCCTTCCCCAATGCTGTCACAGGTATATTATCGGTGTCTTCTTATGATGTGTATGCATTGATTGATCCATGTTCTACACTGTCATATATTACTCCTTATATTGCTGATCGTATTGTCGTAAAACCTGAGCCAATTAAGCCTTTTGAAGTGTCTACACCCATCGGTGACCTAGTGATAGCCAGTTGGGTATATAGAAATTATGTGGTTGTGATTTATGACTGTCGTACTATGGCTGATCTAAATGAGCTGAAAATGGTAGATTTTGATGTCATTAGGTATGGATTGGTTGCCTTCTTGTTATGCAAATGTTGATTGTAGAACAAAAATAGTTCTTTTCCAGTTTCCGAGGGAACCAATTTCAGAGTGTAAGGGTAATACAGCATCTCCTAGAGGTAGGTTTATTTCCTATTTCAAGGCAAGGAAGATGATCGCTAAAGGTTATATTTATCATTTAGTTTGGGTCCAAGATACAGAAGCAAAGCCGCCGACTCTTCAATCTGTTCCAGTAGTGAATGAGCTTTCTAATGTTTTCCCGGACGAGCTTCCAGGCCTTCCACCAGAGCGATAGATTGATTTTTCTATTGATGTGCTACTGGATACTAAGCCCTTATCTATCCTTCCTTATATAATGTCTCCTGCAGAGTTGAAAGAGTTGAAGAAGCAATTGAAGGACTTGCTTGAGAAAAGCTTTATTAGGCCCATTTCATCGCCGTAGGGAGCACCTGTGTTGTTTGTAAGGAAGAAAGATGGCTTCTTGCGAACGTGTATTGATTACAGACAATTGAATAAGGTAACGATCAAGAATAAATATTCGCGTCCAAGGATTGATGATTTATTTGATCAATTGCAGGGTGCTAAATAGTTCTCAAAAATAGATTTATGATCCGGGTATTATCATGTGAGAGTAAGGAGAAGGACATTCCAAAGACGGCCTTCAGAACTAGATATAGTCATTTCGAGTTTCGGGTAATGTCGTTCGAATTGACTAATGCACCAGCAGTGTTCATGGATTTGATAAATAACATGTTTAGGCCTTTCCTAGATTTGTTTGTGATTGTATTTATCGACGATGTTCTGGTATACTCACGATCAGAGGCAGAGCATGCAAATCACTTGCGTACGATCCTTAGAATTCTTAAGGCTCGGGAGCTTTATGCAAATTTTTCGAAATGCTAGTTCTGGTTGAATTCTGTGACTTTCCTGGGGCATATTGTAACTGTTTGCTTTTTTGTGCGGGTTTAGGGCGCAAGAAGGCTACTATGAATTCGTTGATGCTCTTTCGGACTTGTTTTGAAAAAGAGTCGCTACCCAATTTTTAGAAAATTAGGAAAACCGATTTCGAAGGGTTTATTCAAATGCAGTGAAAAAACCTTCGTAATCTAGAATTCTAGGTAAGGGTTTTGATGATCCCCTGGGGAAGGTGTTAGGCACCCCAGTATTAAGGATCCGTACTATGCGGTTGACTTTCGAATTCCAATGTATGAGTATTTGTTTAAACTGCTTATTTTGTGTTTACTTTCCCTCAACAAAGAACTGTCATGCATATCATGTTTTTTTTTTTTTTGGAAAAATTTGAATATATTCTCCTTATATATATAGGGTATCGTAGTTCCGTATTTATAACATCCGGGTAGAAATAGTCTCCTTTATGTATAAGGAGTATATGTTTATAAAAGGTAGTGTAAAAATGGGTCTCGGTTTATAAATTAAGTCATTATTATACTTATACACTTGGTTCAGGTTAGTCTGTATTGGTACGTTCAGCTTTATCTAGAATTATGTATTACAAATTGATTTTATACGTTATAAGGGCGTTTTCATATTTAAAAAATGAGTGTATCTCGCCTAAAAATACCAATTTATTTGGGCCTGCTATGGGCCAAAACAACATCATATTTTTAGAAGTCCTTGTTTATACTTAGACAAACACGGATTTTGCAATTCTTGTAAAAGAAAGTTGGTTTTAGAAAAAAGCTGATCCAATCTTTGTTAAAGACTTACCATTTGTTTTTCGATGAAAAAATGTATAAGTTGGTGGGCATTGGACCCGTTTATTGAAAGCTAAGCTGGGAAAGTCCCCTTTTTGTGGTAAAAGATTGATTGAGTTAATAACTTTGTTTTGAAAACAACTCTTGCTATAAAACATGACGGTATTTGAGACTTTAGAAAAATCACTTGTTGTTTGAGGAAAACGGTTTTACTAAGTTCCAATTTTATACTTAGTTATATAAAAGTTACGTTAAATCCGTGATTTTTGAAAAAAAATGCGCCTGGGGACCTAAAGTCAACTAAATGACATAAGAACCGTTGTCCTAAGACGTCTAATTCCAACCATAAGTTTTTCCACTATAATATGGGTTTACATACACATATTTACGAATACATCAAATTAAAATAAATTTGCAAAAACGTAAGGAGACAGGGTTAGACTAGGGGGGAACCAAGCCCCTACTTGGTCATTTTCACCCATGACTGGGCCTTCTGCGCCCCTTGCTATCTTCCTTTTGCTTCCCGGACTCTATTTTGAAGTAGTATTCCTACTTGGGCCTTAGGCCCAAGAGGGTAGTTTCATGCATTTTTTGACCCGAGTGGTCGCGTGATAGGAGGGGAGGGGTGGGGGGGGGGGGATAAAGGAAAGAAAATACCGATTACTTTATAATCGCTGAACTTATCACTATGGTAAATAACTAAATTAAATACACACACATGGATGATTTAGAATATGCACACACATACATATATATATGGCAGCCCACACTTGTTCCATACTTGCCTCTTTTGCCTACTCTAAACAAAGCTCAAGTTATCCTAAGACTTAGGCATGGCATGGGGACTAGGTCTGAATCCCGTATATCTGATGTAGCACAAGTTCCAAGGGGTTTCAAGGAACCCCAGGCATGGCTAACACCGGGAGATTAAGACAATCCCGAATTACCACGCTTGGCCTTAGATTATTTAGGCCTTATTGAGAGTGGACAGAGAGAGTATAGAATCGGAGGCTATGGATACACAAATAATCTGCTAGTACATTAAATGAGCAGCCATGGGTACTGTACATACATATACATTGAGACAATTCTCCTAGAGGAAATCACAACACAACACTTGACCAAATCAAATATAACTTCTTTTAAAAGGGGAAAAGCAAGCAGCCAGCAGTTGTGACAGAGATACAGAGGAAGGAGACAAGTAATTTCCAAAGGGGGAATGCAACAGACCAAGATACTTATGTGGACCTAAACTGCCTGGCCAAGTGACAGCCAATCTCAAAATATACTTATGTAAGCATCTTATACCCAGCAGGGGAGTTACTAATCTAAACTTCAACAAGATTAAACTTAGGCTGGCAATGTCCAGCAGACATATTAAGGTGGAGATAGGTATATATGATCCAATATAGGCAGCAATGTTGAACAAAAAAAAAAAAAGAATACTCACTCATGAGCAAGCCTACAAAATTGTTTCACCAGAAGGAAGAGAAGCAGAATGAAGAAAAACAAGCATAAAGTAAACAAGAAAGTCTTGTAAAACACACAGGAGACGAATGGCACAAAGTGGTGTGGGAGGATACTTGTCACGACCCAACCCCGTGGGCCGTGACTAGTGCCCTAGCTGGACACCCAAACCCATTCGCTTACCAAATCGACATATCAAAGACTTATTCAAATTTAACATACGCTATTTTGCACAGATACTGAGAACAGACGTCATCTTAAGCGGTCACCTGTAATAGAAATATCATACAAAAGCCGGCAGGCTGGCGGAATACACATCGCCCGAATACACATACATATACAAACATATGGGCCGTTTCGGCCATAATAGCAAACGGGACCGCTTAAGGCACAAGTCACAGACATAACCGAACAAACACGACCCATGACCCACATATACGTCTACAGGCCTCTACAAATCACAACAAAGACATATGACGGGACAGGGCCCCGCCGTACCCTAAATAGTCATATATACAGAAACACGTACAACAAAAGATATGTACCAAAAATATGGGCTCCGGATCAAAGGAGTACTCCAAAGTAGCAGAATATGTACCCTACACTGGCGGATCACCAGAACGACCGTCTGCACCTGTGGGCATGAAACGCAGCCCCCGAAGAAAGGGGGTCAGTACGAAATATGTACTGAGTATGTAAAGCATGAAATATAGTAATCTGAATCATAACTGAAGTGAGAAGTACAGAAAATGGATACAGAATTAGTATATCGAAACCTGTGCTGAAAACATAAATAATGCAAATGAAAATCATGCATAGGGCTCAGGAACGTGGTCGCCACTCCGACGCTGGCGCCACAACACATCATACTCTAGAAGGTTTCAAATCTCCGTACAATCTCCGAACATATCGTATCATCATAACATATCACAACATCAGAACACATCATATGCCATATCACATCATAAAACCGTATATAAGAGGTACCCGGCCCTATGGCGAGGAACTCGGGAACCGTAACACATCATACTGCCGAATATAGCATAGTGCGCACAATCACAAAACCAGCCCGGGATCCGGCGAACGATGTAATAGTAGTATGCACGAGCGGAGTAGTGAGAAAACATATGCATATTCATAAATAAATTTCAAAACTCGATGGACTAATATATTTACCCACATCTGAAAGCTCAAAACAAGTGTCGGGTCAATCGGAAGTAGTATAAGAAAGGTACCAAACCTTCTAAAACATTTCATAAGCCATTTTTGGAAATTCAAGTAACAACCATATTAGGTAACTTTCAAATATCATTATGGATCAAACCAAATAGAGACTTTAGTACCATATGTACGTATCAAAATATTTATCAAAGATTTAAGTCATATCGATTTTCTTTCGAACAACATTCGGAAATATACCAACTAGAATCTTCGAACATCATATATATATATATATATATCAAACCATATGGAATACTTATGGAAATCAAAGGCATCGGTCATCCTAGTGGCTCTAAGAATAGAATTTTCTTTAGAATCATACATATACGTTATTTGTTCGTTCCATAAAGGTCATGCCAAAATAAAGAAAGGTAGGCTTTACATACCTCGATCGCTTCCTAAGCTAATCTCAACTCAAGTCTCGGGCTCCCCAAGATCTACAATAACATAATTAATTACCAACGTTATCTACAAGTACTTAGGAATTCAATCCTAAGCTTGTACTTGTCTACAAAAATTTCGGCAGCATTTCCCCTATATATTCGCCTATGCGAATTTCCAATTGCTCTCCTGTTGACACAGAAATACCAACAATAACATATGGACACAACCATATCTTCAATTCTTTTATTTCAACAAGAACAACAACATATCAAAACAGCCCCCAACTATAACATAACGATGCCCGAAATTCTAACGAACACTTACAATACACCAAGCAGCCCATATACACTTCTTATACCTTATTTCATGCAATCTTTTCAACAAATTTAATGAAATACTACAGAAGCTACACCACAACTACATCATCTATCCATATGCAAGTAAACCACATTATTATCATTATAATCCCTACAACAACCCACAACAAATTTAACTCCCACTCTAACCATTAAATTCCTTCATTCTCATCACATAATCCATGATAACAACAACAATAATCATATGAACATAATCATACCCTCAATCCTTTCAATTCAGCAAGGATAACAACATGTCCATAAAACAACACAACTTTAAATTTAACCATTTAATTCCTCCATAATGCTACTAAAATCAATTCATCATTCTTACTCAAAACACCCCCCTTACACGGCTCAATTTATAATTCAACATCAACATACATAACCCTTTTGTATTCAACACACATCTACCAAGCTATACAAGTCTAAACTACCTCCAAAACATGTAGAAAAGAATTTAATCTTACCTTAGAGACAAGCTCTAATTTTCACCATGTAATGTCTTCAAGAACAGCCATGGCCGTGAGTTGCCATGGCTGCCATGATCTCCATCTTTTTCCTCCTCTTGATCTTCAAATCTCTCCAATTAATTGTGTAGAAGGGGCAAAAATGGGCTGGCCGAAAGCTCCCAAAAATGGTTGCCATGGCCGTGGCCTCTTTCTCCTTTACAAGCTTAAGAATGCTTCTCTCTTAAGTCTTGTTTTAAAATGTTGAATTGTAATGTTAGTGGATGAATTAGTCATCAAAATAACATTATATATTGCCTATAAAGTGGACATGTGTCCACTTTTATGACAAGTGTCCCTTTTTCATTCAATCACCAATCAAATTCCGCCATGTGTTGTGGGGCCCACTTAGTGGTATAATTAGCTTAATTAATCATAAATCCCCTACTTAACAATATAATCATGGATAATTAGTCCATAATCTTCAATAATAGTATTTAGCTCAAATTGAAGGCAACACAACGTACCACGCTTTTCTCTTCATGAGCTTCGAGATTCGGGGCTCGGATTTTGATCAAAATGGCTTCCTTTGCCTAGAAGTTCTCTCCCCCTCTCTCTCTAATGTTCTTGGAGGCTCTTAGATGCAAATGACCAGCCCTCAAATGAATTTGTTATACATATCAACGTTAATGGGCCTCATGG
The DNA here is from genome assembly GCF_019175385.1 of Lycium barbarum. NCBI lineage: Eukaryota > Viridiplantae > Streptophyta > Magnoliopsida > Solanales > Solanaceae > Lycium > Lycium barbarum. The sequence goes on from NC_083341.1 coordinate 65,950,744, forward strand.
GCCGAAACATACTCATGGGCCGAAATGTGAGTGCTTGGATCGGGTCTCAAGTTTCTGCCCCGCCAGCCTAACCTTCATCGTCCATATCTCCTTATTCTGATATCATTTTGATGAGAGGTTTGTTGCGTTAAAGACTAGACTCGATGAAATTAATTTTAGGCTTTTGAAACACCTTAAAACGCCTCATATACTAGGAGATATGCCTCCAACAATATAGGCTAAAATCGGGTCCGAGATTTTACTGAAGTTGTTCCGATTCATTTCGTTTAACTTCTAATCCTATTCCAACCTCATGTAACCTCTTATACATACATATACACCCTCATATACATCCATAACAATCCATATGCGCATCTCAAAGGGTCCGGAGAATTACAATAACCTTAAACATAACTAGAGAACTCACAAGCTTTGACGAAACTCCAATTGCAAAAGTATATTCATATCTTTTGTCCATCTTCTGTATCATTACTAATAATCTCAAATACTTTAAAAGGTCACTCATATTACCTCATATACATACTCATAACGCGATTTCAAATCCTTTAGGTTACCATGTCACCTCGGGATACTTAAGGCAACCATATATATAACGATATCCTTACTAACTCGATTAACTTCCTTGAACCTTCTTAACTCATTCTTTCTTGTATTAATTCAAGTAGCACGGATTATTATGGAGTGTAACAATACTCTTGACACTGGATATGGAAAAGGGCAGAAGCCAAGCCACTAGGGAAGTCAGCAGTCATAGAATAAATATAGGTCTTGGGGCCAGGAATCATACACACTAATGCAACAGCCAAAACAAAAATCACAACATGATAAAGAAAGGTTTCATCCTCAGATGTAAAATAGGAAAGTTTGGATGACAATATCACATAGGCATGGGGTGAATAAGACACACAGCTAGGGATATGCAAAACAACTCATGACAGCTTGATTCTAATCCTATGCAAGGGGAGGGTCCAGGACAAAATACCAGCAAAGGAGCAACACATACAATCATGGACAGGTGGAGATTCAAATAACACTTAGACAAATTTCGACAAGCCAAAAAAAAAAAAAAACAAAGCTCAGGAGCCCATAGATCCTGCAGACCAAAGGTCTTTAAGGCAAAAAAGAGCAAAAGGGATCACATACCGCTAGCCTAGATAACATTTGCAGTAGAAATTCTAGGCCATTTTTCCTTCCCTTTAAGGCATGGTCAAACCACTCTCCCCTACTTGAAACCTCTGTGAGTCCCAAGATCATGAGGTGAAGGTCCAAGAAAATGGAAGTAAGAGTTTCAGGCCCCTGATAGGAAACATGATAGGGTGGGGTCATCACCTCCCCATCTCCTTTTCCTGAGTCTCCTTTCAGCAAAAAGGGATCCTGGGCTCCACTGGTCATTACCTCCAGCTCATGCCCAGGCTCACCTTTTCCTCTCCTAATCCCTTTCCCCCATCTTAATTTACTCACCCTAATCATCCAGTGACAATACTAGGGGCTTTAGGAAATCGTACACACATTTAACTCTGTCACACCTTCCTTCTTAAACAAACTCAGTGGTCCAGGTCTATAGGCTCCTGATGACTGAAGTTAGTGGTAAATTCTAGGGGCAGGCTTCTCAAAGGCACAATATCAAGCAGTGGAAAACTAGCTAGTTCATGTGGACTAGATTCAGGTTTCAAAGACTGTTGACATCAAACCCAAATGCAAGAACTGGCACAAGCACTCTCTTAGTCACAAAATAGGTGGGATCAGGCTAATTAATCTTAACACTTCTAAACTGAACCAAGAAAAGGCATAGGGAGAGACCCTTGTTTCTAATCACAGTAGAATTCAGAAGAGAGGACACACCCTTTATTTTATCAGAATCAGGCCACACAAATAAGGCAGAATTCAATATCAAGTGGAACATGGAGTGTTGACACCTAATTTTGGCTCGACATGCTTAAAATTAACCTTTCGGGTGGTCCTGATTCGTTAAAGAGCATAAAATGGCTTTTTACACAATTTTGTATTTTTTGACAATTTATCGATAATTATCCTTATTTTAGGAATTTTATCAATTTATTGTCATTTTCAAGAAACATTATTTTTGCACATGTACAACGTAATACTACCATTTTTTGTGCAGTTAATAATCATTTCTTAATTTTATAGCCTGTATATTTTTATATCTTATACATTAATATTTATATTTTATACATACATTATTACTTATACATGTATTAGTTAACTATATTTCAGTACAGTCCGTCAGTATAGAGAAAATCAGAGCAATTAATTCTTAAACGCAGAGCAAGAATTCAATCAAGTCAAGGTCTTGTCACTTTTTAAAATATTGACATTTGAAGTGATGAGTTGGGTTCTTCATCCATTGGTTAATAAATTTTTAAACATTGGTTAAAAGGGTGAAATCCCCATTGGACAATAACCTAAAGACCAAATGTGGCATTAAGGGGACAATGTGGTGTAATCCTTTATTTTTTGGACAAAACAAGGGATCATTTTGTATTATAAATAGATGAGATATGTCTTCATATTTTTTTCATCACTTGCACACTACGTCACACACATTTTTCTTCTCCCTACACTCTCTAGATTTCCTTTCTATAGGAAGACTAGCAAGGCTAGCACTTTCTTCCTCTTTCTATATTTTTTTAATTGTCTTTATATTTCATTCATACATTGCTTCTTTACTTATTCATAAATATTGTCTTTATATTTATTTACTTGCATTGTCTTTATATTTTTTTTATATACATTGCCTTTATATTTATTTATCTATATTATTTTTACATTTATTTATATACACTGTGTCTTTATATTTCTTCATATATTTTTGTATTTTCTATACATTTTTCTTTACATTTTACATACATTTTCCTTACACTCTCCACACTTTTCCTTTATATTATCTTACATCTATCTATTCTTTTATATATTTTTTATACACATACGTTATATACATATACATATACATGTACATATTTACATTACTTAACTACTAAGAAAAGAAGGGAGAAACTTTTCATTAAAAGGAATGCCCTTATTGTCTCTACAATCTTTATGCACTATCTTTATATTTTGCTATATTGTCTCTACAACTTTATTTATTTTCAATACATGTATACATTGTCAAGTATTTTTCTTTACACTTTTGTCAATACCATCACACTACATGCCTATTTATTTCTATATATTTTGCTATTTACATTTACTCGACATTGGCTATACATCATATTTATATTTACCTATATTTTCATTTTTTATTCTTATGTTCTTTTTACATACATCATTCATCTATACATTTGTTACATCACATACACTACACTAATCCTAGGGTTAAATCAAGTTTCATCATTCTTTTGTCAAATCACTTTTTCAAAAACATTATGTCAAATCATCTTTTCAATAACTTTTTTTCACACTACTTTTTCAAGGACTTTGGTCACATTACTTTTTCAAAGAATCTTTATTAAATCACTTTTTAAAGACTTTATGTCACATACCTTACTTTTTGACTTTTTCAAATTATTTTAACTAATACTTTTTCTTTTATCTTGCAATTTATTACAAATACTAGAAATTTACAAAAGACGGGTTTTTATGTTAAGTTTGTTCATTACTTCTTTAATTCATTCGATAGTTACTTATTTTCTTACTAACATTTTTACTAAGTGTCTATACAGGTACCCGGAGACACATCCCGAAGACGACACTCGGAAGGAACCCGAAGACTTCATCGAATCCTTATACACTTTTATACTTACGAGGTACATTCTCTTTATACTCTTTTATATATTCTTTTTTTAATATACATTTTTTATAAATACTTGATACTTGATATAAATACATTTTTATACACTGTATATACTTAGTATATTATCACCTAGTGTAGCTTTTCATGAAGTCACAATATTTTAAAAACAGGTAATAATAATAATAAACAGATAGATAATCCCCCTCTAGTGTTCAGTTAAACTAAGTTTAAGGACTGTCTTCGGGCAGGCTCTGTAGGATGCTTAATACCTTCCCCACGGGATAAATAAAACCCTTATCTAGATTCTCATATGTTTCGTGGACTAAAAATGAAGTAGACACACAAATACATATAGGTTTCCTGTTTTTCCTTAAAAATATGGTGGTGACTCTAACCCTTTTTAAACCAGTTACAAGAACTGTGAAGTTACAAACTATCTTGGACCCGTTCAAAATAGGGCGTAACATGGAGGCTACAAGATAATTTGAGGAGGATCTTGAGAACAAAGAGGTCAAACAAAGAAAAAGAAACTCCTAGTTTGAAGCATGTAAATCCATGTAGTACAAGGGCAGTTTGTAGATTAAAAAACAAACAAGCAAAGTGGGAGAAAAGCACAGGTCAGAACATACAGTTGCCCTCCCAGGAAATGTAAGGATTTACACACCTCTTCCTAGGGCCAAATGGCATTCAAATCCTAAAATGCACACACAAACACATCTATGGGACTTTACCAAATTCTAAACAAGGTAAACCATCAGGAAACCTTAGCCTGATTGGCTAGTTTGTTACAACAATGGGGCCAGAAAGGACAAAGAAAGAACATTAAAATTCATGACACAATTCAAACTTAAACCAAATTACAAGCTACAAGACTTGCAAGTTTTCAGAAAAGGGAGAAACTTATAGTCTATGTTAGGTCTATGACAATGAGGACTCATTTAGTTTTTGCCAAAATTTTATCAGGAAAAGGGAGTCTGTAGTGAAACAGTTTCATAACTCAAGATTAATCTACATGTAGGTTCCAAGAACACAGATATCACAAGGAGTTCTGTCAGCCAAACAAGTTTTAAGAGAAAAGTTCTTTTTGAAAGTTCAGTGACAAAATCAAATATTTGAGAACTGTTTCTTGTAATTTTCAAACTTAGCCAACATTTTGACTTAAATAGCCTGATTATGTTGTAAATGCAGACTAAATGAAAGGACACAAAAGGGGAGGGCCAGACCAGTCAAGGCACAAAACCAAATTCTTCTAACCCCGGGTATTAGCTAGATGATCACAACAAAAGAAAACCAGACAAAGTGACACAAAATCTTAGTTAATTCTAAGTTACTCACAGATTTTCAGTACTAGGTGGTTGTATCTAATAAAAGAGACTTTATCACGTTCAAACAGATTGGGGAGGGGGGGGGGGGGGGGGGAATACAAACAAGGCACCATTGAAACAGTTGTCCAGACTACACACATAATTTGATCCTTTTTAAAGAAAATTGTCTATCTTAAGTGATCACAGCACATATGAACAAAGATCCTCCTCTTTTAAAGTCAATTACAATTTGTACACTACTACTTAACCAAATGAAAAGACTAGGCATCAGACTTATGCCAATTTGGTCAAAACTCCCCAACACTTAGCAACAAAAAAATGATTCAAGAACAGGCTTGACTCTTCACCCTTTGGCTGGCTTACAAACATATATATATAAAAAAAAAACAGTTTCCCCTTTATCCTATGTCTAGGTAGAGTAAGTTTATATGGAAAACAACCTTCTTATAAGTAAGAAACAATCTAGACCACTCATAAGAATCCAAACAAGTCATGAATGAATCATATTCACTTAAACAAATCTTAAGTAAGTTATTTCAGGAAAAGCAGTAGTTATCAGGCAAAAAAAAAAGATAAAGAAGTTTGTCAATTAGAAAACACACCCCACCAGGTTCCAGTTACAAGTTTACATCAAGTAAGTTCCCAAAGTTCACTCAACATGGTCAAGCAAATTCAAGAGGAAAGGGGCTAAATCCCATCATTAATAGACAAAACTCAAAAGGAAAAAGGAAGCAACCAAATGTAAATACAATTTTGAAAGAGAGGAAAGAATATAGACCACACCTATACCAGGCACTCCCAATCTTAACGTAGATCACATGATACCAAACTGGACAAGGAACTCAATAGCATCACAGATGACCAATCAAATGGACCAAGTTTAGCACATATGAACTCAAACCAGGACTAATCCACAAAAGAAACAATTCCCAGGGGTAACTATCAACTAAGCTAGACTATAACCATAACTACCCTAGCCATGGACCATTAATTGCAAAACTAAAAGTAAAGACTATAGACATTTCGAGTTAAAACTTGAACCTACCTCTAATACAGCCTCAGTCAAGCAGAACCAACAAGACATAAACAAATATCATAATAAAAGGAACCTCATAAACCTACTGTTCAAACTAGGGCCAAACACAAGTCCCATGCCCACTAATTCAAGAAGAAAGGCAAATACTTAAACAGATTCACTTCCTCATCAACTCCCATTTTCATCTACAAAATAAAACTAAGGACAAACCCAAGGAATACAATGGTCCAAGTTCAAACAAACTCTGCCAATGTCTATATCAAATTGAACTATGAATAAGTTGCAAGGATATAAGTAGAAATCAACCAACAATATCACCAAGTAATTAACACCAAACTCTCAGCCTAAATAAACTACCATCATAATCATGATTAGCCAATAAAGACCATAATAACTCTAAGATATAACTAAAACAAGTATTAAAAGGCTAAAATTAAAATAAAGGCAATAACAAGAGTAAGTGTTACCTTTTGTGGGCACGGCTTCGACCAAAGATCAATTTGGATAATACCTCCTCCAAGATTCAATCCCAGAATGCCAAGGAAAATTTAAAAAAAAAAAGATTTAGAACTAGGTTTTTGAGAAAATCGAAAAAACCTTAAAAGACTTTGAAAAAAATTCAATTTTAAGGACTAATATCTCAATTCCTTAGTGTTTTGTCCATTTTCCGACCTCTCTCTTTTGTGAATGGGGTTTCTATAACCCCAAAATATTTGAAACTGTCAAATACTCGATATGGGACTTGCAAGTTTTGTGCAAGTCTTTCACATAAACCCAAATCAATGGCTCAGATCTAACGCACAAATGAAATCAAAGGCTCAAAAACTCAAATCTAACAGATACATGAAAATAAAAGGGGGTGGGTATACCTTTGGGGTCTGTTTGGCTCGAATTTAGGGAGAGAAGGACAAAGCATTGAATGCTTTGCCTCCTCCCCTCTTCATACTGATGGGACACGTCGGAAATAATGGCGGGTAGGTGGTGGCAGACAGGAGCGGTGCTAGGGTTTCACCCTAGCCACCCCTTTATCCCTTTATTTGCACCGAGCCCCCCTAGGGCAATAAAATAAAATAAGCGAGGGGGGGGGGGGAGGAGTATAAGACTCCCCCTTTCTTTTAATTGCTGAGTGGGCTGGGTCGCAGTCCCTTGGACTGGCCCTGGTCCATCCGCCTTAAAAAAATGTCCTGATCCTATATATATATATATATATATATATATATATATATATACATGTGTGTATATCCACCATGTATATTGGTTTATACATGGTGTATATATATATATATATATATATATATACATGTATATAGAGGGTAGGGAAAAAAAAGACTAATGCATAAATAATAAATAATAATAATAAAAAACAATTGTTAGTCCATTAGGACTTGAACAATTTAAAAGAACAACCCTAAAAATAAATGTAAAAATCATTTTGCAGATACCGGTCTTTAAGTTAAGAAAAAAAATTGATTTTGCGAACGTGCGCAGAATCCGGATTTTGAGGGTAAAATGGTCATCCCTTTTAATTACTCAAAATGCCTTGGACAATAAAACTAGAATAAAATTGCTCATTAATCTAATTTTCCTGATTTAATTAACTGAATGAATAATTATTCAAAAGGGATTTTCTTGCCCCTTCGAGTAATTACAATTTCTTCAAAATAAATTTCCACAAAATTAAAGTACTTCAAATGTTTCTTTATCAACTCAAAAGTACTTCAAATTGTCCCAAATAATTTCATAAAATTACCTAGACCCCCTTAGGGGTGCACAACTGATTTTATTTATTGTCTAAGAACTCCAAGCACTTAAAATAGATCTCGGGAGGTCAAAAATTAGGTGTCAACACATATTATTTCAGCTGATGGTATTCGGGTGGATACCCTGATGATCGAAGCCGTAAAGACTTGGCCAAGGCCTATAACACCTATGGAGGTTAGTTTTCTGGGGTTGGTTGGTTATTATCAAAGATTTGTAGAAGGTTTCTCTTCCATCTCTGCACCACTGACAAAGCTGACTCGGAAAGTAGCTAAATTTCAATGGACAGATGCTTGTGAACGTAGTTTTCTAGAGCTGAAGAATAGATTGACTTCAACCCCGGTTATGACACTTCCAGAAGGATCGGAAGGCTATGTTGTCTATTGTGATGCTTCAGGCGTTGGGTTAGGTTGTGTGTTGACGCAGCATGGAAAGGTGATTGCTTATGCTTCAAGGCAGTTGAGAAAACATGAGAAAAACTATCCGACCCATGATCTAGAGTTGGCTGCAGTGATTCATGCATTGAAGATGTGGAGGCATTATTTGTATGGTGTTTATGTTGATATTTATACAGATCACAAAAGTCTTCAGTATATTTTCAAGCAGAAAGAGTTGAATTTACGGCAAAGGCGATGGTTGGAGCTGTTGAAAGATTATGATGTTAGCGTCCCATATCACCTAGGGAAGGCGAACGTCGTAGCTGATGCTCTTATCCGTAGATCTATGGACAGCTTATATGATGTTCGGCCAGAGAAAAGAGAGTTAGCTCGTGAGCTTCAGTAGTTAGCTAGCCTAGGAGTTCGATTAATGGATGCAGGCAATATGAGAGTTACCATTCAGAATTCAACTGTTTCGTCATTGGTGGTTGAGGTGAAAGAACGCCAGTATGAGGATTATGTATTAGTTCAGTATAGAAATACACTCCCTCAAAAGAAAAAGTCATCCTTTGATATTTCTGCAGATGGAGTTCTCCGATGTCGAGGCAGATTGTGTGTTCCTGATGTTGCAGGATTACGTCATCATATTTTGGAAGAAGCCCATTGTTCCCGTTATTTAGTTCATCCGGGAGCGACGAAAATGTATCATGATCTTAAATCCATATATTGGTGGGACGGAATGAAGAAAGACATAGCAGAATTCGTAGCTCAATGTCCAAACTTTTAGCAAGTAAAGATTGAGCACCAAAAGCCCGGCGGATTATTGGAAGCTATGGAAATCCCGACTTGGAAATGGAAAGTGATTAATATGGAATTTATTGCAAGCTTACCCCGTTCTCAGTGAAGGTATGATTCTATATGGGTAATTGTGGATAGACTCACGAAATCAGCTCATTTTCGACCAGTCAGAACTACATACGCAGCTGAGGATTATGCAAAGCTTTATATCATAGAGATAGTACGACTCCATGGTGTTCCAGTATCTATTATTTCTGATAGGGGAACCCAGTTCACATCCAATTTCTGGAAGTCTTTCTAAGAAGGTTTGGGGACTCAGGTGAGCCTTAGCACAGCATTTCACCTGCAGACTGACGGACAAGCTGAGCATACCATTCAGACTTTCGAGGATATGCTACAAGCATGTGTGTTGGACTTCGGAGGTAGTTGGGATAATCACTTACCACTTATTGAATTCGCTTATAACAATAATTATCATTCTAGCATCCAAATGGCCCTGTGTGAGGCTTTATATGGGCGCATGTGTAGATCACCAATTAGGTGGTTTGAAGTGGGAGAAAATAAGTTAATAGGGCCAGAATTGATCCAGCAAGCCATAGAAAAGGTCAAACTTATTCAGGATCGATTATTGGCAGCTCAACGTCGTAAGAAATCTTATGTAGATAATCGTCGACAAGACTTGAAATTTCAAATTAATGATTGGGTATTCTTGAAACTGTCACCTATAAAAGGTGTGATGATGTTTGGAAGGAAGAGATAGCTTAGTCCTCGGTATATTGGGCCTTACAAGATTGTACGCAAGGTAGGCCAGGTGGTTTATGAGTAAGACCTATCTTCGGACTTGGAGGAAGTCCACCCAGTTTTTCATGTGTCGATGCTTCGCAAGTGCATTGGAGACCCTTCCAGAATTGTACCTATGGATGATGTCCAGGTCACCTAGCAATTGTCCTATGAAGAAATTCCTATTCTTATTCTAGATAGACAAGTTCGGAGACTCAGAACCAAAGATGTAGCCTTAGTTAAAGTGATATGGAGAAACAATAATAGAGAGGAAATGACTTGGGAAGCTGAGGAAGATATGAAGTTCAGATATCCACATTTTTTTCCACCCCCAGAGGAGGTTCAGACAGAGCCACCATTATCTTCAGGTACGTAATGCTTCTTTTTACAATTTCTCAATCGTGTGTGGCCCTTATTATTGTGGTTATTAGAGCCCTGTGAGGAATTATGTATTTTGGGTTATCATGAAAGGATGACAGTGGTATAGTTACAGGGGACACTCTGGCGAAGTTTTTGCAAAATTCCTATGAGTGCAACATTCGAGGACGAATATTTCTAAGGGGAGAAGGATGTTACACCTCCTAGTTCCGTATGTTAAGAATTGTCATATGTTAGTCATTCTAGTCTTGGACTGGGATTAGCTTTGAGGTTATATGACACTAATAATGTTTATGTTATGTATGTGAAGGGTTAGGTTTATGCTTAGTAAGTATAGGAAGGATTAGATGTTAAAATGAATCAAAGAGAGCAATTTTATCGGAAGTGAATTTTGACGGACCGTAGGATATTTGACGGCCCATCAAATGGTGGAGCCTCCACCGTGAAATGGTCACAGAGAGGTCTGGTAGTTTGGGCTATTTGACGTACCGCAAGACGTTTAACGGTCCGTCAAAATAGTTGTCAAAGTTGCCGGCGGGATTTTAAGTGAAGCTTTATATATTTCCTTTTTCCCCATTTGGCTTCATTATTTCCCCATTTCAGACCCTAGAGCTCTCCAAAACCCTCTCCCCAAGTTTATGTACTAATCCACACCAAACCCAAGAGGATCAAGAGATTCAAGTGCTAGAAAGCTTATTAGGGTTTGTGGAGCTCAAGAATTCCTTTGGTGTTGAAGTTGGAGGTTTCACTCTAGTGGAATAAATTGGTCCAAGGCTTGTTCTTGTGTGATTACGGTAAGCTTTTACATCTATTGTATGTAGTTAAGGTTGTTTGATTGTTATACAACTTAGTTGAAGAAGAAAAAATGAAAAGAGAGTTCAAATATGAGTTTGAAGATATTTTGAGCTATAAATTAACTTGAGTTATAATTTTTGTTGTGTCATGAGTATAATCTTGTTATGGGTGGTAATAATGATGATGAGGAAGTGTGTATATGGAGTTGTGTGCAAAATTATCATGATGGTTTGATGATGAAAAGGAGTTTTAGGGTTGAATGGAGCGTAACTTGAATGAAGTCTCTTAATTATGGTATCGTGGTGTTGATTGGGAGTTGTTTTGGAATTTGGTAGATGTAGATTAAATAGGAGAAATGATGCCCAATTTTCGTTAGCTCACAAATTATACTAGTTTGAACTGAAGAATATCTTTAAGACCTAACCTTGGTATGAATCCTCTTGAATGTAGATTTTTTCGGACTTTGGAGGAGAACGTTAAGTAGTTAAGAAGACGTAAAGGTATGTAAGGCTAACCCTTCTTTCTTAAGGCATGATCCCATTGCTGTGAACCTATACATGATATTCATAATGTCTCCCATGATGACTCCATTCCTAGAAGTGCTAAAGCTCATAGTTCTTGGAACTCTCATGATATCATTGATCTCACCCTACGATAGTTGATCTTATAAGGAAAGATATAGTGATGACAATGATGATGTTGCTTTTACTTACGTATTCCTATATGTATATTTATATATAAAGCTACGATGTGACACCGAGCTTATATGGCCAGATATGATATCTATTGCGCACACACCACTGCAGTTGGGTATGGACAACACCGAGTGTTCTATGGCCGGGTATGGATAACACCGAACCTATATGGTCGGGTATGGTATCATTATATATGTATATGCTTGGGATGTTTTCTTTAGAGAAAGTTTAAGTAAGCATGATGAACGTCTCAAGGGGTATAAATGGCACTTCTATCTTATGTTACTCTTCATGCTTATATCATGTTACTATTCATGCCTTACATACTCAGTACATTGTTCGTACTGATGTTCCTTTGTTTGTGGACGCTGTGTTCATGCCCACAGGTAGACAGGGAGACAGACCAGACCTATAGGCTGCTTCGTCAGTGATTGCATAGCAGCGCTTCTTTTGATCTGGAGCTGCAGTAGATGTTATTATTCTTTTGTGTACATATATGCGCATGGCGGGGTCCTGTCCCGTATTTATGATATTACATACTCTTCGTTGAGGCTCGAAGATAGATGTGGATAGCTAGATATCCCTCATCCTTATCGGCTCACATTTTGTATATTATTTTGATAGCCTTGCCGGCTTGGGAATATATAGGCATAGTTAGTGATGTTTATATAAAGGCGCCTACTTTCGATGAAATTCGTGTTATTTGGCGCATGGTAATTATGAGTTAGCCATGTGGCTCACCTAGATGTGGTTATGAAAATATGTTAGGGGGTACTCAGTAGGTTAGTTCCGGGTGCCCGTCATGGCCTTACGGTTGGGCTGTGACAAAACGTTACCCTATACACGCACTATCTAAGTTACAAAAGTTCAAAACAGCAAAAATTAAACTTGGGCTGCCTCCCAAGAAGAGCTTGATTTAACGTCGCGGCACGACGGTGATACCATTTTATTCCTGATCAGGATGTTCCGGGTCAGCATTAGTTCCCAGATGCTTTAACCGGTACCGATCGACAATTCTATCCCCCTCAATGCAACCATAGTAGTGCTTCAGCCTCTGCTCGTTCACCTTAAATGTTCGAGTTCCATCTTCGGACTTTAATTCAAGAATCCCATGACACTCTTGGCTTCGTTATTAGGTAAAGACACCGCTTCTACCCATTTGGAAACATAGTCAACAACCAACAAGATGTACTTCATGCCACGGGAGTTTACAAATGGCCTCATAAAATCAATCCCCCAGACATCGAACACCTCAACTTCCATCACAAAGTTCATAGGCATCTCTTTCCTCCAACTAATATTCCCCTACCGTTGGCACTGATCACACGACTGCACCATCAGATTAGCATCATGAAAGAGAGTAGGCTAATAGTAACCACATTTGAGAACCTTCGTAGCAGTCCTCGTACCAGTATGATGTCCCCAAACTGGAGAGTCGTGGCAAGCTTTCAGAATCTCCAACACCTCACTCTTTGGAACACAACGCCGGATAATGTTATCAGTGCAAGTTCTGAATAGGTATGGCTCATCCCAACAGTACTGATGAGAATCCTGCAAAAACTTCTTATTCGGGTAAGATTTGATCTCGTCAGGAATTATACCAGTCACCAAGTAATTAGCCAAATCTGTATACCAAGGTGCCACTTGCATAGACATCGCTAGAACTTGCTCATCCGAAAAAACATCATCAATATCAAGTTCCTCAGCTGGCACCCCAGTTTCCTTAAGCCTAGAGAGGTGGTCAGCGACTTGATTTTCGAACCCCTTTCGATCTTTCACCACGAAATCGAACTCTTGTAACAAAAGGACCCAAAGAATCAGTCAGGGCTTAAATTCCTTCTTTTCCATAAGATACCTCAACGCAGCATGATCATTGTACACCACAACCTTGGACCCCAACAAATAGGACCTAAACTTCTCGAAAGCATACACTATAGCAAGCAGCTCCTACTCAATCACCGTGTAGTTCATCTGCGCCACATTAAGAGTCCTACTAGCATAGTAGATCGGGTATATAATTTTATTGTGCCTCTGGCCAAACACAACACCAATCGCGAAACCATTCGTATCACACATCAACTCAAACGGCAGGGACCAATAAGGAGTAACAATACCAGGAGCAGAAGTGAGACGTTCCTTCAATTCATTAAATACATTTCAACACTTGTCATCAAACGCCTTTCGGCACTTGTCATCAAACGCCTTTCGGCACTTGTCATCAAATACAAACTTAGCCTCTTTTTCAAGAAGCTTGCACATCGGGCTAGCAATCTTGCAGAAATCTTTGATGAAGCGCCTATAGAACCCGGCATGTCCCAAGAAACTCCGGACACCTTTGACTGAGATAGGTGGAGGAATTTTTGCAATCACATCTATCTTTGCTCGATCGACCTCAATTCCCTTTTCAGAGATTTTGTGACCGAGGACAATCCCTTCCTTCACTATAAAGTGACACTTCTCTCAATTTAGCACGAGATTTGTCTCTTCACATCTTTTCAGCACTTGACCTAGATGGTCAAGACAGTCATCAAACGAATCACTCACAATAGAAAAATCATCCATAAACACTTCCATGAAGTCTTCTACCATGTCAGAAAAGATAGTTATCATGCACCTCTGAAAGGTTGCTGGTGCATTACATAACCTAAAGGGCATCTGTCTGAACGCAAACGTCCCATAGGACAAGTGAAAGTCGTCTTCTCTTGATCTTCTAAGGCAATGTTGATCTGATTATAGCAAGAGTACCCATCTAAGAAGCAATAGTAAGACCTCCCAGCCAGCCTATCAAGCATATGATCAATGAAAGGCATGAGAAAATGATCTTTACAAGTAGCTGAGTTCAGCTTCCTATAGTCCATGCAAACACGCCATCCAGTAACTGTACGAGTGGGAATCAACTCATTATTTGCATTAGGCACCACAGTGATACCTCCCTTCTTCGGAACACATTGAACTAGACTAACCCACTTATTGTCTGCAATCGGATACACTACCCCAGTATCTAAACCACTTTATGATCTCCTTTTTCACGACCTCCTGCATGTTTTGGTTCAATCTTCGCTGATGTTCAACACTCGACTTGTTGTCCACCTCTAGCTGAATTTTATGCTCACAAATACCAGAAGGAATACCCCAAATATCTGTTATGTTCCAACCAATAGCACGCCTTTACTCGCTCAAAATCTCCAATAATTGCTCAATTTATTCCTCAGTCAGTAATACTGAAACAATCACAGGAAATGTCTTATTCAGACCAAGGAACTCAGACCTTAAGTGTGATGAGAGATGCTTAAGCTCAAGCTTTGGTGGCTCAATAATAGAAGGTTTCGTTGGTGGAGTGGTTCTATTTGCAAGGTCAAGATCAAGCTTTCTTGGGTGGTAAGCGTAAGAACCCAGACCCTCAAGTGCATTTACAGTTTCCACGTAGCCCTCCATATCATCAGCATCAAAGTTTACCAGAATAGCAGCAAGAGCTTCTCCCAAACTTTCTTCTTCCATTTTATGTTCGACAACATCATCAATCCCATCAAAAGAATCAATAACCGAGATATTCTCATAAGTACTCAGAAACTTCATCCCCTTACTTTCTTGGAAAGTCACCTCTTCATCATTCACTCGGAACTTGATTTCATTCTTTTCAGAGTCCATAAGCACTCTGCCCATAGCAAGGAAAGGTCTTCCCAAGATGATGGGAATATCTTTATCAACTGCATAATCCAGAATAATGAAATCAGCAGGCAACATGAACTTACCCATTTGTATCAACACATCATCTACAACCCCAACTAGCTTCTTGATGGATCTGTCCGCAATTTGTAATTGCATAAAAGTCGGTCTAGGCATTCCCAATTCGGATTGCTTGAAAATAGCAAAGGGCATTAAATTGATGCTCGCCCAATTATCACACAGAGCACGAGCGAATGCATGAATTCTAATATTACACAGAATGGTAAATGCCCCTAGATCTCCCTTCTTCTGAACTGTGGTGGAAGCGATAATTGAACTCACGCGGTGAGTTAAATTCACTGTCTCATGTTGAACAGGCCTCTTCTTCATAAGCAGGTCTTTCACGAACTTAGCAAATCCAGGCATCTCTTTCACAGCATCTAAGAATGGAAAATTCACCGTTAGCTGCTTCAACTGATCATAGAACTTTTGACACTTAGCATCATCATTTTTCTTTTCTAACCTCTGAGGAAAGGGAGGTTTTGCTTTGTACATCTGAGTCAAAGGGTGAAGAGCCCCTTTTATCATTTGTTTCCTTGTATCAGCAGCAACCTCTGGAATATCAGCAATTTTTTCTTCACCACGGACCTCAACATCCATAATAGGTACATCAGACTGCATCTCTTCTTTCTCATTAATCATATCTATATCAACCACCTTCTCATCAACACTTTGAAGTATTTTACCACTCCTCGTGCTAATAGCAAAAGTACGTTACACACCACCACCTCCATTCTTAGGGTTTGGAATTGTATCACTAGGAAGTCCTTCCTTTCTAGCAGGATGTTGTTCTCTAGAAAAATCACGCATCTGTTGTTCAAGGTTTTGAATAGCTGCTGAATGAGAAACCATTATCTCTGATAGCCCAGATAATGTCTTTTCAGTATTCGTCTGACTTGCCAACACTTTTCAAGCATTAACTCCAACCTCGAACTACATTAGTCATTAGACTGCCTTTTTGGTGGAATGTAAGGGTTGGAACTTCTGTTTCCAAAGTTATCATTGTTGTTGTTGTTGTATCTACCTTGGTTCGTTCCACCATAGTTGTTATTGTAGTTCCCTTGGTTGTTGTTGTAGTACTTCCCTTAGTTGTTGTTGTTGTATGCACCCTACCCTTGTTAAGGTCTCCAGTATCTTTGAATTGGTCCAGGAATTTCCCCTTTTCGCGATGTAGTCTGCATATTGAACATTAGAGGGGGACCCTCTTGATATGGACCCTCATGGACTTGGTACATTCCATGCGGCATACCTGAGATATCTTCAAAAACGTTTACCTTCTTCGACTCCCTCTTATCAATCCTCTTCGTCAGTAAAGAGATATTCGTGGCCAATTGTGCCAATGCCTGCTATTTCTCCTGGTTATCCTTCACAATATTTTGGATCAATGGTGTCCCAAGTGATAAACCATCAGAATTACTCGAGTTCTATGCTTGACTGTGTGTAGTCAATAAATCAAGTATATCAGTAATAGCAGCATAGGACTTATTCATGAAACACCCACTAGCAGCATTATTGGCGATTTCTTGAGTCATAGGATCCAAACCTCTGTAGAACGTCTCTTTCAGAATATGAGCTGGGAAACCATGGTTCGGACTCCTGTCCAAATATTCTTTGTACCTCTCCCAAGCTTCAAAAAGTTTCTCCCCATGACGTTGTTTGAACTCGTAAATTTTATCACGAATCTCAACTCTTTTACTCGGGGGATACCATTTCCTGAGAAACACTTTGACTATCTCTTCCCATGTAGCAATAGAGTTTCGGGGTAGATTTGTGAACCATTTTCTCGCTTCTCCGGCTAATGAATATTTGAAGAGTTTCAGCTGAATTTCTTCTTAAGACACACCCCTCTGGATATGATGAGAGCATACCTCTAAAAAGTTTGTTATATGCAGGTGAGGATCATCATCGACTGCATTCCGAAAGTATCCTTCTTGTTTGAGCATATGATAGAGGGATTGGTCAAACTTAATAGTAACAACAGTCACCCTAGGATGAGGGATTGGTCAAACTTAATAGTAACAACAGTCACCCTAGGATGAGGGACTGGTCAAACTTATTAGTAACAGCAGTCACCCTAGGATGAATTATTGCAGATGCAAAGTCTTCCTCCATATCTGACTCATCAACAAAAACGTTGTCGACTGGAAGTTCGTTATTGTCCATGATCACTTGGTTTACAAGGTAGCAAACAAGGTGTGTTGGAATAGGATAAAGACTTCAAGAAGAGTAACATTATTTAGTAATTTCAAAACCGTATTCCCTGGCAACAGCCCCAAAATTTGATACGCTCAAATTACACCTTTTAATAGCGTAAAGCGGACGATGTCAAATATAGTAACCCAACAATGTTGGGGTCGAATCCCACAAATAATATGGTGTGAAAAGTTTACTAAATAAGTATTATACTAATCTTGCGATCCTGGTGTATTCCAGAAAAAAGGGTTTTATAAAAGTTTTGGGTTGTGGACTAATTTAGATTGACTAGTAATTTAAAGTTGTAAATATATGGGTAAAAAGAACCAAGGTTGTGTCCCCGTCACATAAAGTGTATGATCATGAGTTTTGATTTTGATATACTTCTAATGGATTATTGTATGGATGCACTTAACCTCTATGTGAATCTAGACTATTTCCCAATAAGAAAAGATTATTTCTTTCTATGCTTTTTCCAAAGATAAGAAAGTATGCATGAAGAACGGTTAATTATGCCAAGTAAATTCCTCTTATTACTAAGTGAATTTATTAAACAAGATTTAAAGCCTCGAGTTCTTGTTATTTGTTCTTACCAAACCCTAGTTATTTTCTCAAATAAACAAAAGTTTATGGCGCTAGCTAATGTTTGCATCCACTAACTATATGATTAAAACGAAGAACAAGTAAAACCTAACAATCCATTATGCGTATATCAATCACAATCCCCAATCACAAAACATCCATCCTTGAGTTCACAACCTTAGTAAAGAAATTTAGCTACTCATAAATAATTGAGATCATAATGCTTAGGAATGATTGATTGGAATTGAAGAGAAAATAATTGCAATTGTTTGTAATCCCAAAAAGACTTCAAAAACTATGAGTATTCAATGCTAAGGAAATAAAACTGAAATCTAGTAAATTGTAGCCTACAAGAAACCTGCATTAGGTATTTATAAGAGTCTAAGTCGTGAAAAACATGTTGACAAAATTGCCCCCGACGGATCAACATACGGACCGTAAACATTATACGGTCGGTAAAATTATTGTTCCTGTCCGTAAAATCTCCTTCTACGCTCCCTTTTTATGGACCGTAAATACTTTACGGTCCGTATAACTGGTCCGTAAATTCTTCTTTCAGTTGAGATTTGTTATAACTGATCTACGGTGGGATTAATGACCGTAAATAATGTACGGTCCATACTTTCTGCCGTGAATTCCCTCTTCAAGTATGAGACTTCTCTATCACTGATCTACGGTTGAATTGATGGTCTATAAATATTATACGGTCCGTCTTTTTGCTTCGTAAAATCCCAGCTTCAGTTATTTCTCTTTCTTGAACATCTCTTTAAGCCATTTTCACGACTTTCGCCACAAACATGATAAATACCTGCAACATAACACAAACACATCAAAAGACTCAAACTTGCTTGTAAAACAAGTAAAACTCGCCGTCAACAAGCATCAAATGTGTCGAAATTTCGCGACACATCAATTGTGCCACTAATTATGTGAAAAGCTTAAGTTCTATATGATGATTCAAACATATTTACACGATTAAGAATTTGTTATCTCAAGTTAAAATTCATTAATAGTGTAAAATGTTTCTTACAGTAATCAATGTATAACATGTTACAAATTCATTGAATCAAGTCTCCATTTCTGAGATTATGTTTCCAATGATCATGATATCAAATCAAGGGACGTATACAAAATATCATCTATAATTTGTGTTAAACGTGATATAAGGAACCCACCAAGTCACGTACCAGCAGGCAGTGTTCAAAAATAAATGATCAATGATTACTGTTAATCAGCAGGCCGGACAATTTTGCCTCAAAGACGCGCATATATATAGACATATTTTATTGCAACTTGTTTGATAAATGCCTTCAAATACTTAAATCCCACCACGAGTATGTCAAGCAAGCTGTCAAAGGTTTGCGTGGTATCTGCAACTTTTTACGGCCAACTACTTTAAGCCGACATAAAATTTAAGTTATTTCCTTTTCAGAATCCCTATCACATATATAGTAACTAGTTTGGATAATGACTAATTTATTTAGAAACAGTTTTCTAGTCACAAGTGGTTGAACTGATAAAGAACAGAAAATCATATAGTAAATTAAATCAACTGGGTGGGAATTAAGGCATGGGATGTAGACGGATATAAGTTATGGTATTAAGGAGTCTCAAGAGAAGTAGAAATGGAGTAGGTATTTTAGTATGAAACTCTGTGAGCAATTGGCAGAAGTTAAGAGGGTGAATGATAGGATGATGGCTATTAAGTTAGTTGTTGCAGGACTGACTCTTAACATAATTAAAGCCTACGCTCCACGTACAAGCGGACTTGGACGAGGAGGTCAAAAAGCTCTTTTTGGAGGACTTGGACCAGGTAATACGAGGTATTCCTCACACTGAGAAGGTATTCTTAGGAGTAGATTCAATTGTCACATCGGGGCAACTTTGAGGGGTTATGATGATGTGCATGACGATTTTGATTTTGGGGATAAAAACGAAGGAAGAGTTGCATTTTTGGATTTTGCTAAAACTTTGGTTTGCTGATAGCAAACTCGAACTTTCAGAAGAGGGGTTGGGGAGGGGGGCACTTAGTCACCTTTCGTAGTACAGTGGCAAAGACTCGAATCGATTACCTACTTCTTAGGAAAAATGATAGAGGTTTATGTAAGGTTATCCCGAGAAAGAACCTCACAACTCAGCATAAGCTCTTGGTAATGGATCTAGAGATTAAATGGAAGAGGAAGAGGAGAGCTTTGGTTGACCAACCAAGGATCAAGTGGGGAGGGGAGGGGGGTGGGGGTTGACTATGGAAAAAATCTATGAGTTGGGGGAGAAGCTGATGGCTATGGGGCCTTGGGAGATTAGTGGGAATGCATATAGTATGTGAAAAGGAAAGTAAATAGAGAGAAGTCAGGGGTCTCTAAGGGTAATCTCGGGGACACAAAGGGGACTGGTGGTAAAATGGAAAGGTCCAGGGGAAAGTGGAAGCCAAGAAGGTTGTGTACATAAACTTGATGGAAAACAACAACGAAGACGAAAAGAGGAAGAATAGGGGTAGAGTTGTACTTGTGACATAAATTATAGTGATTAAGGACATGTATGAAGGAGCCAAAACTCAAGTGAGATCAGTGGGAGGAGACTCGAAACACTTTCCAGTCCAGATCGAGCTGCAGCAGGGATCAACTCTCAGCTCATTTTTATTTGCCTTGGTAATGGATGAATTGACATGACATATTCAGGAGGACATATGATGATGTATGTTACTCGCAGAAGGCATAGTATTAATTGAAGAGACACGCGACAGAGTTAATGATAGATTGAAAATATGTAGACAGACCCTCTAGTCTAAGGCTTCAGGATGAGCAGGACTAAAACAGAGTACACGGAGTGCAAGTTCAGTGTCGCATCACATGAAGCAGATGAGAAAGTGATGATTGATACACAAGTCATTCGCAAGAGAGGTCGCTTCAAGTATCTTGGGTATATAATCGATGTGCCGCATTTGCAACCAGACCCCTGTAGTATATAAGGGACATATTTCGGGATTTCAAGTTATTCTCACATATTTTGGTAGCCATACCTCACCAGTACTTTGTTGGATCGGTCAATGATACCTACTGAGTACCCGCTATTTATGTACTCATGCTACACTTGTTGCACTTTTTGTGTAGATACTAATACTGTGGCAGCGGTGTTTGAAAGCGGGCTTAGAGCTTGATTTGAAGATATTAGGGTGAGTTGTTTGACTATTTCGTAGCACCGTGAACTCCATCCGTACCTTTTACTACTGCTCTATTTTCTCCAGACAATGTATTTTTGCTACGAGATTTATGTATTTATTCAGTTCTAATGATCTTGACTCATATTGCTAGTTCTTAGAGGGTTTTTGTATTTATCTCGCGCTTTTGACTTTATGATATCTATTTATAACTTATCAGCAGCTTGCAATGCTTATTCACTGTTTCTTAAAAAAAATGATTTGTATTGAAATTGGTTTGCCCTATCGGGTTGGAATGTAGGTAGCATCCCGACTTAGGTATATTGGATCATGACACTGATTGAATGGATATTGAGTAATGCTAATTCCCCGTGGAACTTATGGAGAATAGGAGGCAATTGAATTTATTTGAAAGAAAAGAGTGTACGATACAGTTTTAGGTACGTAAAGCAATTGTGAACTACACTGTAAAAGCTAGCCTGGTTCAAAAATGTCCAGCAACTTTCCCAGGATGGCCAGGGCTAGGGATGAACTTAATATAGATACTATATGGCATTTCCCTGCTCTAGGATGATGCATATGAAGAATTCTTTATATCTGGATATAAATATGCATATAATGTATCTTTTTAATGTTCATTGACGGTCATACATGTATAGGGGAGGGACAATATAGTACTCTCTCCGTATAGACAGATTATTTAAGTGCTGACTTAGAATTCCTATATTCCTTTATAAGATGTAGCATGTTCCATCCTCAGTAGAGGTGGATGATTTAACCCAAAAAGCAATAATAAATAAAAGAAGGAACGGGCAAAGGCACTGTCAGATAATAGTCTAAATGTAGCATGATCACTATCTACAGTCATAGTTTCTTCAATAGTTTTAACTACTTGTTTGAGACTTATTTTCTCAAAAGTACCCATCTGAGGAGTATCATATTCCTCTTTCTTACTGTTTTTAACAGTTCTTTTTCTACTTATAAAATTCATGATATGAAATCGTTGAATTACATCACCTATTACTACTGGAATACCATGGCTCTGATACCATTAAGATAGCAGGATCGCACCGCCACATAATGTCATCTAGGTAACAATAGTTTTACTAGGTTACTAACCCTGGCGTTGTGGTTGTTCCTTACCAGAACAAGTCCAACAAACGCCCTAAAACGCCATCCTCGGCTAAGCGGGCTAACAACAGGACCACCGCCTGGTTATGAACAGTCCGCCTGGGTCAGTCTCTACCTAACCTTGAACATCATGTTTTGGCTGTGATCATGTTGCATTAAAGCATTATTACCATGATCTCAGTAGTCTAGTGTGACGTAATTCAACGGAGTATTTAGCCTATAAGGTTAAAAATGAACTGAATTATAAATAAAATAAACAAAAAGGAAAATAAAAAAATTATACCTTAAATACGAAGGTTGTGCTCAGCAAAAGAAGATTTATAAAAACAAACTTTTATTTATAATAGAAAGATTTACAAGGGAGAGAGTGGGAGAGAGCATGTGCTTGGGGGATCCAAGACTTGCCTTCTTCCTAAGAAGAATGATTCGTATATAACGGATCATGAGTACTAAACAACAAAATCAAAAAGTAAATGGCCGACAACATTATGGCCAGATAAAAAGAAAGGCGGAGAGAAAAAAGAAAAAGTGGTTGAAAGTGATCAAAGTGAAAAACATAATTATTACAATACAAATAATTAAAGTTGCTTTATAAAAGCATATTCCTTCGTTATTAAAGTAGCCGCCTAGTGAAGGGTCCTACCAATTATTTCATCGGTGTCTTGCCCTTGTCCTTTGTAGAGCTAGAAGATTCTTCCGTTTGGCCAATGAATTGGGCCGCAAATTGTGAAAAGTACTCGGTATTATCTAGACTTTGAGATTCTCCTGCTAAGACTTGGGTATTATAGTCTTCTTCTTCTTCTTCTTCTTCATCATCATTATCAGTGATATGACAAACAGACGTCATTGATGTATTCCAAATTAAGATGCTGCATTAAATTACACTTAAATTCTTCATCTGGATTTTTCGAGCAATGTGCTCAAAAGGACTGGAAACTTCCTTTTGTCTGGAATTAATGGAGTCCTTATAATGTGCAATGGTGGTTTTAATTTGACTTATTAAATCTTGTCCTGGGATAGTGCTATCTTTTGATTTTTGAATCAATTTTTTTCAGAATTTTGTATAAAAAAATTCTGTTTAAGCAAGGCATATTTTGCAGGATATAACCCACTTCAACGGACCATTTCATAATCCATGGAATAGAAAATTCTATGAAGAAGTACATATTAGGAATTTATTCAGAGAAAGTAATATTATTTTCCAAATTTATATTTTTTGGAGAAACATCAACCTATTCAGTATATAAACTCTTGAAGGGTTCTGGTAAAGATTTGACCATTGGACCATAATGGATCCACCATTGATAAAACAAATTAGGAATGCCCTGTTTATAAACATTGTCACAGATTTTTATAAACCATGAGTGTTTCCTATGAGGATTCTCATATAAAAAGGCTTTATTAAAGCTTTCAACATAATCCCACTAATTAAATTTAACTAGGACCTTTTGTTCAGGATGGATATAATCCCTATCCTTTAACGGACTTATTCCCCATTCATTTGGAGAAAAGATCCTTTTTATAATAATTTTTGAAAAGTTATAAACTTTTTTGGTATTAGCAGGATAAAAATGCTGGAATTCAGCTGACCCTGTATATGGAAGGATCATTTCATAATTCATCCGATATTTATAAGTCAGACTAGCGTATGACGCTGTATCAAAATATCTTTGCATTATATGCCAAGGTTCATATTTCCATTGGAGATCATCATTCTCAAGGAGAATTAATAACTCTCGATGAGTATTTTCTTCGTATGAATCAGTGTCCTCATTATCATTAACTACGAGATCACTGGAATATGATGGAGGCATATTATCCCCTTTTTTCTGTGCTTCTATAAAAGCAAGATATTCAGCATAAGTGATTTATTTCTGGGTATTACCAGAAGTTTCTGCAATATTATCGGCTATTAGTCTTTTCTTACCCATTTGGGCAAGAACGGTGCCTCTACCCGTTCCTTTTTGTCATCTTCCCCTTCCTCTATTAGAGGGAGGTGTCAATGTGGATCTCATCTTGCAAATGAGAAAATGACAGTTATGAACTTAAATATTCTATAGTGAGAAAATCAGGGAGACTATTATCTGATCCCTTTTTATAATGAATTTCGAAATCAAATGGTGCTAAAAGAGCTTGCCATCTGGCAAACATTTGTTTAGAAACATCATGTTTGCAATCTTTATTAAACATAAATTTAGCTGCTTGGCTGTCAGTTTTTATCAAAAACTTTTGATTATATAAATCACCTTGAAATTTAAGAACACATTTAACTATAGCAAGAATTTCTTTTGCTACAGTAGCATAGTTCTTTTGACTATTATTCCATTTGCCAAAATAAAACTGGACTAAATATTCTTGTTTATCATTCGGAGAAAGTTGTTTAAGTATTCTTCCATAGTCATTATCAGAGGCATCGGTTTTAATAATTTTTTGCCAGTTAGGATTGGCTAAAGTAAGACAACGAAGATTATTAACTTTCTTTTTGATTTTTTGAACTGCTTGTGTGTGAGCATCAGTCCAAGATTTTGGAAACTTTTTTAATCTATCATATAAAATAGATGTGTCTTGGGCCAAATCTTTATAAAATGGTGAAATATAATTTAAGCTTCCAAGAAATCTTTGAAGTTGAGTTTTATCAGTAATAATATCAGGAAATTTAAAAGCAAATTCTATATTTCTATTAATAGGAATAATTTTTCCCTTTTCAATATTATGACCTAAAAATCTGACTTTTGTTTGAAAAAGAGACATTTTTGGTTTAGATATAACCAAACCATTTTGAATAATGATTTTCTTGAATATATCATGTTTAAAATGCATTTCAATAGTATTTGAAAATACCAAAATAATCGATATAAACAGTGATAAAATTGCTATAAGCCATAAAAATATCATTCATAATTTTTTGAAATTCTAAAGGGGGCATTCTTCAGTCCAAAAGGCATAACATTCCATTCAATTGTCCAATTGGAACATTAAAAGCAGTTTTATATTAATCTGCTTCGCCTATTTGGATATGCCAATAACCTGATTTTAAATCAAATTTAGAAAATATAATCGCATTATGAAGACGATCTAATAAATCCTTTTATTAGGAATTGGATAACGAATCCATTTTAAAACTTTAATAAGAGGTTTATAATTTATCACCAATCTTGGGACTCCTCGTTCCTGTTCAGCATGTTTATTAACATAAAAAGTTGTGCATGACCATGGAGATTTCGAAGATCTTATAAGACCTTTTTGTAAGAGAGAAGAAATCTCATTTTTGCATAATTCCAAATATTCGGAATTCATTTGGCATGGTCTTGCTTTAGTAGGAATATTATTTTCAGAAAAAAATTCTTCATATGGAAGAGTGACAATATGTCTTTTCCTGTCCCAAAAAGCATTAGGATGGTAACTACAAATTTGTAGAGAAAATTAATTTTTTTATAAACTCAATTTTTTCCTGTAATTTAGGATATTGTAAAATATTTTCAATTTGAAGAGTATAAATTTCTTGTTTGAGAAAATTTAATTTGTTGATGTTTATTCATCAACCTATCTTTTATTTCATTTAAAATCCTGGAAAAAGGTTCAGTTATAAACTCGAATTTAATAGGTTTGTCATCATAGGATCCTATAAAACCTTTATCATCCATCCATTGAATAAGAAATAATTTATGGATGAATGGAGTTCCCAAAATAACTTGATTTGAAATATTTTTTACCAGTACAAAGTTTTCAGGAATACAAACTTTGTCTTGCCAAATATAAGCTTTGGGTAATTTATAAGTAATACCCATTTTTCGGCCACTAGCAGACCTTAAACTATGAGTAGTTTTTTTAAAATATTTTGAAGGAATTAATCCTTCTTGAATACAACTTAAATCTGCTCTGCTATCAACTAGAGCAGTAAACTCTTTTTTGAAATTGTTATGAATTAGAAGAGAAATTTTTATAAAAATTTTGAAAGAAGTAATGATATCCAATTTTGTCAAAAAACTGGAACTGGGGTTACCACTACTTTCTCCTTCCTCCGTAGGAACAGTTGCTACGGTGTTATCAACTGGTAGGTCTTCTATAGAGTTATAAACTGGTGGTGGTTCTATGACTTGTTTTCCTTTTCCCTCAAGTTGCGAGACCCTATAATCTAGAGTAGTTTAGTGTCTCCTAAGGGTGGAAATTTCTTGCTTAAGGTTATGAACCTCTCTTTCTAAATCTTGGGTGGTTTCCGGTGTACTTATGATATTCCGGCGTTCTTGGAGGAATTGCTTAACTACAGCCATAGTATAAGGTCCTGTAGGTTCTCTAATTTCTACAGCAGCTGGTTCTTCTTGGGGCTGCTATTTTGAACCTATTTGGTATATGATATGGGACCTAAGGTTTGGATCCGTAATATATTTAAGGAGGTCAACACAGTTATTACCATCTAGAACATGAAGACTGGCTTCACTAAATTGGGAAACAAGCTTATAAAATTTATCATCTTCCTTGATTTTAATACAAGGCTGCCCTATTTGGCATGGTTGACATTCATCATCTGAACTGGTTGAGATATAATTCTCTTCGTCTAACACCCTAATATCTTCATCTGAAGAGGGGTTGGAAGAGCTATTACTCTCCTTACCAGAATCATCCTCTGGTTTTGGGTCTGAAGTTAATAAAATCTTATATAAAGATTCTCTAAGGTCATCATCTGTGTTAAGGGCTTTAATCTTCTCCTTAACCTTACAGATTTTTTAAAAATGACCTACTCTGCCACACCTATAACAGGCTTTTGGGTTTTTGGATTTAATAAATTCCCTTCTTTCTTTGAAAGTCTTTTTGCGCTTAGCTTTTTTCTGCAAGCGCTTCTCCTTCCATTGTTGGAAGTCCCTATGCTTCTTCTTATGCCTATGAGGCTTCTTAGAAGATTGTGGAACGTCCATACCAAACTGTCCACAAAATTCTCCTAATTATTATCTTTCATTAAGACCATGGCGCTTGATTTGCTGGTTAAGCCTAATTTCATTACATAAGGCTAATCCTTCCTGCATACAAGTGCCAATTAGGTTACCATAAGTATAAGAACCATAATTAATACTTCTGTCCCCTTTCCTAAGAGCTTTTCTAACTCTTTCTGCAAAAAAGAGGAGGGAGTCCATCTATAAATTTGGACTTCCAGTGAGATTCATTAATCTCTGGCAATTCCATGACCCTGCAAAGAAAAACATCTTTATACCACCTAAATGAGGTTGGGGTCTTACATCTAAGGTTTTGAAGCATGGTACGGATAGATTCACTATTATCTGTCCATCTTCCTGAAAAATGTTCAACAATATTAATGACCAGCATATAAACTGCATTAGCTACAGGTGCTTCATGGCTAGGCTCCTTCTTAACAGCGGTTAAAATTGAATGACGTTGTGTCGGAGTTAAATAATTATCCCACCAGCCTTTAAGTTGGCCAGTGAAACCAGCTATAATCATATCTGCAATAACTTTTTTAGTATTTTTATGGACTTTGCAGATAGTGTTGTACATTAACATCCTATGAATAGTATAATAAATCAGACGTTCAGTATAACCGTCCATATTCCATTCATATATTTCCTTTCCACTATAGCTGTTGGAAATAACATGTTCATGTTCCTCTAATAAACCATCTTGAGGAGTTGGTCGAGGATAATAGTCCATCCTCTGAGTAGGCTTAACAGCATAGTATTCATCAATTTTATTAATATTGGATGCTATGCGAGCCTTATAATCAATATCAGATAAATATCCATCATCCTCTGCTATTAAAGGACTGAGTTTCAAACCTTTAAACTTTTCATCTAAAAGTTTTTGTAAATCTGATAAGGTTTTAATTTAAAATCATGAATCTCAGGAGGAGGCTGTATACTTGGAGTAGCAACAACTTCCTTCTGTTTTTCTTTATCAGAAGTAGAGGTCTTATGAAGACAAGCTAAAAGTTTATCAACCTTTTCATGTAGTGAAAATATTTGTTCACCCAAAATATTCATATAAATATTGGAATAATTTTGTTGCCTTACCATATTATTAATATGTTTAGTTATGACGGGCAAACTATCGCTTTCAATCAATTTTGAAAAAGCTGCAAAATGCAAAGTTTATCATCTTTGCCTATTTGAAAAGATTGTTGTGGAGGAAATACAGTATGAACAACTTCTCCACTGGATAATTTATAATCTCTTTCGAGAATAGAAATATAATGAGCAATATATTTTGCCATAAACCAACGCACAAAAGATATAATCTTATTTGCTTTGGAAAGATCTTTATAAAAGTCTTCTTGGAAAATTATTGTCTCCTCAGGTTTAAAACTTTCAAAAAACCATTTTCTAAATGGTTCCCATTTGGGAGTATAGAACTCTCTACTAATTTGTGATCTTGCGGGTGATCCCCGACTAAAGTCAATTCTTTGGACTTGATCCATTAAATACTTGTAAAATTCATAGCTGACGCAGTTAATTCTGGGTCTTGAATACCAGTGACAATATTATCCTGGTTAATTTTCAAATTACTAATTCTATTAGGATCAGTATCTCTAATCTGAGAAGTAGATGCCCTTGATGGCGACTGCACAATATAATCAACAGGAGATATATAAGATCGACAAGAAGACATAGATCTAGGTAGACTAGATCGAATGCTATTATGTTCATTATCTTCTAAAGCAGGTGTAGGTTCATGAAATCTCAATTTTATTGTCCCATCTGGGATCTGTTCAATTTCTGAAATTTTAGTAAAAACATTTTGAGGAGGTGTTGCTCCTTCAATGACCTACTCTTTAGGGAAATCTATTTCATCCCACTTGATAGGTCTTCGAGTCATAATTTTAGATTTACCACAATTAGTTTCTATTAAAATAGTTTCATTTTTGAAATCCATGATTTTACACATAGGATTCATAGTATATAATGGTTTATAATATATTCTATAACAGATGCATATTACCTCTATACCTGACATATAATCATAACGATGCAATTTGATACTTAATATTAAAGCATCTAAAGAATTGTCATCTTGCAAGGATACCTGCAAGTTAGGATAAGCATTGAAATAAACCGGACCATAAGCCAAACTTGCCTGAACTGTCCCTATGAGGGATTTTTTCCAGTTTCTATTTCTTCCATCTCTTAAAGCTACTATAAAGCTTTCTGGTAAACCTCTTAAGGTTAAAGGTTTGAATGCAACCTGTACTAACCCAATATGAATAAATCTATTGGTTACCCTATAAGGGGCAAGATCACTGTCAGACAATAGTCCAAATGTAGCATTATCACTATCTACAGTCATAGTTTCTTCAATAGTTTTAACTACTTGTTTGAGACCTATTTTCTGAAAAGTACCCATCTGATATATTAATCTAGGCTCTATTTTAGGAATCGTCCATTTATTAAGGAGATCAAGTTCTTGAGGAGTATCATATTCCTCTTTCTTACTGTTTTTTAACAGTTCTTTTTCTATTTATAAAATTCATGATATGAAATCGCTGAATTACATCACCTATTACTACTGGAATACCATGGCTCTGATACCATTAAGACAGCAGGATCGCGCCGCCACATGATGCCATCTAGGTAACAATAGTTTTACTAGGTTACTAGCCCTGGCGTTGGGGGTTGTTCCTTACTAGAACAAGTCCAACAAACGCCCTAAAACGCCATCCTCGGCTAAGCGGGCTAACAACAGGACCACCGCCTGGTTATGAACAGTCCGCTTGGGTCAGTCTCTACCTAACCTTGAACATCTTGTTTTGGCTGTGATCATGATATATTAAAGCATTATTACCATGATCTCAGTAATCTAGTGTGACTTAATTCAACGGAATATTTAGCCTATAATGCTAAACATGAACTGAATTATAAATAAAGAAATTAAACGGAAAAATAAAATTATACCTTAAAGATGAAAGTTGGTCTCAATAGAGGAAGATTTATAAAAAAAAATAAAAATTTATAATAGAAAGATTTACAAGGGAGCTTGTGTGTGGGGGATCCAAGACTTGCCTTCTTCCTAAGAAGAATGATCCTTATATAACGGATCATGAGTACTAAACAACAAAATCAAAAAGTAAATGGCCGACAACATTATGGCCAGATAAAAAGAAAGGCGGAAAGTAAAAAAGAAAAAGCGGCTCAAAGTGGCCAAAGTGGAAAACATAATTATTACAATACAAATAATTAAAATTTCTTTATAAAAGCAGATTCCTTCTTTATTAAAGTAGCCACCTAGTGGCTGGTCCCACCAATTATTTCATCGGTGTCTTGCCCTTGTCCTTTGTAGAACTGGAAGATTCTTCCGTTTGGCCAATGAATTGGGCCGCAAATTGTGAAAAGTCCTCGGTATTATCTAGACTTTGATATTTTCCTGCTAAGACCTGGGTAATATAGTCTTCTTCTTCTTCTTCTTCATCATTATCAGTGGTATGACCAACAGACGCCATTGATGTATCACAAATATCTTCCATATTAAGATGCTGCATTAAATTAGACTTAAATTCTTCCATATATGTGGATATAAGCTGTTCTGGGGGAATTACCCCTTTCTTCATCTGGATTTTTCGAGCCATGTGCTCAAAAGGACTGGAAACTTCATTTTTTCTTGAATTAATGGAGTCCTTATAATGTGCAACGGAGATTTTAATCTGATTTATTAAATCTTGTCCTGGGCTAGTGCCATCTTTTGATTTTTGACTCAATTTTTTCCAGAATTTTGTATAAAAAATTCTGTTTAAGCAAGGCATATTTTGCGGGGTATAACCCACTTCAACGGACCATTTCATAATCCATGGAATAGAAAATTCTAACTACTTGTTTAAGACCTAATTTCTCAAAAGTACCCATCTGATATATTAATCTAGGTTCTATTTTAGGAAACGTCCATTTATTAAGGAGATCAAGTTCTTGAGGAGTATCATATTCCTCTTTTTTACTGTTTTTAACAGTTCTTTTTCTATTTATAAAATTCATGATATGAAATCGTTGAATTACATCACCTATTACTACTGAAACACCATGGCTCTGATACCATTAAGACAAGCTAAAAGTTTATCAACCTTTTCATGTAGTGAAAATATTTGTTCACCAAAAATATTCATATAAATATTGGAATAATTTTGTTGCCTTACCATATTATTAATATGTTTAGTTATGACAGGCAAACTATCGCTTTCAATCAATTTTGAAAAAGTTGCAAAATGCAAACTTTTATCATCTTTGCCTATTTGAAAAGATTTTTGTGGAGGAAATACAGTATGAACGACTTCTCCACTGGATAATTTATAATCTCTTTCGAGAACAGAAATAAAATCAGCAATATATTTTGCCATAAACCAAGGCACAAAAGATATAATCTTATTTGCTGTGGAAAGATCTTTATAAAAGTCTTCTTGGAAAATTATTGTCTCCTCAGGTTTAAAACTTTCAAAAAACCATTTTCTAAATAGTTCCCATTTGGGAGTATAGAACTCTCTGCTAATTTGTGATCTTGCGGGTAATCCCCGACAAAAATCAATTTTTTGGACTTGATCCATTAAGTACTTGGAAAATCCATATCTGACGCAGTTAATTCTGGGTCTTGAATACCAGTGACAATATTATCCTGGTTAATTTTCAAATTACTAATTCTATTAGGATCAGTATCTCTAATCTGAGAAGTAGATGCTCTTGATGGAGACTGCACAATATAATCAACAGGAGATATATAAGATCGACAAGAAGACATAGATCTAGGTAGACTAGATCGAACACTATTATGTTCATTATCTTCTAAAGCAGGTGTAGGTTCATGAAATCTAAATTTTGTTGTCCCATCTGGAATCTGTTTAATTTCTGAAATTTTAGTAAAAACATTTTGAGGAGGTGTTGCTCCTTCAATGACCCA
This sequence comes from Lycium barbarum, assembly GCF_019175385.1. Taxonomy (NCBI): domain Eukaryota; kingdom Viridiplantae; phylum Streptophyta; class Magnoliopsida; order Solanales; family Solanaceae; genus Lycium; species Lycium barbarum. The sequence continues at coordinate 65,983,105 of NC_083341.1, forward strand.
CTCTTTAGGGAAATCTATTTCATCCCACTTGATAGGTCTTCGAGTCATAATTTTGGATTTACAAAAATTAGTTTCTATTAAAATAGTTTCATTTTTGAAATCCATGATTTTACACATAGGATTCATAGTATATAAAGGTTAATAATATATTCTATAACAGATGCATATTACCTCTATACCTGGCATATAATCATAACGATGTAATTTGATACTTAATATTAAAGCATCTAAAGAATTGTCATCTTGCAAGGATACCTGCAAGTTAGGATAAGCATTGAAATAAACCGGACCATAAGCCAAACTTGCCTGAACTGTCCCTATGAGGGATTTTTTCCAGTTTCTATTTCTTCCATCTCTTAAAGCTGCTATAAAGCATTCTGGTAAACCTGTTAAGGTTAAAGGTTTGAATGCAACCTGTACTAACCCAATATGCATAAATCTATTGGTTACCCTATAAGGGGCAAGATTATTGTCTGACAATAATCTAAATGTAGCATGATCACTATCTACAGTCATAGTTTCTTCAGTAGTTTTAACTACTTGTTTGAGACCTAATTTCTCAAAAGTACCCATCTCATATATTAATCTAGGTTCTATTTTAGGAATCGTCCATTTATTAAGGAGATCAAGTTCTTGAGGAGTATCATATTCCTCTATTTTACTGTTTTTAACAGTTCTTTTTCTATTTATAAAATTCATGATATTAAATCGTTGAATTACATCACCTATTACTACTGGAACACCATGGCTCTGATACCATTAAGACAAGCTAAAAGTTCATCAACCTTTTAATTGGCCAGTGAAACCAACTATGATCATATCTTCAATAACTTTTTCAGTATTTTTATGTACTTTGCAGATAGTGCTGTACATTAACATCCTATGAATAGCACAATAAATCTGACGTTTAATATAGCCGTTAATATTGCAATCACATATTTCCTTACCACTATAACTGTTGGAAATAACATGTTCATGTTCCTCTTATCAAACATCTTGAGGAGTTGGTCATGGATAATAGTACATCCTCTGAGTAGGCTTAACAGCATAGTATTCATCAATTTTATTAATATCTGATGCTATGCGAGCCTTATAATTAATATCAGATAAATATCTATCATCCTCTGCTATTAGAGGACTGAGTTTTAAATCTTTAAACTGGTCATCTAAAAGTTTTTCTAAATCTGATAAAGGTTTTAATTTAAAATCATGAATCTCAGGAGGAGGCTGTATACTTGGAGTAGCAACAACTTCCTTCTGTTTTTCTTTATCAGAAGTAGAGGTCTTATTATTTATCACCAATCTAGGGACTCCTCGTTCCTGTTCAGCATGTTTATTAACATAAAAAGTTGTGCATGACCATGGAGATTTCGAAGATCTTATAAGACCTTTTTATAAGAGAGAAGAAATCTCATTTTTGCATAATTTCAAATATTCGGAATTCATTTGGCATGGTCTTGCTTTAGTAGGAATATTATTTTCAGAAAAAAATTCTTCATATAGAAGAGTGACAATATGTTTTTTCCTGACCCAAAAAGCATTAGAATGGTCACTACAAATTTGTAGAGAAAATTGATTTTTTATAAACTCAATTTTTTGCCAAGACAAAGTTTGTATTCCTGAAAACTTTGTACTGGTAAAAAATATTTCAAATCAAGTTATTTTGGGAACTCCATTCATCCATAAATTATTTCCTATTCAATGGATGGATGATAAAGGTTTTATAGGAACCTATGATGACAAACCCATCAAATTCGAGTTTATAACTGAACCTTTTTCAAAGATTTTAAATGAAATAAAAGATAGTTTGATGAATAAACATCAACAAATCAATTTTCTCAAACAGGAAATTTATACTCTTCAAATTGAAGATATTTTACAAAATCCTAAATTACAGGAAAAAATTGAGTTTATAAAAAATCAATTTTTACAAATTTGAAGTGACCATCCTAATTTTTTTTGGGACAGGAAAAGACATATCGTCACTCTTCCATATGAAAAACTTTTTATGATATTGGCTATAGAGGAATACTCAAACAGCTTTCTCCAAATGATAAACAAGAATATTTAGTCCAGTTTTATTCTAGCAAATGGAATAATAGTCAGAAGAACTATGCTACTGTAGCAAAAGAAATTCTTGATATAGTTAAATGTGTTCTTAAATTTCAAGGTGATTTATATAATCAAAAGTTTTTATTATGTTTAATAAAGATTGCAAACATGATGTTTCTAGACAAATGTTTGTCAGATGGCAAGCTCTTTTAGCACCATTTGATTTCGAAATTCATTATAAAAAGGGATCAGATAATAGTCTCCCTGATTTTCTCACTAGAGAATATTTAAGTTCATAACTATCATTTTCTCATTTGCAGGATGAGACCCACATTGACACCTCCCTCTAATAAAGGAAGCGGAAGAGAACAAAAAGGAACGGGCAGAGGCATTGTTCTTTCCCAAATGGGTAACAACAGGCTAATTGCCGATAATACTGCAGAAACTTCTGGTAATACCCAGAAACAAATCACTTATGCTGAATATCTTTCTTTTGTAAAAGCACAGAAAAAAGGGGATAATATGCCTCCATCATATTCCAGTGCTCTCGTAGTTGATGATAATGAGGACACTGATTCATACGAAAAAAATACTCATCGAGAGTTAATAATTCTCCTTGAGAATGATGATCTCCAATGGAACAATGAACCTTGGCAAATAATGCAAAGGTATTTTGATACAGCGTCATATGCTACTCCGACTTATAAATATCGGATGAATTATGAAATGATCCTTTCATATACAGGATAAGTTGAATTCCAGCATTTTTACCCTGCTAATACCAAAAAGGTTTATAACTTTTCAAAAATTATCATAAAAAAGATCTTTTCTCCAAATGAATGGGGAATAAGTCCGTTAAAGGATAGGGATTATATCCATCCTGAACAAAAGGTCCCAGTTAAATTTAATTATTGGGATTATGTTGAAATCTTTAATAAAGCTTTTTTATATGAGAAACCTCATAGGAAACACTCATGGTTTATAAAAATCTGTGCCAATGTTTATAAACAGAGCATTCCTAATTGGTTTTATCAATGGTGGATCCATTATGGTCCAACAGTCAAATCTTTACCAGAACCCTTCAAGAGTTTATATACTGAATGGGTTGATGTTTCTCCAAAAATTATAGATTTGGAAAATAATATTTCTTTCTCTGAAGAAATTTCTAATATGTATTTCTTCATAGAATTTTCTATTCCATGGATTATGAAATGGTCCGTTGAAGTGGGTTATACCCCGCAAAATATGCCTTGCTTAAACAGAATTTTTTATACAAAATTCTGGAAAAAATTGATTCAAAAATCAAAAGATGGCACTATCCCAGGACAAGATTTAATAAATCAGATTAAAACCACCATTGTACATTATAAGGACTCCATTAATTCCAGACAAAAGGAAGTTTCCAGTCCTTTTGAGCACATTGCTCAAAAAATCCAGATGAAGAAAGGGGTAATTCCCCCAGAACAGCTTATATCCACATGTGTGGAAGAATTTAAGTCTAATTTAATGCAGCATCTTAATATGGAAGCTATTTCTGATACATCAATGGCGTCTGTTGGTCATACCACTGATAAAGATGATGAAGAAGAAGAAAAAGACTATAATACCCAAGTCTTAGCAGGAGAATCTCAAAGTCTAGATAATACCGAGGACTTTTCACAATTTGCGGCCCAATTCATTGGCTAAATGAAAGAACCTTCCAGCTCTACAAAGGACAAGGGCAAGACACCGATGAAATAATATGTGGGACCTGCCACTAGGCGGCTACTTTAATAAAGAAGGAATCTGCTTTTATAAAGCAACTTTAATTATTTGTATTGTAATAATAATGTTTTCCACTTTGGTCACTTTCGGCCACTTATTCTTTTTACTTTCGCCTTTCTTTTTATCTGGCCATAATGTTGTCGGCCATTTACTTTTTGATTTTGTTGTTTAGTACTCACGATCTGTTATATAAGGATCATTCTTCTTAGGAAGAAGGCAAGTCTTGAATCCCCCAAGCACGAGCTCTCTCCCACTCTCTCCTTGTAAACTTTTCTTATAAATAAAAATGCTTGTTCATATAAACGCCTTCTCTACTGAGCACAACTTTCATCTTTAAGGTATAATTTTATTTTTCCTTTTAATTTCATTAATTATAATTCAGTTCATGTTTAGCCTTATAGGCTAAATACTCCGTTGAATTACGTCACACTAGACTACTGAGATCATGGTAATAATGCTTTAATGTATCATGATCACAGCCAAAATATGATGTTCAAGGTTAGGTAGAGATTGACTCAGGCGGACTGTTCATAACCAGGCGGTGGTCCTGTTATTAGCCCGCTTAGCCGAGAATGGCGTTTTAGGGCGTTTGTTGGACTTGTTCTGGTAAGGAACAACCCCAACGCCAGGGTTAGTAACCTAGTAAAACTATTGTTACCTAGATGGCATCATGTGGCGGCACGATCCTACTGTCTTAATGGTATCAGAGCCATGGTGTTCCAGTAGTAATAGGTGATGTAATTCAATGATTTCATATCAGGAATTTTATAAAAAGAAAAAGAATTGTTAAAAACAGTAAAAAGGAGGAATATGATACTCCTCAGGAACTTGATCTCCCTAATAAATGGACGATTCCTAAAATAGAACTTAGATTAATATATCAGATGGATACTATTGAGAAAATAGGTCTCAAACAAGTAGTTAAAACTACTGAAGAAACTATGATTGTAGATAGTGATCATGCTACATTTAGATTATTGTCTGACAGTGATCTTTCCCCTTATAGGATAACCCATAGATTTATGCATATTAGGTTAGTACAGGTTATATTCAAACCTTTAACCTTAAGAAGTTTACCAGAAATCTTTATAGCAGCTTTAAGATATGGAAGAAATAGAAACTGGAACAAATCACTCATAGGGACGGTTCAAACAAGTTTGGCATATGGTCCGGTTTATTTCAATGCTTATCCTAACTTGCAGGTATCCTTGCAAGATGACAATTCTTTAGATGCTTTAATATTAAGTATCAAATTGCATGGTTATGCATCTGTTATAGAATATATTATAAACCATTATATACTATGAAACCTATGTGTAAAATCATGGATTTCAAAAATGAAACTATTTTAATAGAGACTAACTTTGGTAAATCCAAAATTATGACTCGAAGACCTATCAAGTGGGATGAAATAGATTTCCCTAAAGAGTGGGTCATTGAAGAAGCAACACCTCCTCAAAATGTTTTTACTGAAATTTCAGAAATTGAACAGATCCCAGATGGAACAATAAAATTGAGATTTCATGAACCTACACCTGCTCTAGAAGATAATGAACATAATAGTGTTCGATCTAGTATACCTAGATCTATGTCTTCTTGTCGATCTTATATATCTCCTGTTGATTATATTGTGCAGTCTCCATCAAGAGCATCTACTTCTCATATTAGAGATACTGATCCTAATAGAATTAGTAATTTGAAAATTAACTAGGATAATATTGTCACTGGTATTCAAGACCCAGAATTAACTACGTCAGATATGGATTTTCCAAGTATTTAATGGATCAAGTTCAAAAAATTTATTTTAGTCGGGGATCACCCGCAAGATTACAAATTAGTACAGAGTTCTATACTCCCAAATGGGAACCATTTAGAAAATGGTTTTTTGAAAGTTTAAAACCTAAGGAAACAATAATTTTCCAAGAAGACTTTTATAAAGATTTTTCCAAAGCAAATAAGATTATATCTTTTGTGCCTTGGTTTATGGCAAACTATATTGCTAATTATATTTCTGTTCTCGAAAGAGATTATAAATTATCCAGTGGAGAAGTCGTTCATACTGTATTTCCTCCACAACAATCTTTTCAAATAGGCAAAGATGATAAAACTTTGCATTTTGCAGCTTTTTCAAAATTGATTGAAAGTGATAGTTTGCCTGTCATAACTAAACATATTAATAATATGGTAAGGCAACAAAATTATTCCAATATTTATATGAATATTTTGGGTGAACAAATATTTTCACTACATTAAAAGGTTGATAAACTTTTAGCTTGTCTTAATAAGACCTCTACTTCTGATAAAGAAAAACAGAAGGAAGTTGTTGCTACTCCAAGTATACAGCCTCCTCCTGAGATTCATGATTTTAAATTAAACCCTTTATCAGATTTAAAAAAACTTTTAGATGAAAAGTTTAAAGGTTTAAAACTCAGTCCTTTAATAGGAGAGGATGATGGATATTTATCTGATATTGATTATAAGGCTCGCATAGCATCAGATATTAATAAAATTGATGAATATTATGTTGTTAAGCCTACTCAGAGGATGTACTATTATCCTCGACCAACTCCTCAAGATGTTTTATTAGAGGAACATGAACATGTTATTTCCAACAGTTATAGTGGTAAGGAAATATATGAATGGAATATTGACGGTTATACTGAACGTCAGATTTATTGTACGATTCATAGGATGTTAATGTACTGCACTATCTACAAAGTCCATAAAAGTACTGAAAAATTCATTGCAGATATGATTATAGCTGGTTTCACTGGCCAATTAAAAGGTTGGTGGGATAATTATTTAACTCCAACACAGCGTCATTCTATTTTAACCGTTGTTAAGCACGAGCTTGGCCATGAAGCACCTGTAGCTAATGCAGTTTATACGCTGGTCATTAATATTGTTGAACATTTTTCAGGAAGATGGATATATAATAGTGAATCTATCCGTACCATGCTTCAAAATCTTAGATGTAAGACCCTAACCTCATTTAGGTGTTATAATGATATTTTTCTTTGCAGGGTCATGGAATTCCCAGAGAGTAATGACTCTCACTAGAAGTCCAAATTTATAGATGGACTCCCTCATCTTTTTGCAGAAAGAGTTAGAAAAGCTCTTAGGAAAGGGGACAGAAGTATTAATTATGATTCTTATACTTATGGTAACCTAATTGGTACTTGTATGCAGGAAGGATTAGCCTTATGTAATGAAATTAGGCTTAACCAGCAAATCAAGCGCCATGGTCTTAATGAAAGACAACAATTAGGAGAATTTTGTGGACAGTTTGGTATGAACGTTCCACAATCTTCTAAGAAGCCTCATAGGCATAAAAAGAAGCATAGAGACTTCCAACAATGGAAGGAGAAGCGCTTGCAGAAAAAAGCTAGGCGCAAAAAGACTTTCAAAGAAAAAAGAATTTTATTAAATCAAAAAACCCAAAAGCCTATTATAAGTGTGGCAGAGTAGGTCATTTTTATAAAAACTGTAAGGTTAAGGAGAAGATTAAAGCCCTTAACATAGATGATGACTGTTATGCCCCGAACCATGGCCTAGGCGTAACACGGCACTCGAGCCTTGCTTGCATGTGTCCGAGCGAACCTCATGGCTTACTTGTCAACATAGGCATCAAAACAATATAATCTATATGATGCAATTTAAATTAATCATGAAAATGTAATTTGCGGAATAAAGTCTTGAAATTTTCTCGTAGCATGAAATATCATGAAAACATAACAGTCTGCAAACATCAAAGCATAACTGACTCTGTGGACTAACATCTTTCTATGAAACCTCTAAAACATGTCTGAATACTAGCTACTAGTGCATGGCCCTGGACTACCATAAACTGAATACTAATGCAGACTCCATGTTGAAACTCGAGAGGAGTGGGGCACACCAATAAGCTGATAACTAAAGTGATCCTACTGCGCTGGTGTATGCTCCTGAAAATCGGTATCTGCACCGTGAAGTGCAGGTCCCGGGCAAAAGGGACGTTAGTACATGGTGAACAGTACTAGTATGTAAAACCTGCTGAAATGAAGAACGTGGCACAACATAGGTATAGGACATGAGCTGAAAGTGAATGTAACTTGAACATGAGCATGAAACGTGAGTAAAGTCTGAAAACAGGAAATCAATGTAAATACATGTATGTAAAACTGCTTGTAACGTGGGGAACGCTATAGTATAACCGACAACATGATCTGGTACTTGCGTCCTACCAGCAGAACACTCACACCTTGCCAGGGATATGAGATTTAAGTAATAATAAGCATGTAAGGATCCAAACTGCATAATGAAGGTGTTGCCTCCTTAGTGACAACCCTTATCCTATGGTGGCAACGTAGTTTCAAGCTATCTGAGCCTTCTCGGTTAACTAAGCAATTCCCAAAAACATGAACATGATATAGTTGGCTAAGAAGCCCATGATTTTCGTGAAATAACTTGTAAATAACTTGTAATCATGATTTCACAAAATAACTTGTAACATGGTTTCATGAAATATCTTGTAATACGGTTTCTTGAGATAAGTTGTCAAAGTCTTGCAAACATGTTCTTGATTCATGAGTAATAACAATAGTTCATAATTATATATATAATTGACTTGAAAACATGGTTGTAACTTGCTAGATAAAATCATAAAGTTTCATATAAACATAATGAGAACACATGAGGAAGAATTCATCATTCATGGATTAAGCTAGGGTTCCTAATAACCGTAATGGAAGATTAGGAATACAATAACGAATATAGATACAAAATTCATGTACATAAATACATAAATACGGGCTACTAATATGTTGGGTTTAATGCCCTAGGATTTGAACTTCATGAATATCAAGAAACGGAGCATGGGGAAGAACGTAGAGATTCCCACATGTGGATGGAAGTTCTACATACCTTAATTGCTCCAAAACTTGAATTAAAGACTTGAGTTTTGGAGAAGATTTCCTAAATCTTGATTCTTGAACCTTGAGATGGGTTTTCTTGAAAACCCTAGATTAGGAACAATAATTTACTGCTTATATTATTAGAATATATGTTAGAATTGAGTTGGAATAATTAGAGTAGACTTACCTTGGTGTTCTTGACGATGAAAGAGGGTAGGAGATCGTTCTAGGGCTTGAAGGAATGAAAAATAATGATGTGAACTGATACGGATGAATATATACTATTCTGGAAAATTAAAATTTCCGCCCAGTTAAATATTGGCCGTATTTTGAAATACGGACTGCACTGCGTCTCTTCAGAAAAATGGTCATAACTCTTTGCACAGATGTCCGTTTGACCCCCCATAATATACCGTTGGAAAGGTATTTCAAAGCTCTACAACTTTCATCAAGGAAGTTTTCCCAAATTCCAAATACGTTTTGAAATACGGGCCGTATTTTGAAATATGATCCGTATTTAACGATATAACCTCTAAGTGTCAAATTCCAGAATGCTTAGAAATCTTTGGTACCAGTTTACGACTTGAAATACGGGCCGTATACTGAAATATGGTCACTGTTCATGGGCGTAAACCACCATCTTACAACTGAAGAAGAAATTTCAAATTCCCACATTCTTTATCTAGTTTTCTAAGTCTAGGATCATGGTCATAGCTTAGGTTAAAGGTACGGGGTGTTACAATGACCTTAGAGAATCTTTATATAAGATTTTACTAAATTCATACCCAAAACCAGAGGATGATTTTGGTAAAGAGAGTGATAGTTCCTCCAACCCCTCTTCAGATGAAGATATCAGAGTGTTAAATGAAGAGAGTTATATCTCAACCAGTTCAGATAATGAATGTCAACCATGCCGAATAGGGCAACCTTATGTCAAAACCAAGGAAGACGAAGAGTTTTATAAACTTGTTTCCCAATTTAGTGAAGCCAGTCTTCATGTTCTAGATGGTAATAACATTGTTGACCTCCTTAAATATATTAAGGCTCCAAACATTAGGTCCCAAATCATAAATCAAATAGGCTCAAAACAGCAGCCCCAAGAAGAACCAACTGCTGCAAAAATTAGAGAACCAAGAGGACCTTATACTATGGCTGGAGTTAAGCAACTCCTCCAAGAACGCCGGAATATCATAAGTACACCGACAACCACCCAAGATTTAGAAGGTGTTATATCCCGTGTTTTCACACGTTTGGAAAAACTTGTTATATATTGGATTTTTGAGATATAAGGTCAAATTTGATATTTTGTTGAACATAGGAGTTATGCATGAAAGAATAGAATCATGGAAGTGTGGGACAAGGCTAAGGGAAATTTTGGAAATTAGTGTCGGGAATTATAACATATGATTCACAAGCTATTGGGCTCAAAAAAAAAATTGAATTGAAATTGAGGCCCAAAATTAGGGACATGGCCTTGGCCCAAGTCCAATTAATTAGTCATGTGCATGGTCATGTGACAAATTAATATAAGATGCCTAAGTCATCATTATATGCATTAGAACATTCAAGAAAGCTAAGCAAGAAAGAAGTAAAAATAAGAGCAAAAACAAAGAGGGTTTCGGGTTTGGCTAAGAAAATTAGCCATAAAAAATATTGCTCCAAAAAATTATTTCTTGTTGATTTCCTACTAAGTCAAGGTTCCTTTGTAACTTGGTATAGTTGTTTTGGAGTGGGGAGCATTAGAATCACCAAAGTGATCATATCTCCAAGTGAAGAAGACTTGAAGAAAAGGTAAGAATTTCTACCTTTTTATTGTGTTATGAAGTTTTGATTGTGTTGTGGTATATAGAAATGTGTGGATTGTATGGGAAAATGGAAGTTTGCAAAGTGGGTTTGGAATATGAGGTGTAGCCGTGTGTATATATAGGTGGTATACCCACAATGTGTTGAATTCATGTTATATTCTAATTGTGATTGTGATGAAATGCATATTGGGATTGAAAGTTGAATGATTTAGTTGAAGTTGACAAAGAGGGTTCTTGGCCGTGTGGTATGTTGGATTTGGAATAAAAAAGAATTAAGTTGTTTAGTGTGTTAGTGTGTTATTGTGATGTTTGTAATGTAAATGAAGTTAAAATGATATAAGTTTGTATTGAATTGGAATGTAGAAACTTATGTCGTTTTAGTATGATTGGCCGACAGTAAGGAAATGAAGTTGTTTGGTTGTGAATTATGATGATCATTGATGAATTTGGAAGTTGGAAACTTGTTATGAAGTTGTATGCCAAAGATTTGATGTTTTGCATAAGTTATGACTTTGACGGAAAGTTGTATATTGTGTATATCGAGTGTGTAACTTGAGGAAAACGATATGAAATGCTTCAAGAACTATATGGTGATGATCTTGATTGTTGATGAATGTGAAATTATTGATATTAGTTGAAAGTTGGGTTGAAATGAAGATTATGTCAACTTGTTAGAAAAATGACTAGTTGAAGGATATTTGTGTTTTTAATGATTCATTGTTGATATTGATGTTGTCGTTTGGGTTGTTGGTGATTTATAGCCGAGTTGAATTCTCGGGGTGCTATATGTATAGGGGAAGTGCTGCCGAAATTTCGGTAGACAATTATGCCTTAAGTTGAAACTTTGGTATTCATAGCTTACAATTGGTAAACTTGACCAATTGCAGTTTTTCGACGAAACGGGAAGTGAGTTTGGAAAGGCGTAAGGAGCGTGAAAGGTATGTAAAGCAACCCCAATTCTTCCCTTGGCATGCCCTTAGTGTGTTAGGGTCGGATCCGGGCCTCGAAGGACCTCTTGGCCCTCGGAATCCGCAAGAGAAAATTTCAGTTTTTCCTTCAGTAGAATTGAACTACTTTGGTACACTTTTCTTGAAATAATGCAACTTTGCTCCAAATTACTTGGAAAGTCATAGAATGCTTGTAGAACCTTCTTAGGTGATACCATAAGCTTAGAGGGCATAATTTGAGCCCGTCGCCTTATTTGTCCCGAGGCGGGCCCACTATTCCCTGTTTTGCCCTTAATGTATTAGAGCTTTCTTTTTAAGCAATTTTTGAGAGAAATGTTTTGATTACCCTACTAATCGCCTAACGAATATTGTTTTAAATATTCTATTAAATCTTATAAATTATTTTGACACTCGGAATGACTTCGGGAAGGTTATATTTCTGTACTTTATTATGATATCCGAAATGCATATATTATGATTCCGTCCGACTTCATTGGATTTGTTTATCTTTGATATGCCTCTTCGAGTCTTTGAAAATGTTTATGATATTTTTAAATTGCATTAGTCTCTCACTACTCCATTCGTGGATGCCCCAATGTTTCCCACACTGAGCCCGGGCCAGGATATGTTGTCAAGCGTGATTCTCTGCATTGTTCGCCGCGTCCCGATGTGAGGGGGCAGGTATACGCGTACATGGGTGTGTGGAGTATGATGTGCCATGTCCGCCTATTCTGATCTGATCTGTTATGGCCATTTTGATATGACATTTTATGATACGGGGTCACGCCCCTTTTTCTGATTCCTCTGTATTGTGGCACCAGCGTCGGGAGGGTGGCCACGTTCTGTCTGCTGAGTCCCGTGGCAGGGACCGGATATGATATGACATATGTTTCTGTACACATTCTGTCTGTTTTGGAAATATGCATTTGACACTCTGGATTTTGTACTCATTTTCTGAAATCATTATGATTTAACTTATGTGATTCTACTTTACATATTCAGTACATATTTCGTACTGACCCCCCCTTTCTTGGGGGGGTTGCGTTTTCATGCCGCGCAGGTACAGACGACAGGTTCGCTGATCCATCTGTTTAGGATCCCACTTCTGCTATTTTGGGGCGCTCTCTTCTTCAGAGCCCACTTTTAGGTACAGTCTGTCACTGCTATCTGGATATGTACATTGTTCTAGGTATGACGGGGCCCTGTCCCGTCTTATGATTATGATATGTTCTGTAGAGGTCTGTGGATATATCTGTGTGGGTTCTGTACATATGTTTGGGATACTTTGTTCTATGATGGCCTTATCGGCCTATGTGTGCCAAGTCTGCTTTTTATGCTAAATTCTGTAGCGTCCACTAATATTATTATTATATTATTTTGTTAACATGCTAATTTGGGTATCGGGTACGTATAGGTGCCCAGCTAGGGCACTGGTTGCGGCCCACGGGGTTGGGTCGTGACAAAAGTGGTATCAGAGCGGTTCGTCCTCGGATTGTCCACAGACCGTGTCTAGTAGAGTCTTGTTTATCGGTGTGTTGTGCACCACACCTATAAACAGGAGGCTACAGGGCATTTAGGATACTACCCTTCTTTCTGTCTTAGATCGTGCGATAAAGCTGTGTTATCAGGATGACCCCTCCCTAACGAGTGGCTATATTTGCAGATATGCCTCCAAAAAAGGCAACAGCGGCCCAAAAGGCCAAGTCAGCAGCCTTGGGAGAGACTAGCCGGGTCCAGAGGATTACCAGGGCCCAGACACATATTGCTCCGGAGACTTTGCCCCAGACAGAGGGTTCTTCTACACCGCCACTCGTGGAGGAGATTGGGGCGGCCGTAGCTGCAGATCGGGGGGCGGCTCCACCGCCAGCTCCCGCAGTTCCAGTACCTGAGCCTCCAGCTCCACGACCAGGCACTGAGGATCAGTCTATGAGGGAGGCAGTCTAGTTGCTGACTAGACTTGTGGCAGGGCAGGTTCAGGGGCATGGACTGGGAGGTGACCGGGCAGTCAAGCGTGATAGTTCGAGAGCCCGTGAGTTTTTGACTTGTAGTCCTCCAGAGTTCTTCGGGACAAAGCTCGAGGAGGATCCTGAGGAGTTTATCAGGAAGATGCGACGCACTCTAGATTTGATTAATGCTTCCGAGACAGAGTCAGTCGCGTTAGCTTCGTACCGGTTATATGATGTGGCGGAAAACTGGTACGAGTCATGGGGGCTATCCAGGGGGGACGGCGCTCCCCCAGCAGTTTGGGGCGATGTTTCTCAGGCATTTCTTGGACATTTTCTGCCCCCAGAGTTGCGACGAGCCAGATCTGATAGATTCTTATTATTGAGGCAGAAGGGCCGCAGTGTCCGGGACTATAGTTTGGAGTTTGATTCCTTGGCCCGATATGCACCTACTGTGGTGGCTACTATGGCGGACCGGATGCACAGATATATTATGGGGCTGGATCGGTATTTTGTTGATAGCTGCTTAGTATTGGCTGCTCAGCCCGGTATGGACATTGCCCGTATTCAGGCCCACGCCCAAGGCATGGAGGATCGGGGCAGAGGAGGTCACCAGCCTGACAGGGGCCAGGATCGGAGACAGCCCAAGAGGGCCAGGTCATCTGGAGATTTTCGGGGCAGACAGCCCCAACAGCCGCAGCAGCCTAGCAGATTTTCATCTCAGCCGGAACAGAGCGCACCTCCCCAGCCTACAGGTCACAGGTTCGATAGCCCAGGGTATTCAGGAGCGGGCCAGAGCTCCAGGGCTTCAGGTTCGCGGACAGATAGGGGTTCTGGTCAGATGAGGCCACCCAGGGTTCAGTGTTCTTTTTGTGGCAGATATCATCAGGGAGAGTGCTACAGAGTCACCGGTGCATGCTTTTCTTGTGGCCGTCAGGGCCATTCTGTGAGAGATTGCCTGTATAAGGGTAGTTCGGGTGGTGCAGCGCAGCCTACCGGATCAGTCGCTGGGTCTTCATCTTCGCCAGTGGCTATGCGCCCTACGGGGCAGGGTATTCCAGCACCGGCGGGTCGCGGCAGAGGCCGTGGTGGAGCTTCTGGTATTAGCGGTCCTTCAAACCGCATTTATGCTTTGGCCAGCCGCCAGGATCAGGAAGCATCTCCTAATGTCGTTACAGGTACTTTATTGGTCTTCTCTCGGTCTGTGTATGCACTAATTGATCCAGGTTCGACTTTATCATATATTTCACCCCTTGTTGCTGGTAGAATTGGTATTATGTCTGAACCTATAGAGCCATTTGAGGTAGCCACACCGATAGGGGACTTTATTGTAGCGAAACAGGTTTATAAAGACTGTTCTGTGATTGTATGTAGCCGAGATACTAAGGCAGATCTGGTAGAGTTAGATATGACTGAATTTGATGTTATTATGGGTATGGATTGGCTAGCTTCCTGTTACGCTAATGTTGACTGCCAGAATAAGGTGGTTCGCTTCCAGTTTCCCGGGGAGCTAGTTATAGAATGGGCTGGTAATACAGCATCGCCGAAGGGTAAGTTTATTTCGTACCTTAAGGCGAAGAAAATGATCAGAAAGGGTTATATCTATCATCTGGTACGGGTGCAAGACTTGGGAGCAGAGATGCCGACACTTCAGTCAGTCCCCGTGGTTAATGAGTTTCCAGATGTTTTCCCCGACGAGCTTCCAGGTCTTCCTCCAGAGCGGGAGATAGATTTCTCTATTGATTTACTCCCAGACACTCAGCCTATCTCGATTCCTCCGTACAGAATGGCGCCTGCAGAATTAAAGGAGTTGAAAGAGCAGCTGAAGGATTTGTTAGATAAGGGCTTCATCAGACCTAGTACTTCGCCTTGGGGAGCCCCGGTATTATTTGTGTGTAAGAAGGACGGGTCGCTGCGTATGTGTATTGATTATCGGCAGCTGAATAAGGTAACTATAAAGAATAAATACCCCCTCCCCAGGATTGATGATTTGTTTGATCAGCTGCAGGGTGCTAAGTGTTTTTCGAAGATAGATCTTCGATCCGGTTATCACCAGGTACGAGTACGAGAGGCCGATATCCCTAAGACAGCTTTCCGGACCCGATATGGGCATTATGAATTCAGGGTTATGTCTTTTGGGCTTACTAACGCCCCCGCAGTATTCATGGATTTGATGAACCGGGTATTCAGGCCATTCTTGGATATGTTTGTAATTGTATTCATTGATGATATCCTGGTTTATTCTCGGTCTGAGGCAGAGCACGCAGATCATCTGAGATTGGTGTTAGCAGTACTCCGGCATTAGAAATTATATGCAAAATTTTCTAAGTGTGAATTCTGGCTGTTTTCAGTGGCTTTCTTGGGGCATATTATTGCAGCTGATGGTGTCCGGGTGGACACACAGAAGATTGAGGCCGTGAAGAATTGGCCCAGACCTACGACGCCCACAGAGGTACGCAGTTTCCTGGGGCTAGCAGGTTATTACAGGAGGTTTGTGGAGAAGTTTGCTTCGACTTCAGCGCCTTTGACAAGGCTGAATCAGAAGGGAGCTAAGTTCCAGTGCTCTGATGCTTGTGAACGGAGCTTCCAGTTGCTGAAGGAGAAGCTGACTTCAGCCCCAGTTCTGACTCTTCTAGAGGGACCGGACGGGTATGTTATTTATTGTGACGCTTCTGGTATGGGGTTAGGCTGTGTATTGATGCAGCACGGCAGAGTTATAGCGTATGCTTCCCGGCAGCTCAAAAAGCATGAAAAGAATTATCCTACCCACGATCTGGAGCTCGCAGCGGTGATTCATGCTCTGAAGATATGGAGACACTATTTATATGGCGTTCATGTGGATATCTACACTGATCATAAGAGTCTCCAGTATATTTTCAGACAGAGAGAGCTTAATTTGCGGCAGCGGAGGTGGCTGGAGCTCCTGAAAGATTATGACGTGGATATTTTGTATCATCCGGGTAAGGCTAACGTTGTTGCAGATGCGCTCAGTCGGAAGTCTATGGGCAGTTTGGCCGATCTACAGCCAGACAGGAGAGAGATAGCCCGTGATATTCAGCAGTTGGCTAGTCTCGGGGTTCGCCTGGCCGATTCTGGAGATACCCAGATTTCTGTTCGACGGGTTTCTGAGTCGTCCATCAGGAACGATATTAAAAGGCGTCAATACGAAGATCCTATCTTAGCTCGGTACAGGGACACAGCCTATGATAAGGAGAGGACTCCGTTCGAGTTTTCGCCGGACGGCAGTTTGTTATACAGAGGCAGGTTGTGTGTACCTGATATTGCAGGCCTTCGGCAGCAGGTTATGAGCGAGGCACATTATGCTCGCTATTCGATCCATCCTGGGTCTACAAAGATGTATCATGATCTCCGATGCTTATACTGGTGGGACGGTATGAAGTAGGATATTGCAGAGTTCGTCGCCCAGTGCCTTAATTGTCAGCAGGTCAAGATTGAGCATCAGAAGCCGGGTGGACTGTTGCAGGAGATGGAAATCCCGACTTGGAAGTGGGAGGTTATTAATATGGACTTCATTACAGGTTTGCCTCGCACTCCACGGAAGTATGATTCCATCTGGGTCGTTGTTGATAGGCTGACGAAATCAGCCCATTTCCTTCCCGTCAGGACTACTTATTCCGCCGAGGATTATGCCAGGCTCTATATTAGAGAGATTGTGAAGCTTCACGGAGTTCCTCTATCTATTATTTCTGACAGAGGCGCCCAGTTTACGGCGCATTTCTGGAGATCTTTTCAGGAGGGACTAGGGACTCAGGTGAGTCTGAGCACAGCCTTTCATCCTCAGAGTGACGGACAGGCCGAGCGCACTATACAGACGCTGGAGGATATGTTGCGGGCCTGCGTTATTGATTTCAGAGGCAGCTGGGATGATCACTTGCCGTTGATTGAGTTTGCATATAATAACAGTTACCATTCCAGCATCCAGATGGCTCCATACGAGGCTTTATATGGCAGGAAATGCAGATCGCCGATCGACTGGTTTGATATTGGCGAGACAGAGTTGATTGGCCCAGATATGGTCCAGCAGGCAGTGGACAAGGTGAAGCTTATTCGAGAGCGACTGTTGGCAGCCCAGAGTCGACAAAAGTCATACGCAGATAAACGACGTCGACCGTTGGAGTTTCAGGTAGGCGATTGGGTATTTCTGAAGGTATCGCCTATGAAAGGCGTGATGCGGTTCGGCAGAAAGGGTAAGCTCAGTCCGCGTTATATTGGGCCTTATCAGATTGTTCGGAAAGTTGGAAATGTCGCCTATGAGTTAGATTTGCCATCTGATTTGGAAGCGGTACATCCGGTATTCCATGTCTCTATGATCCGCAAATGCATTGGTGACCCTTCCAGAATATTCCCTGCGGATGATATTCAGGTGACGGAGCAACTATCGTACGAGGAGCAGCCCGTATCTATTTTGGATCGTCAGGTAAGGAGGCTCCGGAATAAAGATGTAGCCTCTGTTAAGGTACTGTGGCGGAACGATAATAGGGAGGAGATGACATGGGAGGCCGAAGAGGAAATGAAAAAGAAATACCCTCAATTGTTCCCTATGCCCGCAGGTAATCTTGAATCCCTACTTAATTTCATTTCAATACCAATCGTATGTCACATGTGTTGTTTGCAAACATGAACTCCCCCAGAGTATTTTTCCAACCCTATAAGATTAATTTTACATTCGAGGACGAATGTTCTAAAGGGGGGGGAGGATGTTATATCCCGTGTTTTCACACGTTTGGAAAAACTTGTTATATATTGGATTTTTGAGATATAAGGTCAAATTTGATATTTTGTTGTACATAGGAGTTATGCATGAAAGAATAGAATCATGGAAGTGTGGGACAAGGCTAAGGGAAATTTTGGAAATTAGTGTCGGGAATTATAACATATGATTCACAAGCTATTGGGCTCAAAAAAAATTGAATTGAAATTGAGGCCCAAAATTAGGGACATGGCCTTGGCCCAAGTCCAATTAATTAGTCATGTGCATGGTCATGTGACAAATTAATATAAGATGCCTAAGTCATCATTATATGCATTAGAACATTCAAGAAAGCTAAGCAAGAAAGAAGCAAAAATAAGAGCAAAAACAAAGAGGGTTTCGGGTTTGGCTAAGAAAATTAGCCATAAAAAATATTGCTCCAAAAATTTATTTCTTGTTGATTTCCTACTAAGTCAAGGTTCCTTTGTAACTTGGTATAGTTGTTTTGGAGTGGGGAGCATTAGAATCACCAAAGTGATCATATCTCCAAGTGAAGAAGACTTGAAGAAAAGGTAAGAATTTCTACCTTTTTATTGTGTTATGAAGTTTTGATTGTGTTGTGGTATATAGAAATGTGTGGATTGTATGGGAAAATGGAAGTTTGCAAAGTGGGTTTGGAATATGAGGTGTAGCCGTGTGTATATATAGGTGGTATACCCACAATGTGTTGAATTCATGTTATATTCTAATTGTGATTGTGATGAAATGCATATTGGGATTGAAAGTTGAATGATTTAGTTGAAGTTGACAAAGAGGGTTCTTGGCCGTGTGGTATGTTGGATTTGGAATAAAAAAGAATTAAGTTGTTTAGTGTGTTAGTGTGTTATTGTGATGTTTGTAATGTAAATGAAGTTAAAATGATATAAGTTTGTATTGAATTGGAATGTAGAAACTTATGTCGTTTTAGTATGATTGGCCGACAGTAAGGAAATGAAGTTGTTTGGTTGTGAATTATGATGATCATTGATGAATTTGGAAGTTGGAAACTTGTTATGAAGTTGTATGCCAAAGATTTGATGTTTTGCATAAGTTATGACTTTGACGGAAAGTTGTATATTGTGTATATCGAGTGTGTAACTTGAGGAAAACGATATGAAATGCTTCAAGAACTATATGGTGATGATCTTGATTGTTGATGAATGTGAAATTATTGATATTAGTTGAAAGTTGGGTTGAAATGAAGATTATGTCAACTTGTTAGAAAAATGACTAGTTGAAGGATATTTGTGTTTTTAATGATTCATTGTTGATATTGATGTTGTCGTTTGGGTTGTTGGTGATTTATAGCCGAGTTGAATTCTCGGGGTGCTATATGTATAGGGGAAGTGCTGCCGAAATTTCGGTAGACAATTATGCCTTAAGTTGAAACTTTGGTATTCATAGCTTACAATTGGTAAACTTGACCAATTGCAGTTTTTCGACGAAACGGGAAGTGAGTTTGGAAAGGCGTAAGGAGCGTGAAAGGTATGTAAAGCAACCCCAATTCTTCCCTTGGCATGCCCTTAGTGTGTTAGGGTCGGATCCGGGCCTCGAAGGACCTCTTGGCCCTCGGAATCCGCAAGAGAAAATTTCAGTTTTTCCTTCAGTAGAATTGAACTACTTTGGTACACTTTTCTTGAAATAATGCAACTTTGCTCCAAATTACTTGGAAAGTCATAGAATGCTTGTAGAACCTTCTTAGGTGATACCATAAGCTTAGAGGGCATAATTTGAGCCCGTCGCCTTATTTGTCCCGAGGCGGGCCCACTATTCCCTGTTTTGCCCTTAATGTATTAGAGCTTTCTTTTTAAGCAATTTTTGAGAGAAATGTTTTGATTACCCTACTAATCGCCTAACGAATATTGTTTTAAATATTCTATTAAATCTTATAAATTATTTTGACACTCGGAATGACTTCGGGAAGGTTATATTTCTGTACTTTATTATGATATCCGAAATGCATATATTATGATTCCGTCCGACTTCATTGGATTTGTTTATCTTTGATATGCCTCTTCGAGTCTTTGAAAATATTTATGATATTTTTAAATTGCATTAGTCTCTCACTACTCCATTCGTGGATGCCCCAATGTTTCCCACACTGAGCCCGGGCCAGGATATGTTGTCAAGCGTGATTCTCTGCATTGTTCGCCGCGTCCCGATGTGAGGGGGCAGGTATACGCGTACATGGGTGTGTGGAGTATGATGTGCCATGTCCGCCTATTCTGATCTGATCTGTTATGGCCATTTTGATATGACATTTTATGATACGGGGTCACGCCCCTTTTTCTGATTCCTCTGTATTGTGGCACCAGCGTCGGGAGGGTGGCCACGTTCTGTCTGCTGAGTCCCGTGGCAGGGACCGGATATGATATGACATATGTTTCTGTACACATTCTGTCTGTTTTGGAAATATGCATTTGACACTCTGGATTTTGTACTCATTTTCTGAAATCATTATGATTTGACTTCTGTGATTCCGCTTTACATATTCAGTACATATTTCGTACTGACCCCCCTTTCTTCAGGGGGCTGCGTTTTCATGCCGCGCAGGTACAGATGACAGGTTCGCTGATCCATCTGTTTAGGATCCCACTTCTGCTATTTTGGGGCGCTCTCTTCTTCAGAGCCCACTTTTTGGTACAGTCTGTCACTGCTATCTGGATATGTACATTGTTCTGGGTATGACGGGGCCCTGTCCCGTCTTATGATTATGATATGTTCTGTAGAGGTCTGTGGATATATCTGTGTGGGTTCTGTACATATGTTTGGGATACTTTGTTCTATGATGGCCTTATCGGCCTATGTGTGCCAAGTCTGCTTTTTATGCTAAATTCTGTAGCGTCCACTAATATTATTATTATATTATTTTGTTAACATGCTAATTTGGGTATCGGGTACGTATAGGTGCCCAGCTAGGGCACTGGTCGCGGCCCACGGGGTTGGGTCGTGACAGAAGGAGAGGTTCATAACCTCAAACAAGAAATTTCCACCCTGAGGAGACACTAAACCACTCTAGATCATAGGGTCTCGCTACTTGAGGAAAAAGGAAAACAAATCATAGATACACCAGTTTATAATACTGTAGAGGACCTACCAGTTGATAACACCGTAGCAACTGTTCCTACGGAGGAAGGATAAAGTAGTGGTAATCCCAGTTCCGGTTTTTTGACAAAATTGGATATTATTACTTCTTTCAAATTTTTTATAAAAATTACTCGTCTAATTGATTACAATTTCAAAAATGATTTTACTGCTCTAGTTGATAGCGGAGCAGATTTAAGTTGTATTCAAGAAGGATTAATTCCTTCAAAATATTTTCAAAAAACTACTCATAGTTTAAGGTCTATTGGTGGCCAAAAAATGGGTATTACTTATAAATTACCCAAAGCTTATATTTGCCAAGACAATGTTTGTATTCCTGAAAACTTTGTACTGGTAAAAAATATTTCCAATCAAGTTATTTTGGGAACTCCATTCATCCATAAATTATTTCCTATTCCATGGATGGATGATAAAGGTTTTATAGGAACATATGATGACAAACCCATTAAATTCGAGTTTATAATTGAACCTTTTTCAAGGATTTTAAATGAAATAAAAGATAGGTTGATGAATAAACATCAACAAATCAATTTTCTCAAACAGGAAATTTATACTCTTCAAATTGAAAATATTTTACAAAATCCTAAATTACAGGAAAAAATTGAGTTTATAAAAAATCAATTTTCTCTACAAATTTGTAGTGACCATCCTAATGCTTTTTGGGATCGGAAAAGACATATTGTCACTCTTCCATATGAAGAATCTGTTTTCTAAAAATAATATTCCTACTAAAGCAAGACCATGCCAAATGAATTCCGAATATTTGGAATTATGCAAAAATTAGATTTCTTCTCTCTTACAAAAAGGTCTTATAAGATCTTCGAAATCTCCATGGTCATGCATAGCTTTTTATGTTAATAAACATGCTGAACAGGAACGAGAAGTCCCAAGATTAGTGATAAATTATAAACCTCTTAATAAAGTTTTAAAATGGATTCTTTATCCAATTCCTAATAAAAAGGATTTATTAGACCGTCTTCATAATGAGATTATATTTTCTAAATTTGATTTAAAAACAGGTTATTGGCAAATCCAAATAGCCGAAGCAGATAAATATAAAACTACTTTTAATGTTCCAATTGGACAATTTGAATGGAATGTTATGCCTTTTGGACTGAAGAATGCCCCTTCAGAATTTCAAAAAATTATGAATGATATTTTTATGGCTTATAGCAATTTTATCATTGTTTATATCGATGATATTTTGGTATTTTCAAATACTATTGAAATGCATTTTAAACATCTTGATATATTCAAGAAAATCATTATTCAAAATGGTTTGGTTATATCTAAACCAAAAATGTTTCTTTTTCAAACAAAAGTCGGATTTTTAGGTCATAATAATGAAAAGGGAAAAATTATTCCTATTAATAGAAGTATAGAATTTGCTTCTAAATTTCCTGATATTATTACTAATAAAACTCAATTTCAAAGATTTCTTGCAAGTTTAAATTATATTTCACCATTTTATAATGATTTGGCCCAAGGCACATCTATTTTATATGATAGATTAAAAAAGATTTCAAAATCTTGGACTGATGCTCACACGCAAGCAGTTCGAAAAATCAAAAAGAAAGTTAATAATCTTCCTTGTCTTACTTTAGCCAATCCTAACTAGCAAAACATTATTGAAACCGATGCCTCTGATATTGGTTATGGAGGAATACTTAAACAACATTCTCCGAATGATAAACAAGAATATTTAGTCCAGTTTTATTCTGGCAAATGGAATAATAGTCAAAAGAACTATGCTACTGTAACAAAAGAAATTCTTGCTATAGTTAAATGTGTTCTTAAATTTCAAGGTGATTTATATAATCAAACGTTTTTTATAAGAACTGACTGTCAAGCAGCTAAATTTATGTTTAATAAAGATTGCAAACATGATGTTTCTAAACAAATTGTTGCCAGATGGAAAACTCTTTTAGTACCATTTGATTTCGAAATTTATTATAAAAAGGGATCAGATAATAGTCTCACTGATTTTCTCACTAGAGAATATTTAAGTTCATAACTGTCATTTTCTCATTTGCAGGATGAGACCCACATTGACACCTCCCTCTAATAAAGGAAGGGGAAGAGGACAAAAAGGAACGGGCAGAGGCACTGTTCTTGCCCAAATGGGTAACAACAGGCTAATAGCCGATAATATTGCAGAACCTTCTGGTAATACCCAGAAACAAATCACTTATGTTGAATATCTTTCTTTTATAGAAGCACGGAAAAAAAGGGATAATATGCCTCCATCATATTCCAGTGCTCTCGTAGTTGATGATAATGAGGACACTGATTCATACGAAGAAAATACTCATCGAGAGTTAATAATTCTCCTTGAGAATGATGATCTCCAATGAAAAGATAAACCTTGGCAAATAATGCAAAGGTATTTTGATACAGCGTCATACGCTACTCCGACTTATAAATATCGGATGAATTATGAAATAATCCTTTCATATACAAGGTAAGCTGAATTTCAGCATTTTTATCCTTCTAATACCAAAAAAGTTTATAACTTTTCAAAAATTATTATAAAAAATATCTTTTCTCCAAATGAATGGGGAATAAGTCCGTTAAAGGATAG
Source organism: Lycium barbarum (assembly GCF_019175385.1). Classification (NCBI taxonomy): domain Eukaryota; kingdom Viridiplantae; phylum Streptophyta; class Magnoliopsida; order Solanales; family Solanaceae; genus Lycium; species Lycium barbarum. The sequence continues at coordinate 66,006,944 of NC_083341.1, forward strand.
CGTTTATACACATCCTGAACAAAAGGTCCCAGTTAAAATTAATTACTGGGATTATGTTGAAAGCTTTAATAAAGCTTTTTTATATGAGAATCCTCATAGGAAACACTCATAGTTTCTTCAGCAGTTTTAACTACTTGTTTGAGACCTATTTTCTCAAAAGTACCCATCTGATATATTAATCTAGGTTTTATTTTAGGAATCGTCCATTTATTAAGGAGATCAAGTTCTTGAGGAGTATCATATTCCTCTTTCTTACTGCTTTTTAACAGTTCTTTTTCTATTTATAAAATTCATGATATGAAATCGCTGAATTACATCACCTATTACTACTGGAATACCATGGCTCTGATACCATTAAGAGAGCAGGATCACGCCGCCACATGATACTATCTAGGTAACAACAGTTTTACTAGGTTACTAACCCTGGAGTTGGGGTTGTCCCTACCAGAACAAGTCCAACAAACGCCTTAAACGCCATCCCTCGGCTAAGCGGGCTAACAACAGGACCACCGCCTGGTCATGGACAGTCCGCCTGGGTCAGTCTCTACCTAACCTTGAACATCATGTTTTGGCTTCGACCATGATGCATTAAAGCATTATTACCATGATCTCAGTAGTCTAGTGTGACGTAATTCAACGGAGTATTTAGCCTATAAGGCTAAACATGAACTGAATTATAAATAAAATAAACAAAAAGGAAAATAAAAATTATACCTTAAATACGAAGGTTGTGCTCAACAGAAGAAGATTTATAAAAACAAACTTTTATTTATAATAGAAAGATTTACAAGGGAGAGAGTGGGAGAGAGCTTCTGCTTGAGAGATCCAAGACTTGCCTTCTTCCTAAGAAGAATGATCCTTATATAACGGATCATGAGTACTAAACAACAAAATCAAAAAGTAAATGGCCGACAACATTATGGCCAGATAAAAAGAAAGGCGGAAAGTAAAAAGAAAAAGTGGCCGAAAGTGACCAAAGTGGAAAACATAATTATTACAATACAAATAATTATAGTTGCTTTATAAAAGCAGATTCCTTCTTTATTAAAGTAGTCGCCTAGTGGCGGGTCCCACCAATTATTTCATCAGTGTCTTACCCTTGTCCTTTGTAGAGCTGGAAGATTCTTCCGTTTTGCCAATGAATTGGGCCGCAAATTGTGAAAAGTCCTCGGTATTATCTAGACTTTGAGATTCTCCTGCTATGACTTGGGTATTATAGTCTTCTTCTTCTTCTTCTTCTTCATTATCAGTGGTATGACCAACAGACGCCATTGATGTATCCGAAATAGCTTCCATATTAAGATGCCGCATTAAATTAGACTTAAATTCTTCCACATATGTGGATATAAGCTGTTCTGGGGGAATTACCCCTTTCTTCATTTGGATTTTTCGAGCAATGTGCTCAAAAGGACTGGAAACTTCCTTTTGTCTGGAATTAATGGAGTCCTTATAATGTGCAATGGTGGTTTTAATCTGATTTATTAAATCTTGTCATGGGATAGTGCCATCTTTTGATTTTTGAACCAATTTTTTCCAGAATTTTGTATAAAAAATTCTGTTTAAGCAAGGCATATTTTGCGGAGTATTACCCACTTCAACGGACCATTTCATAATCCATGGAATAGAAAATTATATGAAGATGTACATATTAGAAATTTCTTCAGAGAAAGTAATATTATTTTCCAAATCTATAATTTTTGGAGAAACATCAACCCATTCAGTATATAAACTCTTGAAGGGTTCTGGTAAAGATTTGACCGTTGGACCATAATGGATCTACCATTGATAAAACCAATTAGGAATGCCCTGTTTATAAACATTGGCACAGATTTTTATAAACCATGAGTGTTTCCTATGAGGATTCTCATATAAAAAAGCTTTATTAAAGCGTTCAACATAATCCCAATAATAAAAATTAACTGGGACCTTTTGTTCACGATGGATATAATCCCTATCCTTTAACGGACTTATTCCCCATTCATTTGGAGAAAAGATCTTTTTTATAATAATTTTTGAAAAGTTATAAACTTTTTTGGTATTAGCAGGGTAAAAATGTTGGAATTCAGCTGATCCTATATATGAAAGGATCATGTCATAATTCATCCGATATTTATAAGTCGGAGTAGCGTATGAAGCTGTATCAAAATAACTTTGCATTATTTGCCAAGGTTCATCTTTCCATTGGAGATCATCATTCTCAAGGAGAATTATTAACTCTCGATGAGTATTTTCTTCGTATGAATCAGTGTCCTCATTATCAACAACTACGAGAGCACTGGAATATGATGGAGGCATATTATCTCCTTTTTTCTGTGCTTTTATAAAAGCAAGATATTCAGCATAAGTGATTTGTTTCTGGGTATTACCAGAAGTTTCTGCAATATTATCGGCTATTAGCCTTTTGTTACCCATTTGGGCAAGAACAGTGCCTCTGCCCGTTCCTTTTTGTCCTCTTCCCCTTCCTCTATTAGAGGGAGGCGTCAATGTGGGTCTCATCCTGCAAATGAGAAAATGACAGTTATGAACTTAAATATTCTCTAGTGAGAAAATAAGGGAGACTATTATATAATCTCTTTTTATAATGAATTTCGAAATCAAATGGTGCTAAAAGAGCTTGTCATCTGGCAAACATTTGTTTAGAAACATCATGTTTGCAATCTTTATTAAACATAAATTTAGCTGCTTGGCAGTCAGTTTTTATTAAAAACTTTTGATTATATAAATCACCTTGAAATTTAAGAACACGTTTAACTATAGCAAGAATTTCTTTTGCTACAATAGCATAGTTATTCTGACTATTATTCCATTTGCCAGAATAGAAACTGCACTAAATATTCTTGTTTATCATTTGGAGAAAGCTGTTTGAGTATTCCTCTATAGCCAATTTCAGAGGCATCAGTTTCTATAATTTTTTGCCAGCTAGGATTGGCTAAAGTAAGACAAGGAACATTATTAACTTTCCCCTTGATTTTTTGAACTTCTTGCGTGTGACCATCAGTCCATGGTTTTGGAATCTTTTTTAATCTATCATATAAAATAGATGTGTCTTGGGCCAAATCTTTATAAAATGGTGAAATATAATTTAAACTTCCAAGAAATCTTTGAAGTTGAGTTTTATAAGCAATAATACCAGGAAATTTAGAAGAAAATTCTATACTTCTATTAATAGGAATAATTTTTCCCTTTTCAATATTATGAATCTGACTTTTGTTTGAAAAAGAGACATTTTTGTTTAGATATAACCAAACCATTTTGAATAATGATTTTCTTGAATATATCAAGATGTTTAAAATGCATTTTAATAGTATTTGAAAATACCAAAATATCATCGATATAAACAATGATAAAATTGCTATAAGCCATAAAAATATCATTCATAATTTTTTTGAAATTCTGAAGGGGCATTCTTCAGTCCAAAAGCCATAACATTCCATTCAAATTGTCCAATAGGAACATTAAAAGCAGTTTTATATTTATTTGCTTCAGCTATTTGGATTTTCCAATAACCTGATTTTAAATCAAATTTAGAAAATATAATCGCATTATGAAGACGATCTAATAAATCCTTTTTATTAGGAATTGGATAACGAATCCATTTTAAAACTTTAATAAGAGGTTTATAATTTATCACCAATCTTGGGACTCCTCGTTCCTGTTCAGCATGTTTATTAACATAAAAAGCTGTGCATGACCATGGAGATTTCGAAGATCTTATAAGACCTTTTTGTAAGAGAGAAGAAATCTCATTTTTGCATAATTCCAAATATTCAGAATTCATTTGGCATGATCTTGCTTTAGTAGGAATATTATTTTCAGAAAAAAATTCTTCATATGGAAGAGTGACAATATGTCTTTTCCTGTCCCAAAAAGCATTAGGATGGTCACTACAAATTTGTAGAGAAAATTGATTTTTTATAAACTCAATTTTTCCTGTAATTTAGGATTTTGTAAAATATCTTCAATTTGAAGAGTATAAATTTCCTGTTTGAGAAAATTGATTTGTTGATGTTTATTCATCAACCTATCTTTTATTTCATTTAAAATCCTTGAAAAAGGTTCGGTTGTAAACTCGAATTTAATGGGTTTGTCATCATAGGTTCCTATAAAAACTTTATCATCCATCCATTGAATAGGAAATAATTTATGGATGAATGGAGTTCCCAAAATAACTTGATTTGAAATATTTTTTACCAGTACAAAGTTTACAGGAATACAAACTTTGTCTTGGCAAATATAAGCTTTGGGTAACTTATAAGTAACACCCATTTTTTGGCCACTAGCAGACCTTAAACTATGAGTAGTTTTTTAAAAATATTTTGAAGGAATTAATCCTTCTTGAATACAACTTAAATCTGCTCCGCTATCAACTAGAGCAATAAACTCTTTTTTGAAATTGTAATCAATTAGAAGAGTAATTTTTATAAAAACAATTGAAAGAAGTAATAATGTCCAATTTTGTCAAAAAACTGGAACTGGGACTACCACTACTTTCTCCTTCCTCTGTAGGAACAGTTGCTACGGTGTTATAAACTGGTAGGTCCTCTACAATATTATAAACTGGTGTATCTATGATTTGTTTTCCTTTTCCCTCGAGTTGCGAGACCCTATGATCTAGAGTGGTTTGGTGTCTCCTCAGGGTGAAAATTTCTTTTTTGAGGTTATTAACCTCTCTTTCTAAGTCTTGGGTGGTTGTCGGTGTACTTATGATATTCCGGCGTTCTTGGAGGAGTTGCTTAACTCTAGCCATAGTATAAGGTCCTGTAGGTTCTCTAATTTCTACAGCAGTTGGTTCTTCTTGGGGCTGCTGTTCTGAACCTATTTGGTCTATGATTTGGGACCTAAGGTTTGGATCCGCAATATATTTAAGGAGGTCAACAAGGTTATTACTGTCTAAAACATGAAGACTGACTTCGCTAAATTGAGAAACAAGTTTATAAAACTCATCGTCTTCCTTGGTTTTGACACAAGGTTTCCCTATTCGGCATGGTTGGCATTCATCATCTAAACTGGTTGAGAAATAATTCTCTTCGTCTAACACCCTAATATCTTCATCTGAAGAGGGGTTGGAAGAGCTATCACTCTCGTTACCAGAATCATCCTCTAGTTCTAGGTCTGAATTTAACAAAATTATATATAAATATTCTCTAAGGTCATCATCTATGTTAAGGGATTTAATCTTGTCCATAACCTTACAGTTCTTATAAAAATAACCTACTCTGCCACACTTATAACAGGCTTTTGAGTTTTTGGATTTAATATTAATGACCAGGGTATAAACTGCATTAGCAACAGGCGCCTCATGACCAGGTTCCTGCTTAACAGCGGTTAAAATAGAATGACGCTGTGTTGGAGTTAAATAATTATCCCACCAACCTTTTAATTGGAAAATGAAACCAGCTATAATCATATCTGCAATAACTTTTTTAGTATTTTTATGGACTTTGCAGATAGTGATGTACATTAACATCCTATGAATAGTACAATAAATCTGACGTTCAGTACAACCGTCAATATTCCATTCATATATTTCCTTACCACTATAACTGTTGGAAATAACATGTTCATGTTCCTCTAATAAAACATCTTGAGGAGTTGGTCGAGGATAATAGTACATCCTCTGAGTAGGCTTAACAGCATAGTATTCATCAATTTTATTAATATATGATGCTATGCGAGCCTTATAATCAATATCAGATAAATATCCATCATCCTCTTCTATTAAAGGACTGAGTTTCAAACCTTTAAACTTTTCATCTAAAATTTTTTGTAAATCTGATAAGGTTTTAATTTAAAATCATGAATCTCAGGAGGAGGCTGTATACTTGGAGTAGCAACAACTTCCTTCTGTTTTTCTTTATCAGAAGTAGAGGTCTTATGAAGACAAGCTAAAAGTTTATCAACCTTTTCATGTAGTGAAAATATTTGTTCAACAAAAATATTCATATAAATATTGGAATAATTTTGTTGCCTTACCATATTATTAATATGTTTAGTTATGACAGACAAACTATCGCTTTCAATCAATTTTGAAAAAGCTGCAAAATGCAAAGTTTTATCATCTTTGCCTATTTGAAAAGATTGTTGTGAAGGAAATACAGTATGAACGACTTCTCCACTGGATAATTTATAATCTCTTTCGAGAACAGAAATATAATTAGCAATATATTTTGCCATAAACCAAGGCACAAAAGATATAATCTTATTTTCTTTGGAAAGATCTTTATAAAAGTCTTCTTGGAAAATTATTGTTTCCTCAGGTTTAAAACTTTCAAAAAAACCATTTTCTAAATGGTTCCCATTTGGGAGTATAGAACTCTCTACTAATTTGTAATCTTGCGGGTGATCCCTAACTAAAATCAATTTTTTGGACTTGATCCATTAAATACTTGGAAAATCCATATCTGACGCAGTTAATTTTGGGTCTTGAATATCAGTGACAATATTATCCTGGTTAATTTTCAAATTACTAATTCTATTAGGATCAGTATCTCTAATCTGAGAAGTAGATGCTCTTGATGGAGACTGCACAATATAATCAAGAGGAGATATATAAGATCGACAAGAAGACATAGATCTAGGTAGACTAGATCGAACACTATTATGTTCATTATCTTCTAGAGCAGGTGTAGGTTCATGAAATCTCAATTTTATTGTCCCGTGTGGGATCTATTCAATTTATGAAATTTTAGTAAAAACATTTTGAGGAGGTGTTGCTCCTTCAATGACCCACTCTTTAGGGAAATCTATTTCATCCCACTTGATAGGTCTTCGAGTCATAATTTTGGATTTACCAAAATTAGTTTCTATTAAAATAGTTTCATTTTTGAAATCCATGATTTTATACATAGGATTCATAGTATATAATGGTTTATAATATATTTTATAACAGATGCATATTACCTCTGTACCTGCCATATAATCATAACCATGAAATTTGATACTTAGTATTAAAGCATCTAGAGAATTGTCATCTTGCAAGGATACCTGCAAGTTAGGATAAGCATTGAAATAAACTGGATCATAAGCCAAACTTGTTTGAACTATCCCTATGAGGGATTTTTTCCAGTTTCTATTTGTTCCATCTCTTAAAGCTGCTATAAATCTTTCTGGTAAACCTCCTAACCCCTGCCCTAATAAATTTCAGAAATTGAACAGATCCCAGATGGGACGGTTAAATTACGATTTCATGAACCCACACTTACTCTAGAAGATAATGAACATAATAGTGTTCGTTCTAGTTTACCTAGATCTGTGTCTTCTTGTCGATCTTATATATCTCCTATTCATTATATTGTGTAGTTTCCGTCAAGAGCATCTACTTCTCAAATTAGAGATACTAATTCTAATAGAATTAGCAATTTGAAAATTGACCAGGATAAAATTGTAATTGGTATTCAAGACCTAGAATTAACTGCTGATGTGCCGTGAAATTACGGGATATTCGATGCTAATTTCTTAAGCTTTTGTAACTCTTCAAGCACTTTTGGTGTTACTTTTCGTGTATTTATGTCGTTTTGTAGGATAAGATGTCCGGAGAGCATAACAGAGCAAAATGGACCAAAATGAAACAAAATAGAGCAAAACAAGCCAAAATAAAAGAAGCGTGTCCTGCGAGTCGCAGGTCACACATGCGAACCGCATGTTCTGCAGCAAGTTTGTACAGAGATTTTGGAAATTTGAAGAAATTGGATACAGCATCTGCGAGCATCACCTGCGAGACGCAGGTACCACCTGCGAGACGCATCCATGACTGCATGTGCTGCAAGTCATCTCAGTACATTGCAAAACCTGCGAGAATTTTGTACAACCTGCGAATCGCAGGTTGAACATGCGATACAACCTGCGAGACGCACGTTATGTACGCAGGGTATTTTTGTCCAGATTTTGTTCCCGTTTTGGCACTTCTATAAATAGAATGCTAGGGTTTGTAAAACTCATCTTTGGCCATTTCATACAAGTTTTGGAGACTAGGTTCCTACACCACACTTTAGGGTTGAAGATTTGAAGATTTGGTTAAGCATTTCTTAAACCTTTAATTCATTTCTTCAATTCTTTGCTTTGTATTGTATATATAAGTGTGTAGTATTTATTCTCTTCACTTGAATCTTGTTTATGGAAATATTCTATGATTAAAGTGTTGGATGAAACTCTTGTTTTGCTTATGTATTGAATGATTTTTATTGCTATTGAAGTGGGTCTTTGTTGATTTAATTAATCTTGTTCTTTAATGTTTCTTAAGGGATTAGCTAACCCTAAGACTCGCCCATTTACTTTGATTGAGCTCGGAAGAGGAAATCTAGGTTGGGAAAGATTAATTAACAAGAATTTAGGTCGTTAAACCCATCTAATAACTTGAGCTAGGAATAGGAAAGTTACTTGAGATTCAATTGGTTGTGCTTGATATCACACTCTAAGGCTTGGAAAAGCTTAGAGTGAAATTCATTGATTTGGTTGGAAGACTTTCAATGAGATTTTAGAAACCATTATCTATTAACATAAACCCGCTCTTAGTTGTAAAATCATAAAATACATTGGATCGTTACTTGAGAGTTTCTTGTATCCATGCTTGTAGTCATTGATCATTTTACTTGCTTTCTAGGTTAGTTTACATTTTCGCATTAGTTATAATTTTCTCAAAAACCAAAATATTATCTATCGTTTGGCTTAGCTTGGTAAGTGAAAGTTCCTTACTTTCTTAATCGCCTAGTATATTGTTCCCTGTGGGATCGACCCTGACTCATAGTTGGGCAAATTATATTGCATACGACCGTGTACACTTTCTCTTTGAGGAGTGGATTTGGACGTTATCAACTGCGTCTGATAAAACTTTGCATTTTGCAAATATTATATCTTTTGTGCCTTGGTTTATAGCAGAGGATGATGGATATTTATCTGATATTGATTATAAGGCTCGCATAGCATCAGATATTAATATAATTGATGAATACTATGCTGTTAAGCCTACTCAAAGGATGTACTATTATCCTTGACCAACTCCTCAAGATGTTTTATTAGAGGAACATGAGCATGTTATTTCCAACAGTTATTGTGGTAAGGAAATATATGAATGGAATATTGACGGTTATACTGAACGTCAGATTTATTGTACTATTCATAGGATGTTAATGTACAGCACTATCTACAAAGTCCACAAAAATACTGAAAAACTTATTGCAGATATGATTATAGTTGGTTTCACTGGCCAATTAAAAGGTTGGTGGGATAATTATTTAACTCCAACACAACGTCATTCTATTTTAACCGCTGTTAAGCAGGAGCCTGGCCATGAAGCACCTGTAGCTAATGCAGTTTATACACTGGTCATTAATATTGTTGAACATTTTTCAGGAAAATGGACAGATAATAGTGAATCTATCTATACCATGCTTCAAAATCTTAGATGTAAGACCCTAACCTAATTTAGGAGGTATAAAGATGTTTTTCTTTGCAGGGTCATGGAATTGCCAGAGAGTAATGACTCACTGGAAGTCCAAATTTATAGATGGACTCCCTCATCTTTTTGCAGAAAGAGTTAGAAAGGCTCTTAGAAAAGGGGACAGAAGTATTAATTATGATTCTTATACTTATGGTAACCTAATTGGTACTTGTATGCAGGAAGGATTATCCATATGTAATGAAATTAGGCTTAACCAGCAAATCAAGTGTCATGGTCTTAATGAAAGACAACAATTAGGAGAATTTTGTGGACAGTTTGATATGGACGTTCCACAATCTTATAAGAAGCCTCATAGGCATAAAAAGAAGCATAGAGACTCCCAACAATGGAAGGAGAAGCGCTTGCAGAAAAAAGCTAGGCGCAAAAAGACTTTCAAAGAAAGAAAGGATTTTATTAAATCCAAAAACCCAAAAGTCTGTTATAAGTGTGGCAGAGTAGGTCATTTTTATAAAACTGTAAGGTTAAGGAGAAGATTAAAGCCCTTAACATAGATGATGACCTTAGAGAATCTTTATATAAGATTTTATTAAATTCAGACCCAGAACTAGAGGATGATTCTGGTAAAGAGAGTGATAGTTCCTCCAACCCCTCTTCAGATGAAGATATTAGAGTGTTAAATGAAGAGAGTTATATCTCAACCAGTTCAGATGATGAATGTCAACCATGCCGAATAGGGCAACCTTGTGTCAAAATCAAGGAAGACGATGAATTTTATAAACTTGTTTCTCAATTTAGCGAAGCCAGTCTTCATGTTCTAGATGGTAATAACCTTGTTGACCTCCTTAAATATATTAAGGATCCAAACCTTAGGTCCCAAATCATAGATCAAATAGGCTCAAAACAGCAGCCCCAAGATGAACCAACGGCTGTAGAAATTAGAGAACCTACAGGACCTTACACTATGGCTGGAGTTAAGCAACACCTCCAAGAACCCCGGAATATCATAAGTACACCGGCAACCGCCAAAGATTTAGAAAGAGAGGTTCATAACCTTAAGCAAGAAATTTCCACCCTTAGGAGACACCAAACTACTCTAGATTATAGAGTCTCGCAACTTGAGGGAAAAGGAAAACAAGTCATAGAACCACCACCAGTTTATAACTCTATAGAAGACCTGCCAGTTGATAACACTATAGCAACTGTTCCTATGGAGGAAGGAGAAAGTAGTGGTAACCCCAGTTCATGTTTTTTGACAAAATTGTATATCATTACTTCTTTCAAATTTTTTATAAAAATTACTCTTCTAATTGACTACAATTTCAAAAGAGAGTTTAATGCTCTAGCTGATAGCAGAGCAGATTTAAGCTGTATTCAAGAAGGATTAATTCCTTCAAAATATTTTCAAAAAACTACTCATAGTTTAAGGTCTGCTAGTGGCCAAAAAATGGGTATTACTTATAAATTACCCAATGCTTATATTTGCAAAGACAAAGTTTGTATTCCTGAAAACTTTGTACTGGTAAAAAATATTTCAAATCAAGTTATTTTGGGAACTCCATTCATCCATAAATTATTTCCTATTCAATGGATGGATGATAAAGGTTTTGTAGGAACCTATGATGACAAACCCATTAAATTCGAGTATATAACTGAACCTTTTTCAAATATTTTAAATGAAATAAAAGATAGGTTGATGAATAAACATCAACAAATCAATTTTCTCAAATAGGAAATTTATACTCTTCAAATTGAAGATATTTTACAAAATCCTAAATTACAGGAAAAAATTGAGTTTATAAAAAATCAATTTTCTCTACAAATTTGTAGTGACCATCCTAATGTTTTTTGGGACAGGAAAAGACATATTGTCACTCTTCCATATGAAAAAACTTTTTCTGAAAATAATATTCCTACTAAAGCAAGACCATGCCAAATGAATTCCGAATATTTGGAATTGTGCAAAAATGAGATTTCTTCTCTCTTACAAAAAGGTCTTATAAGATCTTCGAAATCTCCATGGTCATGCACAGCCTTTTATGTTAATAAATATGCTGAACAGGAACGAGGAGTCCCAAGATTGGTGATAAATCATAAACCTCTTAATAAAGTTTTAAAATGGATTCGTTATCCAATTCCTAATAAAAAGGAATTATTAGACCGTCTTTATAATGCGATTATATTTTCTAAATTTGATTTAAAATCAAGTTATTGGCAAATCCAAATAGCCGAAGCCGATAAATATAAAACTGCTTTTAATGTTTCAATTGGACAATTTGAATGGAATGTTATGTCTTTTGGACTGAAGAATGCCCCTTCAGAATTTCAAAAAATTATGCATGATATTTTTATGGCTTATAGCAATTTTATCATTGTTTATATCGATGATATTTTGGTATTTTCAAATACTATTGAAATGCATTTTAAACATCTTGATATATTCAAGAAAATCATTATTCAAAATGGTTTGGTTATATCTAAACCAAAAATATCTCTTTTTCAAACAAAAGTCAGATTTTTAGGTCATAATATTGAAAAGGGAAAATTATTCCTATTAATAGAAGTATAGAATTTGCTTCTAAACATCCTGATATTATTACTGATAAAACTCAACTTCAAAGATTTCTTGGAAGTTTAAATTATATTTCACCATTTTATAAAGATTTGGCCCAAGACACATCTATTTTATATGATAGATTAAAAAAGATTCCAAAACCATGGACTGATGCTCACACGCAAGCAGTTCGAAAAATCAATGGGAAAGTTAATAATCTTCCTTGTCTTACTTTAGCCAATCCTAGCTGGCAAAAAATTATACAAACTGATGCCTCTGATATTGGCTATGGAGGAATACTCAAACAGCTTTCTCCAAATGATAAACAAGAATATTTAGTCCAGTTTTAATCTAGCAAATGGAATAATAGTCAAAAGAATTATGCTACTGTAGCAAAAGAAATTCTTGCTATAGTTAAATGTGTTCTTAAATTTCAAGGTGATTTATATAATTAAAAGTTTTTTTTTATGTTTAATAAAGATTGCAAACATGATGTTTCCAGACAAATGTTTGCCAGATGGCAAGCTCTTTTAGCACCATTTGATTTCGAAATTCATTATAAAAAGGGATCAGATAATAGTCTCCCTGATTTTCTCACTAGAGAATAATTAAGTTTATAACTGTCATTTTCTCATTTGCAGGATGAGACCCACATTGACGCCTCCCTCTAATAAAGGAAGGGGAAGAGGACAAAAAGGAATGGGCAGAGGCATTGTTCTTGCCCAAATGGGTAACAAAAGGCTAATAGCCGATAATATTGCAGAAATTTCTGGTAATACCCAGAAACAAATCACTTATGCTGAATATCTTGCTTTTATAGAAGCACAGAAAAAAGGGGATAATATGCCTCCATCATATCCCAGTGCTCTCGTAGTTGATGATAATGACGACACTGATTCATACGAAGAAAATACTCATCGAGAGTTAATAATTCTCCTTGAGAATGATGATCTCCATTGGAAAGATGAACCTTGAAAAATAATTCAAAGGTATTTTGATACAGCGTCATACGCTACTCCGACTTATAAATATCGGATGAATTATGAAATGATCCTTTCATATACAGGGTCAGCTGAATTCTAGCATTTTTATCCTGCTAATACCAAAAAAGTTTATAACTTTTCAAAAATTATTATAAAAAAGATCTTTTCTCCAAATGAATGGGGAATAAGTCCATTAAAGGATAGGGATTATATCCATCCTGAACAAAAGGTCCCGTTAAATTTAATTATTGGGATTATGTTGAAAGCTTTAATAAAGCTTTTTTATATGAGAATCCTCATAGGAAACACTCATGGTTTATAAAAATCTGTGCCAATGTTTATAAACAGGGCATTCCTAATTGGTTTTTATCAATGGTGGATCCATTATGGTCCAACGGTCAAATCTTTACCAGAACCCTTCAAGAGTTTGTTTATATACTGAATGGGTTGATGTTTCTCCAAAAATTATTGATTTGGAAAATAATATTACTTTCTCTGAAGAAATTTCTAATATGTATTTCTTCATAGAATTTTCTATTCCATGGATTATGAAATGGTCCGTTGAAGTAGGTTATTGTTACACCTCGGAAGTTTTCCCGTACTGGTATGATGACTGTATGGTGTTTCACTAAGTCGGGAATGGCTGATTATGAAATCTCGGAAAAATAATAAAGTTGCAGAGAAATTCACTGCCAGTGGTCGTATATGGCACTATACGGACCGTATAGTGGTTTACGGACCGTATAGTGCACTCGTCCTTCAACCTGCCAAAAATCTCAACTTTCTGGAAATTGTTGAATATGGTTAAATACGACCCAGTTTACGGCCCGTAAACTGGTTTACGGACCGTAAACCAGGTCGTAAACTGCCCTGTCCACCAGCCAAACTCTCTGCTTTTGGAGAATGCTTAAATACGTTCACTGGGACAGACCGTAAATCAGAATACGGTCCGTAAACTGCACATTACGGTCACTGTTCATCCCGAAAGAAACTCATTAAACATTAGCTTTTGAGTTATTAAAAGGAACTTAGGCCTCATTTTATTTCATTCATTATTCATGCAACTCAGGAGACCTCTAGAACTTTCCAAATATTTTCTCCACAAGAATTCAAGAGAATCACAAGGAACATCAAGATCAACACCACCAAGCTTATGAAATCAAGTGTAAGAACACCATAAAAAATCATCCAGGTCAAGAAATCCCACCAAGGGTGGAACTAGGGTTTTAGCTAAGTGAAGAATCTCAACTTAAGGATTGTTCAACCTTCATCCAAGGTAATTTTTATGATTATTCCATATTGTTTGGAGTATTGGAAAGCATAGACACTTGAAATGTAGAAGAACATAGAAATGGGTTATTAGTGAGTGAATAGTGGAATTGAACTATGAATATTGAAGTGTCGTGAATACAAATACGTTATAAATGATGTTTATATCATGAAACAAGCATTAAATGCATGAAAACACAAGGATAAGCTAGAGGTAGGAATAAGGGGAAATTGGGGAAAATGGTGGATTTTGCCAATTGTATGTAAATGACGAATGTTGAGTACGATATTGAGAGTAGTATCATAAATGTTGGGAGTGATATGAAACATGAGAAAAATGGAATGAACGATGGAAGCGCTGTACGACTTTTCCTAGAAATTGCGATACGTTCTTGTAGTTGGTCTATTAATGTTGATATGAATTCTTTATGAAGGTAACGACGCGATATTGAAGGAGAATGAGTGAGCGATATCTTAGCTAAACGACCAAGGTATGTGAGGCTAGTCCCTTCTTCCTGATGGCATGAATCTTGTAGCACGAAATTCCTATTCTCTTCATGAGTTCTTATAGTCCGAAAGGCTAAGAGTCTAACTCCTTAATGTCTATATAAGATGAGGAATACGATATGATGATGCTAGTATAATAATGATGTTAATTATCGCTTACACTCACCTTATGTACTAGTTCCTTCAAGGTGAGGCAGAGTATCAATAGTTATTCCATAATGGAATCGGGGGATCACGACCTTACGTCACCCCGATAGAATAAAGTTGATCTTGAGCCTTATGCATGTATTACAATGAGATAAGTATTTTATGATGAGTATATTATTATTATGAGCATTTTATGATAAGTATGACATGAGCATTTCACACCGTGCCTAGTTGGCCGGGCAGTCACCGCCAAGACGGGCAGCTATACGGATACACCATGACCTTCGGGCGTGGGCAGACACCACTAGTGGGCGGCATGAGATGGTACCCCGGACGCGGGAGGCCTGGACGCGGGCTAATAATATTGATTATCACACCGTTCCGACATGGACGGGCAGCTTGCATATGATGCATACATGTTATGAGGATGAGTATGAGTAAGATGGCACGCATGATTTCCTTTATGATTATCAGACAGATCCAGATATTTCACGTTGATGTTATCACTATGTTGTTGATGTTTTCTTTCATTGTTTATGCTTCTCATACTCAGTACAACATTCGTACTGACGTCCTTTCTTCGGACGCTGTGTTCATGCCCACAGGTAGACAGGGAGGAGAGCTTGGCCCAGATCCTCAGTAGCAGTCAGCTGGTTGAAAGCACTCCATTGTCCGGAGGTGCTTAGGATTATCCTTTTGGTATATATATGTATATTTTTGGGCACGACGGAGTCTTGTTCCGTCCATGAATATACAGTATGTTAGTAGAGGCTCGTAGATACGCAGTGTGGGTTAGATGGTCTCACAAGACGTTTTCATATGCATGTTTATATTTGATGGCCGAAAGGCAATTGTATATAAAGTATTTATGTTTGTTTAATTATGATTATCCTACAACTGGTATGTAAATTGATAAAAGAATATTAAATGAGCAAGATAAGTAGTAGAGTGAGCGGTGCTCGGTAACTAGCTCCGGGTACCCGTCGCGGCCCCTAGTTGGGTCGTGACAGAAGTGGTATCAGAGCAGTTCGTCCTAGGAAGTGTCTACGAGCCGTGTCTAGTAGAGTCTTGTTTATGGTGTGTTGCGCGCCACGCTAATAAACAAGAGGCTACAGGGCATTTAGGAAAATGACCATCCTTCTTCTCATGAAATCGTGCGATAGAGCCATGCTTAGGATTATGTTGTTCCTAAAAGTGCGTTATGGTTTCAGAAAATGCCGCCAAAGGGAAAAGCTACAGCTGCCCAGAAGGACAAAGCTACGACATGTGGCAGGCGGAAAGAGAGCCTCCGGCAAATGTAGAGGAAAGCGAATCGCAAAGTGAGGTCGCGCCCAATGTAGAAGAGCAGGGAGGAGCCTCAGCTCCGATTCCTCCACCGGGTGCTTCGGGTCAACAAGTGTCCGAGGCCATCCATTTATTGACACAATTGGTTGCCGCTCAGGCACAACGACAGGATGCGGGTCCAAGGGATCGTTCAGCTAGCACGAGAGCCCGTGACTTTATGGCCTTAAATCCTCCAGAATTCTTTGGGTCAAAGCCAGATAAAGATCCGCAAAATTTTATCGATGAGATGTTGAGGACTTTAGAGATTATCCATGCTTCCGAGATCGAATCCGTGGAGTTGGCTTCTTATAGACTCCGCGATGTGGCGGTGTTATGGTATAAGAATTGGGTGATAACAAGAGGAGAAAATGTTCCACCTCCCGTGTGGCAAGAGTTTGTAGATGCCTTTATTCGTCACTACTTGCCACCCGAAGTCCGCCGAGCTAGAGCGGACAAGTTCCTGAATTTAAAGCAAAGGGGTATGAGTGCCCGAGAGTATAGCATGCAATTCAACTCATTGGCTCGATATGCTCCGACTATGGTGGCCGACATGGGAGACAGAATCTATAGATTTGTGAGTGGTCTGGGGCCACATTTGTACAGAGATTGTTTGACGGCCTCCTTGCAAGACGGGATGGATATTTCCCGGATACAGGCCCATGCTCAGAATCTCGAGGAACGACAACGACAGCAAAGAAGTTATCGTGATGGTGACAGAAGACAAGGTAAGAGGGCTAGGTCTATGGGAGAGAACAGTGAGTATAGAGAGGGATCGATACAGACACATTCCAGGCACTCAGGTCAATCCGCGACTAGTGCGCCTCCCAAATTCTTAGACGGAAGGTTCGATCGCTCTTTCCAGTCAGGGCAGGGTCAGAGTTCGAGGGCCCCAAGTTCTCAGTATCAGGGAGATTTTAGTCAGAGGAGGCCTCCAGTACCGCGGTGTAGCCAGTGTGGCAAATTACATTCCGGACGGTGTCGTCAGGGTTCGGATGCTTGTTATGCTTGCGGGCAAGTTGGTCACATGATGAGAGATTGCCCCTCAGCAAGAGATAGAGTGGGGACTCAGCCTACAGGTTCAGCAGCGGGTTCTTCTTCAGCACGCCCGACAGCCCAGACCCCTCAGACTACAGCATGGAGAGGCAGAGGTAGAGGGGGAGCATCTACTTCAGGTGTTGTTCAGCCCCGTGTGTATGCTTTAGCGGGGCGACAGGATCTTGAGTCTTCCCCAGACGTTGTCACAGGTACCTTAACTCTATTTTTCCGTGATGAATATGCTCTGATTGATCCGGGTTCTACCTTCTCATATATTACTCTGTATATTGCTGATTGTGTTGGGGTGAGACCCGAGCCAATTAAACCTTTCGAAGTATTCACTTCGGTCGGTGATCCTGTAATAGCGAGGCAAGTATATAAGAACTGTGTAGTCATTATACGTGATCGTCAGACAAAGGCTGATTTGATTGAACTTGAGATGATAGATTTTGACGTAATTATGGGTATGGACTGGTTGGCGTCATGCTATACTAATGTTTGTTGCCGGACAAAGGTAGTTCGATTCAAATTTCCGGGAGAGCCCATACTCGAGTGGAAGGGTAATACAGTTTCCCCAAAGGGTAGGTTTATTTCCTACCTTAAGGCGAGAAAGATGATAGCCAAGGGTTATGTTTGTCATCTAGTTCGGGTTCATAACACGGAAGTGGAAGTGCCAGCTTTCCAGTCTGTCCCGGTAGTGAATGAATTCCCAGATGTGTTTCCCAACGAGTTACCAGGCCTTCCTCCAGAAAGGGAAATCAATTTTGCTATTGATGTAGTACCCAACACCGAGCCTATTTCTATTCCTCCCTATCGAATGGCTCCAGCAGAGTTGAAAGAGCTAAAGGCACAGTTGAAAGACTTACTCAAGAAGGGTTTTATTAGACACAGTTCATCACCGTGGGGAGCACCGGTCTTGTTCGTGCGAAAGAAAGATGGGTCGCTACGAATGTGTATCGATTATAGACAGTTGAACAAGGTGACTGTGAAGAACAGATATCCCCTTCCCAAAATCGACGACTTGTTCGATCAATTACAAGGTGCTAAGTGGTTTTCTAAGATAGACCTAAGATCGGGTTATCATCAAGTGAGGATCAGAGAAGAAGACATGCCCAAGACAGCCATCAGAACGAGGTACGGCCATTACGAGTTCCGAGTAATGTCGTTTGGGTTGACGAATGCCCCGGCAGTGTTCATGAATTTGATGAATAATGTGTTCAGGCCGTTCTTAGACCTTTTTGTGATAGTGTTTATCGACGATATCCTGGTATATTCTCGCACAGAGTCAGAACATGCAGATCATCTAAGAATTGTTCTTAGCGTTCTTCGAGATCGGGAATTGTATGCAAAGTTTTCGAAGTGCGAGTTTTGGCTAAAATCCGTGGCATTTCTAGGTCATGTTATTTCAGATGATGGTATCCGAGTCGACACTCAGAAAATAGAAGCTGTGAAGACTTGGCCAAGGCCTACGACACCTACAGAAGTTCGTAGTTTTCTTGGGTTAGCAGGGTATTACAGGAGATTTGTAGAGGGTTTCTCATCTATTTCAGCCCCATTGACGAAGTTAACTCAGAAGTTGGATAAATTCCAGTGGAATGATGCCTGTGAGCGTAGTTTCCAAGAGTTGAAAAACAGGTTGACCTCAGCGCCAGTGCTAACACTTCCAGAATGGTCCGATGGCTATGTCGTATATTGTGATGCCTCCGGTGTGGGAAAAGGATGCCTATTAATACAGCATGGGAGAGTCATTGCATATGCCTCGAGACAGTTGCGAAGGCATGAACAGAATTATCCGACTCATGATCTCGAATTGGCCGCGGTTATCCACGCCTTAAAAATATGGAGGCACTACTTGTATGGTGTACGTGTTGACATCTATACGGATCACAAAAGCCTCCAATATATTTTCAAACAGAAGTAGTTGAACCTGCGGCAAAGGCGATGGTTAGAATTACTAAAGGATTACGATGTGAACATTCTATATCACCCAGGGAAGGCGAATGTAGTGGCAGATGCACTTAGCCGCCGATCGATGGGTAGTTTATGTGGAGTTCCTTCGGAAAAGCAGGAAATGGTTCGTGAGCTCCATCAACTAGCAAGTCTCGGCGTACGTGCGACTGATGCAGGAGATGCAAGTATTAGCATCAATGACCCCACAGTTTCATCATTGAGTCTAGAGGTGAAGGGACGGCAATATGAGGATTCCCAGCTAAGTCATTATCGAGATCTAGCTCACAAAAAAAGAAAAGTCTCCATTCGAAGTTTCCATAGAAGGGGTCCTTAGATATCGGGGCAGGTTATGCGTACCGGATGTGGCAAACTTACGCCAACGGATTTTAGAGGAAGCACATTATTCCCGGTATTCTATTCATCCAGGTGCAACAAAGATGTACCATGACCTTAAGTTGCTATATTGGTGGGATGGCATGAAGCGAGACATAGCAGGGTTTGTAGCCCAATGTCCAAATTGTCAGCAAGTGAAAGCCGAACATCAAAAACCAGGAGGTTTATTGCAAGCAATGGAAATTCCTACGTGGAAATAGGAAGAAATTAATATGGATTTTATGGTAGGATTACCCCGTGCGCGAGGGAAGTATGATTCTATATGGGCGATCGTGGACAGGCTCACAAAAGCAGCTCATTTTCTCCCCGTCAGGACTACATATTCAGCGGAAGACTATGCTAAATTGTATCTCAAGGAGATTGTACGACTTCATGGTATTCCTTTGGCCATTATCACGGATAGAGGAGCGCAGTTCACAGCCAAGTTCTGGAAGTCCTTTCAAGAAGGTCTAGGTACTCGAGTTAAGCTCAGCACGGCGTTCCACCCACAGACCGACGGGCAAGCCGAGCGCACTATTCAGACCTTAGAAGATATGCTACGAGCATGTGTGCTAGACTTCGGTGGTAGTTCGGACGAGCATTTGCCTCTTATTGAATTTTCCTATAATAACAGCTATCATTCCAGCATTCAAATGGCCCCGTATGAAGCCTTATATGGAAGAAAATGCAGATCTCCAATTGGATGGTTTGAAACCGGAGAAGTACAATTGATAGGCCCCTACTTAATCCAACAAGCGGTTGAAAAGGTTAAAGTGATTCGAGACCAACTATTAACAGCTCAAAGTCGCCAAAAGTCTTATGCGGACAACCGCCGACGGGATTTAGAATTTCAAGCTAATGATTGGGTATTCTTGAAAGTCTCGCCAATGAAGGGAGTAATGAGGTTCGGCAAAAAGGGGAAATTGAGCCCAAGATACATTGGACCTTATCTAATCATCCGCAAGGTGGGAAAAGTAGCCTATGAGTTGGACTTGCCTTCAGAGCTCGAATCTGTACACCCAGTATTACATGTTTCGATGCTCCGCAAGTGTATTGGAGACCCCACGAGGATTGTTCCGATTGATGATGTACAAGTGACAGAGAAGTTGACATACGAAGAAGTGCCCATTGCTATTTTGGATAGACAAGTGCGAAGGCTTCGGAATAAAAAGGTTGCTTTAGTCAAAGTTCTGTGGCGAAACGATAATCGGGAAGAAATGACTTGGGAAGCGGAGGAGAAGATGAAATCTATGTACCCCCATTTGTTCCAATCCCCAGAAGAGATTCAAGATGAGACGTCGACGATATGAGGTATGAATGTTTTAATTTTATGTTTTTGGTCGTGTGTGGCCGTAAATGTGTTGAAATTGTGATATAGCCCTGTGAGGCGATGATATTATGGGTCGTTGTGGTAAATTGGTAGTGCCAAATTACAAAGGAAACTCTGGCAAAAAAAAAATTCTAGAATCCCCGAGTGTCGAACATTCGAGGATGAATGTTCCAAAAGGGGGGAAGAATGTTACACCTCGAAAGTTTTCCCGTACTGGTATGATGAGTGTATAGTGTTTCACTAAGTCGGGAATGGTTGATTATGAAATCTCGGAAAAATAATAAAGTTGCAGAGAAATTCACTGCCAGTGGTCGTATATGGCACTATACGGACCGTATAGTGGTTTACGGACCGTATAGTGCACTCGTCCTTCAACCTGCCAAAAATCTCAACTTTCTGGAAATTGTTGAATATGATTAAATATGACCCAGTTTACGGCCCGTAAACTGGTTTACGGACCGTAAACCAGGTCGTAAACTGCCCTGTCCACCAGCCAAACTCTCTGCTTTTGGAGAATGCTTAAATACGTTCACTGGGACGGACCGTAAATCAGAATACGGTCCGTAAACTGCACATTACGGTCACTGTTCATCCCGACAGAAACTCATTAAACATTAGCTTTTGAGTTATTAAAAGGAACTTAGGCCTCATTTTATTTCATTCATTATTCATGCAACTCAGGAGACCTCTAGAACTTTCCAAATATTTTCTCCACAAGAATTCAAGAGAATCACAAGGAACATCAAGATCAACACCACCAAGCTTATGAAATCAAGTGTAAGAACACCATAAAAGATCATCCAGGTCAAGAAATCCCACCAAGGGTGGAACTAGGGTTTTAGCTAAGTGAAGAATCTCAACTTAAGGATTGTTCAACCTTCATCCAAGGTAATTTTTATGATTATTCCATATTGTTTGGAGTATTGGAAAGCATAGACACTTGAAATGTAGAAGAACATAGAAATGGGTTATTAGTGAGTGAATAGTGGAATTGAACTATGAATATTGAAGTGTCGTGAATACAAATACGTTATAAATGATGTTTATATCATGAAACAAGCATTAAATGCATGAAAACACAAGGATAAGCTAGAGGTAGGAATAAGGGGAAATTGGGGAAAATGGTGGATTTTGCCAATTGTATGTAAATGACGAATGTTAAGTACGATATTGAGAGTAGTATCATAAATGTTGGGAGTGATATGAAACATGAGAAAAATGGTATGAACGATGGAAGCGCTGTACGACTTTTCCTAGAAATTGCGATACGTTCTTGTAGTTGGTCTATTAATGTTGATATGAATTCTTTATGAAGGTAACGACGCGATATTGAAGGAGAACGAGTGAGCGATATCTTAGCTAAACGACCAAGGTATGTGAGGCTAGTCCCTTCTTCCTGATGGCATGAATCTTGTAGCACGAAATTCCTATTCTCTTCATGAGTTCTTATAGTCCGAAAGGCTAAGAGTCTAACTCCTTAATGTCTATATAAGATGAGGAATACGATATGATGATGCTAGTATAATGATGATGTTAATTATCTCTTACACTCACCTTATGTACTAGTTCCTTCAAGGTGAGGCGGAGTATCAATAGTTATTCCATAATGGAATCGGGGGATCACGACCTTACGTCACCCCGATAGAATAAAGTTGATCTTGAGCCTTATGCATGTATTACAATGAGATAAGTATTTTATGATGAGTATATTATTATTATGAGCATTTTATGATAAGCATGACATGAGCATTTCACACCGTGCCTAGTTGGTCGGGCAATCACCGCCAAGACGGGCAGCTATACGGATACACCATGACCTTCGGGCGTGGGCAGACACCACTAGTGGGCGGCATGAGATGGTACCCCGGACGCGGGAGGCCTGGACGCGGGCTAATAATATTGATTATCACACCGTTCCGACATGGACGGGAAGCTTTCATATGATGCATACATGTTATGAGGATGAGTATGAGTAAGATGGCACGCATGATTTCCTTTATGATTATCAGACAGATCCAGATATTTCACGTTGATGTTATCACTATGTTGTTGATGTTTTCTTTCATTGTTTATGCTTCTCATACTCAGTACAACATTCGTACTGACGTCCTTTCTTCGGACGCTGTGTTCATGCCCACAGGTAGACAGGGAGGAGAGCTTGGCCCAGATCCTCAGTAGCAGTCAGCTAGTTGAAAGCACTCCATTGTCCGGAGGTGCTTAGGATTATCCTTTTGGTATATATATGTATATTTTTGGGCACGACGGAGTCTTGTTCCGTCCATGAATATACAGTATGTTAGTAGAGGCTCGTAGATACGCAGTGTGGGTTAGATGGTCTCACAAGACGTTTTCATATGCATGTATATTATTTGATGGCCGAAAGGCAATTGTATATAAAGTATTTATGTTTGTTTAATTATGATTATCCTACAACTGGTATGTAAATTGATAAAAGAATATTAAATGAGCAAGATAAGTAGTAGAGTGAGCGGTGCTCGGTAACTAGCTCCGGGTACCCGTCGCGGGCCCTATTTGGGTCGTGACAGTTATACCCCGCAAAATATGTCTTGCTTAAACAGAATTTTTTATACAAAATTCTGGAAAAAATTGATTCAAAAATTAAAAGATGGCACTATCCCAGGACAAGATTTAATAAATCAGATTAAAACCACCATTGCACATTTTAAGGACTCCATTAATTCCAGACAAAAGGAAGTTTCCAGTCCTTTTGAGCACATTGCTCGAAAAATCCAGATGAAGAAACGGGTAATTCCCACAGAACAGCTTATATCCACATATGTGGAAGAATTTAAGTCTAATTTAATGCACCATCTTAATATGGAAGCTATTTCTAATACATCAATGACGTATGTTGGTCATACTACTGATAATGATGATGAAGAAGAAGAATACTATAATACCCAAGTCTTAGCAGGAGAATCTCAAAGTCTAGATAATACCTAAGACTTTTCACAATTTGCCGCCCAATTCATTGGCCAAACGGAAGAATCTTCCAGCTCTACAAGGGACAAGGGCAAGACACCGATGAAATAATTGGTGGGACCCGCCACTAGGCGGCTACTTTAATAAAGAAGGAATCTGCTTTTATAAAGCAACTTTAATTATTTGTATTGTAATAATTATGTTTTCCACTTTGGTCACTTTCGACCACTTTTTCTTTTTACTTTCCGCCTTTCTTTTTATCTGGCCATAATGTTGTCGGCCATTTACTTTTTTATTTTGTTGTTTAGTACTCATGATCCGTTATATAAGGATCATTCTTCTTAGGAAGAATGCAAGTCTTGGATCCCCCAAGCACAAGCTCTCTCCCACTCTCTCCCTTGTAAATCTTTCTTTTATAAATAAAAGTTTGTTTTTATAAATCTTCTTCTGCTGAGCACAACCTTCGTATTTAAGGTATAATTTTTTATTTTCCTTTTTGTTTATTTTATTTATAATTCAGTTCATGTTTAGCCTTATAGGCTAAATACTCTGTTGAATTACGTCACACTAGACTACTGAGATCATGGTAATAATGCTTTAATGCATCACGGTCGAAGCCAAAACATGATGTTCAAGGTTAGGTAGAGACTGACCCAGGCGGACTGTACATGACCAGGCGGTGGTCCTGTTGTTAGCCCGCTTAGCCAAGGGATGGCGTTTAGGACGTTTGTTGGACTTGTTCTGGTAGGGACAACCCCAACGCCAGGGTTAGTAACCTGGTAAAACTGTGGTTACCTAGATAGCATCATGCGGCGGCGCGATCCAGCGTACAAATAACATTAGCTACAGGTGCTTCATGGCCAGGCTCCTGCTTAACAGCGGTTAAAATATAATGACGTTGTGTTGGAGTTAAATAATTATCCCACCAACCTTTTAATTGGCCAGTGAAACCAGCTATAATCATATCTGCAATAACTTTTTCAATATTTTTATGGACTTTGCAGATAGTGTTGTACATCAACATCCTATGAATAGTACAATAAATCTGACGTCCAGTATAACCGTCAATATTCCATTCATATATTTCCTTACCACTATAACTGTTTGAAATAACGTGTTCATGTTCATCAATTTTATTAATATCTGATGTTATGCGAGCCTTATAATCAATATCAGATAAATATCCATCATCTGCTGCTATTAAAGGACTGAGTTTTAAACCTTTAAACTTTTCATCTAAAAGTTTTTCTAAATCTGATAAAGGTTTTAATTTAAAATCATGAATCTCAGGAGGAGGCTGTATACGTGGAGTACCAACAACTTCCTTCTATTTTTCTTTATCAGAAGTAGAGGTCTTATTAAGGCAAGCTAAAAGTTTATCAACCTTTTCATGTACTGAAAATATTTGTTCAACCAAAATATTCATATAACTATTGGAATAATTTTGTTGCCTTACCATATTATTAATATGTTTAGTTATGACAGGCAAACTATCGCTTTCAATCAAATTTGAAAAAGCTGCAAAATGCAAAGTTTTATCATCTTTGCCTATTTGAAAAGATTGTTGTGGAGGAAATACAGTATGACGACTTCTCCAAAAGATAATTTATAATCTCTTTCGAGAATAGAAATATTATTAGCAATATATTTTGCCATAAACCAAGGCACAAAAGATATAATCTTATTTTCTTTGGAAAGATCTTTATAAAAGTCTTCTTGGAAAATTATTGTTTCCTCAGGTTTAAAACTTTCAAAAAACCATTTTCTAAATGGTTCCCATTTGGGAGTATAGAACTCTCTACTAATTTGTAATCTTGCGGGTGATCCCTGACTAAAATCAATTTTTTGGACTTGATCCATTAAATACTTGGAAAATCCATATCTGACGCAGTTAATTTTGGGTCTTGAATATCAGTGACAATATTATCCTGGTTAATTTTCAAATTACTAATTCTATTAGGACCAGTATCTCTAATCTGAGAAGTAGATGCTCTTGATGGAGACTGCACAATATAATTAAGAGGAGATATATAAGATCGACAAGAAGACATAGATCTAGGTAGACTAGATCGAACACTATTATGTTCATTATCTTCTAAAGCAGGTGTAGGTTCATGAAATCTCAATTTTATTGTCACATTTGGGATCTGTTCAATTTCTGAAATTTCAGTAAAAACATTTTGAGGAGGTGTTTCTCCTTCAATGACCCACTCTTTAGGGAAATCTATTTCATCCCACTTGATAGGTCTTCGAGTCATAATTTTGGATTTACCAAAATTAGTTTCTATTAAAATAGTTTCATTTTTGAAATCCATGATTTTGCACATAGGATTCATAGTATATAGTGGTTTATAATATATTTTATAACAGATGCATATTACCTCTGTACCTGGCATATAATCATAACCATGCAATTTGATACTTAATATTAAAGCATCTAGAGAATTGTCATCTTGCAAGGATACCTGCAAGTTAGGATAAGCATTGAAATAAACTGGACCATAAGCCAAACTTGTTTGAACTGTCCCTATGAGGGATTTTTTCCAGTTTCTATTTCTTCCATCTCTTAAAGCTGCTATAAAGCTTTCTGGTAAACCTCTTAAGGTTAAAGGTTTGAATGCAACCTGTACTAACTCAATATGCATAAATCTATGGGTTACCCTATAAGGGGCAAGATCATTGTCAGATAATAGTCTAAATGTAGCATGATCACTATCTACAGTCATAGTTTCTTCAGTAGTTTTAACTACTTGTTTGAGACCTATTTTCTCAAAAGTACCCATCTGATATATTAATCTAGGTTCTATTTTAGGAATCGTCCATTTATTAAGGAGATCAAGTTCTTGAGGAGTATCATATTCCTCTTTCTTATTGTTTTTAACAGTTCTTTTTCTATTTATAAAATTCATGATATGAAATCGTTGAATTACATCACCTATTACTACTGGAACACCATGGCTTTGATACCATTAAGACAGCAGGATCGCGCTGTCACATGATGCCTGGTATCAGAGCTAGGTTAATCATTATCATTATGATTATTATTATTATTATTATTATTATTATTATTATTATTAATAATAATAATAATAATAATAATAATAATAATAATAATAATAATAATAATAATAAAAGGATGAAAGCAATAGAAATAGAGAGATAAGAGATGAGAACTTTCTTATTCATCCAAGTGTGTTCAAGTGTACAACCATTATCATTATCATTATTATCGTTGTTATTATTATTATTATTATTATTATCATTATTATTATTATTATTATTATTATTATAAGAAGAAGAAGAAGAAGAAGAAGAAGAAGAAGAAGAAGAAGTTGGAAGATCAAGCTAAAAGGGTAACGATATAAAAGGATGAAAGCAATAGAAATAAAGAGACAAGAGATGAGAACTTTCTTATTCATCCAAGTGAGTTCAAGTGTACAACCATTACATTCAATCCTACTATTTATAGGAATACATTGAGAGGGTGTGTCATAAACATGGGTAATAACATTTGGGGGCTATAGAAATAAAGTGTGGGAGTAGTGGTCATGAAGTAATGGGAGTTTCTTCTTCAAGAGTTATGAACATGGAGGAGGTGAGACATAATGGTGAAGAGTAGTGGGGGAAACTACATGGACATCCACATTAATATATTTCATAACACTCTCCCTTGGATGTCCATAGATGATGTGTCTCGTGAAAACCTTACTAGGAAAAATCCAGTGGGGAAAAATTCTAGTGAAGAAAAAAGAGTACAAATATCTTTGTAATACGCATTGCTTGCTGCCTCATTAAAAACCTTGCAAGAAAAACCCAGTGGGACAAAATCTCGGCTAAGGAAAAAAGAGTACAGCGTGTATTATACTCCCCTTGATTAAAATATTACTTAATTCTTGGAGACGCCGCATCCAAATCTTTTATACTGGCTTCTCAGATGTCGAGGTTGGTAATGCTTTAGTGCAAACATCCGTCAAATTATTAATCAAGCGTATTCGTTGAATATCTATTTCACCTTTCTGCTGAAGATCATGTCTGGAAAAAAAAATTGTGGTGAAATGTATCGTATTTCGTCTCCTTTGATCTATCTTTCAATTTGAGTTGTGCAAGCTTCGTAAAATATTGTTAAAATCTTCATTTCCAAATGAACATCATACTATTGCAAAATGTGTTGAATTATTGATCTTAGTCGGACACGCATTCCTGACTTGCTTTATAAGTAGCTATCACTTTGGCAGGACTTGAATAAGTATCAATAATTGATTGTCATATAGAACGTCATAATGTGACAGTATCCTTCTCACATGAAAATCGGTAACTTGATTGAAGATCAAACTTCATGTAACAATAAAAATAATGCCCTGCATTTTACACAACCAACAAAACCTTGACAATATTTATTAGGATAAACAAATCTATATCAATAATCTCTTTTGTAGTATATAATAGTTCATGATCCAATATACCCATCATTTTGATGAGGTCTAAATTATACTTATTATATCTAGCGATATCACAATCATCGGGGTACTCAATGGAATCGCACCATATAAAGATTTGCTGAAGCTTTATTTTCGTAAACCTTGTATGCTTCAGAACAATTTAAATCCCTATGGATTTATTTTCATTGTATTTATAGCCATATTGACAACAATTAATTATACGCATTTAAAATTTTCATGTATTTCCAGACTGATAAGAAATCCCATTGCATCAACCGCAGCAGATACATACATCTCCATACAATAATGTAAGGACTTTTGTGAAAAACCTTTATGCCACAAGGCACAAGCCATACTTTATATTTACGATTTTTGTTTCTCATTTTACTTTTCGCACAAGAACCCATTTGTACCCCACTAACATTATACCTTGAGGTCCTTGGACTATAGGTCCAAAACATCATTTTTTCAAATAAAATAAAATATACTTGAACTATGTATTTTATTTGGCCAATCATTATATCTGTCCACATTTGACAGATTTGAATTCAAGATCCTCATCACCATCTAATGTTGAGCGCTACATTATTTCAAAGATACCGGTTCCAATACGATATAACTTATCGAGATCTCTTTAATTTCATCATTTTCAGGTACCTGAACCTAACCAAAGGTTGTTTTGACATATTATGTCGTGGTGCTATTTTAAAGCACTTGCGTCATTAGCATGTCCATCTGGATCATTTGCTCCCCTCCTTCAAGGAGTTTTATCTTTGGAACCGATCAGTCTATCGCCATAGACTCATGTCCTTCAAGGACTTTAATTCTAATTGGAATTGGAGCATTTGCAGCTAGAATATAATATTCACTTTTGGGTCAGTAAATGCGTCTTGGCAGTTAACTTGAATTATCCTTTCAACGAGGATCATATTAGTGATAATTCATTACATATGCCTTATTTTTCAGCCGCTTATCATCCCTCCCCCTAATGTTAGGAAATCTAACATTTGCTCCCAACATTATTTGAGGACCCATCTTTATGCGTTGTGGTAGAGCACTTAAATCATATACCGCATGTCACGACCCAGCTAGGGGCCGCGACGGGTACCCGGGGCTAGCCACCGAGCACCACTCGCTCTACTACTTATCTTGCTCATTTAATATTCTTTTATCAATTTACATACTGGTTGTAGGAAAATCATAATTAAACAACGTAAATACTTTATACACAATTGCCTTTCGGCCATCAAAATAATATACATGCATATGAAAACGTCTTGTGAGACCATCTAACCCACACTGCGTATCTACGAGCCTCTACTAACATACTGTATATACATGGACGGAACAAGACTCCGTCGTGCCCAAAATATACATATATACCAAAAGGATAATCCTAAGCACCTCCGGACAATGGAGTGCTTTCAACCAGCTGACTGCTACTGAGGATCTGGGCCAAGCTCTCCTCTTTGTCTACCTGTGGGCATGAACACAGCGTCCGAAGAAAGGACGTCAGTACGAATGTTGTACTGAGTATGAGAAGCATAAACAATGAAAGAAAACATCAACAATATAGTGATAACATCGATATGAAATATCTGGATCTGTCTGATGATCATAAAGGAAATCATGTGTGCCATCTTCCTTTGCTCATACTACTTTCCATGTTTTATATTAACCCCCAACATTCATAGCATTACTCACAATATCGAAATCAACAATCGTCGTTTACGTATATTTAGCAAAATCCACCATTTTCCTCCAATTTCCCTCATAATTATCCTTATGACTCGTCCTTGCATTTTCATGCGTTTAATGCTTGTTTCATGATGTAAGCATCATTTACAACGTATTTGTATTCACAACACTTCAACATTCATAATTCAATCCCACTATCATTCATTTATGGCACTATTCACTCAGTAATGGTCCATTTCTATGTTCTTCTACATTTCAAGTGTCTAAGTTTTTCAATACTTCAAACAACATAGAATGATCATGAAACTTACCTTGGATAGTGGTTGAACAACCCTTGAGTTGAAATTCTTCACTTAGCCTAAACCCTAGTTCCACCCTTCTTTAGAATTTCTTGATTTAGAAGATACTTTGATGTGTTCTTACACTTATTTTCATGAATTTAGTGGTGATGATCTTGATATTCCCTTTGATTCTCTTGAATTCTTGTGGAGGAATAATTTGGAATGTTCTAGAGGTTTCTTGAGTTGTGTTGATGAATAATGAACTGAATTGTAGTCCAAGCCCCTTTTAATAATCCCAAAATTTGATATTTAATGAATTCTCGTCGGGTGAACAGTGGTCGTAAATTGCAGTTTACGGACCGTATTCTGATTTACGGCCCGTCCACTGTGGACGTATTTAAGCATTCCAAGAAACATAAAGTTTGGCTGAGGATTATGGCACTTTACGACCTGGTTTACGGTCCGTAAACCAGTTTGCGGGCCGTAAACTGGGTCGTATTTAACCATATCAACGCTGGGCAGAAAGTTGAGATTTTTGGAATGATGGAATACGATTGCACTATACAGTCCGTAAATCACTTTACGGGCCGTATAGTGCCATATACGACCACTGGCAGAAAAATTTTCTCCAACTTTATTATTTCCAAAAATGCAAAATTAGTCATTCCCGACTTAGTAAAACACCATACACTCAAGTCCTTCATTGTTCTACTCATCACACAAGTACGGAAAAATTTCTGAGGTGTAACACCGCACATTTAAGTTTTTAGATGAGAATTATTTGGTTCCTGATCCTGAACCAATCGTGATAGGGGAACTTTTTATAACTTGTTAGCTTGGTGTGTACAAGTGCTGCTACATATGACATAACACATCTCATACCAAATTTCCTTTTTTGGAAAGTTTGTTCTCATAACCAATTGGTTAGCTATAATTAGAGGCATACAATTTCTGCAAAATCAACTTAGATATAAATCAGCATTATACTTTCATAGTTTGGAACGGTGCTCTAAATCTAATAATTTGAGCAAACAACCTTGCAAAAACCAAATTGCAAGTCGATATCTAAGCACATGTGACCATGCCATAAATGCATCTATTAAAATCATATAATAGTAAACTGGTCCACATGGCAAGTGACTGGGCCCATGTATATATCATCTTTCATACGTTCCAAAATCAAGGGATACAATCCCAACTTTAGCTGGTATAACAATCAATTTGTCGTCATGAGAACAAGTAGCATAAGAGAATTCGTGAAGAACCTTTAATTCCTTCAATATATATAACCACAAGAATTCTCAATTATTTTTGCATCACATTTGAACCGGGATGGCCAACCGGTTATGCCAACATCCGTAGCATGTGATTCCATCATGCTTGTATTTATGTCGTACAAATTCGGAGGAAAAAGGGGCAACATTTCACATACATTTTGTTTACCCGCTATGATTGCAGTTATATGAAGGTATTAAACCTTCCCATAATTTATAGTCTCATTATAATTCATTTTTGCCCAATTCCTTTCAAACCTAAAAAGTTTCTTTTGAGACTTACTACAACGCCAACTTTATGAGCAATTTCATTCCTCCGGGTGGTAAAAAAATTAGCTTTTTCAAAGTTCCCAATTAATTATGTACTATGACATATTTCATAATACCATATGTATGGTGAACATCTCCTTTTAGGGAGTAAATTATTACCATTATGATCATGGCCAAAACATTTATAGGCAAGATTTATTTCTTGCTTTTACCCTTTGGTGATTCATGATAAGACATACCACAATATTTGTGACGTACTAAAAGAACATGACCAAATGACCATTTATGCCAAAATATTCTTTTTATTTCTCTCAAACCTCTCGTAGAGGTGAGTTGTAGTATTTATCCAACCATACATGAGTATGTCTTTATCCATAATTATTACACATTTTACTTTGAAAAAATAGGCGAGCATTCACGATGCTTATCACAAGTCACATTCTCTTCAAGGAATGGACTATAATCATATAT
The DNA here is from genome assembly GCF_019175385.1 of Lycium barbarum. Taxonomy (NCBI): domain Eukaryota; kingdom Viridiplantae; phylum Streptophyta; class Magnoliopsida; order Solanales; family Solanaceae; genus Lycium; species Lycium barbarum. Next base: position 66,039,184 of record NC_083341.1, read on the forward strand.
ACATGTTTTATAAATTTTCATTATAAGCCCATTGTCTTTATCATATTCATAAACCAACCTCAACATCACCTTGAAACTGTATTCCTTTCTTTTGACGGAGGATTTATAAATTGTCATCAAGGTAGGTCGCACGACAACCTCATGCCTAGTGATCATTCATACCATGTTGAGGCAAAAATTACTTTCACTTTTTGAAGGGCCATTTTGAGAACCCATAGTGTTCTTCCTTTTATAATAACCATAATGATGACTATTTTTATTTTGGCATTTGCCATGCCCAAGTTCATTTGTACAACCATAATAATTATTTTGTCATCTTTCAGACTTATCATGTACTGCCACCACATTCACTTCATGGAATGGAGCAACGTGGGACGGGCTTCATAATTTTTCATTAAAAGTACATTGTTTTGCCTTAGTCATCATTATATCATCAATATAGTGCATCGGGACTCAAACCCAACGTCTTATCCATATAAAGGTGTGTTAGGCCATAAATCGATGGGACTTGAACTCAACATTTTATATTATAATCAATTAATCATAATGCACCATAACTCAACCCCGATGTCTTACCTTCTTGGTGTGCCGGAACTCGACTCCATCGTCTTAATTACCCTCAATCAATGACATAATATCGGCCAAAGTGCATCGACTTCTTCATATTTCAATCTACTAAAACAACAACTCATACTGCCAATCATAATCATGCATTACAGAAGTACAAACTAGTATCAAAATGAAAAGTTTGATAACACATTGATGCATGAAATAATTAGTACTTATAGAACTTCTCGAGGTCTTGTCACGTCCCAAAATACCCGCTAGACGTGATTGGCACCCAGCAACCACCACCCGCCAGGCGAACCATATATCATACTCTTAACTATTTACAAAAGCACTAAAAGAAAATAAGTGCAGGTCCAACAACATTATTAATGATAAAAATGTGAAATAGTCGCCAACCAAATCCATAATCGATTTATGAAAACCAATCAACGCTAAGATAAAAAGAATCTCTAGCCCACATCACACGCTAAGACCATGGAGCATCTAACAGAGTTACATGAGTTTGAGTGTCGGGCATGTAAACCCAAAATAAAAGAAATAACTAGAAATAAACAGAATAAAGCTGAAATGGTTGCCTCCACGAACAATGTGGTGGCTCACCTCAGCAACAGAATCCACTCACGAAGTCTTCAATTACCAGCCTCGTTCTCAACGACAGTATCTGCATGGACATGCAGGTAAGGAGTGAGTTATACATAAATATAACTCAGTAAGATCCTCGACCCGCCACTTCAAATACCCCTGGAACAAGTGTTCGAAAATACAAACACACAACAAGCACAAAAATATTATGCACATGAATATATCATTATATAATAGCAACCAAGGTCCAAACCACTGTTTATCAAATATATTATATGTCTCAACACAATTTACACTACGAACCGTCATAAGTGGCAGTTAAAGAATTAGTCAACACTATGAATCCACGGCAACATACACAATGTGCCAAATATGTCAGGAAGCATACACAATGCTAAGGGGAGCATATACAATGCCTCAATATCATCAAGAAGCATACACAATGCTAAGGGAAGCATACACAATGCCCCAATATCATGGCTCACAGCTATATCACATCACAAAATAATTTATAAAGAGAGTTTTGGATTATTTGAAAATAAAGTATATGTGGTTGGCCTTAAGGACTACCGATTCTACTAAGCACACGCTCGCCCCAACACATGGACCAGGCAGACAAAACATATTTTTAAAACGGGTTTTGAAAAGCAAGTACCCAAAGCTTAAAGTCTCACTTACCTCGCTAATGACAAGTTCCACTTTGCAAAGTCTAGAACACCCACCAAACGGCCTCCAATGACCTCAATCTATGCAAACATATTGATTAACAATGTCAATTATACTAGTCGGGGTTAAATCTCAATATCCCTTGCTTTCAAGTAAAGAACCAACCCTTAATATCTCACACCTTAAACCATGGATTAGAGGTAAAAGTATCTTAACTTCACTGCTCGAACATAATTAGTGAAAATCCTGCCCAATATATTAACACTAGTTTTCCAAATAATAATCAAACTGTGTAAGAAAATTAAGATGGCTTTCAAAACATGCAGCGAAACAGCATGCCGAATAGTGATTACGAATGGCCAACCCACAGTGGAATAAACTTTTAAAGTTCTCCATAATCATTACCATATTATATGACCCTCTCATTATTAATCAATCATTGGTTCATTATAGGTCTTCTAACTGGAAAAAAAATGGTAGAAAACCAAAGCTGCATCAAGAGAAAAAAATATATGGTTTTTTCCTTCTTTTACGTAGCAGCTTTCTAGGTACTATTTTCTATCTAATTCCACTGTTTCACCAAATCCTTTTGTTTCCAAACCATCATTCTAATAGTGAGTAATTATTAATCCCTCATTAATGCACTTCCACAAAAGCATCACAACACCTGTAATTTAAAATTCAATGCTAACGGAACCAAGTACTCTTAATACCTGAATAGGTTAATCGTTGTTGTGCACTTGCCGTCCGTGAATCTCCCAATCTCTCTTGAGTTTACTTCTTTTCCCCTTTCTTTTCTTTTAAAAACTACAGCCAACAACTACCCTAATTTTCTACTCCATAAATCCTAAAAACTGACCAGCAACCAGAATTAGACAATGGGCTTGGCCCACTCCTTTAAAAAAAAAATTGATAAAAATAATATAAATAATCTTTAGGCTAAATTACCAAATAACCCTTATTTTAAAATTGGGTTATTACAGGTCTCATATATAGGACTTAATAGTTAGTAATTGCCGGTGATATCAACTCTGCCTTCAAAATCATTAGTCTTGTTCTTAAAAGAAATTGTATTAATTAAGGATTCAAAATGAAACGTTGGCTTTCTTGCCATTAATGGTAGAGACTAAACTCTATGAATGGTAATACTTTATTACACTCAAATATCTTCACTGATTGCAGGTCACTTCTACTTCAACTGGGGAACCCATCGCTGCACCACACCCCCCGGGAAACTAATATGGTTGCAGATCTGCTGGCGGAATACGGAAAGAAGTCTATGGGACCTTATATGAAAAGAAACAATCCTTACGTTTTTGAAGCATCTCCTTCTTTTGTAACTACTACTCTAGATAGAGATGCTTGTGGAACTGTTTCATATAGATCAGTTCCTTAGTATGTCTATGGACGAACCTTAATATATAAATAAAATCCTTCCGTTTAAGCAAAAAAAAATAAGAAAAAATAAAGATTACTGTTTGTTCAGAAACCAAAATTAAACAACAAAAATGAAACGTTAGCAGCCAAGAGATTAAAAGAAAATAAGACCTGAAATGTATCCCATGCTTCAGACATGAAGGTAAATATGCAATCTACCGCACAGTACTTGAAAAATAAGTATTGCCATCTTTTGTTGTGCAAAGATGACCATGAAAATAGTCTAACCACATATCTCTCGGTATCAGTTGAAATTTAGTAAAAATGTCAATAACATGCAATTAGAAACTAAACCACTCCCAGGAAAAGAAAACTTAGTAGATGTGCCTTTCGGAGGACATAAAGAGTGTAACATAAAAAGAAATTCTCCAAACATGTCTCCAACACTTAACTTAAACGAAGTATGATAATATTTAGAAAATTTTTAAGATGATGCAAAGAGTCCACAACCAACATGAGGATGCAGTAAAATTGGAACATATTACCATAATCACGTATCCGAAAAGCAAATAGTAATTTTTATTTTAAAAAAAATTACCATGTCAATATGATATATACCAATATGCACCTTCCACATAAAATTCAATGAGTAATATAAGAGAATTTGGAACGTATTAAATGATTGAGAGTTACAGAACCAAACCTCATACCTCCCTGGCCCATAAATGGAATTCATGGACAAAGATTAGCCAACCATTAGTATCTATCTTTTGGTTTCCTTGGAGGCTGAACAGCACGAAATTTAGCTCAACTCCTTTAGGAAAAAGACTATGCCATCTCACTTGGTTAGAGACTTGTGCTGATATCGTATTGTAAAATCAAGCTAAAAGGGTAACAATATAAAAGGATGAAAACAATAGAAATAGAGAGACAAGAGATGAGAACTTTCTTATTCATCCAAGTGTGTTCAAGTGTACAACCATTACATTCAATCCTACTATTTATAGGAATACATTGAGAAGGTGTGTCATAAACATGGGTAATAACATTTGGGGGTTATAGAAATAAAGTGTGGGAGTAGGGGTCATGAAGTAATGGGAGTTACTTCTTCAAGAGTTATAAACATGAAGGAGGTGAGACATAATAGTGAAGAGTAGTGGGGGAAACTACATGGACATCCACATTAATATATTTCATAACAAACAAGTGTTTGTTCTTTAGTTCATATACTTAATTGAATGAAGATGCCAAGAAATATGGCTCATGAAACTTACATTCCTCCATCCCAATTTATATAACACTCTTTCTGTTTTAGTCAGTCCAAGACAAATAAAAACTTTCTATATTTAGCAATAATTGAACTCTAAATTTTCATTTTATCCTTAATGAAATGATTTCTAACCACAAAAATATTTTTGGCTTGCTTAGACCACAAAATTCAAAAGTCTTCATTTCTTAAATTTTGTGTCCAATCAAATACCCTCATATAAATTGGGACGGATCGGAGGGAGTAACATTTTATGCTTTTTTTCCTCCAAAAGAGACTAACATCTTTAATTAATTTACAAGCTGCCCTCTACGGAGTGGCATTGATGCCAAGTTATGGGCTGCCATGAACCAAATTAAACTTGAAGACCATAACATCTACTTAACGATCTGTGATATTCTAACTTGAAATGGGTTTATCCTAAACTAGAAAAGTCTTAATTAGGACATCAATTATATTCATGTATAAGTAGAACCTTCATTGAGTGGACATCCACCAAATACATTGGATTCATAACAAGAACCCATTTATAAGAAAGGAAAGACTATTCTAGTTGGCCTTATACTATCGACCAATCCAATCCAAAATACACATATATGTCCAAACAGTTTATATATAAAACAAACAGAATGGGGACCAAACAAGGAAAAAAAAAAAAAAGCGTCGCCTGAGAGATTCGAACTCTCGCGGGGAAACTAACATCTTTAATTAATTTACAAGCTGCCCTCTACGGAGTGGCATTGATGCCAAGTTATGGGCTGCCATGAACCAAATTAAACTTGAAGACCATAACATCTACTTAACGATCTGTGATATTCTAACTTGAAATGGGTTTATCCTAAATTAGAAAAGTCTTAATTAGGACATCAATTATATTCATGTATAAGTAGAACCTTCATTGAGTGGACATCCACCAAATACATTGGATTCATAACAAGAACCCATTTATAAGAAAGGAAAGACTATTCTAGTTGGCCTTATACTATCGACCAATCCAATCCAAAATACACATATATGTCCAAACAGTTTATATATAAAACAAACAGAATGGGGACCAAACAAGGAAAAAAAAAAAAAGCGTCGCCTGAGAGATTCGAACTCTCGCGGGGAAACCCCATGTACTTAGCAGGCACACGCCTTAACCACTCGGCCAAAGCGACAGGTGTTGCTTGAGCTGGTCGTGTCGTTTATTTGTTCATATTATTTAGAGGTGTCAAATAGGCGGGTCGATCCAAATTTGAGCGGGTCAAAATGAGCCGAATTAATATATTTACGGGTTATTGACCCACCAAAAAGTTACTTGAGCTGAAAAGGGTAGAGCCGAAATGTGCTAAAATGCGGGTCATAATCCAACCTGCCCTATTCTTACTAAGTTTTAATTGCTTTACTTATTCTTTTATAATATTTTAGTACCTTATATTTTTTATTATTATTATTATTATGACTATATATATAACATATCAAATAAGAAAAATTAAAAAGATTTTGAAAAGATTTCTCATGAGTTAATTTGGACTACATATCAGCCCAACTTTTGATGGGCTGAAATGAGCTAAGCTAATAAATGAGCAGGTCCCAAACTTGAACGGATTGAGCGGGTTAGATTTCACTAGCTAATTTTGCCACCTCTAGTATAATCATCGTTGAGGGGTAAATGAACAATCAACAACTGCTCAAAAATATAACAATGTGTTAATGTTTTCGCAGTATTTAGATTTGAATTAAGGAATCAATGCGCTGCTAGTGCTCTAAGTTTCAATCTTCATGTCTTCTCGTCTTCTCGTCTTCTCATGTCTGTTCTCAGCGACAGATGTAGAGTGTATGTTATGAGTCCATCTAGATTTAGCAATTTTGGCTCAAATGTATAAATTAGTTATTTACATTGCAAAATCATCATACCACTTTGATTATGAGTCAATCTAAATCTAGTAGCTTTGGCACAAATGTGTGTTAGATATTTTCTTTTTTAATTTCTTTCCTTGCGGCTTCTCAATTTCATTGTGTTCTTTCATTCTAATAAACTGAAGTACTTTGGTGTTACATATTTTTTTTTCATTTAACTATCTTCTTCAATCTCTTTGTCGGTGTTGAAATGTACTTGCAATGGTTGACCCGCGATTATTAGTGATTCAGGCTTCATGTAGGCAAGTTGCGGCTTGAAATACTGTGGACGGGCTTTTTGGAGTTAGCTCACCCTAACAGCGGAATTGAATCAGAAAATAAGACAAAATAGGCTCTAGAAAGAACTTTCTTTGAATCAACTATTATTGATATTAGCTCAGGGACTCTGGTGCTTAAACTGTAGCTTGGAGCAATTTATCAAATTCTAGGCGCGAAATGGATGCAAAAGCTATTCATAATTTTCTATATTTTATTATAATTTCTCAAGAATTTATAAGATTCTCCTACTATTCTAGAAGAAATCATTTTTAGAAGATCATTGGACAACGGGATTCATGACTATTGTCCAAAATTAAGAGTTTGTGGCATTAGTTATTGGGATGTGGAGAGGAAGAAAGAACGAAAGAAGGGGTCGTTGTCAATATTGGAGATATTTGGTTCATAGATTGTACTATATGTCACATGTCAATAGTTAAGTATATATAGTACTGGACAAAACCAACGTTTTAAAAGGCAGTTTCAGTACTCGCTTAGGGGTGAGGCACTGGTAAAACGTTCCGAGGCTCACGTGCGAGGCTTACGCCCTAAGCGCCAGACTGTACGCCCTAAACTCGCATAACGCCCAACGCCCAGTGCTCACCTAACAGTTCTTACATAAATTATATATTGAATTCTTTAATTAAAATCGTTGACCCTCATAATTCTTTAACAAATGAATACTACTTAATAGTTTTTCATCTATACAAATAAGAAGATTAGGTGTAACTTAAATAAAAAGTCGTAGTATTGCAGATTTACTATTTGAGAACATCATGAGAGTGAATATTACTTAATATTTTTTTAAAAAATACATAGGCGAATTTTAATATTTTCACTTATCATTGGTCTTTTGTCCTATGCATCAAAATTATCACATTTATTATTTCGCTATTTGAAAGTAATTTTATTTTTATTCTTAAAGAGTTACGTTTTAATTATAATACTGATAAAATTTATTAATTAATTGCTTATACTTTAAAGATATTATTTAAAGGTAATCAGATTTTTTATATCAGAAAAATATTTTTTCACTTTTATTTACTTTTAAACAAATGGATTTTGGGTCCACTTTGAAACATATTCGAGTCCCTATCCGTATCATTTACCTAAATCCTAGGTTCCAACTTATAAGGGTTTCAATATCAACACAAATGTATTTTTCACATGTTCATACAAAACTAATGTAAACATATAATGAGCCGAAGGAAAAGAAAGTTTAGCTTTTTGGTCCAAATCCTTTAGCAATCCTATTCCAATAGATCTTCTACACTCTTTCTAGTTCTTCGTCCGAAGCTCCAAACACTCCAAAGCTCTAAGCATCTGATTTTTTTACTTCGTCTTTAAGCTTTGCTTCATAGATTCGCTTTATTTGTACCTCGCACAATGAAGAGAAAAGTAGTTAGTTAAAATGATACGCCACCCCATAGGGTGATGTTTATGAACATAATAATAATATCCCTCAGACTCGCATTAAACTTTGAGAGCTTTGATTACGGAGGCTCAGACTCATATTTCCGAATGTGGCAAAGGAATCTGAAACATGTCTTGGCTGCAAACTAGTGGCCATTCTAGTTGCCTCGCCAAACGCATGTTGGTTCCTGCCTCGTGATATTATTATGAGGTGATTATCGCCTAAACCGAGGGATAACCTTTCCGCAAAGGCATGGCCTCAAATTAAATCTTCTCATCGGCCCCAAGTGTAGTGTATGTTCAAATCAGCGAATTCATCAAGTGTAGAAATCTATTTCTCATAAAGATGTAGCATCTGTATATCAGCCAAAAATGTTGCAGTCAAATGTAGCAATAATGCTTCGAACTTCAATAGAAGATAGCAGCCATTTTGCATTAAAAGGCAGCAACATTGATCCCAGGGATGCAACAGCAAATGGCCCCAAATGTGTCTCACGAATGTGGTATTTTCAGCCTCAAAATGCACCAGAGCCATAGCAAACATCATGGCAGCTCAAATGTAATATTTGTTCTCATCAAAATGTCTCAACTGAATACCCAAAATGTAGCAAAGTTTGCCTTAAAAATGCCATATAGCAAGCTGGGCATGATGCATGTAAACAGTAGCAGAGTAGCAGAGCATGATGAGTCTCAAAATACATCAAAAGCAGCAAATATATTTTGAGCACAACACCAGCAGGTAGCAGCAGTGTCCTCAAGGATACAACAACAACAATAGCCTCAAAGGTGCAGGGATAATCTGCCTCAAAGGCACAATAGCTCACCAAAATGCAGCAGCAGGTCACAAATGCAGCAACATCATTTGAGATTTGAGACTACCCTCAAGTCATGCCAAGAAAGAGGGGAGAAGGATGAGTATTTGTACACAAAGGTTGTAACAATATCATCATTTTGGTTTAAATTCTAATGAAAACAAATTAAGGTGACAGAGAGTCAAAGTCTCAAAGTTTTAGGGAACTAATGGGCACATTCAAGAATGTTCAGGAACAGTTTTAGAACACAAGTATTAACTCTCAAGGTAAAGAATCTGGGAAAGCTTAATTTCTTTAAAAGATACTTTAAAGCATAATCTTGGCAAATAACAGGGACAACAACCAATTTAATCATAGTACCATATTCATGAAATCCTTAACAGTATATTAATGTTGTGAAAAGACAAGGTTTCAATCCTTAACTTCTTAACCTATGTGTTTTTAACTAAAGAAAGGCAATCCCAAAAGATCTACAGCATACTTCAAAAAAAACCTTCTTTGACATGGGCCTATCCAAATAATCATGCTTCAATCTTTTTAAACAAATAGTAAGATAATGACTATTCATAATATTGTTCACCAGTAATATCTTGTCCTCACAACTTAAAGACATGGTTATATTACACCATCACAATCTAAAGTAAGCTAGGATATGACATAACAACAACAACATAGTATAAATAAAACTCAACCAAACAGGATCCCATTTCTACAGATATTTCAACTTCCATATTTCAAGACACTTAAACCAAAATCACATTTACCTCTTCACATGAATATGAAAAGGCATTGCCATCCAATATTGACACTAAGCTATAGACAGGGACCTGATATGACAGCTAAGGAGAAACTATTGGATTCACCTAATCAGACTTAAGAACACTTAAACACACTTCAAAACAGCCTGTTCTTCAGCACACTTTACTGGATTAGCTTATCTACAATTACATGCTTGCTTAAGAAATCACAACTGGAAAAAAACTGGGCAACTTAAATACTGAGGCAGAAACACCTTAACTACGCAGATTCAGAGTTAGTTATTATTAAGTAACCTTTCAAACGTTGTAAAAGAACCTTCCAGACTAGTTTGTCAAAACAAAGGAAGAAATTGAGAAGGCAACTGAACTATGTTATGATCAAATTATTAAGGACTAATTCTGTAACGACCCATTTGGTCATTATAGTCTTTTCGATACTTTTGACCCGTCCCTGAGCTTGTTCATCTCACATTTGACCCAAGGGGATCGTTGACACGCTTCCCGAGGTGTTTTGGAAAGATTTGGGTGACTTTTTGGGAAATTTGGGCTTAAAGCGAAAAAGAGTTGACTCAAAGTTGACTTTTGGGTAAATGGACTTTTTTCTAGAAAACGTCGATTCCGACAGGTACGGATGGTCATTTAGAACTTGTGCGCATATTTGGTTCGGTTCCCAATGCACTCGGGTGCATTTTGGGACTTGGGTTAGGAAGTTGAAGTTGATGTTGAGCTATCAGGGGCTGACTAGGTCACTGAGACCCCCGATGGGAATTTTGAGGCCACGAGTGCGTTCATAGCGTGTTTTTATGTATGTCTACATATGTGGTATGTGAGCAGATGGCCTCGGGTGATAGTTGGGATTTCGGGTTGAGATTGTGATTTTTGGGAAGTTTTCTGGTTTTAGTGCCCTGCTATAGCTGCACTAGTACCGCAGCAGCAGCAGCACTGTAGCGGTGACCATGCCGCAAAAGCAGCCCAGTGCATTGATTGGCTAACCTCCGCAGCGGTCTGAGGGAACGCCGAAGCGGGATCGTCACATCGGTCTCGTTGTCGCAGAAGCAGTATCAGGCAGATAGATTCATTAAATGAGTGGCACCAAGTCCCTCATTCATTATTATTTCGACTTTAGAGTTATTGGGAGCATTTCAAGGTGATTCTTGGGGTAAATGTTTGTGGTAAATCCTATCTTCTTTGCTATTCCATTTTCCTTAATCACATTAGGATTTCATTATCATGCTAGTTCACTAAGAGTTTAAGAATTAAAGAGGGTTCAATGAGTTCTTCATTCTACAGTCTTGATTTAATGATTGGGTTAGCTTAATTAAGCATGAAATTGATGACTAGAATCTATTATTACATGATTCCTTACTAATTAGAGGTAGGGCTGTTCACAGTTTTGGTTAAAACCAAAACCAAACCGAAAATTTAACCAAACCGAATAAAAAAACCGACATTTGGTTTGGTTTGGTTTGATTTGGTTTTAAATTTTAAAAACCGATAATATTTGGTTTGGTTATGGTTATATTAAAAAATAACCGAATAAATAACCGAACCAAACCGATAAATTATATACATAAATTTTATAATTATTTATATGTATAATATTAGTTTTTCATAAATAATTATAAATATTTTATACCTTTTAATCATTAATTTGATTTTTGGTCTACTTATTTCACATGAATGTTTAAGGCCCATGTTTTAAAGAATATGTCCAAGCCCATGTCTTTAAGTCTTTTAACTCTTTAAGTGTTAAGTGTAAACCTACTAACAGAAGCTCATGTTAGAATCTAATGTCTTTAACTTAAATTTTTAGCCTTTCTTTGTCAGCCATTTGATTTTAGGTTGTTTCTTTTTTTTTTTTTCGAATTTATACCTTTCTTTTTTCTTGTCTGAATGAGTCCTAAACTTCTAATATTTTTCATATGAAAAGGACAGAGGTTGTAGATTTAGAGGTTTCTATAGAAGATACTTCAGTAACATCAACATTTGCTGCAACTCAAGCACATGGTAATGCCCTAATACTTCTTCCGTGAGTAATCCTCCTAAAAGGCAGAAACGAACAACTATTTGTAGTCGAGACCCTAGCCCTGGGGATAATGATAGAAAAACATCTGAAGTTTGGGATCATTACACAAAGTGTTTTTAATAAAATGGGAGAATTGAGGACAAAATGCAAGTATTGCCCCAAAGTTTTTTTATTTCATATATTTTCATTTTAATTTTAGGTAGTCTTTATGTTTAATTAATATGTATGTTTGTAACAACAACTAAAAGCTCTTATGCTCTATTTTATTTCCAGGTATGTGTATTAAGATGACAAAAATGGTGCAGCCACTACTTAGTTTTTAGCTCTATATGTAATAGTTTAGCAACTTTGGGTAACTTGAGTATGACACTATCACTAATAGTGAAAATATTTCTATAATGTATGTTCCACCTTAAACGATAAATAAAAGTTATCGTTTGAACCAAAAAAAAAGACATGTCTTTTTCAACTTTTTAATGTTTTACTGATAAGTCTCATGGCTGCTAGTCATAAACCGAAAAATCCAACCAAACCGAACCAAACCGACAATAACCAAACCGGTGGTTATTATTTTATTTGGTTTGGTTATGGTTTTAGACATTTAAAAACCACCTAAATTGGTTTGGTTATGGTTTTAATCAATAACCGACCCAAACCGAACCATGAACACCCCTAATTAGAGGCTAAATTATGGAATTGGAAGTTAGGGTTTATACCCAAATTTGGGGGTTTTTCCTAGAATCCGAATTTCAGTAATTTGTTGGTTCTTCTAGCTTGTAATTGATGGAAATTAATCACCTAGAGCTTAATTTCATGTTGAGACCTATAGATTCCTAATTTCACCTTTCTAGCTCATAAACCCCATTCCATAGGTTGGGGATTTAGGTCTTAAATAGAAGTGGGTTTGGATTGATGATGTTCTTCTTGATTCTAATTGCATATTTCGGATATGATTAGACTTCCATTATCACGAGGCTCAAAGGAAAGGAAAGACTAAGGTGTGATTGTAGGAGACTTTGTTGTTCGGCCTTCCAGGTAGGTTACGGTTTACCCTATGGTGAGACTTCGATTAGCGAAGCATATATTTGAACGATATTGTCGAAGAATGCATATAAACCTTCGGGTATAAAGTTGGGTTGGATATTGCCTCAGGTTGGGCCTTGTTATATGATTGGGGCTAGCCACCCTATTGTGTTGTGACTTATCTTGTTCTAATTGTTGTTGGCTCGTTGCCACGTGGAGATAGTAGATATTGGTGATAGTAATATATCTTTATGATGATATTGTAGCACTTTACTTGTAGCTGTTTTGAGACGAGGATTGTGATTCTATTGTGGCTTATTGTGTAGTCTTTTATTGATATTGTTGGTGTGCCTATGTGTGGTATTGTTGAGATTGATTTGATTATTGACATTGAACTCATACATTGCACGCATTCTCATCCTTCATGATATACTGTTGATACATTGATGATATACAAGGAAACACTGTTATGAGCTGGGCTCAGTTGGATGAGAGTGACGTGAGGACCGATGTCCGATGTTTATCCCGGAATCGAGGTATGAGTGCTGGTAGCGATTGCTGAGGTCTTTGCCGGAATCGTGAGGATTAGTACATGGACTTCGTTGGTGCCCCATGAGTTGTGTTGTCGAGATTTGATGTTCCATCATCAGAGTACATGTGTATCGGTGCATATGCATTGCATCCATATTTCATATATTATTGCATTGCATTGTACCTTTGGCTTCTTGTGATATTCTTGTGATATAGTTGTGATATACGGATTCGGATTGAATGTACTGAGTTTTGACACAGTTGGGTTTAGATGCTATAACATAGGTGATGACTTGTACTTGGTTACTGGTTCGTGTTGACTTATACCTTGTTGATTTACCTGTTTATCTTACTTTATTGTCTTGGTATATATTAGTTAATCTTAGTCGAACTATAATACCTACCAGTACGTGTTGTTTGTACTAACCTGCACTTGCTGCATTCTTTTATGAATGCAGAGTATCAGGTGGGATCGACGTCTACCCCTTGTGGCAGACAGTTCGAGGCTGCTGATTCGAGTCTGTTGGCATGTGGACGCTTCGCTACCCGAAGAATCTTCTTCTATTATGTCTCACTTTGCTATTCTGAGACATTATTGAGACTATTGATGTATTATTATTACTTCCAGACTTATAGATTTTAGTTAGATGCTCTTGTATGACCAGACCAGATACTAGGGTGATTTTCGATTTACTTCCACACTTTTTATATATTCATATGTCAGACTTACGTTACTTTATCTTCTTCCGCTATTTATACTGTGTTTATGAATGTTAGGTTAATGGTTCGCCTACCAAGGTTGGATAGGTAGGTGCCCGCGCGACTTTGTGAAATTGGGTCGTGACAAATTCTTATAAAAAGTTTGGACGCGAAAGCAGCAAAATATGGATTAAAACTTTAAAACTCAAAACTGTTTTGGCAGCATGGAATCTAAAAGGGCATTCAACATAAGAATGAGACTTAACTGAAACAAAACCTTGAGAAAACATATATCGATACTCTGACAGGTAACAATCTTACAACACACCTTTTATTCCTATTTTTGCATGTGGTGAGCTAGCTAAAACATATGAATGGAAAGATTCTAACTCGACAGCCCTCCTTCTACTCTTGAGGAAAAGAAAGCATAACCAAGTAAACACATTCTAGAAGCCAAGTAAAGCTAAATACTCACAAAAAATTAAGTAAAGTTAAATACTCACAAAAAATTAATCAACTAACTAGGCTGAATCCAAAACAAACAGAACACAGAACCAAACAGATGGGATACCAAGAGAAAAGCACAAGAACAGAGCTAAAAATGAAAACGATTGAGAAATTATTAGACTTCCAATGCTTTACTCTTCCAAATATGCCATATCAATAGCCAGAGGTCCTAACAGGTTCAACGCCACCATTCACACATAAATTTAGGATCACATGAAAGGGAAAATAAAGAACCAGACTTCTTATTTGTATAGCAAAACTAAAGGCTAATCACTTGAACAGATGTATTACTATCCAAAGTCCACATCGAATAATGTGTAGAGATGTTTTCTACTAACTGATGTTCAAAGGAAACAGGAAATTCTTAACATTAATCACATAATCCTACTAATTAAATTAGGGATATAGCTACAGATTTGATTCAAACAGAACCTAATAGGGAAGAAAACTACTTCTTTCAAAATTCATTCTCAAAAAAAAAAAAAAAAAGTCATCAAAAAAAAAGTCATCAAATACATTCTCAAAAAACTACTTCTTTCAAAACAAAGTTAAGACTAAAACTAAGCTATCTCAAATTCGAAGGAGAAAGGCGACAAAACTAAATAAATACAAATAAGATTTACACGAGGACGAGGATTACCTTTTTGCCGAGCAGCGACAGGGGCAACGAGAGTCGACGAACATCCTTTCACCCATATCAGATTCCGATGAATCGGAAGCAATTTCAAAAATTTAACTACGAGCAAGAAACTTCCTCGAAACTCAAGGCTTAGCCGAGTTTCTAAGTGTTTCCACTATTGCGGGTGTAAAAACCCATTTTTAGGTGTGAAAACCCATTTGTTGTGTCAACCCGTCTCTGAACTGAGAAATGGGGGGTTCTATTTATAGAACCCCAAAACTGATTTTGGGTTCCAATTGAATGATGTGGGACTTCTTCACAGAGTGAAATTCGTTCAATTTAATTTCAAATCCGCATCTTTTTGAAAAGATTCTAATCTTTTCCTTGGCAAAGGAGGGAAACATCAAAAGAAATTAAAATCAGATATTACCGTTCAGGCTTAGGGAAAACAAACAAAAACCATAAAAGCTATGCCAAAAATGCAGGAACAAATGCTGATGACGCGGAAACTCACTGTATTTTTAGCCCAAAATGGCTTTCGCGTGCATAGAGGTCGAAGGAGACAATGACATTGCTTAGCTGTAGACTTAGGGTTTGTTTGGTTGCTGATTTGGGTAAATGAAGAACAAATGGTTTTGGGAATTAAAATGAGAGATTGGGCTGGGTCTTTTGATTTGGGTTGGGCGAATATTGGTGAAATTTGGGCTGAACACTGAGCTAAAAAAATGGCTAACAACATAACTAAAACTTTTCTAATTAATCAATTTGAGACGAATTAATTATTTGATTAATTAATCAAGCTTCTTGACTCAACAAATTCAAACACTTATTTTTTTAATAATGGACTAATTATAGTAATTACTTTAGTTGAAAATACGTACTTAATTAGAAATACTTGTTTTTTTATGCAACTTGATTTTCAAATCGGTAAAATCGACATAATCTATACTAAATGTTATATGTAAAATATACAAAATATGTATTAGGGATTTGCCAATGAAAATAGCAAAATATCACCAAAAGCTATTTTAGGAAGCATTTTTAATTTTCTGAATAATTCTTTTACTCCGTTTGCATTTCAAGAAGCTTGCCTAGTTAATTTAAATTTTTGGAGGTCAAAAATTAGGTGTCAACAACAGGCATATCTGAAATCGCAGTACGTTATTAGAAAAGAAATCCTCTTGGTACGGCTCTAACGCATGATCATAGATAAGAAAGAGGGACAATCTTCCTAAATGCCCTGCAGCCTCCTATTTATAAGTGTGGTGCACGACACATTATAAACAAGACTCTGCTAGACACGGCTTGTAGACAGCCCTAGGACGCAACTGCTTTGATACCAAGTTTGTCACGACCCAAACTTAGGAGCCATGACGGGCACCCGGGCCCTACTTGCCGAACACCTCTAATCATACTTTCATATCATGATCATAGACACAGGGGTAGACCGCGAGGGTCATCAAATGAAAATCTGCTAAATCATATAAGAAATATGCTGACAAGGGATGAGCCCGAAAGAACATACTATATAACCATGCTGGACAAAAACTATGCAAGCCAACAAGGGCATCATGAAATACTATGCATGAAAAATGTAGGCTGAAAGGACCAAACAACGTCTAACTATACCATGACTGTCTACAAGCCTCTACTGGAGTGTATCACATAACAAGGTGGGGAAACGGCCCCGCCATAGCCATGTGTATATCAAAAATATCGTACCAAAACAAAACTAGACTACAACTCCAGAACAAGAGGAGTGCTCCCATATCAGCTAAACAGCAACCTCCAGGGCGGATCGTCAACCTGCGAGCATGAAACGCAGCGCCCCCAGAAAAGGGACGTTAATACAGAGAAAGTACTAAATATGTAAGGCATAAAAGTAACATGAAAGAGACGTAAGAGTAGATAGGATAAAATGAATGCAACCTGTATGTCTGAACTGCCTCTGTGGGCCAATGATATGCATAAATATTTTGCATGTATGCATGAGTTCATACATATATATATGCGTATATAACGCCTGTCAAGCCTATGTGAGCATCCCATCGTATCATATCGGCCTCTGTGGGCATCATCATTGTTACAGTTCACTTTTACGCGGGTGCATAAAAGCTACTAAGAGATTGTGGACTCTATTGGATTTTTGTAATTTTTAGAGTCACCTTCTAATTTTATAAAGGAAATTAGGAAAACCGAGTTAAAAGGATTAGTCAAACAAGAGGTATATCCTTTTTAAACCAGAGCTCTCGAGATAAGGGTTTTGGTGATCCCCTAGGAAAAGTTTTAAGCACCCTAGTATTAAGGATCCATAGAATACGGTTAACCTTTAAGCTTCAATGTGTGATTAGTTGTGATTACTTGCTAAAATGTTTTCTTTCTAGCAAAAAACCGTCATGCCAATAATATTATAAACTCCATTTTTTGGCAAAAAGTCTTTAAGGAAAAGAAATTTTTTAGGAAAAAGGTTTTATAAGGGTTAAAGTCATTTCATTTCCGAACCAAAACGCACTTAAAATTTTCTCTTAAGTAGAGTTTCTACTAACTTGGTCCAATGTCATGATTTGAATCCTTATAAGTTTTTTTTATATATATATATATATATATGGAGTATATCTCCTTTGAAAATAGCATAAGTTTCTATAAGTATAAAAAGAAGAGATTTTATTTATCTTATTTTTCAGCTCATTCAGGTCAACCATGTTCTACTTTGGATTCCTTTCTCGAACTTGTGTTTAAATAAAAAATAGAATTCCTCTTGTTCATTTAGCTTTATGTGGGGCTTAGCCAAAAAATAAACTTAAACCGTTTTCATCTTATCCAAACAGTTCCTTTTTTTGAAACAATATATCCCTTTTCATTCCTCTCTTGTGCCAAATTTTACAAGTCTTCTGAAAGAAATAAAAGACCATCTATTTGAAAATTGTTTCAACTAAGTTCTAACTATGGGTTTTAATAATACACAAGCATTTCACAAGTACATACACATATATAAGAGAAAGAAAAAGAAAATGGGCTTGTGGGTGTACCAAGCTCACCAACCATAAACTTATGTCATTTTCACCCATGACTGGGCCTTCAATACATGTGGTGCGACTCTATCTAATGCATGTTGGGCTTCCGGCCCAACGGGATAATGCGGAGGAGAAAATGCATAAGTCCAATTAGACCCTCGGGTGCGTTCATGCGCCAAAAAAGAGGAGAAAGATTAGTATCCAACTGTGACAAAGCTATTATTTGAACTAAACACCTAAAGAATTCAATTAATGCAACATGAATTCAGGCTCAAATGGAACTCAAGCAATTAATAATAGCACTTATCATATAAGAGGGAACTTAGAACAACTTCCATCCGTAAGCAAGAAGAGGCTATGATTTTAGTCTTTCACTTATTATTCATTAGAGGGAACTAAACAGGACTTCTGTTAACAACACATGTAACTTAAGCTATTGTTTCTATTTCAAGAAAAAAGAAATCAAATGTTGAAGTAAATAAGTTATACCCGAAGCTGATTTTATAGAGATCTTCTAAGAAAATAGGTGAGCTAGAAATAAGTAGAAGGAGAAGTCGCTGCCAACCTATCAGCTTTCGAAACAAGTCTTAAATTGGTATTTAAAGATAGGGCAGGCTGAATATACTATTTGAACAAATAGCGAATCACACCTTATTAATATTTCTAAGACAAAGGGTTAATCTCATAATGAATGGACACTTTAGGTTACTCCATGAATGCTAAAAGAACAGATTTGTCAAGACATGATGATTAGCTAACCAACATTTGATGTCTTAATCCCTTGAAGGAGGATTAAAACACAGCCTCTAATTATGCTTAACACATTTGAAAGCTTTTGGACTCTATATAAGTATCTAGAAAAAACAATCAATTATCACTTAGGGACACCACAAATGAAAAAGAGTTGAAGGCGATTTGTTGTTTTACTAAAAGAAACAGAGAAAGATAAGCAGTGAAGGCTACCTAATTACTCCTCTTAAGGATTAACGTACTAAAAAATGAAGAGTAAGGCAGAGGCAAATAGATCTAGAAAATGCTTAGTTCCCTATACTGGTTCCTAAAACAAAGTGCAGAATAGTGAAGGAGAAAGGAGGAAACAATTTGATGAGTTAAAAGAAACACATTCAGAGAGCAAAATCAGTTATGGATCAGCTGAGCATTTTTTAATTACTAGGTAAGTTACCACTAGCTTACTTTCAGGGGAACATGCCACTCTTTAGCACACAAACCACACACCAATTTCAATGAAGGATTTTACAACAGATTAAGAGGTAGAATATCGTATTTACTTTAAGGGAGATTCTCGATTCTTAACATGGCTAAAGTTATCTTTTGGTACCCAAAACATGTCCATAATAGTCCTTAAGAATCATTTTTGTGAGAATAAGTTAACTAGCCAGGGAAAGCTAACCCTCCAAGCCACATTTGATGTCAACAAAGGGCATCAACCAGTAGTTTAGGCATACTAACTCTTTAGCAACACACTTTCCAGAATCCCGCAACAAAGGAAAAAAGCTGGTTGGATTCAACAAGTTCCTATTTAAACTAACCAATGACACTATTTAAAGAAATATAGACAAATCAAAACCAAGTGATGGAAGGAAAAATAATTAACCAACTCTTCAAGTCCTTAATTGAAACTTAAATCAACCCTGAAAGGTGGAAGGAACTTACTATTAAGCTAGTGAAGATAGACAAGTTCAAACTAGGCTTTACTAGACAAAATAAGAACATAAACTGACTTCCAATTTCAAATTATCTTGCAACCTTTTTACTAAATCAAAAAAGTATATTTTGTTACTCTTCTAGGTGAACAAAATTAAACATGTGAGCAGCCAATATTAGCCAGATCAAGATATAACCAACACTTGAGACAATTTCTCAGCGGCTAAAATAGGAACTGATGTAATCTGAAATTTCTTAACTGCTAACTAGGCATTTAGAAATAATTCTTAGTTAGTCAAAACAACTAGCTAAAACTGAAAGAAACACAAATTTTGGAACGATGCATTATCCCAGCACAAGGGCAGATCTAACAGTCTTTTAAAGGGGAACGATTCAAATCAATCAGCACCTATAGGAAGCTATTTTAAGCTCAACCAGCAGCTATAACAAACAGTTCACAAGGCCCTTTATTTAAAACAAAACAGAGCCAAAATTATATAATTAGAACTAACTTACATCCATACTAAATGAATGAGCTACAAACACGCTAATCACTCACCGACTAACATTAATTACTCAATAACCACAAATATCACATAATAATCAGAATTAAAGGCTGAAATTGAAAGGGAAAGGATTGAGGATTACATACTAAAGCAGAAACAAAATTAAAACAGAACTAAGCTACAGGAATTTGAAAACAAACAGAACTAAATGAAAACAATACTAAGATGAGGAAGAGAATTACTGTCTAAATTAAACGAAAACAAACTAAGTTAACCTACGCGAATTCAAAAACAACAGAACTGGAAAATAGGATTGAAAGGGAACCTAAACAACTCAAAACTTAAAAAAAAAAAAAAAAACTGCATCATATGAAATAAACATTTAAGAGGAATCTAAACGTCTAAAACGAAAATGAAGCTAAACAAATTTACTTGAAACCCTCAGGGGTTGGCCCGGTGGTAATTGGCTTGAGCCTTGGGGTTTGCTCCCTTTCAAGGTCTCAAGTTCGAAACCCACTGGGTGCAAACAATTTCTGAGGGCCATCGGACTGGGGTAAAACCCTGAATTACCCGTGGTGCACTTGCGGGAAACTCCTTGCCGAGGGCCTGTGCACCCCCGGGATTAGTTGGGGCTCAAAGAGACCCGGACACCCGGTGCTTAATCAAAAAAAAAAAATTAATTGAAACACAGAACTAAAGAAAATAAGAATACTAAGACAAGAAGGAAAGTTACCCTTTTGCCTAGCAGTGATGGGGGCAACGAGAGTTGAAACGATCACCTTCGACCTTTGAACCACAAGGAACCGACTCGAACTCCAAAAAATTTTAACTTGTTCCGACGATTCAAAAACTTAGCTTACAAGAGGAAATTTCTTGTCTAAAGCTGAAAATTGAAGAGTTCAGAACTTGGGGGTTTAAAAACTTATCCTCCCAGAATGAAGAGAGAGGGTTCTATTTATAGAACCCCAAATGTTGGGTTGAGGAAAAATAGCGATGTGGGACAAGTCGGATTGCTCATGAATCCATTTGAACCTGAAATTCATTAGTAATAGGTTTGAAATCCGAATCTAATTAGTACAAGGAAGAAAAAAAAATTCAAAAAGAAAATAGAGGAAAGGTTACCGTTTGAGCCATGGAGAAGAAAACAAATTGCAATAAAAATCTTACCCAAAATGGTGAATCAAAGGCTGCTATGGTGAAAACGCGTGCTGAACTTTGCCAAAAACGATCGTGAACAGCTGTGGCTTACGTTGAAAAAAGCCTTATGGATCGTTTGGGTCTGTTGGTTCTTTTGTTTGGTAAATTGACGGATCTGGTGGTTTTTGGGAAGTAAAAGAATTAGTGGGTCGGGTCGGGTAGGCATCAATTGGGCTGAAGATGATAGAAATAAGGGGGCTGGAATTTGGGATAAACAAAATGGCTATAGCTTAATTCAAATACTAACCCGTTTTGTGAAAATTTGCCAACTCTACTTCAAATTGGAAATCAATTCTTTTAAATCAACACCAAATCTTTTAAAATTTAGCCCAATTGAAACAAGATTGAGATGAATTACTTATCAATTAATTACTTAAGCTTTTTGACGTAACAAAGTAAAATAATTAATTGCAAAATAGATTAATTATAGTAATTAAGTCATGAATGACTTTAGTTGACAATTAAAGATACGTACTAAATTAAACACTTGTTTTTTGTCATAAATTGATTTTCAAATTGATAAAATAGACATATTTAACGCTTAAACTTATATGTAAAATACACATAATATATTTAAGGGTATTTTGCCAAATGAAATGGCAAAATAGACCAAAACTATTTTAAACAATATTTTTGATCTTCTGAATAGTTATTTTACTTTATTTGAAATTCAAGAAGCTTGACTAGTTAATTTGAAATTTTGGAGGGCAAAAATTGAGTGTCAACAATCATTACCATCATCATCATCATCATGTGACCAGTTGGTAGGGCGTATATAACGTTGTCACCTTCCCCATACCCCATACATATATATAATACATAATATACGCGTATATAATGCTTGAGAGGTCACAAGTCTGTACATGTGTGTGTGTGTGTGTGTATATATGCATGAATATGATAAGAGTATATCCTGAATCTGTCGAAGTGAACGTAATGTTGTTACACCTCCGAGCATCGTTATGAGATGGCATTTTCATCAACAAGTGACTCTATGAATCATACTGAATCTGAAGAAAGACTTTCTAAAAACAACATTATAGAACATGGAACATCCCTAACTTCTAAGAATAGAATCATTATGGTTTAGCGTTATGTTTACGTTCCGTTCATAAGGATCATGCCAAAAGAAGAAAAGTTAGCCTTAACATACCTCAAGTCATCAAGCAACCCTACAACGAGCTTATCACAACTAGAGCGCCAACCCTATAACAAAGGAATGCATATACAACTTAGATGGCGCTAGTATATCATGTATACCAAACGATAGTTCGATTCTAAAACGAAACGGGCATCATTTCCCCTTGTTCCTTAGTCACAACAACATATGCAGCAACAAACAACAAAAACAAGAAGAAGCTCATGCAAGCCCCTTATACTCGCTTCAGCAAGTATTATAAGATATACCTCAAACGACCCAATATACACTTCGGATACGACATTTATACACTTCTCCTCTACATACCTTTATAAAATAAAACCATCACAACATGACAACAATCTCAACTACCATCTAATTACAAGGAATTATCTCAATAGCACAACAACAACATGATCAAACAGTCCATAAACTCAACATGGTCTCTAATCCATATTTGAACTCCCTTTCACACTTTCTTCTTTCCATCAAATTGTTTAAAGGCTAAACAATGCAATAAATATGGAGATGAGATGATAATTTACCTTAACCACTCAAGAACACTTCAACCCAGAAGTTACTTCACACTTAAGTTCTCTCCAAAACCTCTACAAGGAGAAGAACTAGCATCCAATGCACAATCCGAAGTCTTTAGCAGTTAATTCTCACTTTAGGTCTTGGATTTACCTTGAAAAAGCTTGGATATGAAGGAGAGGGTTTTTGGGAGTATTTAGGGTCTGTTGGTGCTGAAAAATGAGGGGAAAACGAAGTGGGTCAAATATATACAATTTGGAACATTTCCACCACCTTCATTGTACGCCCTCCATGTACGGGCGTACTTCTATGTACGTCCTGTACTTGAGTCACGTACTTGGACCCTCAGGTACAGGACTTACATTTTTTTACAGGATGTACATGATCCCGTACTTCTCAGATTTGTGATCTATTAGTTGCATTGGAAAGAAAACTCTCTAAACTTGAATTTACATAGGTTATACATTCCATAACTCCTCATATGATAGAAGACATACCTCCATAAAGTTGGACCAAAATCCTGTCCAGAATTTTGCCAAGTTTGTTCCGATTTTCCACGAACTTAATTCCTTCGATTCACTTGACCCCGAAACCTTTAAATATTTACTTAACATTTGTTAATGGTCTTCCTTAACCTTATAGGAGTTCCATGGCCTCTCCGGCTTACGTTATTTTACTTACCACACAAATGACGCAAAAATTTATGAGGTGTAACAAAAACACTGGACAAAACTAGAGGGAAGGGATTCCAACCCCTACCTCTCCACCTTATTAGTTGTCGACTATTATATTGTTGGACTAATTTGTACTAC
Source organism: Lycium barbarum (assembly GCF_019175385.1). Taxonomy (NCBI): domain Eukaryota; kingdom Viridiplantae; phylum Streptophyta; class Magnoliopsida; order Solanales; family Solanaceae; genus Lycium; species Lycium barbarum. The sequence goes on from NC_083341.1 coordinate 66,063,057, forward strand.
TATAGAAATTTTAAGGAGAAAAGGATAAATTCACATTTAAACTTGTCTCAAAAATTCACTCGCACATCCTAAGTTTACGAATGACCCAATTATAATCTCATTCAAAATGGAACTAGCTACACCCTCCTTGTCCCTGAACCACATAAGCTACTGGTAAGGGTAAATTTCACAATGATTACTAAACTATCTTTTTATTCATTAAAGTCACATAACTTTATTTTGCCACACAAAAATCACAATACTCTCACTAATATAACAGAAAAATCACAATAGATGAAAATATAATCTACTGATGAATGTATATATATTTTTGCTGGTTTAAATTGCCACATCACATATTTCATATTTTAACTTATTTTTTAATCTGATGAAAACCGGAGTACCTTACTTGAAAAAAAGGGCCAATCATACAAAATCCACTTATATAATACATAAATGATTTAGAAAGGACCCCCGACAAAATTGTGTGGGTTTTATTAATAAAGTTGTAACCAATTGTTGTTTGAAATTTAGAGTACTAAGGCGGCATCTGATGATTTGAAGTTAAAGTTTTATTTGGACATGTAATTTGGGTTTCTTCAATTGTATTTTTTCTTATAAATATGAAAATTCCACAATTTGTGAAAACTATCAAAACTTCTTCAATTCTTATACAATCTTACAAACCATAATTCGTAACAAAGTTAACACGCTACTAAAAGACATTTCTAAAAAATACAGCATCTATTAACCGAACTTTAGTTCAATTAAAAGAAAATAAAGCATGAGTTTTAGTGTAACTACTCTTTAATTTAATCCTCCAAGTGGTACAAACAATCTCTTCACGTCGAGCATGCATTTCCGATCAGATGACTGAGAAGACTGACCAACATTGTTACTTTGAGTCAAGTTTTACATTTAAAAAATATATCTACCAACTTATAAATCATTTTTTTTACAAAATATAAACTTATGATCAAGTTTTACATTTTAAAAAATTGAAATCACAATTTGGAATCCCAAATTCTACCTTTTGGAGAATTTGAGATTTGAAATCATGATAGGAAGTTAAGTTGAAATTTTATGCAAATTTAATAAATAAATACTAATTTAAAATCAAAATATGAAATCACGCTTTCAAATTCTATGGTCAAACGCCTACTAGGCCAAACTTCATTCGAAAAAAATTGGAAGTTGTTATACCCCATTTTAATCGGGTCAAAGTAGAGTACAACATATTGGTGATTCCTAATTATTTAACTTAAGAAGTCGCCACCTAATTATTTTTAAAGGAGAGTTAGGACACCTATTTCAACTAAGTAAATGCTAAAAATTATCTCCGATTAATGGTCTACTTAACTAATGTGATTCTAGGTAAGAGTTCTTAGTTATCCTAAAGGGAAGGGGTAAGGCATCTTTTAAGATCCGCTTAAAATGGTTGACCGGCCAAACTTAGGTTAATTAAGAAAATATAAGTATAATATATGAAGAATTATGACAACGAAATAATGATTGAAAAACCCGTAAGACTGATTGAATAGGTAATTAAACTTCAAAGTGATGACGAGTAAAGCTTAGAAAGGATTTTGATGAAAGCCCATTTTACATTTCAACATCTGAAGACTTGTAGCAAAACACTTGTTTGGGAATTTAATTTTGAAGAAAGTATTTTGGATTCTGAACATATCATATTTCTTCTAAAGGTCACTTTGCCATAGCTGAAAGATAAAAAAAAATACTCAAATGATATCCCCAAAATAACGAGAAAATGTGTATTGAAATGAAAGTTATTTTAACCAAAATACCATGATACAATTATACTTGAAACGAGACAAGGTAACCTTCTTATCCAAGCGTCTCCATAATTAACCCAAATATGACTTGACTTAATTAAAAATATGCTTATCTAAATATAAGTAAGTACATTATCTTAAAATATTTCCATGAGGCTAGGTGATCATTTTGGAAAATCAGATTTAGGCTACTGACTCAAGTGAGCAAAACAGGGTATTTACGTAGGATGTTAACTATTAATCCTATGTTAAACGTGAGATTCAACATGCAGTTTCAAACTCGAGAACAACCCCAAACACAAATAAATTAACAGTTATATATATATATATATATATATATATATATATATATAAAAGAATATGAGATGTATCGAGTCCAAGCACGGGTATTGTAACGACCCTCTCGGTCGTTATGGAAAATCTAGGATCGCCCTACCAAATAGAACCTTTCCAAGGGTAGAATGAGCTAATAGAAACTCAAACGTAGAAGTCTAAGAACTGGAAAATTGGCTTGTTTATGATTATTGTTTGGTTGTGTTGAGTCCATATGGTGTTTTTACATTAATGTGCATGTTTTGTTTATGTTTGTGAGGCCTCGGGTGAAGTGTTGAGTGGTAGAGTGAAAAACTGTGAAAATCAGCGAGCTCACTGGTTTAGTGGTACCGCTGCAGCGGGACTGCTGTAGCGACGGACCTCTCTCCGCCGTGGTCAGTCGGGTTTTGGGTATGTCCGCTATGGCGGGCACTAGACCGCTATAGCGATGGCGCTATAGGGGAACCATGCCCGCCACAACGGAGGAGAGTTTACCGCTACAGCCGGCACTTGCAGCTATAGCGAGACCGCTGCAGCGACGGATTGATCACCGCAGCTGTCGACGGGGACATAATCCCATTTTTTAAACACTTAGTTCAGAATTCTTTATTCATAAAACTCCAACACAATTTCCAAGGAGCACCTAGGGCGAAATTCTAAGCTATGACAAGAATATTCTTGAGAGGTAAATCTCAACCATTCCTTCCTTCATTATGCATTCATCTCAAGGATTATCTTCCTTCTAATAGGTCTACAATGATGAATTGGGAATAGTAACCCTAGAACTTAATAAACTTTCAATAGTTGGTGGGTTATGATTGTTGTTGTGGGATTATCATCTAAAGGCTTGGGTTATCACTTTCTAATCAAGATTTGAACTATTAGAGATATGAACTAAGTGAATTGAAACTTAGGGTTTCATAAAAATGGTAGCTTGACCATAGAAACTGCTTGTAAGAGATAACTTGATTAAATAACCTTATGAATTGATAGTTAGGATGACTTACGCCTAGTAATCATTCACCCATTAGAAAGGGGTAAGGTGGAAGAGTGTTCATTGTATTGATATTGTTGACTAGAGTGTTTGTGACTTATTTAGCATCTTAATTGCTAGACTTTGAGCGCTCCGAGGCTTTACGTAAGGGAAAGGATATAGCAGAGTGATTCGCGTTGTTCCGTCTCTACAGTTGAGGTAGGTTACGGTCTACTTGAGTTAGACTTTGATTAGTTGATTGTATGTGTTATGAGTTTGATAGGAGAGAGCATGTCTAGTCTTCGGGCATAATGTGTGGTTGGAATTCCTATATGCTATTGATTGAGTGATTTTGTGGGTTTAGTGCCATTACTCGATGTATTGTGATCTACATTTTGATGACAATTGTGGTGAGAAGTTAATATGATCTTCTTGATGAAATTGAGATACAAATTGATAAATCGATTATTGAAAGCGATGTGACATAAATATGTATAGATATGAAAAGGCACATTTGATCGGGGGTGAGGATGTGACCTATTTGTATGAACTGACATATTTGACCGGGGGTGAGGATGTGGTCTAGTTGTGAGCTTGTGGTCCGAGTTTCGTTTCGGAACGAGTGGTACATGGACACCATGGGTCCCCTACAAGTCATGACTATTGGGCAATAACACTAATTAACATGTATGTACACGAGTGATCAGTGGCTGAGTAGTGAGAACGTTGTCGGGAGACTTATTTTAGTTGTTTGCTTCCGTTGACTTGATTTTTGATATAATTGGGTGACTTAATTGTTAATACCATTGGTTGACTTGTTGTTGGGCTATTTGATTATGTGTTGTTGACTGGTTTGTCTATTTTATTGATCTTATAATTCATGCATGATACTAATCTTAGTCGGCCTATGATATCTACCAGTATATAGTGTTTGTATTGATACTACCTTGTTGCATTCTTTTGAGTGCAGATTGTGATCCGAAGACTGCTACTCGGCTTCACATTTAGCGTTGAGGCCATTTGCTGACAGATTGAGGGTGAGCTTCTATCTATGTCAGGCCGGCCGAAGATCTTCTTTTTCTAATGGCTATTTCCATTCCAGACATTAATGGTTATTTATTTCAGACAATATACATTCCTTAGACCTGTTTTGGATTAGAGTTCTTGTATGGTGTCTTTCGGATTTTAGGATTGTAATAGTTAGGACTTCCGCATTTATGTTATTTTTTTATGGCATGACCATTTTCGATTAATCTTGTGTTAAAAATTTTATGAACTGATTGAATTGGCTAATTAAAATGGGCTGTGAATGAGTAGATAGCTAAGCGTATCGGTTCGCCTACTAGGATTTAGTGAGGGTGCCAGTCATGGCGGGCTGGATTGTGATAGAGTTGGTATCTGAGAGTTAGGTTTATCGATCTCGTCGTACAAGGACATGTCTAGTAGAGTTTTGAGGATCGGTACGAAAACGTTTGTACTTATCTTCGAGAGGCTACCAGACACTAGGAAAACTCCCTTTGCTTTCTTTCTTTCGTGCTACTTGATTCCAATTAGTATATGACAATCCTTCATTCTCTCGCAGATGGCAAGAACACATGCGGCAGCATCCAGAGGTAGAGGTGGCGGTAGAGGAAAAGGTAGAAGAGCAGCACCGCAGAGTCCTAACAGTTGACCCCGTGCCTCCAGTGGCTCCTAATGAGTCCACAGAAGAAGCAGCAGTGCCAGCTCCGCCAGGGGCTGCAGCTGCTCTAGTTATAGTAGATGCGATGGCTCAGGTGCTGAACTAGTTATATGGGTTGGCACAGATCGGAGCGATACCGTCCGTTCTAGCAAGTTGGGGTGCAGGGATAGCAACCACAGGTCCGGACAAAGTTCAGGCTCCGGGAGTTTAGCATGCCACAGCTATGGCTCCTCGTTTGGATGAAGTTTTGGGTTTCGAGGCATTTTTTAGGACAATTGCAGGGCCGGTGATGACCGGTGAGGAACATGATTTATTTTGGAGGTTCACTAAAATGAAGCCTCCGGTTTTCTATGGTACTGAGTCAAAGGATGTGTACGAGTTCATTATAGATTTTCATGAGAGACTCCATAAGATGGGGGCGGCGGAAAAGTATGGTGTTGAGTTTGTGACCTTTTAGTTCTTGGGTGATGCCAAGTTATGGTGGAGGGCATATGTGGATTGTAGGCCAGCTGGGTCACTTCCGTTGACTTGGGTTCAGTTCTATTCAGTGTTTCTAGAGAAGCATGTTCTGCGTACTCTGAGGGACAGGACAAGGATGAGTTTGCTAATATTGATCAAGGGAACTCGTCTGTTGTTGTTTATGAGTCCCGTTTCCATTCCTTGTCCCGATATGCTCTTCAGTAGCTGCCTACTGAGGAGAAGAGGATCAGGCGTTTCGTGAAGGGATTGAACACTGGACTTTAGCTATCAACTCTTCTGCTTGTTGCCACTGGGGCTTCATTCCCGGAGGTAGTGGAGCTTGTTCGCGTTGTTGAGGGGATTAGACAGGAGAGTCATGCAAAACAGCTAGAGAAGAAAGACCGAAGTGGTGGGAATTTCAGCAACTCCTTCTTGAGGGGTTAGAGTTCCCAGGTGTATTCAGGGCGTCCGGTTCAGTCCGCTATGCAGGTGTCTGTTAGGGTCCCATCAGGGGACCAATTATCATTCTTGGGGTCAGCATAGGGGTTATACCGCTTCATCAGCTTCTGTTCAGCGACCTACGCTAGACCGTTCTTGTTACGAGTGTGGTGAGCCAGGGCATACTAGGAGGTTTTTCCCCAGACTCAGATAGGGTGGTTAGGGGAATCAGTATCAGGCTCCCCAAGCTCCATTTGCACCAGATAAAGGAGCCAAGGACCGTACACAGGTAGGGCGGGGCAACCACACCCCGGGTAGAGGCGGTCCTCAGGCTAACCGAGGCGGTCCTCAGGCAGGCAGAGGTGGACAACAGCCTGGCAGGGGCGGGGCTGGGCTCAGACTGGACAGGGTAGTCGCAATGGTTCATAGGCTACTGGAGAGCGCGGTCACTTGTACGCCTTCCCAAGCAGACCCGAGGCTAAGGCCTCTGATGCCATCATCACAGGTACTATCTCAGTTTATGACCGGATGGCTTCTGTTTTATTTGATCCGGGTTCTACCTTTTCATATGTGTCTTCATATTTTGCTGTGGGTTTGGATATGATTTGTGATACTCTTGATGCCCCTTTCCATGTATCTACTCCGGTCGGGGATTGAGGTGGTAGGTAGAGTCTACCCTTTTTGCGCGATTACATTTATGGGATATAGTACTTGGGTTGATTTAATGATCCTAGACATGGTAGATTTTGATGTCATCTTGGGCATGAATTGGCTGTCCCTACATTATGCAATTCTAAATTGTCAGTCTAAAATAGTTACCTTAGCTATGCCCAGGGTACCTAGAGTTGAGTGGAAAGGTAACCTTAGTCCCCACCCTAAGAAAGTCATATCTTTCATTCATGCTACGAAGCTAGTGGAAAAGGGTTTGTTTAGCATATTTGGCACATATCCGTGATACCAGCGCATATACTCCATCTATTGATTCAGTTCTAGTGGTACGCGAGTGTGCGGATGTGTTCCTCGCGGACTTGCCAGGTATGCCACCTGACCGTGACATTGACTTCCGGATTGATTTAGACCCAAGGACTCGTCCTATCTCTATTCCACCCTATAGGATGGCGCCAGCAAAATTAATGGAATTGAAAGAGCAGTTGCAAGATCTCTTGAGTAAGGGGTTTATTTGCCAGAATGCCTCTCCTTAGGGTGCTCCCGTGTTGTTTATTAAAAAGAAGGACGGGTCTATGCACATGTTTGTTGATTTTCGTCAGCTGAATAAGGTCACTATACAAAACAAGTATCCCATCCCTCGTATTGATGATTTGTTTGATCATCTATAGGGAGCTTCTGTGTTCTCTAAAATTAACTTAAGGTCAGGGTATCACCAATTAAAGATTCGGACAGAGGATGTTCTGAAGACGGCCTTCAGACCACGTATGGATATTATGAGTTCTTGGTTATGTCTTTTGGGCTTATAAATGCCCCAGCTGCATTCATATTTGATGAACAGTGTGTTTAAGCCCTATTTAGATTCTTTCGTGATAGTATTCATGTCACGACCCAACCAGAGGGCCATGATAGGTACCCGGAGCTAGCTTATTGAGCACCACTTGTCATACTTCTTCCAAACTATCTCGGTGGACCACTTTTCTAATTATCAAATATTTCAACCTGAATAAATGCCATTCTCGAAAATAAAACTCATTACGAAGCAATCTCCGAATTCACTCCAAACATATATATGAACAAGCCGGCAAGGCTACAAAATGGTGTACAAAATATACACGAATAAGGTCATGAAACATCTACCACCTACACATGTCTACGAGCCTCTAATTGGAGTACTAAAAATCATAAGCCTGGATAGGACCGCGCCATGCCCTACATATGAACACAAAAGAATATACCAATAAACTGCAACTCCGGAGTAGTAGAGTGCTCCTGTGTATCTGCTGATAAAACTTCTAGGGATCTGGACCGTCTCCTTGTCTACCTGTGGGCATGAACGCAGCGTCCACAAAATAAAAGACGTCAGTACGAATAATGTACTGAGTATGTAAGGCATGAATAATAACATCATGAAGGAATACAGAAATATAAGATAAAGAGATAACCTGTAACTGATTGCCTCTGGGGGCGGATATCATGCATGCTAACTTTTACTTTTTAAAACATCATAAACATATATATAAATGTATAAGTAAACTATCTGAGTCATATATCATCATTAGCCCACGTCCGGGGTAATCACCTCACGCGCCCACTAGTAGTGACTGCTCGGCCAAGTAGGCCCGGTGTAATTGTCATCCATAAGCCGCCCGCTACACCTAGCATAGTGGTGTCTGCCCGGCCAACTAGGCCTGGTGTAAATCATACATATACATAACATAAAGCATGCATGAGAGCCCAAATAGAAGCTACAACTCTATCGGAGTGACGTAAGGTTGGTAACCTTCAACTATATTATGGGGAAATCATCATCACTATGTCTCACCTTGAAGGAACTAGTATCATGAGGTGAGATTTCCAACAATGAATAACATCGAGGGAATCATAAAATAAGATCATCAATCTCATAATAGCACCAATTCATAAGCTTTGGAATCTCTCGAATTAAGATCATCATCATCATCATTTTCATAGAACATATCTTATCCCCATCTCATAAGAAGCTCTTAAGAATCTTTAACTCTTAACTTTTGGAATGTAAGAAGGTCATGGAAATGTAGAAAGGAAATCATTATATAGAAGTCTTGCCTTTGAAAGAAAGGGACTAGCCTTAACATACCTTTGCGTCTCCTTAATGACTAAATATTCCCCTTCCAAGCTCACGATTCTACATTCAAGAGAATTTGTACTAACGTTAGGTCATTGAAGACATGGTTAAGTTTAAACTAAAGCGACTAAGAGCTAACGGAAATTGGGTAGCATTACCCTTATTTCGCCAACTTCCTCCATTTAGTAAATAACTCCCAACATCGATAGCAACATCCATAGTACCATAATCAAGAGGCTTCTTTCAAGTTAAACATTGTTTAATCCTCAAAACTCCTTTTAAAGTCATCCATAGCAATAGCAACAACACAACACCATTTCTATTTACACATAATATCTCCTCAATATCACTAGTGTTACCCACAACAAGATTATACTCATGGTATACTAAGAATTATGACTCAAGTTAATTTACTACTCAAGAATATCATTAAATCTATATTTGAGCTCCATATTCTACTTTCTTCCCTCATCCAAGTCATTCAACAACCAAATACTCTTAATAACATGAGATGAATGTAAAACTCACCTTTGATCATATAAGGATGAACTTTGGATGAATAGACTTCACTTGAGAGAAACCCCAACTTCACTACCAAAGAAAATCTTGACTTCTACAAACCCTAGTGAGCCTTTCTTCACTTGATTCTCTTGATTCTTGGTAATTAATCCTTGATTTATCTTGGGTTTTTGTTAATATGGTGTGAGGAACTTTCTAGAGCTCTCAAGAAGTTTGGAGAAGATGGGAAATGAGAAATAAAGACTTGGGTCATCTATTTATAAGTAGGGAAAAATCTGACCCGATTGAGTTATACGGACACTTATACGGTCCGTATAATTTTATACGGTTAGTATAAGTGACCATATAATACTACTAGGGACTGACCTTCTCTAGAACTATTACACGGACCCTTATATAGACCGTATAAGTGGTCGTATAACTCATATTTTTCGAAATTGTTCTCGTTGATTCGTTCGATCTCAAATCCTTATGAAACCTTCTTAGAACTTGTATAACATTTCTTTAACCATCTAAGGAGCCCTGTATCTTCTCCTCAAGACATTACTAAATAATCATCAACTCGTTAATTGCGAAACCTTCCTAAACACAACTTACACTTCACTTCCTTCGAGGAACTTAGTTCCACCGGTTCATATGACTTCAAAATCTTATAGTATACACTTTAAACTACCAATTACTCTCCTTCATGTCATAAGGACTTCATGTTCACCTTAAGCTTGCGTTAGTCTATTCACAGCACAACAACTCGAAATTGCCGAGGTGTAACACTCTCCCCCCTTAGAAACATTCGTCCTTGATTGTTAAGTTCTCGGGGATCCTACAAAAATTTCGCCAGAGTTTCCCTTGTAATATGGTACTACCATCCTGTCACAACAACCCAAATAACATCGTCTCATAGGGCTACAATAAGAACAATAAGAAAACATGGTTACACACGACCCAAAAGCATCAAAAGAAAGCATTACATACTTGTGGGCAATAGCATCTCATCTTGAACCTCTTATGGGGATGGAAATAAATACGGATATTTGGACTCCATATCTTCCTCTGCTTCCCAATTCATCTCTTTTACTTCCGCGTCCTTTCATAATACTTTCATCAAGCTTACATTTTTTTTCTTAATTCACAACCCCGAAACCATTTAAGAGGACAATAAGAACTTCTCATAGAGTTTTTTAACAAACTTCGTAAATCTCTTCAAGATGAAATTCCCAAATTACAATATTTGACGCTCTCCCATTTCTGCAAGCCTCATACGACCATCTGGATATATAAATTCCAAGTCACCCTAACAGGTCTCTTCACCTTCCTTAAAGGTCTAACATACGTGTTCATAGCATGCCTTAAGAAGTTAGAAAATGAACTCTATCCGCTTATCTATCTCAAAATATTAGGTGGAGGGGGGGGGGGGGGGGGGGGGGGGGGGAGGGGAGTGTCATACCCCATTTTAACCGGGTTAAAGTAGAAGTACAACATATTGGTGATTCCTGTTTTTTGTTCATTTTAAGGAGTCGCCACCTAATTATTTATGGTGAATTAGGACACCTAAAGATTATCAAAGTTATTTTCTAAAGTTAGCTCTGTTTAAGGTCTGCGAAACTTAAGATTCTAGGTAAGGGTTCAATTAGTCTAAAGGGAAGGTATTAGGCATCCTTTAAGACCCATTAACAATGGTTAACCGACCGGACTTAAAGTTAACTAGTCTAAGTGTAAAAGGTGAACATTTCATGAAAGAAAATATGTTAAAAATTTATCTATAAATATAGTGTAGAGTGTAAATTGGTTGAAATGGTATTTTAACAAAAAGGCGTGTATGATTTTGAAAGCAGGACTTAGTTTTGGCAAAAGTTTTACCCCAACGACAAGAAACACGAATTGACATTATTTAGCTCGAATCATATTTCCAAGTTTAAAGATTTCTAGGCTTGCTAGAATTTTAATACTTTGAAATCTAATCCTTTTGAAACAATATTTCTGGAAAGATCATATTTTAACTCAAAAGTAAAATCCAAGGTTTATTGTCATTTATCCAAGTTAAACTTGACGGTTCTGGCCAAACTTAATCAAAATGGGATGAAGTTTTATTTTGTTAGAAAGGTGGGTCTTTAAACAAAAATCAGACACTCTAATTAACTTTTAAAAAAAAATAAGTTCATTAAGTAAATGCTAGCTAACTTAAATAAATGAAAACTTTACATGTTTCCGTGATTCCCTACAAAGATGAATAACGGAAGCTTAGCACAAAACCAAAACGAACACGAAGACTTAGAATTTTAAAGGACTCTAACAACAATAAGCAACAAACATTCATGCTTAGATAATATGTAAAGAAACAACAAGCATATCATTTTATGATAAGGAGTTAGAAGGAAATTATGGCAGGATATTCCATTTCTCCCAACTTCATTTTTTGTTGAGATGTATGCGGGGAGCGAGAGACACAGAAGGATAAAATCTCCTATGCAGTTCGCTGTTCTGAACACTGCAAAGGCGAGGAAAAGTGAGGGTATGCGGACTCCGTAAGCGGTGTCGTTGAGTTTCAAAGTAGGACTCTTCGGCTCTGGTGTCCATGCAACAAAGAAGATGAAGGAAATGCAGGAGTTAGTAAAGGGACTAGATCATTAATAGACATGACAACGAAACTTAAAGTCACCCGATGGCAGTTTCTGCCAAACAACAACTGAAATCATATTTTCGCCAAGCCAAATTCCCAAAATACAATCAACAACATGTACAGGAAGGAGAGATGATACACCAAACAGTTTCGGGCAGAGGGGGGGGGGGGGGGGGGCTTTCGCGGGTACAGTGAACTAGGCATCGATGGCGTCGAATCTACTCTCTCGTTATGAATAGACCCGAAACTCGATCGAAAATTAAAATGCCTTTTGGTAGTTAAAGTCCTTTTGCCAAACAACGACGAAAGTTAGTCGAATCGAAAATTTAACTTTTCAATACAAATCTCATAACAGAAAGTATTTTCTGATTTGAAAATGTTTAAGACCATGTTTTTTGAAAACGAAAGAAACTCCAGATTTTAGAAAATACCCATCTATTCCCCCAAAATCCCCTCGTTCTAAAATGATGTCCCGTTTTTTTTTTGAAACGTCTCAAGACAGTCCCATTTATAGGGTTTCGATTCGGTTTTAAGAAAAGAGAGAGAGGAGCGTATGAGAGAAGGAGTGGGGAACAGAGCGAAGTGGGGGACAGTGGTGAGTGGGAGAGAGCGTGAGAGGAGGGAGAAAAGGGAAGGGGAGCGGCAGTTGTGAGAAGAGGGAGAGAGAGAGAATGTAGGGTAAAGAGAGAAAGAGGGAGGCCGGTTGAAGGGATTAGGTTTTAGGGAAATAAAAATTGGGCCGGGTAATTTAGGATATGGGCTGGACCGAGTAGAACAAATGGGCTGGTCGTGTGGTGGACTGATTTGGCTCAAATGTTGGTCCGAAAATATGGGTTCTTCTTTCTTTATTTTAATTATTTTTTAGGCTTCTAATTTAACAACTAGTACAATATATACCTTGTAAAGACAATTAATAATTAATATGTAGAAAAACAAAGATTTCACAAAGTGTTGTCTTGTAATTAATTTAACGATTCCAAACCCGAAAATGAAACGATGATGAACATTTAAAATTTGTGATAAAGTAATGCTCGTTATGTTGAAAATAAAAGTAGCGAAAATAATAGTAGTGAAAATAAAGTATTTAGCTCGTCAGTAAATTTAGACGCCCGAGTGAATAAAATTAAATAAAGGAGGGACAAAATTGGGTGTCAACAGGGAGGTTACTAGGATGACCTATATTTCCCAGGTCTCTCGAAATGTATCAATTTTTCATGCACCAGTAGAGCACCGAGTACTTTAGCCTGACAATTTCCATAGATAGCTTATACGATTCCTTATAATTGCAACATCCATTTCAGCTTTGGATCCATCCTTGTTCTTGATTAGTGCCACAAAATTTTCTTACACAAATTTACTCCTTATTATCTTCTTCACAACCACCTCTCACCTTCATTTTCTCATTTAGATCCATCTTATTCCATTCACTTTGCGACGCGACCTTAATTCCTTTATGTTTTGAATACTCTAAGCTTGAAATTCTTGTATCCTCCATAAACTTTCTCCTACATATTCATACACATTTGTTCCTTTTCATTGTAGGTTGCTACCGTCAAGTATTCGCATGGTTTCAAATAGTTCATTTCCATTTCAATCCTCTTCTATTGCTAACTCCGCATCCTTCTCTTAACAAAGACATTACTAAATTCTGAATCAAGTATTTTTTTTGCCTTTTGAGGCTTCCCCTGTACATTGCTTCCCCAACTGGTATGCGACATTGGAACTTGGCATCCATATAACTAGCTTGTGCTGGCCATTTCGATTGACTTCTCGTCTTAGTCCATTATTCACTTTTCCCTCTAATCCTGATCTCACACTCATCGCCGGTATATCCTCATTATGAAATCATTCGCATGAGCTGTTACATCCGACATTTTTGCATATTCAAATTTTTTTTTGAGATAACTTGACTTGTAATGAATAAGGCCATATTTGGACCTTACTTGGTATGAATGTGTCGGCTATGATAACATTGGTGTGGAATTACGAAAGGAGGCCAAGGGCAAAATGGGAATTTTGGAAACTTGTTCCATGAATTACAATTAGTTAGCCAATAATTGGGCTAAAAAAACAAATAAGAGAAGTGAGACCCAAAAAGGGAGGCCCAACCGGCCACTATTGGCCCAAGTCCATGGAAATTAATTAATTTCCATGGGACATTATATGTTCATCTATATCCAAAGAAGCTTCAAGAAAAATCAAAGTAAAAACAAGAACAAAAAAAAAAAAAAGAAGGTCACGGCTAGAGAGAAAGAGAAAGAGAAAGAGAAAAAGAAAAGAAAATTTTTTGGAGCTCAATCCTTGGTTCAAAAATCCATTTCTTGTGGGATTACTACTAAGTGCAAGATTCTCTACAAAGTGATACCATTATCTTGGCAAGAGGACAACTTTAGTGGCAAGTGGAAATTGAAGAGGAGAGGTAAGAATCAATTCATTTTCTTATGTTATGAAGTTTGGTTCATGTTTTAGTATGTAGAATTGAGTAGAACTTATGAAAGTATGGAAGTTTGTAAAGTGGGTGTGTTGTTTGGAAGTTGGCCGTGAGTGTGTATTAAGGTGTAGGAAATATGAATTGAATTTTATGTGATAATCTAGTTGTAGTTATGGTGGAATTTGTATTAGAAATGAAAGTTGAATGAATTAGTGGAAGTTAGAAAATGTAGTGTGTGGCCGTGTGGGGTATGTTGATGATGGAAGGTGAACTAAATTTTGTTAGTATGATAATTGTGTTGATTATGAAGTGAATGAAAGAATAATCGTTTTTGTTGTTAAATTGTTGTAGGAAGTTATACAACTTTATTGTAACTTATGTAAATGTGGAAATGTAAGTAGGAAGATGCAAATTATGATTGTCATTGATGAAGTTGGAAGATATGAATATGTCATGAACATGTTTGCTAAAAGATTGGAAGTTGTGGGTGAATTATGACTTTGGTAGTAAGCTTGTATATTGTGTATACCTTATGAATATTTTGTGAAAATGGCATGATATGCCTCCGAAGTATGTTGTAATGACCTTGATAAGTAATGAATATGAAAATGGTAAGATTGGTTTGGAAATGCAAGGTTGGAATGAAGGATGTTATGTTATGTCGGAAAGATGGCTAATTATGCCATATTATGTGTTTTAATGCTTGTTGTTGTTATTGATGTTGTTTCTGGGTTGCTGTGTTGATAAATTGAGCCGAGCTAAGTCTCGGGGATGTTATGTGTACAGAGGAAATGCTGCCGAAATTTCGGTAGGCAAGTATGTGTTAAGTTTGGACTATTGAAAAGTTGAAACTAACAAATGGTAAACTTGACCATTTCTAGATTTTGGACGAAATTAGAATCGACGCCAAGCGAGCGTAAGGCGCTATCGAGGTATGTAAAGCCTACCCCTTCCTTCTTAGGCATGTTCTGAACATAATAGGCTCGGCCGCGAGTCTTAAGTACGACTCCGTTCCTCGGAATTCGAGATGGAAATCCGCTCCAATTCCTTCAGTACAATTGTAACCATTTCCTTATAAAATGCCTTCAAAGTGAACTTTTGTACGAAACTTTCCTAAACGGAGTTGGAATACTTCCATATGATTGTGGATGACCTCATAAGGTCCATTATCAGTAATTTACGTATGTCGCCTCGAGTTGGTCCGAGGTGGGCCCACGGAGCCCCGATACCTATTGTATGATCTAAATTGTCTCATTTCTGTCCGATTTTCACAAGTAACATCTGGACTATCATTCTGATCACGATATGACTACTTTTTATATAAATATTACAAAATGGATTTGATATCTGGAAATCCGATTCTGGTAAAAATCTGTCGTGCCTTCCCAAGTAGGATATAGGCGCATATTATAAATGCTATCCGAATACTCTGATTTGACTCGCCATTTGGCCTACTTCAGTTTGATTGGGTCTGTATAATGATCCGTATGTATATGGTTTCTCATTAATCAGTTCGTGCATGTGCTATGATTCCTTTCACCGGATCCCGGGCCGGTTTATATCGTGCGGATGGGCCGCCGAGTCCCTTGTCGGGGGCCGGGTCCCACGTATGAATTCTGAAGTATGATGTGTCCGGTTCCGGGGTACTGTGGTATATGTCGCCCCGGTTACCGTGTATATGTTACGAAGTATGATGTGTCCGGTTTCCCGGCGTGTGATCTGTCCCCGGGGTTACCGTGGTTATGATATGATGTGTTATGTGACGGAGATGTTCGAAGGTGTGAAATCTTCTGAAATATGATATGTTGTGGCGCCAAAGCCAGGAGTGGCGACCACGTTCTTGTGCCCTATTATGATTCTGTCTGTCTGATTGGATTCTGATTCTGTCTGTCCGTATGGATTATGATTCTGTCCGGTATCCTTCCGTCTGTCTGCCTGGACTACGACTCTGTCCGGTATATCTCTGTCTGTTCGTTGGATTACGATTCCGTTTGCTATATTTCTGTACTTCCGGTTCAGACTATGATTATGTTTGTTATGTTTCTGCTTTACATACTCGGTACATTTTTTGTACTGACCCCCGGTTCTTCGGGGGCTGCGCTACATGCCCGCAGGTACAGACGCACTTGGAGACACGCCGCCAGTCTAGGGCTCAGATTCTGCTATTTTGGAGAGCTCCTTTGATCCGGAGCGTGTACTTTTGGTATATATCTTCTGTCTTCTGTATATTCTGTATGTATGGCAACTCCGGGTACGGCGGGGCCCTGTCCCGTCATATGACTCTGTATGTCTGTTAGAGGCCTGTAGATATGTTTGTGGGTTAGGGTCTTTCTGTACGGATGTGTGTATATGTTGTGTTTGGGGCGACCCTATTCGCCGCGGCGGCCGGTCCGCATACGTTTATATGTTGTTTTGTTGGCCGGTGTGGCCTTTGTTGGTATTTTCTGTGCGCAGGGTTATTTTGGATAGTCTGTAAAACAAAGGAAACTCTGCCAAAATCTTTCTGGAAATTATCTAAATTTGAAATATAGCCTTGACGGCTTCTGCTTTATACTTGAATGCGTTTGATAACAGTTGAGATAGCATTGGATATATGTGTTTGGGTGCCCAGATCGGGTACTAGTCACGGCCTACGGGGTTGGGTCGTGACATGAGCCCTTGTTGTATGGAAATTCCGTTTCATTCTTATCTATCTTACACTTGGACAAAAGCCTTAATACTTACGTGATGTATCTTCTTAAGGTTAATACTTATTTTCCATTATATGCCCATCCTTTAACTCTATCTTGTAATCTACCTTATTATTGTACAACTGCCATGTTGGATTCTCCGCCCCTCTTCCATTCTACGGCCCATATCTTGTATCATCTCATTCTTATGCCCCCGGCTGCCACATTGCCTTGGAATGTCGAAGACTACTTCTTTGATTGTCTCTTTAGATTACCGTCTAATTGTTACCACTATTAACTATGAGGGAATTGCCTTTACCCCAATGTTTCTTTTGTTAATTCTATCAAGACCCATAGATCGTCTTGCATATATATTATTTCCATCGATGTAGCTCATAACTGCTCTATACTCCCTATACCGATTCGTCCACAAACTCACCCTCTCTTGGCTCACCTCTTTTCAATAATCTCTCCCTGGGACCTTTACCATATAACTCACCGGGGATGCAATCTCATTTGTTGTATCTTGATATACATATAAAGTCAGTCCATTGATCATTCACCATCAAACCTTGTTTCTTCTTTCGTTTTACTTCTCATCCTTTTTCCCAAATAATTGCATTCATAGGACAATAGTCCTATGCATATTTCAGAGTACCATTGAGTTCTCGTAACACTACAACTTAAGGTTCAACATCCATCCTTCCATACTCTTCTCTTATCCGATTCCCACTGCCATATGAGTATTGTACTCTGTTATCTCAACATATTAATAACGGGGTAACATATGGTCCTTTTAGAATTCTTTGGAGAGATGTTGTGTAAACTCACTTTTCACGCATGAGATATCTTACTCAACAAATGGTTCCATATTCCTCATCATAATTTAATTAGCCACGCCGTTCTTATAGCATGATTCAAAATTTCAGTCACTCCATGACACTTATTAACATTCCTACTTAGTGTTAGAATATCCACAGGGTTTGATTCTCTTCCACCCTCTATTTATCGGGTTACTGCTCTAGTAGACCTTTCTTCTATTTACCTCACTTCTGCCCTTCCTTCTCTGTTTCCAACACGTCTTTTTTTTTTCTACTACACGCATCACATATACCGAGCATTCGTCACTTATCGTTCTTTTGTTTCATTGATCAACCATATCTTGTTTTCACTTCCCCTCATATCAGTAATAACAAACTCCGGTCTTGTAACCGTTTGAGTAATTTTTTGGATAAATAACCTGAACCATAACACAGAATACAACTGCGATCATAAGGTCAACCAATTGCCAGGCAAGGAGCTTTTGTGAACACATCTCTTTTGATCCCTTTCCTCGAGGCATCACCGAGGTCAATAAGGCTGGCTCATAGTGACATGAAAGTTTTCCCCTGCTATAATCATCGGGTGAAGTCTAACTTAATAGTCCAATTCGATTTTACATGCATCGGCCTATACGTATACATCAAATTCATTTCATAACTCAATCTTCCAAAGCATAAAAGGGCTAGCCGAATTCTTCTAACTTACAACTTCTTCTAGAATGCTTATCTCTTTAATTCTCCTTAGTATATAAAACTTCTTTCTACCCCAAGCACATCATTTTCCCTTCTCATGCTTCTTATTCTATCCTGACCTAATCATCATTCCTTTTAGCTTAATACATACTTGCTACATTTATCCCGCATTTGAATACTAACTTCATCTCTAATCACTCGCTGCTGGGCCCTTTCTTTTTTTTCGCCATAATCCTTCCTAAAGTTTCCACAATTTCCCTTAGATTCTTGAAAAAAATTCGGTAGAGTTTCCTCTGTAAATCTAACCATCCCAAACCTGCACACAGCCCAGAAAACACATCTCATGACTTAGAAGGCCACATATAGAAACACATATGATATACAACCCAACCACACAGGGCTGATTACTATAAAAGAATGTAAAGTAGCAAGGCTTGTCTCATAAGTTGTACCTGAACACCATTTCTAGAATTCCATTTTTTTCCTTCTAAGAATTATGTCAATCAACTTCCTTCATGGATTTTTACTTACCCATAAATCATACTGCTAGCTATCACTAGGTCACCAGCAGGTATAGACACCTCAAAACGTTTGATTGGCTCCGGTTTCACCCCAATACAATCGGCAACATCAGGAGTAATATATTTATGACGAAGTAAACCTCGGATCAATCAATGCATATATATCATAAGAGGATACCGCTAATATACCTGTGACAACATGAGGGGAATACTCAAGATCCCATGGTCCCGCTAGTCCATAAACGCGGTGCTGAGGACCACTCGAACCAGATGCTCCCCCTCTACCTCTGCCACGGCCTGTTGATGTCTGTGAGCTTTGTCTCGAATGGCGTACCGATTATGAAGAGCCAACTACTAATCCCATGGGCTGAACCTTATCTTTACCACGTATCGATGGACAGTCACGCTTGATATGGCCAGGTCGAGCGCAGGCATAACAAACACTCGAACCCAAGCGGTACGGTCCAGAATGTGGCTTACCACACTGAGTACATCGTGGTATAAACAATCTTATCTGGCCTGAATCACCCCTGGTCTGGGAACTAGAAGCTCTAGAACTCTGAACTGGCCCAAAACAAGCAGATCTATCAACCCTGGTTCCAGGAAACTGTAGAGGCGCACTAGCTGTTGAACGAGCTGAGTGCCTATAGAATTGCTGCTATGGGGCACCTCTTAACTCACGGTCAAATCCTGTAGACTTGACCCTCTTCCTCCAACCCCTGTAACCATGGCCCGTACCCTGCCGCTGAGCTTGAGCGGCAACTAACTGGGTCAGCAAAAGGATGGCCTGTCTCATCTCATGGCCTAAGGCATCTAGTGGAGGAACTGGGGGTGCTGGAGCTAAAGTTGAGGCTCCTCTTTGCTCCTCTAGAGTGGGCCAAGTATGAGAGAACCGAAATAGGACCTTACTCTCGGACTCGCCCTCCTTCATATCTATAAGTGGCTCCCGCTCAGTCCTTCTTTCGGTCACTATCTTGCCCTTCTGGGCTGCTGTAGCTTTTCCTTTCATAGACTTTACTGAAAACATAGCACACAGTTAAGGAAAAGGGAATTCTTATATCATGGCTCTATCGCACGATCTATGCTAAGAAGGAAGGTCAATCATTCCTAAATGCCCCGCTGCCTCCTGTTTATAAATGTGGCACGCTTCACACCCATAAACAATAATCTACCGGACACGGCTCGTAGACACACCCTAGGACGAACTGTTCTAATACCACTTTTGTCATGACCCAACCAGAGGGCCATGACGGGTACCCAGAGCTAGCTTACCGAGCACTACTTGTCATACTTCTTCCAAACTATCTCGGTGGACCACTATTCTAATTATCAAATATTTCAACCTGAATAAATGCCCTTCTCAAAAATAAAACTCATCATGAAGCAATCCACGAATTCACTCCAAACATCTATATGAACAAGCCGACAAGGCTACAAAATGATGTACAGAATATACACGAATAAGGTCATGAAACATCTACCACCTACACACGTCTACGAGCCTCTAACTGGAGTACTGAAAATCATAAAGACGGGACAGGACCTCGCCATGCCCCACATATGAACACAAAAGAATATACCAATAAACTACAACTCCGAAGTAGTGGACTGCTCCTATGTATCTGCTGATAAAGCTCCTTGGGATCTGGACCCTCTCCCTGTCTACCTGCGGACATTAACACAGCGTCCACAAAAGAAAGGTCGTCAGTAAGAACAATGTACTAAGTATGTAAGGAATGAATAATAACATCATGAAAGAATACAGAAATATAAGATAAGGAGATAACTTGTAACTGATTGCCTCTGGAGGCGGATATCATGCATGCTAACTTTTACTTAGTAAAACATCATAAACATATATATAAATGTATAAGTAAACTATCTGAGTCATATATCATCATTAGCCCGCGTTCGGGGTAATCATCTCACGCCGCCCACTAGTGGTGACAGCTTGGCCAATTAGGTCCGATGTAATTGTCATCCATAAGCCGCCCACTACACCCATCATAGTGGTGTCTGCCTGGCCAACTAGGCCTGGTGTAAATCATACATATACATAACATAAAGCATGCATGAGAGCCCAAATAGAAGCTACAACTCTATCGGAGTGACGTAAGGTCGGTAACCTTCAACTATATTATGGGGAAATCATCATCACTATGTCTCACCTTGAAGGAACTAGTATCATGAGGTGAGATTGCCAACAATGAATAACATTGATGGAATCATAAAATAAGATCATCAATCTCATAATAGCACCAATTCATAAGCTTTGGAATCTCTCGAATTAAGATCATCATCATCATCATTATCATAGAACATATCTTATCCCCATCTCATAAGAAGCTCTTAAGAATCTTTAACTCTTAACTTTTGGAATGTAAGAAGGTCATGGAAATGTAGAAAGGAAATCATTATATAGAAGTCTTGCCTTTGAAAGAAAGGGACTAGCCTTAACATACCTTTGCGTCTCCTTAATGACTAAATATTTCCCTTCCAAACTCACGATTCTACATTCAAGAGAATTTGTACTAACGTTTGGTCATTGAAGACATGCTTAAGTTTAAACTAAAGCGACTAAGAGCTAACGGAAATTGGGTAGCATTTCCCTTATTTCACCAACTTCCTACATTTAGTAAACAACTTCCAACATCAATAGCATCATCCATAGTACCATAATCAAGAGGCTTCTTTCAAGTTAAAATATTGTTTAATCCTCAAAACTCCTTTTAAAGTCATCCATAACAATAGCAACAACACAACACCATTTCTATTTACACATAATACCTCCTCAATATCACTAGTGTTACCCACAACAAGATTATACTCATGGCATACTAAGAATCATGACTCAAGTTAATTTACTACTCAAGAATATCATTAAATCCATATTTTAGCTCCATATTCTACTCTTTTCCCTCATCCAAGTTATTCAACAACCAAATACTCTTAATAACATGAGATGAATGTAAAACTCACCTTTGATCATATGAGGTTGAACTTTGGATTAATATACTTCACTTGAGAGAAACCCAACTTCAATACTAAAGGAAATCTTGACTTCTAAAAACCTTAGTGAGCCTTTCTTCACTTGATTCTCTTTATTCTTGGTAATTAATCCTTGATTTCTCTTGGGTTTGTGTTAATATGGTGTGAGAAACTTTCTAGAGCTCTCAAGATGTGGGGAATATGGGAAATGAGAAATAAGGACTTGGGTCATCTATTTATAAGTAGGGAAAAATCTGACCCGATTGAGTTATACGGACACTTATACGATCCGTATAATTTTATACGGTTTGTATAAGTGACCATATAATACTACCAAGGACTGAACTTCTTTGGAATTGTTACACGGACCCTTATACGGACCGTATAAGTGGTCATATGACTCATATTTTTCGAAATTGTTCTCTTTGATTCGTTCAATCTCAAATCCCTATGAAACCTTCTTGGAACTTGTATAACACTTCTTTAACCATCTAAGGATCCCTATAGCTTCTCCTAAATACATTACTAAATAATCATCAACTCGTTAATTGCGAAACCTTCCCAAACACAACTTATACTTCACTTCCTTCGATGAACTTAGTTCCACTGGTTCATATGACTTAAAAATCTTGTAGTATGCACTTTAAACTACCAATTACTCTCCTTCATGTCATAAGGAATTCATGTTCACCTTAAGCTTGCGTTAGTATTTTCACAGCACAACAACTCGAAATTGCCGAGGTGTAACAGTTCATTGATGATATCTTGGTGTATTCTAGAAGTAAGGAGGAACATGAGCTTGAGGATCGTTCTTGGGGTATTGTGGGAGAAGAAGTTTTATGCTAAGTTATCCAAGTGTGAATTTTGGTTGTTTTCTATGTCCTTCTTGGGGCATTTAATCTCGAAGGAGTGTATTATGGTAGATCCGCAGAAAATTCAGGTAGTCAGGAAATAGGCTAGGCCTATATTAGTGACCAAAATCCACAGTTTCATGGGTCTGGCTAGCTATTATCGTCGGTTAGTGAAGGGGCTTGCCTATATTTCTTCTCACTTGACTCGTTTGAGTTAGAAAGAGGTACCGTTTTGGTGGTCCGACGAGTGTGAGGAGAGCTTTCAAAAGCTCAAGACATTATTGACGACAGCTCCTATTCTAGCATTGCCCGTGGAGGGCAAGAATTGTGTTGTTTATTGTGATGCTTCACACTCTGGTTTGGGTGCTATTTTGATGCAGGAAAAGAAGGTGATTGCTTACGCTTCTAGACAGTTGAAAGTGCATGAGAAGAAGTATCCTACTCATGACTTAGAATTGGCAGCAGTGGTGTTCATGCTGAAAATCTGGAGGCACTACTTGTATGGTGTCCATTTTGAGGTGTACACCGACCCTTGTAGGTTGCAGCATGTGTTCACCCAGAGGGATCTGAACTCTAGGCAGTGGAGATGGATGGAGCTACTGAAGGATTATAACATCACCATTCTATATCATCCTGGTAAGGCAAATGTGATGGCCGACGCGTTGAGTAGGAAGTCAGCTAGTATGGGAAGTCTGGCTCGCTTGATCTCTTCGGAGCGTCCGTTAGCTAGAGAGGTTCAGACTCTAGCTAACAGTTTTACGAGGCTGGATATGTTACACCACGAAAATTTTTCCATTGATGCACAGTGAATAGACTAACGGAGGGCACAGAGTATGCAATGTTTTAATAAGTAAGAAATAACATTTTATGACCCTAATTGAGATTTCAAAGACATCCAAAGTAAGAGAAGAAAGTTTGCCAAGAGAGGCAAGGTATGCGTTACGTATCGGAAGAGATTTATTAGTACCGAATTAATGATGACTTAATGATGTTTTGGAGAAGAGTTATATTGTCCCTTAGATTGTTAATGAGGTTCTAAACAAGTGTTAAGAAGGTTCCATAAGGATTGGAGATCAAACGAGTCGACGAGAACGAGTTCGGAAAAGCTGGGCATTATATCGCCCAACATACTGGCCGTATAAAATATACTGGCCGTATGTTAGGCCGTATATTTTGGCCAGATTGGCAGCCTTCACTGGACCAAAAGTACGGCCAAACATACGGTCCATATAAATTATACGGGCCATATGTTGGTCCGTGAAACCAAAGCAGGACAGATTGTGAATTATTATAAAGGGGACCAAGTTCATTTCATTTCATTTCATCTTTACTCCCCTTCTCTCAAGAACTCTCTAGAACATTTCTCCACACCTCTCCCACAACAATTCAAGAGATACTAATGATCAACTTCATCAAACCAAGAGAATCAAGTGCAAGAAACTTATTAAGGTTCATCCAAGACAAGAAATCCAAGTGGAAGTGGAACTAGGGTTTTTCTTAAGTGAAGTGTTTCCACCCAAAGTCCATTCCTACACCATCTAAGGTACGTTTTATGGTCTTTCCATGTTGTTTAAGGTATTTAGAGGTTGAAAGACTTGGATTGTAGAAGGAGATAGAAAATGGGTCATGAATGTGAGAATAGTGGCATTTTTGAGTAGTAGTTTGGAACGAGTCATGATTCTTGATATGTTGTGATTATAATTATGCTATAATTGACATTAATAACATGGGATAGACATTGTATATGAGTGAATGTAATAGTGTGATATGACCATGGGTATGGATGACTTGAAGTGAATTGGGAAATATGGATAATGTAGGTGAATAAAGACTATTGCTATGATGTTGCGAATGTTATTATAGATGTTTGGGAGTTGATATATGATATGGAGGAAGTTGTATAAACAAAGGAGATGCTGCCCAATTTTCTCTAGCTTTAGTCAAGTATGCTAATGTTACACCTCGGAAATTTCCCCGCGAATGTACAGTGAAGAGTTGCAGGTTTGCACTCCAGTTGGTCGTAAAGTGGAATACGGCTTGTAAAGTGATTTACGGACCGTAAAATGATATCGTCCTCCAACCTTTCAAAAATTTCAAGTTTCTGTCAAATGTATAAATGGTTAAATACGACCCAGAATACGGACCGTAAATCGAAATATGGCCCGTAAACTGTGACCGTAAACCACCATGACTCTAGCAAACCTTTCTGGTTCTGTTATGCTTAAATACGGTCATGAAGGACGGATCGTAAACCAGAATATGGCCCGTAAAGTGGGTTTACGACCACTGTACACCTCAGTCACTGTTCATTCCGGAATAGATTTTAAGTCATTAAAAAGAGGCCCAAACTCATTCAAATCATTTCATCTTCACGATATTTCTCTCTAGAAACTCCTGGAATACTCTCTACTCTTCAATTACAAGAAATCAAGGGAGATTGGTGATCAATTACATGAGACCCACGAAATCAAGTGTGAGAATCACACTAAAGTTCATCCTTCTCAAGAAAACCCAAAATCCATTCAAAGATTGTTCAACCATCATCTAAGGTAAGTTTCATGACCATTTCATGTTGTTTAAGGTATTGGAAGGTTAAGATACCCAAATTGTAGAAAAGCATAGCAAATGGGTCATAAATGAGTGAATAGTGCCATAAGTGAATGGTAGTTGAATTGAATCATGAATGTTAGTGTGTTGTGAGTATGAATACGTTATAAATGACATGTAGACCATGAGATAAGTGTGATACATGATAAAATACGATAGCGAACCCAAAACCATAAATGTGGGAAAAATGAAGAGAAATGGTGGATCATGGTCATTGTATATTAATGATGATTGTTGATTGCTATATTGTAATTGTTGTTGTGGGTGTTGGGAGTTGATATGAAATATGGGAAAAGTAGTATAAACAAAGGAAGTGCCGCACAATTTTCCTAGAAATAGTAGCGCATTCTTATAGTCGAATAACTAACGTAAATGCGAATTCTCTTTTGAAGGTAGAAACGCGATATCGAAGGAGAACAAGCGAACGATAGCTTAGTTAAACGTCAAAGGTATGCGAGGCTAGTCCCTTCTTTCTAATGGCATGAATCCTATAGCGTAACTTATATCTTATCCATAAGCCTATGTCTATAATTAGCTACACAAGGTAATGAGTTAAAGTATAAAAAGTCTAACGATGTTATTTATCGCTTACACTCACCTTATATGCTAATTCCTTCAAGGTGAGGCAGAATGTCCATGATTGTTCCATAATGCAATCGGGGGATCACGACCTTACGTCACCCCGATAGAGTATGATTGATCTTGAGCCTTATGTATGTATTATAATAGGCTGAGCATATTGTGATGAGCATATGACGCTATTACTATTACACCGTGCCTATTTGGCCGGGCAGTCACCGCCAAGGCGGGCAGCTATGCGATACACCATGGCCAGATGGCATGGGCAGACACCACTAGTGGGCGGCATGAGATGTTACCCCGGACGCGGGAGGCCTGGACGCAGGCTCATGTTATGATTATTACACCGATCCGATATGGACGGGCAGTTTATACATGATGCATATATGGTATGATGATGAGCATGACAACATGACTTGTTTTCTTTATTCTTGACAGTCAGATTCAGATGTCCTATACTGATATCTTCTTTACATCATTGTTTTATTTCATTGTTTATGCCTCATACTCAGTACAATACTCGTACTGACGTCCGTTTTCTTTGGACGCTGTGTTCATGCCCACAGGTAGACAGGGAGGAGAGTTAGATCCAGGTCCGTAGTAGCTGTCAGCTGACTGGAAGCCCTCCATTGTCCCGGAGGTGCTTATGATTATTATTTTGTGTATATATATATATATATAGCCATGTATATGTATTTTTGGGCACGATGGGGTCTTGTCCCGTCCCTATGTTCAGCACTCCAGTAGAGGCTAGTAGATACGCAATGCGAGTTAGATGGTCTCACGAGATCGCTACTGTATATATATATATATATATATATATATATATATATATATATATATGTATTATTTTGATAGCCTAAAGGCACGTGTACATGAAAGTTTTTTATGTTTTCATATGAAATATGATTTTCCTACGCTAAGAGTATAAAGATGATAAAAAGAGCATTAAATGAGTAAAACGAGCGACAGAACGAGCGGTGCTCGGTGGTTAGCCCCGGGTACCCATCGCTGTCCCTAGATGGGTTGTGATAGCTAAGATATCGATTATCTAATGTTAGTATAACTCTAATGAAGGTAGAAACGTGAGCATTGAAGGAGAACGTTCAAGCGATAGAATAGCTGAACGAAAAGGTATGTAAGGCTAACCCTTCTTTCAATAAGGCATGGTTCCTTGGCTATATATCTATCCTTTCATGAGCCTATGATGTCCTCCAAATGATTCTATCTTTAAAGCTATTAAAGCTCATGATTCTCGTTATGTTTATGATTCTACTAAATTCCTTATACGATGGGTGATCCTCTAAGGATAGATGTAATGAAACGACGATAGTAATGATGCCAAAGATGCTTATGAGCTCTTATGTATATGTGTCTATGTATGACTATTATGTAACACCAAGATTATATGGCCGGGTATGTTATGTATCGCGCGCACACCACTGCAGTTGGGTACGGATAACCCTGAGCCTTGGTAGGGCTAGGTATGTATAATCACCGAGCCTCGCCATGGCCGGGTATGTGAAACACCGATCCCTCATGGTCAGGTATGCTATGAATACGAGTATGAATACGATTATAAATATGAATGTGGATATGAAAATGTAAATAAATACGGATACGAATACGCTTATGGATACGAATATGAATGTATGGATATGTACGTGTGTATGTACACAAATACGCATTAGAAATGGAAGGTCCCCATGGAAGACAAGTAAGTGTTTATGACGATGGTTCTACTACCTCCCATCTTATGCTATTTCTTATGTTGTCTCTTATGCTTCTATAATGATGTTGATTATGCTTTACATACTCAGTATATTATTCGTACTGACGTCCTTTTATTTGTGGACGCTGCGTCATGGCCGCAGGTGGCCAGGGAGACAGGATTGATCCATAGCTTTATTTCTTAGGGACTACATAGAGGAGCTCCATTTCATTCGGAGCTACAACTTTTGGTATCTATTCTTTTGTGTACATACTTATGGGCATGGCAGGGACCTGTCCCGCCTATATGATATGACATACTCTCCTTAGAGACTCGTAGACATGTGTATATGGTTAGATGTATTTGGTCTTGTCGGCTTATATTTTGGATATCATTTTGTTAGCCTCGTCGGCTTATGTACATTGATATGGGCATAGTTGTTGATAGTGATATAAATGTATTGTCGTCCAATGGGATTAGTATGAATGATGGATAGAAAGTATGATTTATCTATGTGGCACACCTAGATGTAAATGTGAATGTATGATAAGAGGTGCCCGGGTGGGTTAGCATCGGGTACCCATCATGGCCCTCTGGTTGGGTCATGACAAAAGTGGTATCAGAGCAGTTATATCCTAGGGTGTGTGTACGAGCCGTGTCCAGTAGAGTCTTGGTTATGGGTGTGTTGCGCGCCACACTTATAAACCAGAGGCTGCGGGCATTTTAGGAATGAATGAGCATCTTTCTTCATAAGATCGTGCCATAGAGCCATAATATAAGTATTTCTCTTTTCCTTTGCTGTGTATTGTGTATTTCAGAGATGCCGGTGAAGAGAAAGGCTACGACAGCTCAAAAGGGCAAAATAGTGGCAGAAAAGTGGGCTGAAAGAGCATTGCCAACGGTTGTAGAGGAAAGTGAGTCTCAGAATGCGGCTCAATCTTAGTCTTCTCATTCAGTGCCTATTCCTGAGGAGCATGAGGGAGCTTCAGCCCTAGCTCCAGCACCTCCAGCTCCTCCACCGGATGCTTCAGGCCAAGATGTAAAAGAGGCCATTCATTTGCCTACTCAATTGGTTGCCGCCCAGACTCAGCAGCAAGGTACAGGGCAAGGTGATAGGGCTGCTAGTGCAAGGGCCCCTCATTTTATTAGCTTGAACCCTCCAGAATTCTTCGGGTCAAAGCCGGATGAGGACCCTCAGAACTTTATTGATGGAATGTTGAAGACACTTTGGTTGATACATGCTTCAGACATCAAATCGGTGGAGTTAGCATCCTATAGATTGAGGGATGTTGCGGTACATTGGTACACGGTTTGGATGGCTTCACGGGGAGCCAATGCGCCTCCCCCGGTATGGCAAGAATTTATAGATGCCTTCCTCCGATATTACCTGCCTCTAGAGGTTCGGTGAGCTAGAGTCGATAAGTTCTTGAATTTGAGGCAAAGAAGTATGAGTGCTTTAGAGTATAATCTCCGCTTCAATTCTTTGGCTAGGTATGCTTCGGCTATGGTAGCGGATATGGGCGACCGAGTGCACCGATTTGTGAAAGGCCTAGGGCCACATTTGATGGATATGTGCTTGACCGCGTCCCTTCAGGATAACATGGATATTTCACGCATTCAATCCCATGCCCAAAATTTAGAGGAAAGCCTACAACAATAAAGAAGTGAGCGTGAGCATGATAGAGGGTATAACAAGGGGGCTAGATCTTCGAGTCCGATGAGTGAGTTTTGAGGCGGGCACAGACAACAGTTTTCTAGGCATTTAGGCCATTATATGACTAGTGCGCCTCCACGGTGTTCAGACCAGAGATTTGATAGATCTACTCATTCTGGGCCGAGTCAGAGTTTTTCCGGTTCACAGTTCAGAGGTGATTCGGGTCAGGCGAGGCTGCCCGTGTCACGATGTTCCCAGTGTGGGAAGTTACATTGGGGCCAGTGCCGATTAGGCTCAGAGGTTTTCTATGCATGTGATCGGCCAGGCCATATTATGCGTGATTTCCCCTCAGTTGGTGGTAGAGGTAGGACCCAGCCTTCAGGGTCGGTAGTCGGATCTTCATCATATATACGCCCTATGGGGCCAGGTTCACATACGCCAGTCGGCCATGGTAGAGGCAGGGGGAGAGTCCCCCGTTCTAGCGATCCTCAGCACCGTATTTATGCTTTGGCTGGACGCCAAGATTTTGAGTCTTCTCCTGATGTTGTCACAGGTAT
Source organism: Lycium barbarum (assembly GCF_019175385.1). Classification (NCBI taxonomy): domain Eukaryota; kingdom Viridiplantae; phylum Streptophyta; class Magnoliopsida; order Solanales; family Solanaceae; genus Lycium; species Lycium barbarum. The sequence continues at coordinate 66,092,683 of NC_083341.1, forward strand.
ATATATTATCGGTATTTTCTCATGATGTATATGATTTTATAGATCTGGGCTCCACATTGTCATATGTTACTCCATATATTGCGGGTCGGTTGGGAGTAAAACTGGAGTCGATCAAATCTTTTGAGGTGTCTACGCCCGTTGGTGAATCGGTAATAGCTAGCCGAGTATATAGAAATTTCATAGTTGTGATTTGTGACCATCGTACTATGGTTGACTTGCATGAGTTAAAAATGGTGGACTTTGATGTTATCATGGGTATGGATTAGTTGGCTTCTTGCTATGCTAATGTTGATTGTAGAATGAAAATGGTTCACTTTCAATTTCTGGGAGAACCAGTTTTAGAGTGGAAGGGAAATATCGAGTCACCAAAAGGTAGGTTTATTTCCTATCTAAAGGCGAGGAAAATGATCATGAAAGGTTGCAGTTATCATCTAGTTCGGGCTCAAGATGTAGAAGCTGAACCGCCAACTCTTCAGTTAGTTCCCGTAGTGAATGAGTTTCCGGATGTATTCCCGGAATAGCTTCCAGGCCTTCCTCCGGAAAGAGAGATTGATTTTGCTATTGATGTGTTGCCAGACACTAAGCCTATATCTATTCCACCTTATAAAATGGCTCCCGCAGAGCTGAAAGAGTTGAAGGAGCAATTGAAGGACTTACTTGAGAAAGGATTTATTAGGCCTAGTTCATCCCCGTGGGGAGCACCCGTGTTGTTTGTCCGAAAGAAAGATGGCTCCTTGCGAATGTGCATTGACTACCGACAACTGAATACGGTGACGACTAAGAATAAATATCCTCTTCCGAGTATTGATGACTTATTTGACCTATTACAAGGCGCCAAATGGTTTTCAAAGATAGATTTGAGATCCGGGTATCATCAAGTGAGAGCTAGGTAGAAAGATATCCCTAAGACAACCTTCAGAACAAGATATGGCCATTTTGAGTTCTGGGTGATGTCATTCGGGTTAATTAATGCACCGACAGTCTTTATGGATTTGATGAACAATGTGTTCAGGCCCTTCCTAGATTTATTTACAATTGTATTCATCGACGATATCTTGGTGTATTCTAAATCCGAGGCAGAACATGCGGATCATTTGCATACTGTCCTTAGAGTTCTTCAAACTCGAGAGTTATTTGCCAAATTTTCTAAGTGCGAGTTTGGTTGAAGTCAGTGACATTTTAGGGGCACATTGTTTCAGCCAATGGTATTCGGGTAGATAGTCAGAAAATTGAGGCCGTGAAGACTTGGCCAGGGCCCGCGACTCCTACGGAGGTTCGTAGTTTTCTGGGCTTAGCAGGTTATTACAGGAGATTTGTAGAAGGTTTTTCTTCTATTTCTGCACCACTCACAAAGCTGACCCAGAAATAAGCAAAGTTTCAATGGACAGATGCTTGTGAACGTAGTTTCCAAGAGCTAAAGGATAGATTAACTTCTACCCCAATCCTGACACTTCCAGAGGGATTGGAAGGTTATGTTGTTTATTGCGACGCTTCGGGCGTTGGGCTAGGCTGTGTGTTGATGCAACATGGTAAGGTGATTGCGTATGTTTCAAGGCAATTACGGAAACATGAGAAACATTATCCAACCCATGACCTTGAATTGGCTGCAGTGATTCATGCATTAAAGATGTGGAGACATTATTTGTATGGTGTCCATGTGGATATTTATACAGATCATAAGAGCCTTAAGTATATCTTCAAGCAGAAAGAGTTGAATTTATGGCAACGACGGTGGTTGGAATTGCTAAAAGACTATGATGTTGATATTCTATATCACCCCGGAAAGGCGAATGTTGTGGCTGATGCTCTTAGCCGTAGATCTATGGGAAGTTTATGTGATGTTCGGCCAGAGAAAAGAGAAATGGCTTGTGAGCTCCAACAGTTAGCTAGCCTAGGAGTTCGAGTAGTGGACTCAGGTAGCATAGGAGCTACCATTCAAAATTCAGCAGTCTCGTCGCTAGTAGTGGAAGTGAAGGAGCGACAATACGAAGATCCCATGCTACGTCATTACAGAGATACACTCCCTCAGAAGGAGAAGTCATCATTTGAGATCTCAGGAGATGGAGTTCTCCGATGCCGAGGCAGATTATGTGTTCCTGATGTGGCAGGTTTACGCCACCAAATATTGAGAGAAGCCCATTGCTCTCGTTATTCTGTCCACCCCGAAGCAACAAAATGTATCATGATCTTAAATCTATATATTGGTGGAATGGGATGAAGAAAGATATAGCGGAATTCGCAGCTCAATGTCCCAACTGTCAACAAGTGAAAATCGAGCACCAAAAGCCGGGCGGATTGTTGCAAGCTATAGAAATTCCAACTTGGAAATGGGAAGTAGTTAATATGGACTTCATTACAGGCTTACCCCATTCTCGACGTAAGTATGATTCTATATGGGTGATTGTGGATAGACTCACGAAGTTAGCTCATTTCTTACCAGTCAGAACTACATATGTGGCAGAAGATTATGCAAAGCTTTATGTTAAAGAGGTAGTGCGACTTCACGGTGTTCCAGTATCTATTATCTCTGATAGAGGAACTCAGTTTACAGCTAATTTTTGGAAATCCTTCCAAGAGGGTTTGGGGACTCATGTGAGTCTTAGCACGACATTTCACCCACAGACTGATGTACAAACTGAACGTACCATTCAGACTCTCGAGGATATGTTACGGGCATGTATGTTGGATTTTGGAGGTAATTGGGATGATCATTTACCACTTAATGAATTTGCTTATAATAATAGTTATCATTCTAGCATCCAAATGGCACCGTATGAGGTTTTATATGGGCGAAAGTGTAGATCCCCAATTGGGTGGTTTGAAGTAGGAGAGACTAAATTGATAGGGCCAGAATTGGTCCAGCAAGCCATAGAGAAAGTCAAGCTTATACTGAATCGATTGTTGACAGCTCAAAGTCGTCAAAAGTCATATGCGGATAATCGTCGAAGGGCCTTAGAGTTCCAAGTTAAAGATTGGGTATTCTTAAAAGTGTCACCAATGAAGGGTGTAATGAGATTTGGCAAAAAGGGGAAGCTTAGTCCCCGATACATTGGGCCTTATGAGATTGTGCGCAAGGTAGGCGAAGTGGCTTACAAATTAGATCTACCTCATGATTTGGAGTCAGTTCACCCAGTTTTTCATGTCTCGATGCTTCATAAATTTGTTGGAGATCCTACTAGGATCGTGCCAGTAGATGATGTTCAAGTGACAGAAAAGTTGACTTATGAAGAAGTACACATTGTCATATTAGATAGGCAAGTACGAAGGCTTAGAAACAAAGAAGTGGCCTCAGTAAAGGTTTTGTGGAGAAACAACAACCGAGAAGAAATGACATGGGAAGCGGAAGAAAATATGAAGTCCAAATACCCGCACTTATTTCAACCCCCGGAAGAGATCCAGGATGAGACATCAAGATCATGAGGTATGTATGTTTTCCTTTTTATGCATTTGGGTCATGTGTGGCCAAACTCTATTGCTATTATGTTGTGGCCCTGTGAGGCATTGTTGTTATGGGTTGTTGTGACAGGATGGTAGTGCCATATTACAGGGGAAACTCTAGCAAATTTTTTATAGAATTCCCAAGCACTTAACATTCGGGGACGAATGTTCTTAAGGGGAGAAGCATGTTACACCTCGAAATTTTTTTCGTTGATGCACTGTGAATAGCCTAACGGAAGGCACAAAGTATGCAATGTTTTAATAAGTAAGAAATAGCATTTGATGACCCTAATTGAGATTTCAAAGACATTCGAGGTAAGAGAAGAAAGTTTGCCAAGAGAGGCAAGGTATGCGTTACGTATCAGAAGCGATTTACGAGTACCGAATTAATGATGACTTAATGATATTTTGGAGAAGAGTTATAATTTCCCTTAGATTGTTAATGAGGTGCTAAAAAAGTGTTAAGAAGGTTCCATAAGGATTGGAGATCAAACGAGTCGACGAGAATGAGTTCGGAAAAGCTGGGCATTATACGGCCCAACATACTAGCCGTATAAAATATATTGTCTATATGTTAGGCCGTATATTTTGCCCAGATTGGAAGCCTTCACTGGACCAAAAGTACGGCCAAAAATACGGTCCATATAAATTATACGAGCCGTATGTTGGTCCGTGAAACCAAAGCAGGACAGATTGTGAATTATTATAAAGGGGACCAAGTTCATTTCATTTCATTTCATCTTTACTCCCCTTCTCTCAAGAACTCTCTAGAACATTTCTCCACACCTCTCCCACAACAATTCAAGAGATACTAATGATCAACTTCATCAAACCAAGAGAATCAAGTGCAAGAAACTTATTAAGGTTCATCCAAGACAAGAAATCCAAGTGGAAGGGGAACTAGGGTTTTTCTCAAGTGAAGTTTTTCCACCCAAAGTCCATTCCTACACCATCTAAGGTACGTTTTATGGTCTTTCCATGTTGTTTAAGGTATTGAGAGGTTGAAAGACTTGGATTGTAGAAGGAGATAGAAAATGGGTCAGGAATGTGAGAATAGTGGCATTTTTTAGTAGTAGTTTGGAACGAGTCATGATTCTTGATATGTTGTGATTATAATTATGCTATAATTGACATTAAGAACATGGGATAGACATTGTATATGAGTGAATGTAATAGTGTGCTATGACCATGGGTATGGATGACTTGAAGTGAATTGGGAAATATGGATAATGTAGGTGAATAAAGACTATTGATATGATGTTGCGAATGTTATTATAGATGTTTGGGAGTTGATATATGATATGGAGGAAGTTGTATAAACAAAGGAGATGCTTCCCAATTTTCTCTAGCTTTAGTCAAGTATGCTAAGCTATCGATTATCTAATGTTAGTATAACTCCAATGAAGGTAGAAACGTGAGCATTGAAGGAGAACGTTCAAGCGATAGAATAGCTGAACGAAAAGGTATGTAAGGCTAGCCCTTCTTTCAATAACGCATGGTTCCTTGGCTATATGTCTATCCTTTCATGAGCCTATGATGTCCTCCAAATGATTCTATCTTCAAAGCTATTAAAGCTCATGATTCTCGTTATGTTTATGATTCTACTAAATTCCTTATACGATGGGTGATCCTCTAAGGATAGATGAAATGAAACGACGATAATAATGATGCCAAAGATGCTTATGAGCTCTTATGTATATGTGTCTATGTATGACTATTATGTAACACCGAGCTTATATGGCCGGGTATGTTATGTATCGCGCGCACACCACTGCAGTTGGGTACGGATATCCCTGAGCCTTGGTAGGTCCAGGTATGTATAATCACCGAGCCTCGCCACGACCGGGTATGTGAAACACCGATCCTCATGGTCGGGTATGCTATGAATACGAGTATGAATACGATTATGAATATGATTGTGGATATGAAAATGTAAATAAATACGGATACGAATACGATCATGGATACGGATATTGATGTATGGATATGTACGTGTGTATGTACACAAACACGCATTAGAAATGGAAGGTCCCTATGGAATACAAGTAAGTGTTTATGACGATGGTTCTACTACCTCCCATCTTATTCTATTTCTTGTGTTGTCTCTTATGCTTCTATAATGATGTTGATTATGATTTACATACTCAGTACATTATTCATACTGACGTCTTTTTATTTGTGGACGCTGCGTCATGCTCGCAGGTGGCCAGGGAGACAGGCTTGATCCATAGCTTTATTTCTCAGGGACTACGTAGAGGAGCTCCATTTCATTCGGAGCTATAACTTTTGGTATCTATTCTTTTGTGTACATATTTATGGGCATGGCGGGGTCCTGTCCCGCCTATATGATATGACATATTCTCTTTAGAGGCTCGTAGACATGTGTATATGGTTAGATGTATTTGGCCTTGTCGGCTTATATTTTGGATATCATTTTGTTAGCCTCGTCGGCTTATGTACATTGATATGGGCATAGTTGTTGATGGTGATATAAATGTATTGTCGTCCAATGGAATTAGTATGAATGATGGATAGAAAGTATGATTTAGCTATGTGGCTCACCTAGATGTAAATGTGAATGTCTGATAAGAGGTGTCCGGGTGGGTTAGCACCGGGTACCCGTCATGGCCCTCCGGTTGGGTCGTGATAGGATACTTCTAACACAGGCAGGGTGTTGGCTTATGTTGAGGCTCAGTCATCGTTTCTGGAGCAGATTAAGGCTAAGCAGTTTGACGATGCTAAGTTGTGTAAAATTCACTATAAGGTGTTGTGTGGTGAGGCCAAAGAGGCCGTGATTAATGAAGGGGGGGGGGGGGGGGGGGGTGTTATGGATTACGGGGTGAGTTTACGTGCCACGTATGGGTGATTTGATCAAGACTATTCTAGTAGAGGCTCACAGTTCGAGGTATTCTATTCATCCAGGAGCTACTAAGATGTATCGAGATCTGAGACAACATTATTGATGGGTTAGGATGAAGCGTGACATAGTGGAGTTTTTTGCTTAGTGTTTGAACTACTAACAAGTGAAGTATGAACATCAGAAACCTAGGGGTACACTTCAGAGGATGCCCATCCCTGAGTGAAAGTGGAAAAGAATAGCTATGGATTCGTAGTTGGTCTTCCGAAGACATTGGGGAAGTTTGATTCTATATGGGTTATTGTTGACAGGTTGACTAAGTCTGCTCACTTTATTCCGGTCCAGATAACTTATGAAGCGGAGAAATTAGCCAAGATCTACATTCACGAGGTTGTTAGGCTACATGGGGTCCCTATTTCCATCGTGTCCGACAGGGGCACAACGTTTACATCTCAAATTTGGAAGCATATGCATGAGGAATTGGGTACTAGGTTGGACCTTAGTATAGCTTTCCACCCTCAGACTGACGGGCAGTCAGAGCAGACTATTCAGGTTCTTGAGGATATGTTTCGGGCTTGTGTGATAGACTTCGGTGGTCATTGGGATCAGTTCTTACCATTGGCAGAGTTTGCGTATAACAATAGTTACTAGTCGAGCATCGACATGACTCCATTTGAGGCGTTGTGTGGGATGAGATGTAGGTCTCCTACTGGTTGATTCGATGTGTTTGAGGTAAGACCTTGGAGTACGAACCTTCTGAGAGAGTCCTTAGAGAAGGTAAAGGTGATTAAAGCTAAACTTTTGGTAGCATAGAGTAATCAAAAGGATTATGCATACCGAAAGGTCCGAGATCTGGAGTTTAAGGAGGGAGAGCAAGTCTTGTTGAAGGTTTCACCCATGAAGGGAGTGATAAGGTTTGGGAAGACGGGCAAGCTTAGCCCGGGGTTTATTGGGTCATTTGAGACTCTCAAGCGTTTGGGGGAGGTAGCTTATGAGTTTGCTTTACCTCCGGGCTTATCAGGTGTTCATCCGGTATTCCACGTTTCGATGTTGAAGAAATATCATGGCGATGGCGTACATAATCTGTTGGGATTTGATTTTTCTAGATGAGAACTTGACGTATGGGGAAGAGCCAATTGCTATTTTAGATAAAGACGTTCGTAAGTTGAGATACAAGGAAATATCCTCTGTGAAAGTTCAGTGGAAGAATCGTCCAGTTGAGAAGCTACTTGGAAAACAGAATCGGATATGCATAGCAAGTATACTCAACTTTTTGCCGAGATAGGTACCTTTTTCCTAGAATCCTTATCCTTGTCCGTTCGAGGACGAACAGTGTTTTAATTGGTATCTGATATAACAACCCTCCAAGTCATTATGGAAAATCTAGGATCGCCCGATAAAATAGAACCTTTCCAAAGGTAGAATGAGCTAATAGAAACTCAAATGTAGAAGTCTAAGAACTGAAAAATTAGCTAGTTTGTGATTATTGTTTGGTTGTTTTTAGTCCGTATGGTGTTTTTACATTAACATGCATGTTTTGTTTATGTTTGTGAGGCCTCGGGTGAAGTGTTGTGTGGTAGAGTGAAAAACTGTGAAAATCAGCGAGTTCACTAGTTTAGTGGTTCCGCTGTAGCGTACGAATTACCCCTGTGGCGGGACCGCCATAGCGACGGACCTCTCTCTGTCGTGGTTAGTCGGGTTTTAGGTGTGTCCGCTATGGCGGGCAGTGGACCGCTGTAGCAATGGCACTATAGCGGAACCATGCCCACCACAGTGGAGGAGAGTTTTTAAGTTGGTCCGCTACAGCAGGCACTTGCCGCTATAGCGAGACCGCTGCACCGACGGATTGACTGCCGCAGGGGTCGATGGGGGATAGAATCCCGATTTTTAAACACGTAGTTCCTAATTCTCTATTCATAAAACTCCAACACAATTTCCAAGGAGCACCTAGGGCGAAATTCTAAGCTAGGGCAAGAATATTCTTGAGAGTTAAGTCTCAACCATTCCCTCTTTCATTACACGTTCATCTCAAATATTATCATCCTTCAAATGGCTCTACAATGGTGAATCGGGAATAGTAACCCTATAACTTAATAGACTTTCAATAGTTGGTGGGTTATGATTGTTGTTGTGGGATTATAATCTAAAGGCTTGGGTTATCACTTTCTAATCAAGAATTGAACAATTAGAGACATGAACTAAGTGAATTGAGACTTAGGGTTTCATATAAATGGTAGCTTGACCATAGAAACTGCTTGTAAGAAATAACTTGATTGAATAACCTTATTAATTGATAGTTTAACTTGATTAAATAACCTTTTGAATTGATAGTTTGTGATTGCTATGGCCAATGTTAGGATGATTTACGCCTAGTAATCATTCACCCATTAGAAAGGGGAAAGGTGGAAGGGTGTTCATTGTATTGATATTGTTGACTAGAGTGTTTGTGACTTATTTAGTATCTTAATTGCTAGACTTTGAGCGCTCCGAGGTTGTACGGAAGGGAAAGGCTATAGCGGAGTGATTCACATTGTTCCGTCTCAACAGTTGAGGTAGGTTACGGTCTACTTGAGTTAGACTTTGATTAGTTGATTGGAGTTAGAGAAAGCATGTCTAGTCTTCGGGCATAATGTGTGGTTGGAATTACTTTATTCTATTGATTAAGTGATTGTGTGGTTTAGTGACATTACTCGATGTATTGTGATCCACATTTTGATGACAATTGTGGTGAGCAAGTTAATATGATTTTCTTGATGAAATTGAGATACAAATTGACAAATCTATTATAAGTGATGTGACATAAATATGTATAGATATGAAAAGGCACATTTGACCGGGAGTGAGGATGTGACCTATATGTATGAACATGCTCCTACATTTGACCGGTGGTAAGGATGTTGTTTAGTTGTGAGCTTGTGGTCTGAGGTTCGTTCTGGAACGAGTGGTACATGGACACCATGGGTCCCCTGCAGGTCATGACTATTGGGCAATGACACCAATTAGTATGTATGTACACGAGTGATCAGTGACTGAGTAGTGAGAACGTTGTCGGGAGACTTCTTTCAATTGTTTTCTTCCGTTGACTTGATTTTTGATATCATTGGGTGACTTGATTTTTAATATCATCGGTTGACTTGTTGTTGGGCTATTTTATTATGTGTTGTTGACTGGTTTGTCTATTTTATTAATCTTATAATTCGTGCATGATACTAATCTTAGTCGGCCTATGATATCTACCGGTACATAGTGTTTGTACTGATACTACCTTGTTGCATTCTTTTGAGTGCAGATTGTGATCCAGAGACTGCTACCCGACCTCACATTTAGTGTTGAGGCCATTTGATGACAGATTGAGGGTGAGCTTCTATCCATGCCAGGCCGGCCGAAGATCTTCTTTTTCTAATGTCTATTTACATTCCAGACATTGATAGTTATTTATTTCAGACAGTATACATTCCTTAGACAAGTTTTGGATTAGAGTCCTTGTTTAGTGACTTTCAGATTTTGCGATTGTAATAGTTAGGACTTCTGCATATACGTTATTGTTTTATGGCATGACTATTTTCGATTAATCTTGTGTTAAAATTTTTATGAATTGATTGAATTAGCTAATTAAAAATGGACTGTAAATGAGTAGATGACTAAGCGTATTGGTCCGCCCACTAGGAGTTAGTGTGGGTGCCAGTCATGGCGGGTTGGGTCGTGAAAAGTATGATAATCGCGTCGAGTGTCATTTGAGACTATGTTGAAAAAGTCCGAACTAAGACTCCATTTCCTCCAAAGTAAACATGCAAAAGAAGGAGAAATTAGAAAGAAAAAAAAAGTTAGCAGCAGTTCATTGTCCAAGCAGTTTATTCAAATATCATACAAGACAAACTTGACTATCTAAAAGGAACATACTAATCACGGAAATAGTTTTGAAAACAAGACACAAGGCCTACTTCAAGTAAAGCTAACGTCTTAAAGGGTACATGAACATCTCACCCCATCAGATTTTCATATTATTGCAACAACTCAAACATAATGGTGCAAGGAAATTGATTGATAACTTAGTCATTGACATGTGAGAAATTAGTACAAAATCATGATTAACTAAAGATACTAAAGAGAATAAGCTCAGCATACTAATAGTATATATATTCATTCAGTAAGAAGTTCGATATCCTATCAACAAAACATATTTATATACTACTAAGATAGTAAACCAAAACGTAACCTCTAATATATTATTCATGATTAAAACTTCCAACAAATAAGAGTTCAAAATATCCATGAGCAGAGTATAGACTCAACCTAAGAAAATGGTCCCTTTCAATTCTAAATAGCATACTGTCATTAATAAAAGTGAAGAACCTAAAACATGAATCATATTATACATTTATAATAAAAAACAAATTCAGTAGACTTTTTTATAAAGAAAACATGACTAGTGCCGTGATTTTTCTCACAAAATATTAACTAAAACAAATTTGAAATTGGGGAAGGCCATAAAAGATTGATTTGCTATATCCAACATAATTTTGTACCATTTAAAGGAAAGGAACCTATAACATGCTTTCTACATAAGATTTTGTTGGCAAAGAGGAAACTCACAATAATACAAAGATAATAAAATAAGTTGGGATTTTCACCTGTTTTAGGTGCAGTGAACAGGGGCAGGGGTCTTTCAGATCCACCGAACTACGAACTTTGCTCAAGAACAAAGCAATACGATCAAACAAAAGAAATCTCTACCGCAGCTAAAAGTCAATAGAGATCTAAGAAGAGAGAAAATGAGCAATGAAACCTAATTTGAAATTTATATTCTTTGAAAGATAAATAGAATGAAATAGAGAGTATTTCTTGGAAGTTTGGAGAGGGAAAAGTAGCAGCCAAAACTTCATGAGGTAAAAGGGGTAGCTCCAAAAACCTTGTCCCAAATGGCTACAATATATTAGTATTTATAGGATGAACTTAGGGATTGAGATTTTGGCCGGGATTTTGAATTATCTAGAGTTTGAATCGAGTCAAATGGAACCGTTCAATCCGAACGTTGATGGTGTTTTCAACAGATCCTCACGTGATTTGGTCAGGATAGGGATGGAAAAGTCGAGATTATGCTGGTTTCAAAATGTCCTTGTATGTATCGTCATTCACATAAGAATGCAAAAAGCTTGCACAAAAATGGGCAGACATTATCTGCCTAACGCTTGGTGAGGTTTGAATCTTAGCCTAGAATGGAAGAAGGAGAAAAAGATTGATAAGCGACTGCTGATAATGAGATACAAAACCCTAGGTGTTTGTAATTGTTTAAGGGAAATTTGGGTATTTCAGGTGGTTAAGTTGAAGACCAAATGGGTAGTTCAAGTTATTTTAGGTATGAAGAGAGCTGAAGCTTGGGCTCTTCGTTTAGGTTGCTGAAGGAAAAAGATTGGGCTGCTAATTTTGGGCTTTAAGTTGGCTAAAGTTGTTGGCCTTTTCTCCTTCTTCTTTTGAATTTCTTTGAGCTTCATAGTTGAATAAAGCATATTCTTTTAGCCATATTATATAATACCATGTAATATAAACATATTAATGTTAAGTAACTAATTATTCAATATACCTTACAAAATTGTAGTTGCTAGCACTTAAATAAATTATGACATATTCCAAAGTTATGCGAAATAAAAATGCTATAGTAAAAATATTATAGTAGCTATTTATAAAGTGTAAAACTAGAATTGAATCATGAGAAGCCTTAAAGATGATAAAAATGAAAAAGAAAGAAAATGATAATATTAATAACACTAATAATAATAATAATAATAATAATAATAATAATAATAATAGTAATTGAGTTACTAATAGTAGCGATGATACAACATTTAATTTATTACTAATTTAGAAGCTCGAGGAAATAAATTGGAAGAAAGGAGGGTCAAAATTGGGTGTCAACAGCTTGTCCCTCTTTGACCGAAGACGATGTAAGAGTTTTTTAGCAAAGAAGTTGACGTGGTAGCCGATTTTGTCCCGACTATCCGAGCTAAAAAAAAGAGTAGGAATAGGGACAAGACAAGTTTTCAAAATATTGTGGTCAAACTCTAGTTTATGAGTTGCCTACACATCTCGGGTTGCACAAGAACCAGGCCATATGTAATTCGAGAAGAACTATCAAACTGATGAATTAAGAAAATAAGGTTGATGCAAATTCAAACAATATTGCCCCGGTGTCGAATTATGATATATTATGGTTGAGGAAAAGGTGTTTGAATTGAAGAAATCTGATAATGGATACGACTTAACGTAGTCATCGAATTACACATGTAAACAGGACATTTAAGAGTCAGCCGAGCGGAGTTCGAAGTAGACCATTGACCTTTGTTGGAAAGTTTGGTTTCTTCCCAACAAATTGTCCCAGTTCACTGCCTTAGATAAAGTTCCACGTTGTGCGATGCTACCTGTTAAATCAGCTGCAAAGATCTAAAGTACACATTAGTAATACATGAAAACATTAAGATAGAATTTAGCGTGTTTGTGAAAATGAAAGCGATAAAATTGGTGCAAATGAAGCAATCAATGGAAAATTATTTCTAGATAAAATTAGCGGAGGTATACAAGTTAGTGCAAGATTATTTAAGATAAAAACTAGTACGGCTGCGAGATTAATGCAAAAAAATATTCGAGATGAGATTAATGTATGTGAGAAATCGGTGCGGTTTATAAAACTTAATATTTCCAATTTTAAGGCGGACATGCCTAAAATAAAATAATTAAGTCCCATTATAAGTTGGACAAACCCAAATAAAATACTTAAGTCCTATTACAAGGTGGACAAACCTAATAACATTACGTCCAATTTTAAGGTGGAAAAACCCAAATAAAATAATAAAGTCTTATTAAAGGCGAATGAGCCTACAATGTCCAATTAAAGGAGGACGAGCCTAAAATGTCCAATTAAAGGCAGACGAGCCCAATAGGTCCTATTAAAAGGCAGACAGACCTAAAATATTCAATTGAAGGCGGACGAGCCTAAAATGTCTTTATTACACGTGATCACAATACGTTTGCACACATTCGATGGTCATCATCGAACTTACACTTGTCCTCACATACCGAAGTCTAATACTCTACCGTTGCTGAATCATCGACCCGTCATTGGCTCACCAGTGTCACACACACCATCATAAAGCCTTGACGAAGCTAAAGTCAAATCGATAATATCATCGAGCAACCCACTATTGTTAAGCCGCAAATGCACTTTGTCACGTCTGAGCTACCCAACGCAGAAACATGGAGACCCTGTAACCCTCTGAATTATCTTCCCATTTATCACTAACTTTCATAATAAACGAGTCTAATCGTGACTCCACACAACCATCGAGTCTAATCGCGACTTCACACAATCGAAACCTTAGGCCACAATTAGTCACTGAACTGGGTCACGTGTCCGAATCAGAATAACACATCTCGTCAGTGGCGTACTGTTACACCTCGGAACTTTGGGTTGCTGAGCGGTGAAGGGACTAACATAAGTTAAGGTGTACATGATATCCCTACAAGTAAGAAGGGATACTTAATAATTCTAATTAAGATTCCAAAGAAGTTATAGGCAAGGGAGAAAAGTTCGTTAAATGAAACTCTCCACCGCAGTTCTGCGAAAAGAGGATTTGACCGTTGGATGAGTCGACGCTTCGTCGATTGTGCCGTAGAATTGAGCTAGAGCGAAGACCATTCGACGAACAGGTCGACGCTCTGTCGATCAGTTCGACGGACCGTCCTTCTCACCATAGAATGAAAGGAAACAATAGATTGCTCACTAGAAATTTAACGACTCCGACGATCAGATCGACGCTCCGTCGATCGTACCGTATATCTCGATCGGGACTGATTTCATGATTTAATATAAGGACCATTCCCTCATTTTATTTCATTTCATCTTCCACTCTCCTCTCTTCAAGAAACCTCTAGAACCTTCTCCATTATTCACCCACAAGAAATCAAAGGAAATCCATGATCAACTACACCGAAACCATGAAATCAAGTGTGTGAAACCTAGTAAAAGTTCATCCAAGCCAAGAAAACTCAAGAGAAGAGAGTTAGGGTTTTGGTGCAAAAAGAGAAGTTCTACTCAAAGCTTGTTCATCCATCATCCAAGGTGAGTTTTATGGTATTTACATGTTGTTTAAGGTGTTGAAAAGTTGAAACACTTGGATTGTAGAAGGAAGTAGAAAATGGGTCATAAATATGAGTGAATAGTGTCATTGTTGAGTAGTAGTTGGGGTGAGTTATGAATAATGGCATGTCGTGATTGGGAATATGTTATTAATGACACTTAGACCACGGAATAAGTATTATATATGAGAAAATGCGATAATGAGCTATAACTATAATTGTGGAGAAATTGAAGGGAAATGGTGAATTGTGGTAAATGTAGATGATTGATGATTGTTGTTGCGATATTGTGAATATTGTTATGAACGTTTGGGAGTTGATATAGAATATGGGGAAAGAAGTAGAAACAAAGGAAATGCTATCCAATTTTCCCTAGAAATAGTAAAATGCTCTTATAGTCGAGTAACTAATGTTAATGCGAATCCTCTTGAAGGTAGAAACGCGAGCAACGAAGGAGGACGATCAAGCGATAGAATAGTTAAACGACAAAGGTATGTGAGGCTAGTCCTTTATTTCTATGGCATGAATCCTATAGTATGACTTTCCATCCTCTTCATGAATCTCTTAAATTCCGAAAAACTATGAGCCTATGTTCATGAATAGCTACACGAGGTAAGAGTTATGTTATGAGCCCAATAATGATGATGATAAGTTAAAGTATAGAGATTCTAGATGTTCATGATATGATGTTCCTAAAACGTTAATGATGTCATTTATTGCTTACACTCACCTCATATACATTCCCTTCAAGGTGAGGCAGAATGTTAATGAGTGCTCCATAATGAAATCGGGGGATCACGACCTTACGTCACCCCGATAAAGTATAGTTGTCCTTGAGTCTTTATGCATGCACTATGATGAGCATATTATGATGATGATATAACACCGCGCCTATATGGCCGGGCAGTCACCGCTAAGGCGGGCAGCGTATACACCATGGCCAGATGGCATGGGCAGACACCACTAGTGGGCGGTATGAGATGATACCCCGGACGCGGGTGGCCTGGACGCAGGCTAATGATTATCACACTGATCCGATCTGGACGGGCAGCTTATACATTTATGCATATATAATATGATGATTATGAGTAAGCCAGCATGCATCTTTTCCTTTATATTTGACAGTCCGATACAGATGCTCCTTATTGATGCTTCCTTTATTTCATTGACGTATCATTATTGTGTATGCCTCTCATACTCAGTACAATGTTCGTACTGACGTCCGTTTTCTTTGGACGCTGTGTTCATGCCCACAGGTATACAGGGAGGTGATCTTGATCCAGATTCGTAGGAGCTGTTAGCCGATTTGAAGAGCACTCCATTTTCCGGAGGTGCCATTGATTATTCTTTTGGTATATATGTACATGTATATTTTGGGCACGACGGGGTCTTGTCCCGTCCATATGTTTAGCACTCCAGTAGAGACTCGTAGATACGCAGTGTGGGTTGTATGGTCTCACGAGGTTTCTACTATGCATATATATATATATATATATATATATATATATATATATATATATATATATATATATTATTTTGATGACCAAAAGGCTTGTGCATATAAAAGTATTTATGTTTCCGAATGAAAGATCATTTTCTTATAATTTGAGTATGATTTTGATAAAAGAACGTTTAATGAGCATGATAAGTAGTAGAACGAGGGGTGCTCGGTGGTTAGCCCCGGGTACCCGTTACGGCCCCTAGCTGGGTCGTGACACGTACACATGATTTTTTGTAAGCAATGTCGATCTTTAAAGAAGTAAACAAATGAATAAATTGTTTTAATGTCAAGTTGTAGAACTTGCCCTTAAGTTGTGGTGACACCTTCTTGTCACATAGCACTCCGGAAGTAAGTCTCCATTTCATCCACCCTGCCCCAATACGATGTGTGACATCATCGTCAATCTCCCCGCTGCCTTGCATAATAGACCTAAGATACTTGAAACTACTTTTCTTCTTGATGTCCTGGGTACCAAGCCTCACTTCCAAGCCAGCCTCCTGAGGTGCTTCACCGAACTTACACTCTAAGTACTCTGACTTGGTCCTACTCAGCTTAAACCCTTTAGACTCCAGGTTATGTCTCCAACCCTCCAGCTTAGCGTTAACTCTGCTACGAGTCTCGTCGATCAGGATTATGTCATCCGCGAAAAGCATACACCATGTCACCTCACCTTGAATTTGCCGCGTCAATCCATCCATCACCAAGGCAAATAAAAACGGACTAAGAGCTGATCCTTGATGCAACCCCATCACAACTGGAAAGTGCTCTGAGTCTCCTCCTACTGTCCTTACCCTGATTTTGGCTCCCTCATGCATGTCCTTGATCACCCTAATGTACGCCACAAGTACACCTTTAGCCTCCAAGAATCTCCATAGGATCGCTTTTGGAACTTTGTCGTAAGCCTTTTCTAGGTCGATGAATACCATGTGTAAGTCCCTCTTCCTCTCCCTATACTGCTCCACCAGTCTCCTCACAAGATGGATGGTTTCTGTAGTTGAGCATCCCGGCATGAATTCAAACTGGTTCTCTGAAATAGACACGCCTCTCCTCACCCTCATCTCCACCACCCTTTCCCACACTTTCATAGTATGACTTAGCAGCTTGATACCTCTATAGTTGTTGCAACTCTGGATATCTCCCTTGTTCTTGTATAGAGGGATCATTACGCTCGACCTCCATTCTTCGGGCATCATTGTCGTCTTAAAGATGACATTAAACAACCTAGTCAGCCACTCCAAACCTGTCGGGCCCGCGCTCTTCCAAAATTCCCCAGGAATCTCTTCAGGTCCGGTAGCTCTTCCCCTGCGCATCCTACGAACAACACCCTTAACCTCCTCAACCTTAATACTCCTGCAATACCCAAAATCGTGTCGCCTTCCTGTATGTTCTAAATCTCCCAACACAATGTCTCTGTCCCCTTCTTCATTCAAGAGTTTGTAGAAGTATGAATGCCATCTCTTTCTAATGAGAGTCTCCTACCAATACTTTGCCATGCTCGTCCTTGATGCACTTCACTTGATTCACATCACGTGCCTTTCTCTCCCTCGCCTTGGCTAGCCTGAACAATTTCTGATCCCCTCCTTTCTCTTCTAGTTCAGCATAAAGGCGTTCAAAAGCTGCCATTTTTGCAGTCGAAACCGCCAACTTCGCCTCCTTCCTCGCCATCTTATAAAGTTCCCTATTCGTCCACTTCTCCACCTCATCCTTGCTTTCTATCAACTTCGCATACACCATCTTATTTGCTTCCACTTTCCTTTAAACTTCTCCATTCCACCACTAGTCCCCTCGATGCTGACCACGGCTACCTGTCGAGACCCCCAACACTTCCCTTGCTACCACCCTAATGCAACTAGCCGTCCTATCCCACATACTGGTCGCATCCCCACTACTATCCCAGGCCCCCATATCTTTCAATTTCTCTCCCATCTCCAGGGCACTAGTCGTGGTCAAACTCTCCCATCTGATCCTAGGTCGGTCATCCACGACCCTCTTCTTCCTCGTCATCTTGATCCCTAAATCCATCACCAAGAGCTTATGTTGGGTTGTAAGATAATCGCTCGGAATGACCTTACAGTCTTTGCACATACCTTAATCATCCTTCCTAAGGAGTAAAAGTCTATTTGAGTCTTAGCCACCGAACTACGGAAGGTTACCAAGTGCTCCTCCTTCTTTGGGAAACTCGAATTGGCTATCACCAACCCAAAAGCTCTTGCAAAATCCAAAAGTGAGACTCCAACTCCATTCCTGTCCCTGAAGCCAAAGCCTCCATGCACATCATCATAACCTCCCGAAATAGGCCCGATGTTCCCATTGAAATCACCTCCCACGAATAGCTTCTCAGTAGGAGGTATGCCTCCCAATAACTCGTCCAAATCATCCCAAAAGCGCCTCTTCTCCTCCTCGCCTAAGCCCGCTTAAGACGCATATGCACTAATAATGTTCATAGTGAGCCCTTCAACGACCACCTTAATCGACATCATCTTATCAGTGGCTCTCCTAACCTCTACCAACTGATCCCTTAATTCACTATCTACTAAAATGCCCACCCCATTTCTATACTTCGACCTACCAGAGAACCACAGCTTATACCCGTCTACCTCCTTAGCTTTAGGACCTACCCATTTGGTCTCTTGGACATAAGCTATATTAATATTCCTCTTCTTAAGAATCTTAACTAACTTTATGGACTTCCCCGTTAACGTCCCAATGTTCCGAGAACCTACTCTTAACCTAGACGCTCCTTTAACCCACTTACCCCTCCTAACCCTCGCCCCCATCCCCGAACGAGAACATGACCCTAGTCTGCCATCACTAACCAAAGCCACAAAAATAAGTATGAACTAATAAATTATTCAAAGGTCTAACGTCAGCAAAATGTAACTACAAGTGTATGGACAAATAATGGATATGGCAACCGGAGGTACCAACTCCAGTTGAACTGAACCTAGTCGCCGTCGGAAAACACTGTTCAATGTCCAAGTTACTGTTCACTACTGGAAAAATGTTCACAAAGACCTGAAAGGGAGAAGAGAAGAGGGGGGAAAAAGAAAAAAAGAACAAGAAAAGAAAAAAAAAAAAAGAGGGCTGGCCGGAAAATGGTGCCGGAAAAAGTCGCCGGCGATGGCGCAGCGGTGTTCTGGCAGCGCCAGAAGCAGATAAAAAAAAAGGGAAAAAAGGAGAAGAGAAGAAGAAGAGGAGAAGAAGAAAAGGGAAGAGAGAAGAAAAGTAAATCTGGCCGAAAAAGAGCAGATCTTACCGTTAGGAGGGCAGAAGAGAGAGAGAGAGAGAGAGCAGAGGAGAGAGAATCTTCTTCAGAATCCTATAGAATTATAAAAACTCCATGTTATACATATATATTTACTAAAATTTTCGAACGAAGCAGTGTCGGATGACACCCCTCGGCATAACGTGGGTCTGCCCCTGCATCTCGTACCATACCACGACAGTTCATAGATCAACCATTCACGTAAGAATTTAAGGATGAATTTTAATCTTCCGAGGATGATCAAGATAAGAATGTCCAGATACCAATTGAAATCAACTAGATACCAATTTGAATAAAGTCGCACGAGAGAATGAAAGAATTCGAGGTTTCCTAAATGTCTTATAGCCTCTCGCAGATAAGTACGGAGCTCATCATACTGATCCACATGAATCTACTAGACATGCTATTGTATTATAGACCGGATAACCTAAGGCTTTGCTACCAACTTGTCACGACCCGATCAAGCTAAGTAGCGAGGGCACTTACCTTTCCCACCTCGGTAGGCGAAACCTTATCCCAAATTTCTCAAAGTCATAAATTAACAATTAAATGAGCGAAAGAGATAAGAATACGTAAGTCTGACGATAATCATATAGAAATGTGCGGAAATAAGAAAATACATCAATACACCCAGAGTCTGGTCTAATCCATATAAGAGCATCTAACTAGATACTACAAGTCTGAAAGTAACAAAATACACCAAGAGTCTGAATATGTCTCGGAATATGAGATAAGACATAGATAAAGGAAGAATCTCCAAGGCAGCGGACGTCCTCGTACTCACCAGTAAGACTCTCAGCAGCAACTCTCCCACAACAATCAGCGATGAGAATCGGAGGTCGACCCTACCTGGAACTCCGCATTCATAAAAGAATGCAACAAGTGTAGGTCAGTACAAACAACAAGTACTGGTAGGTATCATAGGCCGACTAAGTTTAGCTAACATATATCAAGTCCATAAAGTAAGATAAACGGGTAATCAATCAAGGTGTAAGTCAAACACAAGCCAATAATCAAGTACACGTCATCACCTAAGTTATAGCATCTAAACCCAAATGTGTCAAGTCTCAAATATTCAGTTCGAACAAGTACATCACAAGAATATCACAACAGAAACCAAGTGCAATGCTATGCAATAGTGTATGAAATGTATATGCAATGCAATGCTGTGAACATATGTACTCCGGACGGAAATATCGACGTCTCGGTAGCATAACCCATGGGGGACTCGTGAAGTCCATGTACCTCATGGCTTCGACACAAACCTCGGCAACCGCTACCTCACGATTTTGACAAAAAACTCGACAATCGCAACACACAACCTCGATTTGAGGACAACCATCAGATATCGGTCCTCACGTCACTCTCATCCAACTGAGCCCAGCTCATCATAGTGTTTCCTCAAGTATCATCAGTGTATCAACAGTATATCATGAAGGATGAGAATGCGTGCATTGACACCCAATTTTGACCCTCCACATGTCTAATAAATCAATCGAGCTTCTTGAATTATAAAACAAAATAGACTACTCATTTGTAAAACTAAAAAATATTTTCTTAGTTATTTTTCGATATTATTTTATCATTTCATTTGGTGAAATATCATGGTAGATATTACGTGTGTATTTACTTATCATTTTCCTAGTTAAAAAATGTTTTAGTTAATTGGAAAATAATTTCATCTAAATTTTTTGAGTTTTTAAGTTACGTAAATATTTAAATTGGTCAAATTTCTGAGTTATTATTACAATTGGTCCGTTAGCAAATAATTATTTTACTTCGTTAAAATCAACAAGCTTAATTAATTAATTGATATGAAATTCATTGCAGTTTCATCACAAATACAAAACATGGATCTTAACGTAAACAATTGATTTCGATTTAAGTCCAAATTGGCGATATCGCCAATAAAGTTGATACGTTTGTAACAAAAGGGATTTCTGTTTCAATCCAAATTCGGCCTAATTATTTACATGTTGGTAAATGGGTTTAGTTATGAAATTGTTAGGCGGTGAAGCGGATCAGCAAAATACTTTGCATACGAACAAGAAAAACCCCTTGGCAGCAGGGGCGGATCTACGTATATCCCAGGGTGTTCATCTGAACCCCCTCAGTCGAAAAATTACACTGTTTATATAAGGAAATTTTTTTATTTTATGTGTATATATTTAATATTGAACCCCCTCAATACAAACGAAAGGCGCAGCTCAGTGGCGCAGGGGGTTCAGAGTTGCACGATGCACGTGGGTTCGAATCCCAGCAGCCCCGCTTGCAGTATTTTTCTGAACATTTTATTTCAGCTGTTTCATTAAACAAAACGACGTAGTTTAGTAACGTTATATTTACTTAAAATAAATGGACAAAACGACGTAGTTTTGTAGGGGACAAGTCTAATTGGATTCAAATCCCTAAATAAGTCAAATATTAAACAAACCAAAGGTTTTCTTTCTCTTCTCTTCCGTCACTGTCACCTTTCTTTTTTTTTTTTTTTGCTCAGTTTTGTTTGCTGATTTAGCCATTGCTGGCTGTCAACATCGTCCTCTCCTTAACGTCGGTCGTCTCTCTGGTCTCCGTTCATGGCTTCTTCGGTAAGTTCTTAGTTCCCTCCTTTCTCCATTTTTTTTTATCTTTTCTAAAATTCTATATATTTGCTTTATTGCGAGAATAAAATACTGGGTTTGTTGTTGTTGTTGTTGTTATTTTGTATATTTGCTATAAAGTTTAGCTCGATTGCTTCAAATTTTCTCGGGGTGACTGAGAATTGGTCAGTTGCAAAATTTTCTCTCTTGCTTTTTAGATTATACCCATGAAGTATTTTTGTATTTGGAGATATGATAGTTGAAAATGTCATTCTACTAATCAGTTAATCATTTTGGGAAATATTATAATGACTCAATTTAGTTTCATGTATAATTAATTAGTGTACTGTGTAGAGATTAGATTTCTTGCTGTGTTTAAATTACTTATTTTAGGAAGAACAATTTATTCTAGGAAGAAGGAACTAAATGAGTAAAATTGTCTACAAAACTGTATTTCTTTTAAGTTCTAACAAAATTCTTATTTTTTACGATTCAGACTCAACGTTCAGTGAAGAACTATTTTACGAAAGTACCGAGATCAAGTGTAGCTTCTTCTAGTCAATCTAACCAGGAAGCAAATGCCAACCATTCAGAAGTACTATTACCTTCTTCTCAAGTATTTGATTTGAGTACTTTAAATTATGATCCGGGTGAAAGAACCCCAATCTTGGACTATCATCCAAATCATCGTGATGTTATTAGAAGAGCATACCTTATTAATGGTCCTTGTCAACCTCGGTTGCTTCAGCATGAGTATCCTCAAACGAATATTTCTGGATCAATGCACCGTTTTAATTCTGAATGGTTTGATGATGTATATCATGATTGGTTGGAGTATAGTGTTAGTAAAGATGCAGTCTATTGTTTGTATTGTTATCTATTTAAAGGCTACAACACCAATCAAGGTGGGGGTGAAATATTTTCAACTGTTGGGTTTAAGAGTTGGCAGAAAAAGAAGAATCTTGGAAAACATATTGGTCTACCGAACAGTCCACATAACCAGTCAAAAAAGAAATGTCAAGATTTATTGCGGGTACAACAGTCTATTCATTTTGCACTTGAGATGCAATTTAGTCAATTTAAGCATGCGCATTTGGTCCGCTTAAGTGCTTCCGTTGATGTAGTAAGACTTCTTATAACTCAAGGATTGGCATTTCGAGGTCATGATGAATCTAAATCATCATTTAGTAGGGGTAATTTTCTTCAAATTCTCTCATGGTATGCGAAAAAGTGTGATAATATTCGTGATTATGTACTGGAACATGCTCCTCAAATGATCAAATGACTTCTCCAATGATTCAAAAAGATATTGTGAGTGCTTGTAAGATAGAAACAATTAAAGCTATTCTTGAGGTATTAAATGGTGACTACTTTTCTTTACTAATTGATGAGTCTTTTGATGTGTCACGCAAGGAGCAAATGGCTATTGTCTTATGATATATTGATAGAAATGGATTTGTGATGGAGCGGCTTCTTGACATTGTTCATGTTCAAGATACTAGTGCTTTATCTCTAAAGAGGGCAATTATTAATTTACTTGCTCAACATTCCTTAAGTCTATCATATGTGCGTGGACAATGTTACGATGGGGCAAGCAATATGCAAGGTGAGATCAATGGCCTTAAAATGTTGATTAGGCAAGAAAGTAGATCAGCCCATTCCATTCATTGTTTTGCTCATCAACTTCAACTAACTCTTGTTGCGGTCTCGAAAAAATGTATTGAAGTGGGAAAACTTGTAGTGTTGGTTTCAAATATTTTGAATGTATTGGGATCTTCTTTTAAGCGTATGGATGAATTTCGAGATTCTCAAAAATAAAGAATTCAAGAACTTGGTCTTTCAAGAGCTTGTGATACGCGTTGGGGATCTCATTTTAAATCTTTCAACAATTTTATTCTTATGTTTGGATCTATTCTTAATGTTCTTGAATCACTTGTTCTTGATGCACGATTATTGGATGAAAGAGCCAAGGCAATGGGATATCTTGAAGCTTGTCGAACATATGAGATTGCGTTCATGTTGCATTTGATGAGTGATGTTTTAGCAATCACAAATGAGCTTAATAAATGCTTACAAAAAAAGGAGCAAGATTTGGCAAATGCCATGTTACTTGTTGAAGTAGCAAAAATAAGGTTGCAAGCATATAGGGATGAAGAATGGGATTCTCTTATTGCTAGGGTGTCTTTGTTTTGTATCAAGCATGAAATTTTGGTACCTAACTTTGAGGAGCCATATGTTAGCTCTTTAAGATCACAAAGGAGACTTGGTGACAATAAAGTCTCTCATCATTATCGTGTTGAGGTATTTTCCAATATTATTGATTGGAAACTTCAAGAACTTAAAGATCGTTTTGGCGAAGCGACGACTGATTTGCTTCATGGAATTTCTTGTTTGAATCCAATTGACTTGTTTTCAAGTTTTGATATCAGGAAAATAATGAAAATGGCTAAATTATATCCTGATGACTTTAATGAATTCAATATGGGTTCTCTTGAGAATCAACTTGCAAGTTACATTATTGATGTTCGTGATGTTGATGAAAGGTTCTCCAATCTAAAAGGGCTTTGTGATCTTTCGAAAAAATTAGTTCAGACAAAGAAGCATTCAAATTATCCTCTTGTATTCCGCTTAGTGAAACTTGCTTTGCTTCTGTCGGTTGCCAGTGCATCCGTTGAAAGAGCTTTTTCAGCAATGAAGTTTATCAAAAATGACTTGCGGAGTTAAATGAGTGATGATTTTTTTAGCGTTTGTTTGGTGCCTTATCTAGAAAAAGATGTATTTGATAATGTTTCTAATGATGCTGTTATTAAGACATTTCAAGATATGAAACCTCGTAGAGTACAATTGTAGAACTCCATGGTTCTTGCTTGTGTAGTCTAACTTAGTTTCTTTGTTTTTTCTTCAAAAGCTCCCAAGCTTTTACTTTTGTAATAGGGCATCTTCAATTTTCCTTTCTTAGTGGAAACTTCTTACTTTATTAGCTTTTGCTTAGTTTATTACCTATATTGTGGCATTTTATTGTGATATTTTTCTTCATCATGAGCGGAGGTGCCTTCACCCAGCTTCGAGGTTTATGTACGCCTCAAGCAGGCCTTTGATAACACTATTCTAGCTTCGAGCATGATTTTTAGTATTGTCTGTGCAAGAGTGATGCTTGATTTATTATATAGGAATTAGTTCCTATGTGTAGTTCTGCTTTGATTTCTAACAATTTGCTACATTGATGACATTGTCTCAGATATAGAAGCTCTTCCGAACCATTTACGGAGGAAGTATGCCTTACTGCGTGATTTAGATAAAAGTCTGCAAGGTATTGCTTATATTCCAAATTTTATATATTATTGGACTATTAAGGTTCTCTCATGCAAGTTAGTTGCTTTTTGACTTTCCGTTGCTATGTGCTTCGTTGAGTATACTTTATGTATTTAAGTTATTCCTGATCCGACCCGCTCATTTGCCAACACGAGCGTGCTTATTTTATTTTTTGAACCCCCTGAATGGAAATCCTGCCTCCGCCACTGCTTGGCAGTGAGCATTCTTGAGCTTCAATTAAGTTATATTTTTTCTATAACTCTTAATTTCCAGAGAATAGCCCATTTGTTTGTTTTTAAATCCCTCAACACACCCAAGTCCAATGTGTATATAATATAAAGCTAGGAATAAAAAAGGTGATGTGGCACCTCTCTTAGGCCTCCATTGATATTTATCTTTTATCTCATTTTTTTTGGCATTTCTTATTTAATTAACTCAATTTACCAAATAAAATAATCAATATTACATCTGCTATCATAATAAAGACTCCATATTAAATAGCAATTAGGTTATATAGTTCTCATTCCATAATAGTTTTCCCTAATTAATCACTATATTTCTAACAGTTTTTTACGTTTATTAATCCCTTACAATTGCACTGATAATTAATCCTTAATTATGCCTCTTAATATTCTTTGCACTATATATATAGATTGGAAGTGATTCTTTGTACTTACTCTAATTTGCATGCTCTAACATGTTTTCCGTAGTTTTTTGTTTTTTTGACAAGGTTATTGAAAATGAAGAGTTGAAGTTGATCTTCCTATCATATATAATGAGGTAATTTTCAAAGATACAATTTCAGGTATACCTATTAACCAGAACCTTTCTATTTACTGAACCTTCAAATTTGTCATTAGAACAAGCCTTCAAATTTGTCATTAGAACAAGCCTTCAAATTTGTCATTAGAACAAGCCTTTTCCTGTGTATCAAGTGTTTTATGTTCTTTCGCTGAACATTTTATGTTACTTTCTCTGTCCTAAAATATTTCTCATTGTTGCGCTTTTCGAGAGTCAAGTTATATGAACTTTAAATATTTTTTGAGATGTATTTTTTCATTATATTATATATGACAATACAACTTATAGTATTTTTCGACCTATTTTACACCCTCTCTTTTCTTTTGTTGATTTTGTTAATTATTCTCTATCATACAACAATAGTAATTAGTTGATCAACGAAAAGAAGATAATGGAAGGAAGGCAAAAGGTGGGGTTATATAAAATTCAGGGCTGTAACATCAACTTATTTCATTCATCTTGATCCCTAGGTTTAGCTACGAGTTTATTGTAGTAGTTTAACACTAAGCGAAATCTGGAAGGGTCGACGTCATCTAAAAAGGCATCTATACATGTATGCCTCTTTAGCAATTTCAATGGACACTGCTTTTCTTGAAGATTTAAAGAGTGATACTAATTTGATAATTGTATCTATATTCTCTTATAGTTATTCTATTTTTAACTTTTTCATCACTCAATAGTATAAATTGGAAATAACTCTACAAACTCACACACACACACACACACACAAAAAAAAAAAAAAAAAAAGAGACAGAATTAAGTATGAAGACGAAAGAAAAAAAATAAAATCATTTTGATAAGCTCCTGCGCGTATAATAATTACGTATTTGCAGCTCCAATGATTTTTTCTTTTCTGAAGTGGAAATTTAAATGGTGGGAGAGGGGAGGCGCTAAAGAAATAGAGTGACACAGATATGAATTTAGTGTTTATTACCTCCGAAGTTCGAAACAAACTAACAAAGAATAAGTGCTTTAAAAATCCACATTCCATAATATGAATCTAATATTTCTTATTGTTGCTTAGATGACTAAATTTGCTTTGTAGACTTATAAATTGGTTCTTGAATATGCATACATCTTACTTTTGAGTATTTCAAAATAGTTGAAAAAAACAAGTCGAGATTGAATAGTTCAACTCATGGTACAAATATTATTCGGTCATGTAATTTTGCAAAATTATAAAAATCGATTGAAATATGTAGGTGGATTTCGCCGAAGAAGAGTGGTTCAACTCCTAAAATCACTTAGTGTTTTCCTGTGTAAGTGTTGCCTGAAGAAAAAGACGAAGACATATGTATTGTAAGTGGTAATAACCTCACTTACAAAATGTGGTGAAATTTCTTATATGTAAATATTCTAAAAAAGTGAACTAAATCCGACTCAAATGAAAGTTTAATTATATATATGAATTTGAAATATTTATAATTTCACGAACACATTATAATAAAGTAAGACAATTGTTTATAAGTTCAATCATCAATATAATTTTTCATGTCCGTGCTAATTTCACGAACACATTATAATAAAGAACACACATTATAATTATTTAGAAGTTCAATAATCAATACATTTTCTGGACAAATTTCCTAGTAATTATATTGGCTAGCCAAACAAAAATCGTGTAGACCCGACCTACTCCCTCTAATTGACCAAAAACACCCCCTCAACTCATCTTCTTTCTCCGAAAATTTAAGTAAAGGTGACCTTTAAGTTTGGAAATTACTAGAGGTGACTTGTAGGGACCACATCAAGTCAAAACCCAATTAAATTTGGGATTAAGAAAATTGGGGTTGAAAATGTATTTTGCCAAACTTGTTAATCTTTTATAAAATACAAAAAAGACCCCAAATCATTTAATCCAACCCCCCATTTATTTCAAAATCAACATCGGTCCAATATCAAACCAAACCACACGAACTTCATTCAAAATAGGAACTGATCTCAACTGATCCTTCAAACTTTCAACTTCAAACCCACGAACTGATCTCAACTGCTAAATGTGCTTCTTGAAACCATCTTCAACCTTTTCAAAAGTCGAGTCTCATACGAACTGCTGCTCTCCATTTCTCTCAGGTAAAATCGCTCAACTTTTTCTTCTTTTAAAGTTAGGGTTTTGAAATCAAAGTGAGAAAATGATGATTTTGGTCAGAGAAGAAGAAGAATAACATGGGTTTGTCTGCAATGTTGTTTATTTTGTTGTTCAATGCTTGAGAAACCCTTATTTGTTGTATTTGTTTGAGTTGTTGGGGTTTGTGTGTTTGTAAATAGTGTATGTGGTTGTGAAATTCTGGTTTTTGGTGTTGTTTGTGTTCTCGTTCTCCTTAGGAGTTCGAAAAAAGGGCTTGTTGGGCTTGACAAAACCCGCATTTGCTCTATTTGTTCCACTTGTTGGGGTTTCTGTGTTGTTAAATAGTGTATGTGGTTGTGAAATTATGGTTTTTGGTAGTTTTTGTGTTCTTGTTCTCCTTGGGGTTTCGAAAAAGGGTTTGAATTATTTTTGGATTTTTTCCAACAGCTGAGTAAGTTGTTGCAGCAACTTCAGCACTTGTTTGACAGTTGAGGTTGGTTTATTTTGTTTAACTTGTGATGATTGTGTGTTTGTATTGAAACAAATGTTTTTTCTGGTTCAAAAGTTAGAGTTCTGAAATAAAAGTACGAAAATGACTAATTTTGGTTAAAGAAAAAGAGGAAGAACATGGGTAGGGTGTCTATGCAATGCTGTGTATTTTGTTCAATTTTTGACTGTTGTGTGTTTGTAATACACTGATATTGCAGCCTGATAGTGAAATAGATGTTGTTGTCCTGTTGTTGTCCTATTGTTGTCCTTGTAAGGCTTAGGAAAAATGGCCTTGCCATTTTTTTGTTTTTGTTTTTACCCAACAGCTGAGTAATCTGTTGCAACAGATTTCTAATCTGTTAGTAAAAATCCAACAGTTGTTGAGGTTGTTGCAGCAAGTGAATATGTTGTTGCAATAGATTTAAAATCTGTTGAAAATTATTAAAACAGTTGCTGAGGAAGCTGCAGCAACTGTTCTGATGGTTTCCAATAGATTAGTCTGTTGGAACAACTCAATCATATGTTCCAACAACTTTACCAGTTGTTGCACCAGATTATCCATCTGCTGGAATTAATCAATGCAGTTGCTGAGGAAGCTGCAGCAACTGTATTAATATTTTCCAACAAATGTATAATCTGTTGCAACAACTTATGAAGTTGTTGGAACATATGATGGAGTTGTTCCAATATATTACACACTTGTTGCAACATAAGCTTCAGCTCTTCTAAAAATTCATTATTTATTTACTTTAAATGATGCACAAATCAATTGAAAGTGTTTTTGCTTATCTCCTGTGTGCAGATAAAATGTCTTCACGAAAAAAAAAGGGAGGAATCATCGAAATCATCTACAGTTAGTAAAAGGGCTAAGGGGCCATCATTAGATGATCTTGCTGAACAGGCAAATATTCTTTCTGATCAAACTGCTGAACAGGAAACCTCTCAAGTAGAAGTTTCTGGCCAAGAAAGTAAAGAAGATCAAGTAGATGAACAAGATAAAGAAGAAGAACAAGAACAAAATAGAGAAGAAGAACAAGAAGAAAATAAAGAAGAAGAAGAAGAAGAAGAAGAAGAAGAAGAAGAAGAAGAAGAAGAAGAAGAAGAAGAAGAAGAAGAAGAAGCTGATGAAGAAGAAGAAGCTGATGAAAAAGAAGAAGAAGAAAAAAGAAGAAGAAGAAGAAGAAGAAGAAGAAGAAGAAGAAGAAGAAGAAGAAGAAGAAGAAGATGATGATGATGATGTAAATAATGATGACAATGAAGAGGATAAAATTGCATCTTTTGAAAGGTCGGCGACCAGGGCTGTTGATTCTTCTATTGGGATTGATATTGACAGACCTTCCACTGATGAAGTTGTCAAAACTTTCAGTATTGAGAAGTTCCGTGTGCAGATGCCGATGGATAAACTAGGTGATTTGAATGGTGATCTTGTTGTAAAATCATTCATGGGCAAGCCCTTTGATCACTTTAGGAAGATACTTCAGGAGGAGGACTTGGAGGATTTCTTCAGGGCCACATGTTTTGGCATGTATCTAGATTTTCCTGAGGACAACAATGCAAGGTTTCAAATGACCATTGTGTATGGTCTTCTCAAACGAAGAATTATTTGCAGCAAAACTGATGAGATATGAATAAACTACTGCGGCATGCCAGTTTGTTTTGGCATCAAGGAGTTTGCCATAATCACCGGACTGAGGTGTCATGATCCTTCTCAACCTCTTCCTACAGTTACATTAAAGAAGGGAGCCATGACACCCAAGTCATCTAAGGAAGCCAAGACACCCAAGTCATCTAAGGCAGCCAAGAAAGGCAAAGCCAAGGTTGATGATGATTTGGATTTAGTGGATGTTTATGGAAAGGGCTACAAGGCAGCGAATTTGCTAGTAGACTTGAAGTCAGAAACTATGTCAAGAAAGCACAAGGAGTCATTGTGCTTAGTTTGGTTTGTGAATTCTATTCGTTGGGCAAGGGATGTAAAGAATAATATAGAACTTGGTTTGATTAAACTGTCGGAGGATCATGAGGCATTCAATAACTATCCATGGGGTCATAAAAGTTTTAAGTTGACTGTTGAATATTTGTGCAAAGCTTTGAACCCTAATGTGAAGACTTCCAACATCTATGGCTTCCCTTGGGCCTTCATGGTAAACTTTCTTTCTTCAATGTTAAATCTTTTTAATTATTTTCCTTCATTGATTATTTTGATTTTTGGTGGCATAATTTTTTCTAAGCTTGGGCATTTGAAGCCATTCCTCACCTATGGAGTCAAGTCAGGGACTACTCAGAAGAAGTTTGTTTTCTAAGGATCCTCAGATGGTTGACTACCAAAAACAGCAACAAAAGAATGAATCTTGATCCTTTTAACCCCCCCCCCCCAAGGAAGCAGTAAGTCAGAATCTGTTGGAAAATATCCCTGAATAGTTTTATAAGAAGTAACTACTTGTTGCAACAGATACATTTATCTGCTGCAACAACCTCAGAATATGTTGGAAAAATCAAAATAGTTGCTGAGGAAGTTGCAGCAACTGTTCTGATATTTTCCAACAGATAGTGAATATGTTGCAACAACTCCTAAGATGTTGGAACAACTTGATCAGTTGTTGCAACAGGTTCACAATCTGTTGGAAAATATCAGAACAGTTGCAGAGGAAGCTGCAACAGCTGCTTTGTTTTTTCTAACAGCTAAAGAATATGCTGCAACAACCTAGGAGGTTGTCGAAACATATGTGGGCGTTGTTCCAACAGATTACACACTTATTGGTTGAATATATCTGTTTGTTTGTTGTAGGTTGTACATCCAAGGCTTATCCCGACAAAATGAGAGGTGCAGATGCCATGCCTTGTTAGTTTAGGGCATAGGGAATCTGTGCATGATGAATTGATTGATTAGATAAAAGAAGAATTGGTTGGAGCCACAACTATCATAAGGGCTGGTGTTGTTGATGGTGGTGATGATGGAGTTGGTGGTGGTGATGGTTATGGTGTTGGTGATGCTGTTGATATGAATACTGTTGTTGATGTTGCAAGACAAGCAGTGGAAGGTCTTGCTGATAAAAGAAGAGATGATGACGGTGGTGGTGATGGAGTTGGTGGTGGAGTTGGTGGATATACTCCCCAAAGTGGTGGTGGTGGGCAGACCACAGATATCCCTTATAGGTTGGGTAGATATTCTTCAGTTGGTGCCGGTTCCTCCAAGGTGTATTCTTGTGCTTGTGAATGCAGTACTTGCAGGCTGAAAATGGAAGGTTTGATAAACAAGGTTGAAGAGTTGCTTCAGCCACAAAAAGATACGAATTCAGCTATAAAGAGTTTGATGTCCAAGAAGGGTGTCCAACCATCCAAAAAGCTCAGCTCACCCTATACTCCTATTGGGATTCTCAAGAGGGCAAAAATAATTTCCAAGGCACTTGCTGATTGTAGAGCAAGGAAAACAAGTACTCCACAGAAGTCTATTGCTACTCCTCCTGCTGAAGTTGTGCCACAAGTACTGAAAAAAGTTAATATTTTCAAGCGTGTAAACCCCCCAAAAAAGAAGAAGCTTGAAACCTTGATCAAATCCAAAAAGAGTGGGAGAACACTGTACTCAATGCATGAATTTGGGGCCGAAGACTTCAAGGTTATGACAAACATGCACGAATGGTGGGAGGATTGGGTAAGTTTCAACACTCATATATATGTATATAATTCAGTATGCTGTTTGAACAAGTCATGTAATTCGATGAACTTGTTGCAACAAGTTAACTAGTTGTTACAACAAGTTACTAACTTATTGCAACAAGTTAACTAGTTGTTCCAACAAGTTAACAACCTGTTGCAGCAAGTTCACTAGTTGTTCCAACAACTCTAACTACATGTTGCAGCAAGTGGCTGACTGTTTTGATACTTCTACAGCATTATGTAGATGAAATCTTGTTGCTGATGCGTATGAGGCAGCTCAATTTCCCTGAGTACTATGATTTCTCTGATAGAATCATGGACCTCAACT
Source organism: Lycium barbarum (assembly GCF_019175385.1). NCBI lineage: Eukaryota > Viridiplantae > Streptophyta > Magnoliopsida > Solanales > Solanaceae > Lycium > Lycium barbarum. The sequence goes on from NC_083341.1 coordinate 66,125,105, forward strand.
TCTACCATCACTGTCGCAACAGGTACTTAGGATTGTCCGATGAGTCTACAAATGTGGGTGTCGTGCCCTATGATCAAAGACTTGCTCTCTTTAGGTGGGACGATGGTGGTCTCGCTTTTCCCAGAGGTAGTGTGCCCTACCCAGGTGGCTGCGAGTGGATTGGTGCCAAAAGGATCATAGCTGTCATGAATATTAATGACAACCATTTTGTCACTGTTGAGATCATCATTGAGGAGGGTATCATAAATGTTTATCATTGCAACATCCCATGTAATGACGATGGTGATTTCTTCTGCCACATGCAGCCGTTAATGGATTTGTTCCCCAAGTTGGTAAAGCAGAGTGGCATGTTCTCACAATTACCTGAAAAGTTGCTGAATGAATCATGGAAGTTTGTTCGGAAGAAGGATATCCCCTGCAATGAGACCAATAAGGCATGTGCTTCCTGGTCACTTGCTTTTGTTGAAGCTTTGCTTAACCGCACGAATATGACCAAGCCCGATACCATATTGAGTGACAATACTGTGGAGAGGATGCAATGGAGGTAGGCTTGTGGAATTATTGATAAGGTGGTGGAGCCCTAATGTGGGGACAAACAATTTCTATTAAACTATGTTTGCATTAAACAATTTCTCTCATATTTTGCTTGCATTTGAATTATGGTGGATGAACACATTATGTAAATTTGGTAAATATATATTATATGCTCAGTACCCTTACATATTGTTTAAGTTATTTCAGTAGTTTTACGCAAGTGACAGATATGTTGGAAAAAATACCTAAGTTGTTGCAACAAGTAAGGAATCAGTTGGAACATATGGATCTTCTGTTGCAACAATTTACTTAGTTGTTGCAACAAGTGATTTAGTTGTTCCAACAGATGTGTTACTTGTTGGAGAGAGCATTAGTTATTGTCTCTGTGTCATAACAAAATGCAACAACTAAGTGAGTTGTTGGAACAACTTAATCACCTGTTGCAACAAGTGAGTTAGTTGTTCCAACAAATGTGTTACTTGTTGGAGAGAGCATCAGTTATTGTCTCTGTGTCATAACAAAATGCAACAACTAAGTGAGTTGTTGGAACAACTTAATCACCTGTTGCAACAAGTTAGTTAGTTGTTCCAACAGATGTGTTACTTGTTGGAGAGAACTTCAGTTATTGTCTCTGTGTCATAACAAAATGCAACAACTAAGTGAGTTGTTGGAACAACTAACTTACCTGTTGTAACAAGTGAGGCATCTGTTGGAACATATGGTTCTTCTGTTGCAACAATTTACTTAGTTGTTGCAACAAGTAAGGCATCTGTTGGAACATATGGATCTTCTGTTGCAAATAATCCTGCAGTTGCTGAAGATGTTGCAACAAGTAAAGAATCTGTTGGAACATATGGATCTTCTGTTGCAACAAGCTACTTAGTTGTTGCAACAAGTAAGGCATCTGTTGGAACATATGGATCTTCTGTTGTAAATAATCCAGCAGCTGCTGAAGATGTTGCAACAAGTAAAGAATCTGTTGGAACATATGGATCTTCTGTTGCAACAATTTACTTAGTTGTTACAACAATGCACTTGCAAATTGATTAGGTATTCCATTGTTTATCACTAAATATAGTTGATTTACTTTGTTTGTCACTAAATATGGGTGAATTGAGTAGGTCACATCAATTCTCTCTAATGATCACTCGATTTAGTGCATGCTGGCTTTGGAGATCCTCTTTGCTGACTAAAAATACATCAAATTGATTAAGTATTCCATTGTTTATCACTAAATATGGTTGATTTCCTTTGTTTATCACTAAATATGGGTGAATCGAGTAGTTCAAACCAATTCTCTCAAATGATCACTCAATTTAGTGCATGCTGGCTTTGGAGATCCTCTTCGCTGACTAAAAATACATCAAATTGATTAAGTATTCCATTGTTTATCACTAAATATGGTTGATTTCCTTTGTTTATCACTAAATATGGTTGATTCCCTTTGTTTATCACTAAATATGGGTGAATCGAGTAGTTTACATCAATTCTCTCTAATAATCACTCGATTTAGTGCATGCTGGCTTAGGAGATCCTCTTCGCTGACTAAAAATACATCAAATTTATTAAGTATTCCATTGTTTATCACTAAATATGGTTGATTTCCTTTGTTTATCACTAAATATGGGTGAATCGAGTAGTTCACATCAATTCTCTCTAAGGATCACTCGATTTAGTGCATGCTGGCTTAGGAGATCCTCTTCGCTGACTAAAAATACATCAAATTGATTAAGTATTCCATTGTTTATCACTAAATATGGTTGATTTGCTTTGTTTATCACTAAATATGGGTGAATCGAGTAGTTGATCACTAAATATGGGTGAACCAAGTAGTATCTGCTGCAGCAAGTATAGTATCTGCTGCCGCAAGTATAGTATCTGCTGCAGCATGTGAGTAATTTGCTGCAACAACTATAGTATCTGTTGCAGCGGCTATAGTATCCGTTGCAGCAAGTACAGTATCTGTTGCAGCAAGTACAATATATGTTGCAACAAGTAGAATATATGTTGCAACAACTATAGTATCTGTTGCAGCGGCTATAGTATCCGTTGCAGCAAGTACAGTATCTGTTGCAGCAAGTACAATATCTGTTGCAGCATATGTAGAATCTGTTGCAACAATTGTAATATCTGTTTCTTTTGAGTGATTAAGTTGTTGAACAAATCCTTACTCGTGTTGGATAAAACATAAGTTGTAACACATAACTTAGTTGAAAAAACACCAACATATAACTTGGTTGTTGCAACAGATTTATTACTTGCTGGAAGTTAAACATAAATTACCATGCTAAGAAACAATAACATTACAATGTCATAAAGTTCCAACAGATAACTATTGTTAAAGCATAATGCAATTTACAACTATGGAGCATTTAGGCTTGGACAAGTTGTTTTTTGTGGCCAGCTGTTTTGCATAAGGAGCATTTGTTTTTCCTCGTTGGAAATGATTCCACGATTCCGCGCCTCCTCTTTGTCCGCCTTCTTCCGGGTTTTCTTGGATCAACATATGGAGGAGGTATCTCTCCCTCTAAAATCTCCAAAGGAACTTCCCAAGATTCTTCAGAAGGCACAGGACAAATTTCCTCACAATATGCAATTATGTAATTCTCCACCTTATAATATGAAGATGAGTAGTCATAAATCCGTCTTCCAAAGTCGTCACCATATTGGACACGAAGCGCTGCCATTGCATGTGGACAAGGTATTTTGTCCAGGTCAAAAACTCTACAAGTACAAGATCTACTTTGCAGATCGATTGTCGCAACTGCACCGTGACCGATGACGCTGAACTTGTAGTTGGCTATTTGATGGGCTAACAGCTTGTTCCCTAAGTTTACAAATTTTGATTTTTTTTTTCAACTGAAGGAACAAAGATGTTTGGTGAGTCGATGAACTCCATACGTCTCTCATGAAATTTTTCTGCAAATCTCCTGTTTATGGCATCAAATAAAGCAGTAATGGGAAACTCTCTTTCAACATTGAACATTGAATTCACCGACTCAACAATGTTTGACGTCATAAGATTATACCTGTGAAAATAAAGATCTTTAGTTATGGTCTCTATGTCATACCAAGATGCAACAACTATGTGGGTTGTTGGAACAAGTAACTCACCTGTTGCAACAAGTGAGGTAGTTGTTCCAACAGATGTGTTACTAGTTGGAGAGAGCTTCAGTTATTGTCTTTGTGTCATAACAAAATGCAACAACTAAGTGAGTTGTTGGAACAACTAAATCACCTGTTGTAACAAGTGAGTTAGTTGTTCCAATAGATGTGTTACTTGTTGGAGAGAACTTCAGTTATCGTCTCTGTGCCATAACAAAATACAACAACTAAGTGAGTTGTTGGAACAACTAACTTACCTGTTGCAACAAGTGAGTTGTTGGAACAACTAACTTACCTGTTGCAACAAGTGAGTTAGTTGTTCGAACAGATGTGTTACTTGTTGGAGAGAGCTTCAGTTATCGTCTCTGTGTCATAACAAAATGCAACAACTAAGTGAGTTGTTGGAACAACTAAATCACCTGTTGCAACAAGTGAGTTAGCTGTTCCAACAGATGTGTTACTTGTTGGAGAGAGCTTCAGTTATCGTCTCTGTGTCGTAACAAAGTGCCACAACTAAGTGAGTTGTTGGAACAACTAACTCACCTGTTGCAACAAGTGAGGTAGTTGTTCCAACAGATGTGTTACTTGTTGGAGAGAGCTTCAGTTATTGTCTCTGTGTCATAACAAAATGCAACAACTAACTGAGTTGTTGGAACAACGAACTTACCTGTTGCAACAAGTGAGTTAGTTGTTCCAACAGATGTGTTATTTGTTGGAAAGGTAATGTATGAATACCTATTTCCGGGGAAGAATACCCTGCTCCATCTGTGGAATCCAACACGTTCAAGATGTTCGGCGGCCCCAGGGACGGTATCTCTGATTTGATTGAAATGGTCATTGAACTCATCTATATTGTACGATTTTGCTGCTTTATAAAACTGAGATATGACCTTCGTATTGTGAAATGTGGTTCGGAGATTTTCCCCAAGGTGCTTCATGCAACAACCATAATGAGATAAAGGGAAGACAATTGAAACTGCCTTTTTGATACTTGGATGCCTATCAGAAATTATGCACAACTCTTTGGTATCATCTACAAAGCTTTTCATTTGTTCAAAAAAATATTTGTATGAGGCATCACACTCCTTGTCCACTACACAAAATGCCACAGGAAAAACATGATTTTCCGCATCTTGCGCCATGGCTGACAATAACACTCCTTCGTACTTACTCTTCAAGAATGTCCCATCGACAGCTATGACTTTTCTCATTTGCGCAAAACCAAGCATCCAAGCCTTGTAGGCTACAAAAAAGTACTTGAACTTCCCATTAGCATCAACCTTCAATGCCGTCTTGCTTCCTGGATTTGCGGAACGAAGCATATAACGGTACGCATCAAGCACTGCATACCCGTGCTCATGTGTCCCCCTTGTCAAAGATTTTGCAATCTCCATGCCCTTCCAGACCTTCCAATAACTTACCTTACAACCCAATTCTGTGCGGAATGATTGACTCATATCTTTTGTAGATGGGCCTTTACCGTCGGGAAACCTATCTTTGAAGTATTCACCAATGACTTTCGTTGTGGCGTGTGGATTATGGCTAGTAATATGCTCAGAACCACATGTGTGATACTTTACGTAGGTTGTAATATAAAATCTGTCAGAACTTAAAAGCTTCATAGCCCTCAGCCACCACTTGCACTCCGGATGTACACATCTAAAGCAATACACAGTGCGCGAATTAATCACCTTCTTGAGTGTAAAATCTTTCTTCACGCAAGCAAGTTTCAACATAGTTGCTAGTTGTTCCTTGTTATTGAATGACATTCCTTTATAAAAGCCTGTTTCATCATCTTGAACATGGCTGCACTGTGAAGATTGTGTAGAATACGGTGTATTGCTCGCAACTTCGGGTGTAGGAATCAGCTCACCCCCACTTCCATTATCTGGAATATCCATATCCATATCTACCCCATCCAATTTATCATTTAACACATCTTGTTGGTCTTGACCTAAATTATGGTTCTCTACCGGGCTTCCAACCACGTATACCCTTAAAATGGGCCTAGCTACATCATTCAAATAAGTACGCAAGCGATCCTGATCGGTTATCTTAAAAGGCAAGACCCTCTGGTTTTCAAAAGAGCTATGCATGTAAGTGATGACAAGATCTTTCGGTTCACAAGTTAATTCACAATAGGTGATGATTAAGTTCACAAAATCATCAAACACAACATCTCTTTGGACACTCATCGCTATCGTCTCTAACATGTGACTACCCTTCCATCGCCAAATATATCGATTGTTCTTCTCGATCCATTCGCCATGGCAATCAACACCTATTGTTATTGAGTCCCCCATTAATGCTACCTGAATATATTTTGTTTTTTAAAAAAAGGTCATGACTGTATAGTAACAAAATACAATAACTTAATGACTTGTTGGAACAGATGAATCAGGTGTTGCAACAAGTGGATTACCTGTTGCAACAAGTACTATCCTTGTTGCACCAACTAACTAATCTGTTGGAGTCAGCTTCAGTTTTTTGAGTTCTATTTAATCCAAAGACAGTTGAAGATGTCCAACAGATTAGTGAGTTGTTGCAACAAGTAAATTACTTGTTGCAACAGGTAATACACTTGTTGCAGCAACTATCTAATATGTTGGAGTCAGCTACAGTTTTTTTTTTTTTGGGTCCAGTTTTTGGGTTCTGTTGGACTGAAGCTGAATCCGACGGATCAGTGAGTTGTTGCAACAAGTAAGATACTTGTTGCAACAGGTAGTAGACTACTTGCAGCAACTCACAAATCTGTTGCAACTTATTCATACTACGTATTTAACAACAATTAGTATAGAAGTTGCAACAACTACATAATCTGTTATAATTGTGGCAACAACTACAATAGCTGTTGCATAAACTACAGCAGCTTCTGCAGAAACTACGATAGTTGTTGCAAAAATTTAGAAGCTCTTATACAACAGCTTTAGCACTTGTTGCAACAAGTACAATGTCACACCCCTTTTTAACCGGGTAGATTTAGGGAGTATGACGTATTGGTGATTCCTGTTTATTCTGTTTTAAGGAGTCGCCACCTAATTAATTTAACGGTGAATTAGGACACCTAGAGGTTAACTAAAGCAAAGTTAAAAAAAACTAAACCTCAATTAATAGTCTGCTTAACCAGTGTGATTCTAGGTAAGGGCTCTATATTATCCTAAAGGGAAGGGGTTAGGCATCCTTTAGAATCCGTTAACTTACGGTTATCCGACCCAACTTAGGTTAATTAATTAAGATGTAACTATGATGCTTAAAATTTTAAAGAAATAGGTTGTAAATGTTATTAAGGTTTTGAAGGAAAACATAGTGACATTATTTAAATTAATTTAAAGAAATATCTGGTAGTCCGTTCAAAATAAACTTATAAATGTTATTAATAATTAGAAATGAGACTTGTAAAATATAATGATTTAAAGAGAAAAAAAAAAAAAAAAAAAAAAAAAACTTAACACATTTAACTTGGAATAAAGTGATATTATATGGATATAGTAGTGTAAAATCTAGATTTGTTAGGGATAGAATGCCAAAGTTTAAAATACTGAAAATGATGCTTTAAAATTTAATTGGTTAGATATGCCTATTTAATATAAACCATTTTAGAAATGGAATGCAGAAAAGTGATAGATTTTCTTGCTCTTTCTTATTAACTTCATTTAACTATATTGAATTCAAAATATGCATAATCGAATTGATAAAAATGTTTCTGTGATATATTTGGATGTTAGTGACGTTTAAAAATTTTATAAACGTAATCTCTTTGGTTCAAAATATATAACTACGCTATTCGCAAATCAATTAAACAAAATAAGTATTAGATATTATAGATGATTTCGAAGCTAATGAAATTAATTGATCTTTCTTAGGTTAACTGCCCTCCCACTAAAGCTAAGTCCCATACTAATCTAATAAGGTTCGTTTGGCTAGGGAAACAAACAAATAAAGTGTTAGTTCCACAAATATAAATCAAATACATGAGAATGAAACAATTGAGTAAATGATATTAAAATGGGCTCAGCCCACTCCAGGACTGCCGAAAACTGTTCCCGTTATTGGGCCTTAGCCCATAATTTCCGTTTCTTTTGTTTTGCTGCAGACTGGACTGATTTGAGGATGACTTTGAGAGTATTATGTTGGGCTTTTGGCCCAACACTGAATGCGGAGTACGAGTCCTCGGACTCGCATACGATGGTCATACATAAGAATAAAAGGAAAAGGATTAGAATATAATCAAAAGAATAAGGACAAACATATAGAGATAAAATTTCAGAAGGACAGGTTAAAGATTAATAGCTTGGCTAGTACATGATTCAAACACATCATTGGGACCTCATGACTTTCAAGTTCAATTATTTCGCACGAACAATAACAAAGTGAGCTACTATTCGACCTATCGTATCAACAATGTGGTTGTTTGCTAATGCGATTTCACTGGATAACGCATCAAAAGGATAGCAAACATAATTTACGAACAAGATAGACAAGAAGGAAATGCAGATCTGCAAGGCACATAGATCCCAATGAGCATGCAGTTGATCATTTAAAGTTTGTCTTCATGTAAGGACCTCATTCAATCAATTTTGAACCTAATTCTGGTGTGTCGTTGAAATCTGATCCTTACACTCATCATTAAGGGGGTGACAGTATATGAAGGTTTGAGTATAACAAAGATTGATTATGTCTCAAACATACTCATTGATAATATTAGACAAAGGGAAAATGTTGACTCTCATAAACTGTTACTTGTGAACATTAAATGTCAAATAGATGTCTCCTGATTTTCAAGTCCTATATACACATCTAAGTCCCAATTTGAAAACCTGGATATAGCCATGTTATGCAAAAATTACTAGATCCCATACAGATGTTAACAGACCCAACATAGAGTAAGACCTGGTGGCGATATAAACACGACATGCATTTCGACAATACAGGGGTTAGTAAACACAGAAGGGTACAAGTGATGCCATTAAACATGGTCTTATCTTAAATGTTTAGAATTTAAAACAACACAGCATTTAAGATGAAACAGAAATCCAAAACCAAAGTGTTCATGTAAAACATCTTAGACCTAAGACAAACTCATTTATCAGTGAAATGCAAGATTAGGCATTCTCAGATATCATACACAGATTAACTATTAGGAAACAGGTGGAAGGGACTGCATTTGAATGACAATGCCATACATGACCAGTTCTAACTCAGATTGTCATTTAGAGAGAAAACAGACATGTAAGGATAGATCGAACAATTACATAGATCCCTTGCGGATGACCCAGACTAGCCTTGATGCACTCATGAACCACATATGCATTGATGAGTCATATAAAGACATCAAAATAAATACCCAGACCAATATTGACAGTATTTACGCAGGCGACAGGTAGAATGGGGACTAACACGTATTTTATAGCCAGGTTCAGAATAAACGACACATAAATTTTATAACTAATTAATTCTAGCAATAGAACATACGAATCACGACTGACATAGAACCAAACCAATGTATAATCTATTCTCGGCGTAAGCAGACCAACCCAAAATAGACTCTTAAGGCATGTTTGGATGAAAACCAACGGAACTAGCGACTAGATCATGCTTTACTGAAATACATTAGACTATGACAACATCTGAAAAACACATTTTAATCGAATGGGGCTAAACTGAGTCAATATACAGGACTAGATAATCTAAAAAAAAAAAAAAAAAAAAAAAAAAAAAAACATATAAAGCAGGCTTGACTACTAAACCAAAACTAACTAAAACGGCGTGCTTGAATCACAGGATAACGAACTGAAACAGATACAAGCAACCAAAAATGCGAAAAAAATAAATGAAATGAATGATTACCTGCTTTGTGTGCAGCGAAATGAGGCGAAGGTCTCGAATCTACACTCGATTACTATGAAATCTAAGCTTGAATCCACTCAGACCCGCAACGGTAACAAGGGGCCAAAACAAAAGATGATTTAGTATCTTTCAACTGAAAACTCAAGAAATGTTTTAGGGCGAAAAAAGAAGGTTGTTCTTCTCCTTTAAAGTGACTGGAAATTTTAATTCTTGGGGATTTCGTGACCAGAAAAGGAAAACGAAATTCCAGATTCTTTGGGGTTTTTCGATTTTTATCTTTAAAAGGCTTCTACCGCTAAGCAAACTTTATCATCCGTGTTCTCCTCCCCCCAAAAAAAATCCCCCCCTTGAATTAACAGAAAACTCTTATTTATATCCCCAATTCTCCTTTTCGTTTTGTATATAAAAAGTAAATAAAGAGGGGAGCGTTGGGGAAGACGACGGACAGGCGTGGGGGGACAAAACGAGGTGGGGGTGATGGTGAGGATAACGTGATGTAGTGGGAAGTGGAGGTGGCAGAGGTAACGTGGTGTAGTGGAGGTGTCAGACGCGTGGGATGGAGAAACATAGTGGAGCGGCAGTGAGGAGTGGAGAGAGAATCAATGGTGTGGCAGTGGGGGTGGTGTCAGAGAGATGTGGCGGCTAGGTTTTAGGATGAAGGGGAGGAAGGGAACGATGGGGAGATGGTGGTGTGGTGGAGGCGATGATGGAGGGGATGGTGGAGACGGCGATGGGTGGCGGGTGAAGAAGAGGAAAGGGGAAGAGGGAGGCGGAGATGGGTGGAGAGGAAAGTGAAATGGGAAACCCTGAAAAGGGTTTCCCTTATTTGGATGCAAAATGGATCGGACCCGGTCCATTTGCGGACCGGGTCAATTTTTAGATTGGGTATTAAAAGAATGGACTAGTGAATTAAAATATGGACTAGTCTAAAAATTAAGATAAGCGATATGGGCTAATCAAAAAAAAATATTAGGAGTTAATCGGACTTTGATTTGGGGTCCGGTGAGTCAAAAATACGGTCCGAGTGTAAAAAAAAATAGTTTGGCTTCTAAATTTAAATAAAAGACCTGTTTAAACAATTTGTGTTAAATACTGCTCAATACAAAATATGCAATCATCAATGCTCGGATAAAAAAAAATGGCGTTGTAATAGCCGTGCAATAATATTTCAAAAATTCGCACTGAAACAAAATGCTATTATTTAATTATGCAAAGATAGATGCGATGTGTGTGCGTAAGCTGGTAAAATGTCAAAATGATAAAAAATTATGAATTATAATAATAGTAATAAATAATAATAATAATAATAATAATAATAATAATAATAATTGTAATAGAATAATAAAGTGCCGGTATTGATAAGAGGCTAATAATTTAGTAAACATAATATATATATTTTTATTTTTTTCAAAAAATATTAGAAGCTTAAAAATAGGTATTTTGGCAGAGAGGCGGGACAAAATTGGGTGTCAACAACTTGTCCCTCTTTGCCCGGTAACGATGAAAAGAGTTGTCGGGCAAAGACGTTGACTCGGTAGCCTATTTTGTCCCGGCTAAAGGAAATTTGAGAGGGTCATGACCGAACTCCGGTCTCTGAGTTGCCTACATATCTAGGGCTATACGAGAATCAGGTCGAGTGTAGTTCTGGGACAACTACGACACTTGAACCCCAATTGGCGCGAAACTTGCAAAATATTGTCTCAGTGCTGAATTATGATAACACTGGGTATTGTGATAGAAACTTGAGAATTCTGAAAATTGTATTGCTGGAACGCAAGAGAATACTTGTAATTAGAGACGAGTGTTCGAGGTAGATCTTTGACCCGTGTCGGGAAGTCTGATTATCCTTCCCGACAAATTGCCCCAGTTCGCTGCCGAAGAAATAGTTCCACGATTTGATGTGTGATGCCAACTTTGATGTTGTCAAAAGCCACCAGCTAAAAACAATTGTTAGCAATAAAGAAATATATGTAAATAAGACAGGGTTGGAGAAGTTACACTTGCAGCCCCTGTTTCGAAAGTTGAATCCACATTCGGAGGTGGATGCCGGAACTGAAATATAAGATACCCGCATTCGGAGGTGGGTGCCTGAACTTGAAATATAAGATACTCGCATTCGGAGGTGGGTGCCTGAACTTGAAATATAAGATACCCGCATTCGGAGGTGGCGCCTGAACTGAAATATAAGATACCCGCATTCGGAGGTGGGTGCCTGAACTTGAAATATAAGATACCCGCATTCGGAGGTGGCGCCTGAACTGAAATATAAGATACCCGCATTCGGAGGTGGGTGCCTGAACTTGAAATATAAGATACCCGCATTCGGAGGTGGGCGCCTGAACTGAAATATAAGATACCCGCATTCGGAGGTGGGTGCCTGAACTTGAAATATAAGATACCCGCATTCGGAGGTGGGTGCCTGAACTGAAATATAAGATACCCGCATTCGGAGGTGGGTGCCTGAACTTGAAATATAAGATACCCGCATTCGGAGGTGGGTGCCTGAACTGAACATTGAAATACCCGCATTCTAAGGTGGGTGCCTAAATTGAAAATTGACATACCCGCATTCTAAGGTGGGTGCCTAATTTGAACATTGAAATACCCGCATTCTAAGGTGGGTGCCTGAATTGAAATTGACATACCCGCATTCTAAGGTGGGTGCCTAATTTGAACATTGAAATACCCGCATTCTAAGGTGGGTGCCTGAATTGAACATTGAAATACCCGCATTCTAAGGTGGGTGCCTGAATTGAACATTGAAATACCCGCATTCTAAGGTGGGTGCCTGGATTGAAATTGACATACCCGCATTCTAAGGTGGGTGCCTAAATTGAACATTGAAATACCCGCATTCTAAGGTGGGTGCCTGAATTGAACATTGAAATACCCGCATTCTAAGGTGGGTGCCTGGATTGAAATTGACATACCCGCATTCTAAGGTGGGTGCCTGGATTGAAATTGACATACCCGCATTCTAAGGTGGGTGCCTAAACTTGAAAATTGACATACCCGCATTCTAAGGTGGGTGCCCAAATTAAATTTTGAAATACCCGCATTCTAAGGTGGGTGCCTAAAATTGAAAATTGACATACCCGCATTCTAAGGTGGGTGCCTAATTTGAATTTGGAAATACCCGCATTTTAAGGTGGGTGCCTATATCATGTCCACTTCCCATGGTGCAAAAATGTAAATCCACATCCACTTTCAGGGTGCAGAAAAATAAATCCAAGTCCACTTTCACAGTTCAAAATATAAATCTACGTCCGCATTTCACGGTACAAAATATAAATCCACGTCGACTTTGACGTCCGTATTATACGGTACAACAGTAAATTTACATCTACTTTCACGTCTGCATTATACGGCGCAAAAATAAATTCACTTTTACTTTCGAAACATAAATCTGTATCCACTTTCTACAATTATATGTATATTTTTGTAATATAATTCTACTCCCACTCCCATACTCGTATCCACAATATAAATGTAAATCCACGTCCACTTTAGAGATAATATTGTAAAAAGATATCCACATCTTACTCGATGTCCCATTGTGACGGGGGTTAAATCTATAATTAACCCCACAATTTGATATGCGATGCAATATTTCGATCTTGTTATCTTATTAACATACTTCATTCTAAAAGAATTTGATAATGATTTGAACATGTATGAAGTGATGACGAAATTGAGGAATTCTAACCAATAACAGGTGATCAAGGTCAGTGTCCATGATTATATGTATTCGATCCATCGATGAATGTCACGAGCTAAAACAATTGTTAGTGATAAGAATAAATAGTTGGGTCTGAAAGAATTATACTTACAGCCCTTGGTTGAGAAGATGAACTTGTGTCCACTGTTGCAATTGAAATTTCGTGATGAGTGGAACGACGCCCACCGTTCGGCATAAGCTACCTTTGCATCCACGCTGAAGAGTATTTGCATTTTGAAGAAAGTTAACCTTTTGATCACGCCCATAATTTAATACATGCACCGTATTCATGTTAATTGGACCTGTCTCAACAAAGAAAAATTGTGAGTTTAAAAGAAAATTGGTTGACTTGTGCATGTCGGGGAACTTGGCCCTTGAATTGACTTTTGTCTCGGTCGCGTCCACGTTCTTCGATGTCTCACCATATATCTTGCTTTGCCGGGGAGTTTCAGTTATAAAAAAAAATGTATTTTGAAAATAAAAGTAATGAGATTTAGATGACTTTGAAAGGAAATACTTAGTGGCTCTGATATGTAACATGATTAAGAAGACTCGATTTTTGAATTTACTCACATTTTAGAAATATGGATGGACTTTTGTTTAAAACCACTTTTATGCTACTTCTAAAAATTTATCACAGTTTCAGTCTTAGAGATGCTTGATTCTGGACAATTGAAAAATAAGAACTTATAATGAAAATTTTGAAAGTGATTTGACCGACTTCGAAATTTGTCCCAGTTTCAAGTCCTGGAAACGCTTGGTTCTAAACGATCGAAAAGTGAGAAAATTGTAATGAAAATTTTGAAAGTGATTTGACCGATTTCAAAAATTTGTCTCAGTTTCAAGATACTAAGACACATGAATTTAAGCGGTGGGGAAGACCAAGTTTTGTATAAAAATCCTTATATATTTTATAGGAACCAAAATGTTTGAACAAACTGAAGATAAAATTTTAAGATAGAAGGGCCGAACCCGCCTCGGGTTGCCTACGTAGTTCGTGATGAACATAAAGATTTTTGAGTTTGTTTTGTTTTTTACTAAAGGGGGGCCCGAACCCGATATGGGTTGCCTACGTATCCAAAAGGAAATCAGGCCACACGTAGTTCCACCCATACAACAAAACACTGAAATATTTTGAAAAAGTGGCCGAACCCGATGTGGGCTGCCTACGTATCCAACAGGAAGTCAGGCCAAACGTAGTTCCAACCACAAACAAAGATACTGGAATGATTTGAAAAGAGTGGCCGAACCCGATATGGGCTGCCTACGTATCCAACAGGAAGTCAGGCCAAACGTAGTTCGTTACATACAACAAAACACTGAAATATTTTGAAAAAGTGGCCGAACCCGATGTGGGCTGCCTACGTATCCAACAGGAAGTCAGGCCAAACGTAGTTCCAACCACAAACAAAGATACTGAAATGATTTGAAAAGAGTGGCCGAACCCGATGTGGGCTGCCTACGTATCCAACAGGAAGTCAGGCCAAACGTAGTTCGTTACATAACAAAATGACAGAATCTTAATTTAAAAAGGCCGTAACAAAACATAGAGGCAACATGACAAAAGGAACTAAATGTTCTAGTTGATGCCTCCGGCCTACTACAAAAAGGAAATTTAAACTTAAAATACTGAAACTCCCGACGAACCGGGGCTAAGATAGAAGTTCAATTTTGCAACTCAGGTCCTGGCTCAGCAGCCTATAAAGTCAATATTTCAGCAAAGTCTTTGATTATCGCAGCATGATCATTTTCATCTTCGACGAACAGGTTCTTGACTCCCTCCACGATATCATCATAGGCAACTTCAACAATCAGATCTGAAGGTTTTGAGAAAGTTTGATCAATGGTAGGAATAGGTTTTGGCAATGCAATCTCCTTCCTTTTATGCTTTCGTGCTTTCTTCACTTCTTCCTCAGTTGGCTCATATCCCAAACCGAATGTAAATTGTTGCGTAGGGAGAACGACTGGCTCAACCCGCCCATTTAGTGTTTTCCCTAGCCCAAATCCAGGTTGGTACCCATTTCTCACCATTTCTTTTGCAACCATAATTGCGGCACATGATCTTTTGAACTCTTGAGTTTGACATACTTCACTCTCCTTAGTGACATTCACAACCTCCCAAGCGTGGTAAGCTGCTCCGTCGAACCCTCCTTCTGCCTCGACGAATGGGGTGGATTGCTCTAGATAGAAAGACGTGTCTCCTTCTCCGTGTATACATATTTGTTGCTGATCCCACTCGAATTTGACAGTTTGGTGCAAAGTAGATGGTACGGCTCCAGCCAAATGGATCCACGGTCTACCTAACAGCATGTTGTATGTCGTGGAAATATCAAGTACTTGAAAATCCATAATGAATTCAACAGGGCCAATCAACACTTTCAACTCTATTTCCCCAATAGGGCGCCTTTGAGCCCCATCAAATGCTCGAATATTCATATCACTGGTCTTGAGCTCACTAACATTATATCCGATCTTCTTCAGACTTGCTAATGGACAGATGTTGAGTCCAGAACCCCCATCAATCAATACTTTAGCCACAAACATGTTACGACACTTGACAGTTATATAGAGTGCTTTGTTATGCATACATCCTTCTGGCGGCAGTTCTTCATTATCGAAGCTGATTCGATGGCTGTCAAGTACGCGCTCAATCATCCCAGCTAACGCCTCACTAGTTGTTTCGCTTGGAACATACGCTTCATTCAAGATCTTCAACAATGCATTCCTGTGCATATCTGAACTCAAAAGCAAAGAGAGAATAGGAATTTGAGCATTGGTCTTTTTCAACTGATCCACAACTGAGTACTCACTAGCCTTGATCTTCCTCAAAAATTCTTCTGCTTCGGTTTCAGTCACGACCCTTTTGGGAGGTACATTGGCTTCCTTAACTTGCCCCAATCTAACTAGCTCTTCTGGAGAATAGCATCTTCCAGACCTTGTCATTCCTGATGTCTTAACCTTGTCAGTGATCGTGTCCTTTCCTCGACATTCCATCACAGTTTGTTGATAATTCCATGGTACGGCTTTTGTATCGAGCACTGGTAACTGATTTGGTGCTTGAACTACTTCCACAGGCGTTGATGAAGCTCCTAATATCTCGACAGGCACACAACCCCTTATCACTACAGCCGGAGAAGCAACGGCTACAAAATCATGATCCTCCACACGATCCACAGGCACTATAAATTCGGCTGGGTCGTCAACATTTTCATCTATTCCAATCATATTTATCGTGGCCCCATCATGGGTCGGGAGTGGATTGTTAACCACATTTGGTGTTGGTGGTTTGACCGTGATTTGTTTTGCTTCAATAAGATCCTCAACCTTATGCTTCAATGCATAACAACGATCAGTGGAATGGCCTTTTACCCCCGAATGATATGCACATGTTTTAGTGGGATCAAAGCTTCTGGGTAATGGATCTGGAATTCTACCTTCCACGGGATATACTAAGCCTGAAGCTTGCAGTCTTTCGAAAACAACGCTCAGTGGTTCTCCCAATGGTGTGAAATTGCGAAACGGTTTATTTGGGCGAGGTGCGGATGCATTGTTTGGATGATGAGGTTGTGATGGTGGAGCTGGATATGTTGGTGGTCGTGGAGCTCGATATGCTGGTTGTGTGTTGTAAACAGGGTAGGATATTTGTGGTGATTGAGGTTGGTAAGATGACAAAGCTTGGTCGTAGGGATGTGGAGAATATTGGAAATAATGTAAGTGGTGAGCGTTAGGCTGGTATCGCGGTGGTCGTTGATGGCGGTATGATGTGTTTCCCAAGGCCATCACCGATGCTGCTTCTTTCTCTTTTTTCTTTCCATTTCCGAGAGTACCAGTTTGTATAGCCCTACTGGTAGACTGCAAAGCTGCTAGACTTGTTATTCTCCCTGTCTTAATGCCATCTTCGATCATGTCCCCAGCTTTGATCACTTCTGCAAAAGTTTTTCCACTCATTGTCACCAAACGTTCATAGTATTCCGGTTCTAATGCTTGAATGAAGAAAGTAACCATTTCTGTCTCCTCCATGGGTGGGTGTACCCTAGATGCTTCTTCTCTCCACCGTATAGCATATTCTCGAAATGATTCGGTGAACTTCTTCTTCAACTTTGTAATTGAGATTCTGTCAGGAGCGATCTCAACATGAAACTTGTAGTGATCCACAAAAGCATTTGCCAAATCATCCCAAGTACGCCATTTGGTTGTATCTTGCTTAGAATACCACTCCAAGGCTTTTCCACTCAAACTCTGATTGAATAGTTTGACTCTTATCCCTTCATTCTTCCCCACACCAATCAACTTTTCACAATAGACCTTCAAATGGAAGAAAGGGTTCCCCGACCCATCAAACTTCTCAAATTTTGGAATCTTGTAACCTGGTGGCAATTCTACCTCAGGAAATGCACATAATTCTTCATATCTCACGCTTTGGTTACTACCAAGTCCACGCAAACTTCTCATGGCATCTTCCAAACTTTTGAGCTTTCTATTTATCATTTCATCATTAACTGACCGTGCCTCATTTTCAACTTCGACATAATGATCAACATCTGTGCGACATTGTCCTTGAATCTGTGTCATGGGTGGAGCTGTGGTATAAGTATACACTGGCGGAACTTGATGTGTGTCATGTGCTGGCGGTATGAATTGAGCTTTTGAAGAGGTGGTTGTAAATAAAAAGGGAGCATTTTGAGTGAGGTGTTCGGAACGAACTGGCTGAGAAGTGGTAAAATAATTTGCTTGGTTAAATTCGTCCAAATTTGGGAATGGATGTGGCACAGGCAAAGTTTGACGAACTCCCTGGGACGGAGTCATATGTGGCGGTGTTTGAGAAAATGACCGGTTATGAAGTACCATATGACTTAGTTCGGCAACTCGTCGCTCCAGACGAGCAATGGTCTCCAAATGTGTTTCTGGTTCATTAGAGGATGTGGGATCACTCGTGATTGGTAAACTAAGAGATGGCTCAGATGAAGTGGTTGCATTGATCAAACTTTGCTCCATTTTAGAACGAGTCCTTTTAGTTAACCAGGTGATTAGTGATGAGTCAGAATCTGATTTCTTGGCTTTAGACCGTGTGAAATATGGATGCTCCGCCAGTTCCCTTTTAGCACAAGTCAACCTTTTATTTTGAAAATAAATTTTAAAAAGAAAAAGATAAAACAAGAAAAAGAAAAAAAGAAAATGAGTCAGTATACGGTAAGGACATATTATTGCATATAAACACATTATTGCGCATAATACATCGCGTTTTATAATGCAAGGGACCTCTTTATGCCAGAGGTAGGCCTAACGAATATTTGAAGGACAAACATGTCTTTTATGTATCATTCCACAACTCCTCCTAAAAGTAATTTGCAAGAATAAAAATTATTACATGCCAATAATACATCTCAAAATCAACCTAAGATATCTAATACTTCAACTTCACTAATTTCCTTTGGTTGTCTTCAACCTCCGGCATTAATTAATGCTCCACGGCAACCTGCAACAAAATGTCAGTTTCCTTGAAATATTTATCTATAGAGTATTAGGTCCACATATTCCACATATTTGTCCTTCAAATAATGCACATAGATAGTGAGTAGTGTCACTTAGAGTCATAGACTCATTTGGACATTTGGTAAGGTTGACTAATGAACTTAATACACCAAGGGTATTAAGCTTCCTAGGTTTAAAATGATGCATGTCCTTACAAGGTTTTGGTTTCGCTCTACCCTAGGTAGACTAAGAATGGTTTTCCTATGACACAAGGCTCCCCCAAGCGGACAACTTGGAAGTGGAAAGTCCGTGGCCGTCGACTGCACCGCCGATCGACTAAATCCACAAGACCAATCCAACTAAAGGGGTAATTTAGTAGTGCACGGGCGCAAACTGCGAAGCCGCTTTAAGTGTGTGAATATGTGTGAGTTTTCCAGGAGTGGAAGAAATATGAGCGAAATGCCAATTTAAGGAAAGCAATAATATACATATTACATAGAAAAATTTACATAAGGAATAAAATACAAACACTTAAAACCATATAAGGGAAAAGCAATAATGAAGGCAAAAAGAAAACAAACAAGATATTCAACAAATTAACTATTAACCTAAGTCTGTTATGGTTAGAGCCTAAAGTCCCCAGCGGAGTCGCCAAGCTGTCACACCCCTTTTTAACCGGGTAGATTTAGGGAGTATGACGTATTGGTGATTCCTGTTTATTCTGTTTTAAGGAGTCGCCACCTAATTAATTTAACGGTGAATTAGGACACCTAGAGGTTAACTAAAGCAAAGTTAAAAAAAACTAAACCTCAATTAATAGTCTGCTTAACCAGTGTGATTCTAGGTAAGGGCTCTATATTATCCTAAAGGGAAGGGGTTAGGCATCCTTTAGAATCCGTTAACTTACGGTTATCCGACCCAACTTAGGTTAATTAATTAAGATGTAACTATGATGCTTAAAATTTTAAAGAAATAGGTTGTAAATGTTATTAAGGTTTTGAAGGAAAACATAGTGACATTATTTAAATTAATTTAAAGAAATATCTGGTAGTCCGTTCAAAATAAACTTATAAATGTTATTAATAATTAGAAATGAGACTTGTAAAATATAATGATTTAAAGAGAAAAAAAAAAAAAAAAAAAAAACTTAACACATTTAACTTGGAATAAAGTGATATTATATGGATATAGTAGTGTAAAATCTAGATTTGTTAGGGATAGAATGCCAAAGTTTAAAATACTGAAAATGATGCTTTAAAATTTAATTGGTTAGATATGCCTATTTAATATAAACCATTTTAGAAATGGAATGCAGAAAAGTGATAGATTTTCTTGCTCTTTCTTATTAACTTCATTTAACTATATTGAATTCAAAATATGCATAATCGAATTGATAAAAATGTTTCTGTGATATATTTGGATGTTAGTGACGTTTAAAAATTTTATAAACGTAATCTCTTTGGTTCAAAATATATAACTACGCTATTCGCAAATCAATTAAACAAAATAAGTATTAGATATTATAGATGATTTCGAAGCTAATGAAATTAATTGATCTTTCTTAGGTTAACTGCCCTCCCACTAAAGCTAAGTCCCATACTAATCTAATAAGGTTCGTTTGGCTAGGGAAACAAACAAATAAAGTGTTAGTTCCACAAATATAAATCAAATACATGAGAATGAAACAATTGAGTAAATGATATTAAAATGGGCTCAGCCCACTCCAGGACTGCCGAAAACTGTTCCCGTTATTGGGCCTTAGCCCATAATTTCCGTTTCTTTTGTTTTGCTGCAGACTGGACTGATTTGAGGATGACTTTGAGAGTATTATGTTGGGCTTTTGGCCCAACACTGAATGCGGAGTACGAGTCCTCGGACTCGCATACGATGGTCATACATAAGAATAAAAGGAAAAGGATTAGAATATAATCAAAAGAATAAGGACAAACATATAGAGATAAAATTTCAGAAGGACAGGTTAAAGATTAATAGCTTGGCTAGTACATGATTCAAACACATCATTGGGACCTCATGACTTTCAAGTTCAATTATTTCGCACGAACAATAACAAAGTGAGCTACTATTCGACCTATCGTATCAACAATGTGGTTGTTTGCTAATGCGATTTCACTGGATAACGCATCAAAAGGATAGCAAACATAATTTACGAACAAGATAGACAAGAAGGAAATGCAGATCTGCAAGGCACATAGATCCCAATGAGCATGCAGTTGATCATTTAAAGTTTGTCTTCATGTAAGGACCTCATTCAATCAATTTTGAACCTAATTCTGGTGTGTCGTTGAAATCTGATCCTTACACTCATCATTAAGGGGGTGACAGTATATGAAGGTTTGAGTATAACAAAGATTGATTATGTCTCAAACATACTCATTGATAATATTAGACAAAGGGAAAATGTTGACTCTCATAAACTGTTACTTGTGAACATTAAATGTCAAATAGATGTCTCCTGATTTTCAAGTCCTATATACACATCTAAGTCCCAATTTGAAAACCTGGATATAGCCATGTTATGCAAAAATTACTAGATCCCATACAGATGTTAACAAACCCAACATAGAGTAAGACCTGGTGGCGATATAAACACGACATGCATTTCGACAATACAGGGGTTAGTAAACACAGAAGGGTACAAGTGATGCCATTAAACATGGTCTTATCTTAAATGTTTAGAATTTAAAACAACACAGCATTTAAGATGAAACAGAAATCCAAAACCAAAGTGTTCATGTAAAACATCTTAGACCTAAGACAAACTCATTTATCAGTGAAATGCAAGATTAGGCATTCTCAGATATCATACACAGATTAACTATTAGGAAACAGGTGGAAGGGACTGCATTTGAATGACAATGCCATACATGACCAGTTCTAACTCAGATTGTCATTTAGAGAGAAAACAGACATGTAAGGATAGATCGAACAATTACATAGATCCCTTGCGGATGACCCAGACTAGCCTTGATGCACTCATGAACCACATATGCATTGATGAGTCATATAAAGACATCAAAATAAATACCCAGACCAATATTGACAGTATTTACGCAGGCGACAGGTAGAATGGGGACTAACACGTATTTTATAGCCAGGTTCAGAATAAACGACACATAAATTTTATAACTAATTAATTCTAGCAATAGAACATACGAATCACGACTGACATAGAACCAAACCAATGTATAATCTATTCTCGGCGTAAGCAGACCAACCCAAAATAGACTCTTAAGGCATGTTTGGATGAAAACCAACGGAACTAGCGACTAGATCATGCTTTACTGAAATACATTAGACTATGACAACATCTGAAAAACACATTTTAATCGAATGGGGCTAAACTGAGTCAATATACAGGACTAGATAATCTAAAAAAAAAAAAAAAAAAAAAAAAAAAAAAACATATAAAGCAGGCTTGACTACTAAACCAAAACTAACTAAAACGGCGTGCTTGAATCACAGGATAACGAACTGAAACAGATACAAGCAACCAAAAATGCGAAAAAAATAAATGAAATGAATGATTACCTGCTTTGTGTGCAGCGAAATGAGGCGAAGGTCTCGAATCTACACTCGATTACTATGAAATCTAAGCTTGAATCCACTCAGACCCGCAACGGTAACAAGGGGCCAAAACAAAAGATGATTTAGTATCTTTCAACTGAAAACTCAAGAAATGTTTTAGGGCGAAAAAAGAAGGTTGTTCTTCTCCTTTAAAGTGACTGGAAATTTTAATTCTTGGGGATTTCGTGACCAGAAAAGGAAAACGAAATTCCAGATTCTTTGGGGTTTTTCGATTTTTATCTTTAAAAGGCTTCTACCGCTAAGCAAACTTTATCATCCGTGTTCTCCTCCCCCCAAAAAAAATCCCCCCCTTGAATTAACAGAAAACTCTTATTTATATCCCCAATTCTCCTTTTCGTTTTGTATATAAAAAGTAAATAAAGAGGGGAGCGTTGGGGAAGACGACGGACAGGCGTGGGGGGACAAAACGAGGTGGGGGTGATGGTGAGGATAACGTGATGTAGTGGGAAGTGGAGGTGGCAGAGGTAACGTGGTGTAGTGGAGGTGTCAGACGCGTGGGATGGAGAAACATAGTGGAGCGGCAGTGAGGAGTGGAGAGAGAATCAATGGTGTGGCAGTGGGGGTGGTGTCAGAGAGATGTGGCGGCTAGGTTTTAGGATGAAGGGGAGGAAGGGAACGATGGGGAGATGGTGGTGTGGTGGAGGCGATGATGGAGGGGATGGTGGAGACGGCGATGGGTGGCGGGTGAAGAAGAGGAAAGGGGAAGAGGGAGGCGGAGATGGGTGGAGAGGAAAGTGAAATGGGAAACCCTGAAAAGGGTTTCCCTTATTTGGATGCAAAATGGATCGGACCCGGTCCATTTGCGGACCGGGTCAATTTTTAGATTGGGTATTAAAAGAATGGACTAGTGAATTAAAATATGGACTAGTCTAAAAATTAAGATAAGCGATATGGGCTAATCAAAAAAAAATATTAGGAGTTAATCGGACTTTGATTTGGGGTCCGGTGAGTCAAAAATACGGTCCGAGTGTAAAAAAAAATAGTTTGGCTTCTAAATTTAAATAAAAGACCTGTTTAAACAATTTGTGTTAAATACTGCTCAATACAAAATATGCAATCATCAATGCTCGGATAAAAAAAAATGGCGTTGTAATAGCCGTGCAATAATATTTCAAAAATTCGCACTGAAACAAAATGCTATTATTTAATTATGCAAAGATAGATGCGATGTGTGTGCGTAAGCTGGTAAAATGTCAAAATGATAAAAAATTATGAATTATAATAATAGTAATAAATAATAATAATAATAATAATAATAATAATAATAATAATAATAATAATTGTAATAGAATAATAAAGTGCCGGTATTGATAAGAGGCTAATAATTTAGTAAACATAATATATATATTTTTATTTTTTTCAAAAAATATTAGAAGCTTAAAAATAGGTATTTTGGCAGAGAGGCGGGACAAAATTGGGTGTCAACATACAATTGCTATTGTAAATTGTTGGAAAATCAGCAGCAAAGCCCACATAAACAATTGAAACAAAACAACAATATTTTACTTACCAAATGAGCGGAAATTACTTCTGAAGTAATGCCCAGCCAAAAAATTGCAAAATCTATTGGTTTCGTTTTTTTCTTTGTTGAGCAAATTCTTCAAAATGACGCACCAATGGAAGAAGAAGAAGCAGGGGAAGCAACAATACTTATGAAGTAATGCCCATGTAGACACTAACGAAATCCAACCAAAAAAATTGCAAATTTGGTGGTTTAGTTTTTTTTTTTTGTTGAGCAGATTCTTCAAAATAGAACAACAATGGATGAAGAAGAAGCAGGGGAAGCAGCAATTGAAGATGAGGAAGAAGAATGGAGGGAGAAAAAGAATGAGAACAGGCGGATGAAAAAGAAGAAAGAAGAAGAAGGAGGAAGAATGAATTGAGGAAGGAGAAGAAGAACAGAGGAGGAAAAAGAGCAAAAACGGTGCAGCTATTGGCGCCCTTGTTTTTGGACCAATTTTGATATTTTAGGGTTTATATTGACTGGATCAAAGTATTAAAAATAAAACTTGAGGGCAAAATATTAAAAATAAAATTAAGGGTCAAAGTGTCAAAAAAAAAACTTTTGAACAAGGTCAAAATCTCTTAATCACTAATAAAAAAAACATCACCTCCACTTAATAATTAAAACTTGAATCACTTTTTCTCAACCACTAGCTACCGACACCCTAACCCCCCCCCCCCCCTTCCCAGTTTTTGTTCATTTTTTCAAATAGACCTGTGCCAAAGTCTTCTCTCCTAGCTCTAGCCATGTCAGAGGTACTGTTCACCTCTCCCATCCACGCCCCTTCATCTTTTCTCACACGAAATGGCCTCAAAAGCCTTCAAATCGGCTGAAAATATGACGAATCCCAGAGAACTTGGGGATTTGATGGGCAATATCAAAATTTTCAACCAAAATCATCAATTCTTGTACTTGTTGGTTGTTCCATTTTTTTTTACCGAACCCTCACCCCCACCTTGGATGATTTTCAAATTTCAATTACCCTCTTGTTTTAGTATAAATACATGGTCTTGGTGACCATCTAGACAGAGATTGATCTCCCCAACAAATCTGAATACAATTACTTCTTTTGTTCTCTGATTTCTCAGTTCGGATTTCTCTTCTTTATTCACTCTTCTGCTTTGTTTCTATTTGAATACTAAAACTTGGGTGTTGTGGTGAAAGTAGGATTCATCATCGACTTAGCCTCAGTCGTTGCACACAAACAAGGTAACCTTCGTTAAATATTTGGTTCTCTTGATTTGGTCAAGTTCACATCTGTTTGATTAATTTGTGTGTGAAAAGTGTGATTTGAGATTACTTTCCAGTGTTTTTTTTTTCAGTCTTAGAATTCCATGTTTTGTGTCTTCAAGTTGTATTGTATAATTTGATTTCATCTATGTCACTAGTTAGTGATGTTTCATGCTCATTTAGTATTTTCTTGAATATTTTTTTTAGTTCTGTGCATTCCCATTTCATGTAGATTGGTTCGAATCCAATTTTGTTTGAGTTGGACAATAAAATAAAATAAAGATCTTTTCTTTTATGCGAAAGTATGAAGCTGCTGTTATAGTATGCTTTTGTATTCTTCTCCTTAAAATTCTATTGCTAATGTTTATGCTAAGAACAACAGTAGCTTGAGTGAGACTAATTTTTTTTTAAGGTTAAGGCTTAATCACTAATCCTCTCAAATCTGAAATGAGATTTAGCATGGCTGACATGTCGCTTTCCAGTTCAACACTAGACTAAAATGAGTCGTTGCTTTCAAATTTTGTTCATAATGGTAGGTGTTTGTTTAAAAGTCGAGGTTTGACCAGGCTGGGGATTTAAAGGTTTGAAAGGGCTGCTGCGAATAGGTGTTCATCTTTTTTCCAAAATCCATCTCTGTTTTTTCCTTTTTTTAAAGGATCTCTCTTAAATCGCATGTCTAGATTAAGTTTTGATACTGAACTTATCTTAAAATGATTTTCACATGTTTCCGAACTTCATATTCGTTTCTTTTATTTAAACCAAGTTTTGTTTTTGAACCAATCTTTAACAACAGGGATATGGAGTAGTTTAGTTCACTGTTCATCTCTTGTTTGATAAGCTGGTGTATATAAACTCTTTTAAAGGATTCTCTATTGTAAAATATTAGTAAATTTGTCATTGCTTAAAATTTATTAGAATCACTTTCTTTGGAAACCTTGTTCCCCTTCTCAGAACTATTAGAGATTAGCTGATAAATTCTGAAATCCCCGATAATAGAACTATTTCAGTTATGCCTTATGTATTTTTTTTATTTCTTTCATGTAAGAGATAGTTGGTTATCATCATGTAACATATAAATTCTTGTCTTACATGGATTCTGTTGCTTTTAATTTTATTTTATGCAGTTACGAGTTAATTACCTTAATTGTTATGGGAAAAATTTGAATCAGCTTTAAAGTATTCTTCAGTGGTTAAGGGCTTATTTCAAAACAAAAATAGGTCTGGAGTTGCTTTGACATAGCTGCTAATTTGGTTCCTTCGTTTTGTTTTTCTTAAAGTCTTAAAATGAATTCTTTGAGTATATATGAGATAATTCTGTCCTATGTTGTTTGAAATGTAAAAATGGTTGAAACTCCCGGTTGCGATTTCTAAATTTCAGCTTGGTCTTTGTTTATGTTCGTAAAGAGTCCCTAACTTGTTGGAGAATATCCCTTTCCTTCTATGTTTAGTTTAATAAGAACTAGATTATGCTAAAGTGATAGTTTTACTCAGGCAGTTTGATACTTATTTGGTAATGAAAAATTCGAATTTCGGATTAGGGGTAACATCGAACAATTGAGGTTGTTTCCAGGTCTTTTTATTTGTTTCCTGTGACGACTAAGTTTTCTTTTTCTTAAAACAAGTTTCCAAAAGTTTGAACACGAAATAGTGTAGTTTTTCTTTTCGGTCCTCTTTTGTATTTAATAAACTAGTTTGAATATTCTGTAAAAGATCTTTTCTTCTTGAAGTATCGTCTAAGAGCAGCTTAATTTGTTTCACCAATTTCAGTTTGATATTTTCTCCAACTTAATGTGTTGTCTTTTCAAATAAGTTGTGTTCAAATATAAAAGATTGTTACCAAGTGCTTTAGATGATCAAGTTTTCTGTAAAAACTAATTTCAGGGAATTAGATATCCTCCTGATGTGTTTTAAGCACTGCTGTTTTTGTTTTATGTCGTGTGGGACTTGTAAGCTTACCTTCAAACCTTTAGGATAATTTTAGGTAAAGCATGCTATGAGGTCGAGGTTTACAAAAGTCATTACTTGCTTAAAATCTCTGCACTTGTTGAGTTCTCACCTTAGTTAAAAAAAAAGAAGCCTCTTTTCACCTTTTTTAATAGAATTGATGGTGTGACGATTTTAACTTTGGCGTGCCTAAAACCGACTTAAGTTCAGTCTTTACTTATTTGTTCTCGAGTGTCTAAATAATTACCAGTTCAAGCTCATACTCTCTTTTGCTTTGACAACAAGTTGAGGATAACAAGAATGTGGGGTAACATGTATCCCAATATGCTGATGCCAGTGGAGGACGATGATGACTCTGAGCAGTACTCCTTCGAGAGCGTGCCCCAGGAGGATGGTGACCAGGGTGGATTTGATGATGTTGGTGGTGGCGGCTCGGATGATGATGGTGCGACTAGCATGCTGTCGGCCGAGAGATTCCCTTTTCCCCCTTTTAATTATGCTTGGTTGCCCTTGTAGGGCCTTTTATTTTTGCAGACAATCTTTTTATTTGGTTTGCCTTGTTGGCTTGGATGTTTTTGGAAACAATTTCTGTTGGTTGTGGTTAGCCTTGTTTGGGCTTAATATGCGGATATCTTGTTGGAATATTGGACTATTTGGTTCCTGTTTTGGTAATAGTAGTTGGGTTTGCAGTAGAGACTTCAGTGGTCCTTGCCCTTGTCGGGCTTGTTTTTATATAACTGATGTTTTGGAATACTGTTACTTTTATCAGGTGTGTCAAATAGCGAAAACAGCGGAAACAGGTTGGAAACAGGGGAATTCAGGCTTTGATCTTCAGGCACGCAGCACCTGTGGCCTCTCAGACCGCTATAGCGGTCCCGCTTCGGTGGAGATGGGACCTCCACGACGGTCATGAGGTACATTGGGTATACCGCTATAGCAGTAGATGAGACGCTATAGCGGTGTCGTCATAGCGGCTGAGGGACCGTTGTGGCGGTACCATTGAATAGTAAGATCCAACATTTTTCGACAATTTGCACTCTCAGAATAACCAATTTGGAACGACGTATCTCACTTTCCCGTGTAGATACCAATTGAAATCGTCGACATACCAATTAGGCACATCGAGATACCAATTAGACTGAAGTAGCACGATTCGAAAGAAAGAAGGGAAATTTCCTAAATGCCCTATAGCCTCCCGTGGATGGGCACGGACGTCTACGTACCATTCCACAAGACTCTACTAGACATTGCTCTTGTACTTGTGAGACTAGTAACTTAGGCTCTGATACCAACTTGTCACGACCCAATTTAGGATCGCGCGGGCACCTACCTTTCCCTCTTCGGTAGGCGAACCCTCGATTCAATAATACTTCGATTAATAAAGACAATTTGACAAATCAGATAATTAAGTACAATCAACAGTGGAATTCAATTCATTTAATAACTTAAGATTGAAGGTGTTTACAACAGTTAAATGATTACAGATTTATTCCGACTCCCCACGACCTAGTCTAGACTAGTACAAGAGCGACTAATGACCCCGACTACTACAACATTCTACGACTCAACCTCCATCCCGGAATGAAGTGGGAGGAGGCCTTTAAGATAGGCACCACGCATTTCCGGACATGTCGCAATCAACAACTTGAAAACACTCTACACCCCCAAAAGGGTGTAGCAAGAACAGTATCAGTACAATCAACACGTACTGAGTAAGTATCATAGGTCGACAATGGTTAGAAACACATATCAGTAAAAAAAATCACAAATAAGCAGGATAAACAACTAGATCAAAACTATACATCTATTTACCGCATATTATAATATCAAGGTTCTTATCCTACATCCTTTGTAGGCCAAACATATCACCGATCCTAAGAATAATTCTAAGAGATAAATCTACATGTATAAGGCAATCCAAATGTAATCAAGTACATGTCATCGCCTAAGTAGCACATCTAATCCCAATTATACCAAGTCCCGATAGGTCCAATCCGAATCCAACATTACAAGTACAACACCAAATCATCTCAATATATACTGCTATGCAATGCAATAATGTATGTATGCAATGCAATGCCATGCAAATGCTCTGTACACATGTACTCCGGACGGAAATATCGACGCATCGGTAGCACAACTCAAGGTGCCTCGCGAAGTCTAAGTGCCACCCGTCGCGGATCTTTGCCCAACAGACAGATGAGACCCCAGATCTTTGCCCACCGAGGGTTCTAACTGGCACCACCCTGGGGGACCCACGGAGTCCATGCAGTCACTCAATCCACGATTCTGGAATAAAAAATGGATATCGGACTCTCACGTCACCAAAGTAGAAACTGAGCCCAGCCCATCACAGTGTTTCATTAAATATCATTAGTATCTAAACAATATATATCATGAAGAATGAAAGTGGGTGCAATACATGAATCCACATCAATAATCATGCTCAATATCGACAGTATATCCGAATCACAAGTACCAGTAGTGGGTACGCCAACAACATTGAAATCAAGATGGTAAAATAGAATCCAATGTCCACCAACAATACATGGCATTGAGCCCACACAATAGAACAATCAATTCACAGTACGATGCTACCACTTTCTCTATCAAACATTCCTATATGATAGATCATCTTCTACTTACAAGACATAATTACTACCAGTCTAGAATTAGATTTTCTATCGTTGATATGTTTTGTCCTTTCGATTATCAACTAGATTCACTATTAATTACATAACCCAAATTAATTGCATATTACGGAATTCCTCATCGTGAGACATAGAAAATAAGTACCACTCACTACTTCCAAGTCACATAAACCCACCGAGACTCACGATAACCAAATTAAGAATCCTAAAGAATCTACAGGCCACAAGCCCGAACATACAATCACATAATAATACCATCCTATGATTCCATCCAGTCCCCCGATTCCTACGCATGCATTCTCCGTTCCTTCTAATACATGAATATGGGAAACTAACCGGAGTCTACTAGAAGGAAAGCCATAACCTACCTCATGGCCGAGCGGGTACCACGAACATCCATTGATTCTTCAACTCGATCACCACATTGTAATCCACACGAAAGAGCTTGGAGACAACCATGAGGCCCAAGAATAGAAATTACCATTAGAATCCTGATAAGAGATTTTGGATTAATAGGGAAGGTTTGGGATCTTAACCCACTTCTAGATTCTATCTATAATAACACTAGGTGATCTACCAACTTTTAAGCTTATATTGAGAAAGACACATTTTCAAGATCCATGGAAGAACTCATTTTTAAGAAGAAAGAAGGTAGGAATCTAGGTTATTAACTCATTTAGGTGAAGAATATGGAAGATTGCTTAATGGAATCCATGTGAAGGATAAGCTAACCCAACATTCCCCCAACTCTAGGGATTTGGAATACCCATTTGGTGGTTTTCTAGGTGAAGACCTTTAGGAGTAATTTACTAGGTGTAAGAAGAATTTGAAATTGTTAGAAGGATTATCATGACCAACAATTTGATTATTTTGACTTCCCAAAGGGCCTGGGCGGTTGGAATTTAGGGTTAGGAGAAAAATTGGACCAATTTCCGAAATAAGGTCTTAAATAGGTAATTCACTATACGTGACCACCCCAGCAGCATGTTCACCGCTTTGGCGGTACCGCTAGGGCGGCTGAGTGGCCACTATGGCGGTCTACTAGCCCAATTCTCTAACCGCCATGGCGATTCTTCAACCGCTACAGCGTAACTGCTGTAGCGCCTTTTCTGCCACTGTGGTGGCCCAACTAGGTCTGGTGGCCCACATTTCAAATTCTCATGTGCTGCGCACAACAGTTTTTAAATTACTTAGAGATTTGCAAAATATAACTGAATGAAGACATTTTTAAGGTGTCAGAGTTGCGAGTTTCCTTGAATTTCACAGTAACGATGAAACGGGTCGTTACATCAGATACCAAGTGAACAACCGTTCGTCCTCGAACAGCAAGGTAGGGTGCAGGCGCGGACGGTAATGCAGTTAGCTGCCAGGACTTAATAGTACATTCTTACTCTCGTATCTTGAATTTAACAGAAGGACATAGGACAATTAACGTAGTCGAGGAACCTTTCGTGACTCAGTGCTCTCAGACGTAACTCTATAGAAATCACCCGATTAAACTCGACCCTCCGAGGTCACGTACCCACCCATAGTGGTGATCATCTAAGTTACTCGGACTCAGGTGTGGGTGTTTGACACGGGTACGGATCCGAAGATCGGATCCTTCATGATCTAAATTTTAGGATTCGGGGATACGGATTTAGGTACGGGTACGGGTACGGGTGCAGGGATACGACAAACTAATAAATTGAAAATCTAAAAATATAAATCTAAAAATATGCATAATAATGAGATATTATGTAGAAAAATTACATGTAACTTGTGCCTTACAGAGTGTAGTAACTAAGTCTTTTATTTATGAGGACCGAGAAGCCTATGCCTATCTCTCCAAAATGGCACGATTCATCAATTTTCCTACAACTCACACAACAAAGTATTAAAATAAGATATTATAAACCTATTGAAATAAAACAAATAAAACTTAAAAAATAGATATAGAGATATAAAGCAAATGAAATTATGAAACATACCCTTAGAAGTTAGAACTAAACAAACTAACATAGAGTCACAAGTCAAAAGTTTTAAATAATTAGCTATTTAAATTATGAAATTAAGTTAGTCAAATGACCACAAAAAGTGTTACACAAATTGCAAGTTCACAAACCAAAAATAAGTACATAACATGCACATTTAGACTAAGCTAGACTTGTCACTTGAGGCATTCTACATGAGTACATTCTATTCAAAGGTCATCTTCCTCAATCTCTTCAATGGCAACTTCTTGCAAATCTTCAACTTCCTCTTCAAAGAAGATTCCTTCTAGTTGACGTTCATCTATTGACAATTCAACTAGATCATCGATACTTTCATCAATATTAAAATGATCTCCGCCTAAAATAACACCAAAATGAATTTAGAAGATTGTGCGAGAAACTTATCATGCTAAAAGAATTACTCAAGAAATATCAAATGATGGATATGTAGATATACCTATATCCCAATATTTGCTTGGACCATTTGTATATTTTTCCTTTCTTCGAGAGAGCAAGCGAAGATTATAATGCACAAACACTAAATCTTCGGCTCTAGAAGTAGCTAGCTTGTTTCTCTTAATACTATGGATCAATGAAAAAGTGCTCCAATTCCTTTTGCAACAAGATGAAGAAGCCGATTGGTAAAGCAATTTGTAAGCCAAACTTTGTAAAAGTGGAGCATTTATACCATGGTTAGCCCACCAAGATAGAGGCTCCTCATACCTCATAGTATCAAGCACATGAGGTTGACCAAAGTAACCATTCCCACAACAAAATGCCCCATACTCCAAAAAAGCTTGCTTTAAGTCTTTTGGATCCTTAAAAAATCTTTCAAAGCATTGGACCCTATTTTGTGAAATCTCTACATCTTCATTAGGAGCTTGTCTTCTTATCCCATTGCCTTCACCTCTAAGCCACGATTCATGATAATATTTTGGAACCAATGAATGTGCCATATAATGCAACAGAGTATTACTTTTATTCCACCCAGCCACAAGAATTGCATTAATGGTATCAAAAAAATTTGATTAGCCGGTAATAAGATCATTCCCCTCATGCTCAAATACAATTACCTTCACCTTTTCAATCATTGTATCCCACATATCATAAATAAGGTGCAATTGTGGACAATCAAGGTCGGCACTTCTAAGCATGGACACAATTGGCTCCGTACACTTCAAAAAGTAAGCAATAGTATCCCACCATCCGTCATCCATCACAAGATATTTTATGTCACGTGCTTTAGCTTCAATTATTTCATCTCCCTTATAATTCTTCCATTCGTCATCCATCACCATTTTTTCCAATGACTTTTTTACTGTTTTAATACGAGAAATCATAATAATATGGGAAGCAAATCTTGTTTCCGCAAATTTAACAAAGACAACTCCTAATGTTTTTGAAAATGGCATGCGCCATGTCATGATTCACGACAAAATTCTTTAAGCTACTCGCTTGACCAATCAACTGTGCTATCCATTTGCAATTATCAAAGTGAGTTGATTTGTCTGAAGGTTGGCACAAACTTTTCAAAGCAAGATTTAAACAATGAATAACACATGGTGTCCAAAATATGTGCGGAAAAGTTTTCTCAACAATAGAACCGGCAAGCTTCATATTACTTGCATTATCGGTGATAATTTGGACAACATTGTTTGCATCAACATCTTCTATGGCTTTAATAAACAACTTAGCAACATAGTTACCATCCTTGACAATCCTAGTAGAATTGATTGATTTTAAGAATATTGGTCCACCACTAGATGCTCCCATTATATTTATCAATGGTTGTCTTTTAATATCCGACCATCCATCAGAACAAATCGACAATCCTTTTCTTTTCCATGTATCTCTAATAGGTTGTAATTTTATATTTATATTAGCCTTTTCTGAGGCCAAAAGGCTCGTTCTTAACCTATTAAAAGTTGGTGGAACATAACCAGGCATAGGGTTCGCTGCCAAAAACTCAAAATACTCTTGAAAGTAAGGAGAAATTTCAAGATTAAATGATAAACTTGATGCATAGAACATACGAGCTGCCAACTTGTCAGCTTTGTTTCTGTTACTGTCACGACCCGACTCGGGGCAGCGACGAGCACCCGGTGCTAACCCACCCGAGCACCCTCTTAGCTTACTTTTATACTTACATCTAGGTGATCCACATAATTATACATGCATTTCCATTCATTCGTCAACTAGTCCCATATGGACAACCGCACATTTATATCATCATAGGCATTTATGCCACGTCAATATACATGGGCCAACGTGGCCGACAAAATGATAAACAAAACATAGGCCGACAAGGCCAAACACATCTACCCACACACACACATGTCTACGAGCCTCTAAGAGTATAACATATCACATTAGCGGGACAGGACCCCGCTATGCCCATAATTATATACACAAAAGAATGAGTACCCAAAAGATATGGCTCCGAAGGAAATGGAGCTCTCTATGAAATCTCCGAATAGGCAGCTAAGGATCAAATCTGTCTCCCTGCGCACCTGCGGGCATGACGCAGCGTCCACAAACAAAAGGACGTCAGTACGAAGAAAGTACTGAGTATGTAAAGCATGATCAACATCAATATAGAAGCATAATAGATATCATATGAAGATAGCATAGGAGGGGAGACAGTAATAACATCATCATGTCGCTTACGTGCATACACCGTCGTTTGTATCCCATAATAATACTCGTACCATACTTGTGCTCATATTCGTATACATGTCCTTATTCGTATTCCTATACATAGTCTTTTCACATTCATATTCATATTATATACATAGTCATTTCATATACATAGCATTTACATAGCATACCTGACCTCATGGGATCGGTGTCTTATACATACTTGGCCAACCAAGGCTCAAGGTCATACATACCTGGACCTACCAAGGCATCAGGGTTATCCGTACCCTCTGCAGAGGTATGCGCGCGTTTCGTAATCGTATACATACTTTATACATAATCATATACATATCTATATATATATCCTACCCGGCGTTATAAGCTCGGGGTATCATTATAGCCCTTCATAGGCACATATACATACATCATAGCTCGCAAGCATCTTTAATCTCATTTTACTCTCATCATCATTTCTATCCTCATCACTATCGTTACATCTACATTATGGACTTACTCGTCAAGCGAGGAACATAGTAAAATCATAGTACATATCAAGGGTCGTGAACTTATGAGCTCGGAATGCCAACCATGTGGAGACAACATACTCATATAGAGGAATTTAGGAATTTGGCCAAGAACCATGCCTTATGAAAGAAAGGTTAGCCTTACATACCTTTCCGTCGAACTATTCTACACTTGCACGCTCCCTTCCAATGCTAGCGTTTATACCTTCATTAATGTCATAACAATGGCCATTAGTCATTCACATTAACCACATTATCTAGATTCCTCAATTTGCCTCTAATTCACCCACATTCATGATTATAACACCCATCTTCGTCCATTCGTCTAAAGTGTTTAGTTCATGATCTTAATACCATTTATAACACATTCATATCACAACACAACAACATTCATAACTCAATTCAAACTATTTCTCAAAATGTCACTATTCATCATTCATGACCTAGTTGACCACATTTTCTACAATCCATGTATTTTAATTCTCCAATACCTCAAACATCTTGTAAAAATCATGAATCTTACCTTAGAAGTTGTAGGAACAAGCTTTGGTTGATAATACTCTTCTTTGAGCAAAACCCTAGTTTTTCTCCATTTGGATTTCTTGACTTGGATGATCCTTGATGATTCCCTTATCCTTGATTTACTTGTCTTAGTGTTATGGATGACTTATAATCCTTGAAAACTCATAAAATAAATGTAGAGGGAAGTTCTAGAGAGAAGTGGTGTAATGCTGTAAATGAAATAAGACAAGTCTTGATCCTCATATTTAATGAATTGAAAAATCTGTGTTGGGTGAACAGTGGTCGTCCATGGAGGTTTACGGTCCGTATTTCAGTTTACGGACCGTCCCTCGTGGTTGTTTTTAAGCTTAGGCAGAAGCAGAAACTTTGGCCTGCATGCATGGTGATTTACGACCATGGTTTACGGGCCGTAAATCACTTTACGGTCCGTCCACCAGGTCGTATTTTAGCCATTCCCTCAGCTGGCAGAAAGTTGAAGTTGGACATGCCAGTTTACGACGTCAAGTTTACGGACCGTATTTTGCACTATACGACCACTCGGCAGTTTTGCCAACTTTCAATTTTTCTCATTTCTCGACTTTTCATTCTAATCATCCACATCCCTTTACATACATTTCCCATGAAACATTATACACTCGCACTCCTCGCACACATCATTAGTTCATTTACTTGCGTACCAACGGGAAGTTTTCCGAGATGTAACATTCTACCCCCCTTAGGAACATTTGTCCTCGAATGTTAAAGGCTATTCCTGAATATTTGACTATTTGAGTACGGCGGGGCCCTGTCCTGCCTTATGATTCTGTTGGTCTGTTTAGAGGTCTGTGGACATGTCTGTGGGTTAGGGTCTTTCTGTATGGAATTGTGTATATGTCGTGTTTGGGCGATCCCATACGCCGAGGCGGCCGGTCCGCATATGTTTATACGTTGCTTTGTTAGCCCTGTGTGGCCTTTGTTGGTGTTTGCTGTGTACAGGGTTATTCTGGATAGTCCGAAAAACAAAGGAGACTCTGCCGAAATTTTCTGAGGATTATCTAAATCTGTAAATACAGCCTTGTCGGCTTCTGCTATATACTTGAATGTATTTGATAGATGGGTTTGGGTGTCCAGGTAGGGTGCCAGTCGCGGCCCACGGGGTTGGGTCGTGACAGAAAATTACGGACCATAATTTGAATTACGTTTCGTAACTGAGTCCTTAATTTTCAATCACATGTCACAATGTACCTGACTTATTTTTTTTATTTTTGTCTGTGACCATAATTTGAATTATGGGTCATAACTGAGTCCGTAATTTTCAATCACCGGCACAGTGTACCTGAGTGAATTGAAAATTATGGACCATAATTTGAATTACGGTTCGTAACTGAGTCCGTAATTTTCAATCACATGTCACAATGTACCTGAGTTATTTTTTTTCTTTCTGTTTGTGACCATAATTTGAATTATGGTTCATAACTGAGTCCGTAATTTTCAATCACTAGCACAATGAACCTGAGTGCAACTTTGCTTCGGGTTTTGATCAAGACATCATACTCACCAATTTTCACATGGTTTCAATTTATATGGGGTCGATTTACTCAGACTTCACCCTTATTTGAGATTCTAAACTTATCAGTATTTTAACGAACAATTTGGCGGGCATAACAATCTTCGAATCAAAATTTGAATTCGTCAATTGAAGTGCCCTCCAACCCATTGGGGTTTTGAATTTCTCAACCCCACGAGGTTACAACAACCATAAAAACAAATCCCCATTGATAAACATCATTAACCATGAAATTTCTCACTCAAACCCTAGATTTACTGAACACCCACAATAATATTGCAACCATACGAGCAAAGTAAGGATTAAAGTGACAACATACCTGTGCTTTGAAGAAATTTGAATAGATTCTTGGAGAAAATTTAATGAAAACCAACAAGCAACTTAAATTTTTGAGATTGGAGATAGATGTTAGTGTTTTATGGAAATTTCAAGTGGGAGTTTAGTGGGAAAGGGACATGGGATCATGGGTTGAAGGTTTTAACAGGTGCAGTTGATGTTTGAAAAGGTGGCAATGAGGAACGTTGCGTATGTTTATTTATTTAAACCCTCTATTCGATCTGACATTTTTGTGCCCGTAATCTTTTTCAGCATTTAATTATGGACCATAATTTGAATTACGGTATGTATTTTATGCAAAACTTCTAAGCAGGTCACTGTGTTGTGTCATCAAAAATTATGTTCTAGGTTACGGACCGTAATTCCAATTACGGTATGTAATTCTTGGGCGTAATTTTTCGTGTTACAACACAGTGCTCACTGTTTTGAAGCATGGAAAACTATGTGTTATGTTACTGCCCGTAATTAAAATTACGGTCCGTAATCACTTGGCGTAATTTTTCATGTATTAAAACAGTGACTCTGATTATTTTTTCTTACCTGTTATCGCCCATGTTTTCTGCATTCTCATCCTGCACCAAAGAAAACGTTACCCTTTCTTTTCTTTTCTTTTTTAACAACAGAAAAATAAACTTGGGTTGCCTCCCAAGAAGCGCTTGATTACACAGAAAAAAGCTCATCACATGAAATTAATAATCATAAATGAGGTAAAAAAAACTCTCTTCTCTCTCCATGCAAACCCTAAAAGAAAAAAAAAAAAAAACCCTAAAAGAGAGTAAACCCTAATCTATTAACCATGGCGGCCACCGGCCAGCCACCATTGGTGGTTGGTTCCCTACCTTTAATTAATCAACATCCACCTTTACCTTCTAACCCTTCCACTAGCGGAACAATTACCATTGATGAATCTGTAGTGAAAACCCTAAGATATGCTGAAGTTCTAAACCCTAATCATGCAACCATGCAGACGCCAATATGTGATGTTGAGCCAATTCAAATGAAGCCCGTGGAGATTGCTGATGGGATACATGTGATTAAATGGACGGAGGAAGAGGTTCTACGCATGAACAAAATTGAAAAGCTCTCGTATGGAGTGATAGGGAAATTTTCATATAATCTGCCTGATTTGGAGGACTTGAGAATCTAAATTCCTAAACAATGTGGCATCAAAGGAGATTATAGTATTGGTATTTTTAGGCATAGACATGTTCTTATGAGATTGGAGAACCTAGAAGACTTCATTACAATGACTTCAAAGGCTGTGCATTATGTTAAGTATGAGGATGGCTATTCTTACCAAATGTGTGCGTTAATTTATGATCCTGTGTTCAAAATTGATGAGGAGATGACTAAGGCCATAGCTTGGATCTCCTTTCCGTACTTGTTGTCTACTTATTATGTAAAGGAGGCTCTTTTCTCTTTAAATTCAGCAGTAGGTCAACCAACGCAGTTGGACATGGCAATTATGAACAAAACTAGACCTAGTTGTGCTAGGGTTAAAGTTTTAGTTAATCTTGTTGCTAATCTACCAGAGTTTGTAAGGATTGAAATCAAGGATGAGAAAGCTGAGACTAGTGGATGTTAAGATACAATATGATGTATTGCCAAAGTATTGTAAGAAATGCAAGCTTCAGGGTCATACTGAGATTAGTTGTAGGATTTTGCATCCAGAATTGAGGTTAGAGGCTGCTGAGACTTCTGCAAATGAGGTTGTGAATGATTCTAGTAAGAAGAAGGAGGAGGGGTGAAGAAGTTTGTTCCACAGGTGGTGAAACAACCTTCTACAGGTTGGAACTATAGGAAATACCCTACTAAATCTCTTGCTAGTGGATTGGTAGTGGGAAATCCTGGAACTTTTAATGTGGTTGCAGATAGAAGAAATATGGATATGAGTAATAAATCTGTCAATAATGAGGTTCATGTGGAAAACAAATTTGTTGCACTTGAGGTTGAAGAGGTGGTTGATAATGGAAAGGATGAGCCCTTAATATTTGATGATGCTAGTCCTAGTGCAACTAAGAATGTAGTTGATATTGCTGAAAGGGCAATCAGGGATAATAAGGATTCTAAAGGTGTGATTGATAATATGATCATGGAAATAAATTCTACTGCTGTGCAGGAAAATTTTGTATATATGGAAACTTGTGAGGAGATGTCTAATGTGATATGTAATGAAGAGTCTTCTGCAAGCAAGTTGGAAATAGTAAAACCTACTACTACTGTTCCTGAACTTAATGCTGAGGACCATATGGTGGACAATGTAGTGGATATTGTGGAAAATCTAGAGAAGGAGGATAAGTTGGTGTAACAACCCGTTTCATTGTTACGGTGAAATTCTAAGGAAGGCGACAACTATGGGACCTAACGATGTCTCCACTTTCTCACATCTTGGAAACCTTTCAAGCCAAAACAAGATTGTCATGCGCATCGCGTAAGCAATAGAAGTGCGAGCAAAGGAATAGGGCCAGACCGCTATAGCGGTCTCGTGGACGCTACAGCAGTGCCGCTGTGGCGGTATACCAACCGCCGTAGCGGTAAACACCTGGGACTGCTTGACTGCCATAGAGGCATTTTGGCCGCCCTGGCGGTACCACAAACCTACCGCTGGGGTTGTTTCGCACAGTGAATTCCATATATTTAAGTGACATTTTGGGAATTGACTTCATTTCTCAAAACCCTAGAGAGTCCAACCGCCTTTGGAGTAATTTTGAAGCCAAAAATGGTACTTCCTTGGGAAGGGTTATTTCCCTAACCTCTTCCAATTATTCTTCCAACATTGATTCTCATTAAGGATCCTTGTCTAGAGTCACAAATGGGAATATCAAATCTCTTAAGTTCCAATATAATAAACCCTTGTCCCTTTTGATATAAAGTCCTTGGAATATTTTCCCATGCACAACATCCTAACATGATTCCCAACCAAATCCTTCACCTACCCCATTAAAACACCTTTGGGTCTCTATTTTAGATCTTGGAAATGGATTTCTTGAAATAAGCCTAAAGTGCCAAAATGACAAAATTAGTAACTTGAGTAAGATCATAAATGTTCTAAATGAAGGTTGATATATCAACTAGCATTGTGATAGTGAGTTTTTAGGTAGGATAAAATTCCATATCTACCTTAGAAATTTCAAAATCCTCGGGAAAGACCCTATTTATGAATTCTACTCTTGTGTCTCATGGGTGTCTCCGGGATTTTCATATGAAATATGCGGTGGTGATTAATTGAGGCATCATTAGATGTTCTTGGCACCCGCTTGGCCATGAAGTAGGTTATGGCTTCCCTTCGGTAGACTCCGGTTAGTTTCTGTATTGTTATATAGAAGAAACGGAGAATGCATGCATAGGATTTGGAGATATGGGATGGAATCTTAGGATGGTACTGTTATGCGTGACATGTTTTTTTTGGCTTGTGGACTGTAGACTCCTTAGGTATTGATGTGAACTTGTCGATTATCGGTGGATTTATGTGACTTGGGAGTAGCAGACGAAATCTAGTTATGCTTATCGATGAGATTATTGTAGCGAATCTAAGTGCAAGTTGGAAATATAAAATGAATCACCATAGTGAATGATATCCAATTTAAATGGTAACGAGTGACTCGAATGTAGGGTGAGATTTTTATCCTAGGTAAATAGCCCTATTAGAAAAATGGTAATATCGTATGTTAAATAATTGACCTGATGTGTGTTGGGACTAGCCGCCCTATTAAATGTGTCGATTGTTTAATTGTGTTCGAGTATAGATGGTAGATAGGAGATTGTCGCTTGTTGTCCTGACTCGAATAGGATTGACATAACCGTTGTCAGTATGTGTACTATGATACATTATTAATATATGTTAGCATACCCACTGTTGGTAATATGATGTGGTATATTGTTGGCGTGCCCCATTGAGGTACTTGTGGTATTGAGCTTACTTGTTGATGATTGACATATGCATTGCACGCATTCTCTCATAGTATCATGCCTGGCCGATATCTTGTGATTATCCGGTATCGTTGATTGAGTGAAATTGATATTTGATAAACCCTTTAACTGAGTGATTGTGAAAAAGGCCGATTTCCAAAATCCATTCCGGAATCGTTGTTTATATGAAACTGATACTTGTTAAGCTCTTTTACTTGAGTTATTGTGAGGAGGCCGATGTCCGAGGTTCAATTCCGGAATCGTTGACTTATGAAACTGATATTTGAAAACTATGTTGAGTGATTGTGAAGAGGCCGATGTCTGATGGTTATATTCGGGCATCGTTGTGTATGGAAGTTCCCGATGCTACCTCGGATTCGATTGTAGTGAATGGGCTCTTTGGGTCCCTCAGAGTGGTGCCGGTGAGACTCCCCCTGTGAGCAATTAGTCGGGGTCTCGTCTGTCTGTTTGGAAAAGATCTGGAATGGGTGGCACTCAGACTTCGGGAGTCTCACTGGGTTGTGCTGCCGAGACATCAATATTTCTGTCCGGAGTACATGTGTGCATCTCATTTGCATAGCATGGCATGGCATCACATTCATACCATTATTGCATTGCATTGCATTATCACTTAAGTGAGATGTCGTGATGACTGTATTGTGACCATTGTGTTATTAATTCTATTGTGTTGATTATTGTCTGTTTAGATTTAATTAGACTTATCGTATGGGATTTATATGCTATAAATAGGTGATGATGAACAATAGGACTCGACTGTTGTGACTTATTTGGATAACTTGTGCCTGTTAACCAAACCTAAAACTAGTAGTGTATTGTGCTAAGCGAGGTATGACATGAAGGTGTCGTAAAAATGAGTTCACTCCTAAATCACAGATGAGCGACCTGGGAATGGTAAAGATGTTGAGAATCTATATATGTGTTTAGCCGACTTATAACTTATGATAGATTAGTTGTGACTTAAGTTAGATTGAAGTTGTGCTCTAATATTGCGGGATATGTGACTTGGTTTAGTGATTATCACCATTATTCGTGAATTCTTTACCAATATGTGTTACTAACCATTGTCGGGCTATGATACTTACTCAGTACGTGTGGTTGTACTGATATTGCACCTGCTACACTCTTTTTGGGGTGTAGATTATTTCAGGTGATTGATCGAAATTATGCGGTGCTTGTCTGGAAGGCCTCTTCCCATTTCATTCAGAGATTGGAGGTTGAGTCTTATTATATGTTATCACTGTGAAATTTACTTAGTCGCTCCTGTATTAGTCTAGACCAGATCATGGGAATTTTTATCGAGTCTATAAAAACGTATTGCCAAATTATGTAACATTCGAGTTTGTATTTATAATATGAAATTCCGCTGTTTTCCTAATTCCCAAGAGCTTTGAAAGAAAATTTATGTGATTGAAGCATTGTATAAACGA
This sequence comes from Lycium barbarum, assembly GCF_019175385.1. NCBI lineage: Eukaryota > Viridiplantae > Streptophyta > Magnoliopsida > Solanales > Solanaceae > Lycium > Lycium barbarum. The sequence continues at coordinate 66,167,611 of NC_083341.1, forward strand.
GAGGGTTTGACTACCAATGTCACGACCCAACCCCGTAGGCCGCGACTCGTGCCCGAACAGGACTCCTTACGTACCCGATAATCCCAAACCAACTTGTGAACTAAATACACATATATAAAAGCCAAACGGAATCGCAAACTATCGTACATAAGCAGATGTAGCGCACGAAAGCCGATAAGGCCGTCACAAAATACATATTCCCAGAACATATATACACAACCCACATATGTGTCCACAGACCTCTACGAACAATAATAACAGAAACATAAGACGGGACAGGGCCCCGTCATACCCCTGAATAAGCATATACATATGTGATAGAAAAGTCTATACCAAAATGTGGCTCCGGACAAAGGAGCACCCCAAAACAGCAGAGCAGATATCCTAAGCGGGCGGATCTCGGAAGCGGGTATCTGTACCTGCGCGGCATGAAACGCAGCCCCCCGAAGAAAGGGGGTCAGTACGGAATATATACTGAGTATGTAAAGCATGGAGTACAGTAAACAAGATCATAACCGGCATAGAAAGTACAGAAAATGAGTGCAAAGTCCAAAATATCAAAATACACACTTACAAAAAATAAATAATGCATGCAGAAACATATGCCAAATCCGGCCCCAATACGGGACTCGGTGAACAGAACGTGGCGCCACCCCGCAACTGGCGCCATAACACATCATACTTCGGAGTAGGGAATAGCTCCGTAACATATCATAACATATCAGATGGCCATATCATATCATATCATATTACCAAAATCAGAACATAGATGTACATGACACATCATACTCCGGACCCATGTACATGTCATACCTGCCCCTTACATCGAGGCACGGCGAACAATGCAGTAGAATACGCTTGATAACAAATCCTGGCCCGGGCTCAGTGGGGGAAACATTGAGGCATCCACGAACGGAGTAGTGAGAAACTAAATGCAATAAAAATATCATATATTCCCAGAGACTCAATGAGGCATATCGAATGACAAATCGAAATGATGAAATCAGACAGAATCATAGTAAGCATATTTCGGATGTCATAACGGGTTGCGGAGGCATAATCTTTCTGAGATCGTTTCCAAGTTCCAAAACAGTTTATAGGAATTAATAGGATATTTAAAACCATTTTTTATTTAATAGCTAGAGGAGTAGTTAAAACATTTCATTTTATATTACTTGAAAATAAGACAATAGTACCATAAAGGACAAAGCGGGAATAGTGGGGCCCGCCTCTGGTCAACCGAGGTGGCGGACACAAATTATGTATAATAAACTTTATGGAGTCGCTTATGAGGGTTTTAAGGTAATCGGACTTTATTTACACAAGTTCTAGGTATTTAGACAACTTTCCTAACCATTTACAACAGAATTAGTTCAATCCCACTAAATGGAAAAAGGGCAAATTTAGACGCGGATTCCGGAGAGTAGAGTAGTCCCCGAGGTCCATATTCAAACCTAATACATCTAGGACATGCCAAGAGAAGAAAAGGTGGAGCTTTACATACCTTTCTTGCCTTTTGCGCTCGCCAAACCTCAAATCCCGTTTCGTCCAAAACCTACAAATGGTCACATTTACCAAATGTTACTATAAGACTTTTGGCATCCCATCTTGAATTAGTACTTGTCTACCGAAATTTCGGCAGCACCTCCCCTATAAATACGACACCCCGAGAATTCAACTCGGCCAAAACAATCAACAACAACCCAATAACAACATCAACAACAACAACAATCATTATATAACACAATATAGCATAACTAGTCCTCTTTCCAACATAGTGTCATAACCTTCATTCCGACTTCCCATTTCCAAACCAAACTTAATGTTTTCATATTCATGACTAATCAAGATCATTACAATATAATTCGGAAGCATTTCATATCCCTTCTACAAAATATTCACGAAATATACAAAATATACCAACTTTCCACCGAAGCCATAATTCATTCAAAACTTCTAATCTTCTACATTCCATTTCTATGCCAACTTAGACCATTTTGCCTACATTTGCATTGCAAGGATCTTAACAACACAACTAGCATATTAAACAACATTAATTCATTTCCATTTCAATTTCCATATCTACACGGCTAACACCTACATTTCCAACTTCAACCAAATTCATTCAACTTTCACTTCCAATATAAATTCCATCATAACCACAACTAGAATACAACATAAAATTCAACTCATCACACTTATACATTAACACACACACACGGCCACACATACATATGCACACCCACTTTGCAAACTTCCATATTTCCATAGTTTCTACTCATTTCCATATACTACAACACAAACAAACCTTCATAACATATAAAAGAGGATGAAATCTTACCTTTTTCTCTTAACTTCCCACTTAACTAGAATCTTGAACTTGCCACAAAGGATGGTTTTCTTGCTCCAACGATTACACCACGTTAACGGGGACCCTTGAATTAGTGGGAATACTATGAGAAACAAATTTTTGGGGCAAGATTTTTGGTCTTGTTTTTCTCTCCCTCTTGGCCGAAACCCTCTCTATCTCTTTGCTCTTGTTTCTTTCTTTTCTCCTTAGGTTATTTCTTGAAGCTTCTAAATGAGTATGACTCATATATACCCCTTTAAATAATTATCACATGGAAATTAATTAAAATCAAATGGGCTTGGCCATGTTGGCCGGCCACCCCATCTCTTTTGGGCCTCAATTTCTCTTATTTATTTGAGCCCAATAATTCATGGACCTTATTTGCAATTCCTGAAACTAATTTCCAAAATTTTAGTTTTGCCGTTGGCCTTCCTCCGTATTTCCACACCAATATTTCTCATGAAGAACACACATATATAAATTCAGATCAACACATGACCTTGTTTCTTACAAATCATAATTATTTCGAATTTTCCGAATATGCGAAAGTACGGGGCGTAACAACCAAGGTGGGAAGGTAGGTGTCCGAACAAGCCCAAAATGGGTCGTGACTAGTTGGTATCAGAGTCTAGGTTACTGGTCTACTAGGTACAAGAGCAATACCTAGTAGAGTCTCGTGGAATGGTCCGTAAACGTCCGTACCTGTCCATGGGAGGCTATAGGGCATCTAGGAAAACTTCCCTTCTTTCTTTCAAATTGTGCTACTTCGATCGAATTGGTATCTCGGTGAACTCAATTGGTAACTAGATGATTCCAACTGGTATCTACGCGCAAAGAGTAAGTCATAATTCAGATATTAGATATAGGTGCGTCGTAAGAGGTGAGTTAGATTCCGGATGCCAGAGGAATTTGGCATACCGCTGTTGATATACCGCCCTAGCAGCCAGACCACCGCTGCAGCGGCGGCGCCACAACCGCTGAAGCGGTGATCCACCTTCCCAAAGGGACCTCTCCTGCGGCCCCCTTGCCTCCAAGGCGGTAGCGGAACTGCTGGAATCAGAGGCCTGCACTTACCTATTCTCAGTCTATTTCCCTGTTAACCCTCAGCAGATCAGACAAAAACAGTAGTACGACCAAACAACAAGTTGTATAAAATAAATAAGCATACAAGGTCAAGAAACAACCAAGTCACTACCATAAAACCAGCTACCATTACTAAAAGCAAGAAAACTAAATAGTCCAACTTCCAAATAAGTATCCAGGCAATGGCCATAAACCAAAACAAAATTATCCGAAAATAAAAGTGCAAACCAACAAAAGATTGTCAAGAAATAAAGGCCCTACAGGGGCAACCAAGCATAAAATAGAGGGAAATCTCTAGGCTGTCCGCATGCTAGTCGTGCCCTCATCATCAGAGCTGCCACCACCGGCACCACCTAACCCGCGCTGACTGCCACCTTCACGGAGGCCACTCTCGAAGGAGTACTGATCAGAGTCATCATCATCCTCTACTGGAAGCAGATCATTGGGGTACATCTTACCCCACATCCCCTTAGCGACCCTCCAAGATCTGATTCTAAGCTTGTCGCGCGACTTGTTCTTCATCCTCTCCCTATCAAAGTCGGTGCGAAGCTCACCATGATTTTTAGCCAGAGTGGTGTAGGCAGTCTGGAGTCCGGTGATGGACTCACCCATCTGCGTCTGAGTGTCAAAATACCCCTTCATCTCCTGCTGAGTGGGGTAGCTGGCAGCAACATCCACTGAACTGGAATTGCTAGAAGGCATAGGCATCCCCCGGAGTAAAGTGTCAATGTCATCAAAGCGCGTCTCTATGCACTCAAAGGGGCCCTGTGCATGAGGAGCCTCAGTCCCAGTATCATCCCCCTCACTAGCGTCAGCCCCAGCTCCACTTTCTCCTTCGCCCGCATCACCCTCTTTTCTCCTCTTCCGGCTGAGAATTGCGGATCCATAACCCTTCGCCTTCAACGGATGGTAAGGAGGCTCAGGCTGGACCCAATCGTCATGGTCCTCCTCTGGAACCTTAGGCTTCTGGCACAAAAAGGTGATTAAGGAAGGGCACATTAAGCTTCTTCCGCATACCTCCACAAACTCCTTCCACTCTGCGATGACTTGCGCCCCCACATTTACAGGAATGTCAGCAAGAACGCAAGCAATAACAAGGGCACGGGATAGGAGACATCATGGGTGTTTGAGGAAGGGCGGACCCGGCAGCTAACAATCTATAACCACCTCCTAGACTCAGCAGTAAAGCGGTCACTATATATCGCTCCTCTACCACGAGTCCAGGGAACCCTTGGTATGTCACTTGCCTCCACCAACTGGGTGGCCAACCACATCAGATCTTTCTCCGCCGCCTTCTCCAAATAAGGCTCTTTGGGATGATCATCTAGCTTGTAAATCCGATTGATAGCCTTGGCCCCCACTTTCATGGGCGTTCCCCTTATTATGATCACCGGGCTAGAAACATCCCAGTCAACCGAAGGCAGCATGAAATAGAACTCCTTAACCCAGGACACATTGCAATCTCCCGGGTTTCAAACCAAGCGAGTCCACTTGGTCTCCACCAACCTATTCCAGAAATTTGGAGCCCGTCTCTCCACATTTGCCATGTCAAAACCTCACTCCAACAATAATAGGATAGACCTCTGTTCCAAGTGTAGCCGTTTACTCTGTCGAGTGGGAAGATTTTCATAAGCACGCACTTTTCTGTTTTGGGGCACCGCCCCTTGGATTTGAGGTACTTGTTCCCGTGTTCAGCCATTATACCTGCGAGGGATTTAGAAACGTGTCAATCTGTAGCCTTATCAGTTACATGTCAATTCTAGCAAGAATCAAAGCGAAAATTGAGTAAAAGAGTGCCAAGTCGCAGACTGCACAGATGCAGAATCTGCGACAACCGCCACAGCGGCCTGCATACCGCTATGGCGGAAATGAAACCGCCACAACGATCAATAATATTTTGGGGTGAGCCGCCATAGCGGCAAGATGAGTTCCACGGCGGTGCCGCTGTAGCGGCCAGTGTACCGCTGCAGCGGTATCACCTTACCCGAACAGCTAACCAAAATTCCCGAATTTCAAGTTACCCTAGTTGGATTAAAAATGTGTTTTGATGCACGGATCGGGGCGAAAACTAGTATGCATGAAGTTTAAAACCCATTTGGGTGCCATTCTAACAATAAACTAGCCAACAATTCTTGATAAACCCTAGAATCTATTTCAAGAGTTTTTCTTTACTATGCTCAAGTTTTGCGCCTCAAATATGTGTTATAATCACGCTAAGTGCAAAGGGAAGATTATCCTAACGATTAACAAGTTCAGATTACCCCAAAAATTCATCCAAATTTTATAGTTACCTAAGGATCAGAAAACCCAACTTATGTTACCAAAATCTAACCCTTAAGTTATTATGCAATCTGTAGTGTTGATGGATTAACAATGGAGGAAAGAGGGAGTACGAAATTTACATGATCTTGTATTGCAATAGTAGGGGGGGGGGGGGGGGTGGATTCCTTTTGTTGGCTTTATTTGTTTCTCTCCTTCTTCTCTTTCTTTCCCTCTTACGGGTACGAAAAAGTGAGTGATTGGGGAGGCTAAATTGTGTTAAGTAGGAAGAGGGGATGGTTGCTAGAGTTATGGTGTGATTAGGAGTGAAATGGGAGTATGAGTTTTGAGGAATATAGAGAGGTTTTCGAAGTAGGGTGGTGAAATAATGAAGAGGAAAAGGGACTGCAGTCCCTTAATGTTCTGCAGCAGAACCGCGAAGCCGCTACAGCGGTTACGCCGCAGCGGTAGAGGGACCGCTATAGCGGTACCCTCGGTTAGTGCACATACCGCTGCGGCGGCCAAGTATGGCGCCATGGCTGTACCGTCCGGGCGGAAACAAAGCCGCTACGATGGTATTCTACTTCGTCAGCGAATTTCGTGGTACGTTAGGGTATACTCAATCTTTACATCACACATTGGACCTCTCTCAAGTCACCCGACATTTAATTACCTTTCCATGAGGACGCGACAATTCCATCAAATTACGTAAGACACAAGGAGTTTCCCGACTATGCTATCTGGCCTATCCCTTTCGGTCGGACTCGAGTACACAAAGTTGAGATAATATGAGTAAGTCCTGACCATTAGACGTATCACCTTTGGCATGGGTTCGCTCCCTTACCGTTCGGGGACGAACGGTTATTCAATTGACATCTAATGTAATGACCCGTTTCGTCGTTACAGTGAAATTCTAAGGAAGGCGACAACTATGGGGCCAAACAATGTCTCCTCCTTCTCACATCTTGGAAACCTTTCAAGCCAAAAAAAGATCGTCATGCACATCACGTAAGCAATAGAAGTGTGAGCAAAGAAATAGGGCCAGACCGCTATAGCGGTCTTGTGGACGCTACAGCGGTGCCGCTGTGCTGGTATAGCAACCGCCGTAGCGGTAAATGCCTGCGACAGCTTGATTGCCATAGCAGCATTTTGGCCGCCCTGGCGGTACCGCTGCAGCGGTAAACCTACCGCTGGGGAGGTTTCGTACAGTGAATTTCACATATTTAAGTGACATTTCGGGAATTGACTTCATTTCTCAAAACCCTAGAGAGTCCAGCCGCCTTTGGAGTAATTTTGAAGCCAAAAATGGTACTTCCTTGGGAAGGGTTATTTCCCTAACCTCTTCAAATCATTCTCCCAACATTGATTCTCATTAAGGATCCTTGTCTACAGTCACAAATGGGAATCTCAAATCTCTTAAGTTCCAATATAATGAACCCTTGTTCCTTTTGATATAAAGTCCTTGGAATATTTTCCTATGCACATCATCCTAACATGATTCCCATCCAAATCCTTCACCTACCCCATGAAAATACCTTTGGCTCTCTATTTTAGATCTTGGAAATGGGTTGCTTGAAATAAGCCTAAATTAGCAAAATTACAAAATTAGTAACTTGAGTAAGATAATAAATGTTATAAATGAAGGTTGATCTATCAACTAGCGTTGTGGTAGTGAGATTTTAGGTAGGATAAAATTCCATATCTACCTTAGCAATTTCAAAGTCCTTGGGAAAGACCCTATTGATGAATTCTACTCTTGGGTCTCATGGTTGTCTCCGGACTTTTCATATGAAATACGTGGTGGTGATTAATTGAGGCATCATTGGATGTTCGTGGAACCCGCTTGACCATGAGGTAGGTTATGGCTTCCCTTCGGTAGACTCCGATTAGTTTCTGTATTGTTATATAGAAGAAACGGAGACTGCATGCATAGGATTTGGAGATATGGGATGGAATCTTAGGATGGTATTGTTATGTGTGACTTTTTTGTTTGGGCTCATGGCCGGTAGACTTGTTAGGTATTGATGTGACCTTGTTGATTATCGGTGGATTGATATGACTTGGGAGTAGCGGACGAAATCTAGTTATGCCAATCGATAAGATTGTTGTAGCGAATCTAAGTGCTAGTTGGAAATATAAAATGAATCACGATAGTAAATGATATCCAATTTAAATGGTAACGAGTGACTTGAATGTAGGGTAAGATTTTTATCCTAAGTAAATAGGCCTATTAGAAAAATGATAATATCGTAACGAATTGTTACATTTGCAGTTATGCCTCCAAAAAAGGCGACAGCGGCCCAAAAGGCCAAGGCAGCGGCCGCGGGAGAGACTAGCCGGGCCCAGAGGGTTACCAGGGCCCATGCACATATTGCTCCTGATATTTTGCCCCCGGAAGAGGGCTCTTCCACACCGCCACACGTAGAGGAGATTGGAGCAGCAGCAGCAGCAGGTCGAGGGGCGGCTCCACCGCCAGCTCCCGAGATTCCAGTACCTGAGCCTCCAGCTCCACGGCTAGGGATTGAGGATCAGACTATGAGAGAGGCAGTCCAGCTATTGACCAGACTTGTGGCGGGACAGGTTCAGGGGCACGGATTGGGAGGTGACCGAGCATATAGGTGTGACAGTTCGAGAGCTCGTGAGTTCTTGACTTGTGGCCCTCCAGAGTTCTTCGGGACAAAGCCCGAGGAGGATCCTGAGGAGTTTATCAGGAAGATGCGGCGCACCTTACAGTTGATTAATGCTTCCGCGACAGAGTCAGTAACGTTGGCTTCGTACCGGTTGTATGATGTAGCGGCTAATTGGTACGAGTCATGGGAGTTATCCAGAGGTGACGGTGCTCCCCCAGCAGTTTGGGATGATTTTTCTCAGGCTTTTCTTAGCCATTTTCTGCCTCCGGAGTTAGGGCGGGCCGAGGCTGACAGATTCTTATTGCTGAGACAGAGGGGTCGCAGTGTTCGAGAGTACAGTATAGAGTTCGACTCATTGGCCCGATACGCACCTGCTGTGGTAGCTACTATGGCTGACAGGATGCACAGGTATATTATGGGGCTGGATCGGTATTTTGTCGACAGTTGCTTGGTATTGGCCGCTCAGCCCGATATGGATATTGCCCGGATTCAGGCGCACGCCCAGGGTCATCATCTTCGTCAGTGGCTATGCGCCCTACAGGGCCGGGTACATCAGCACCGGCGGGTCGCGGCAGAGGCCGTGGTGGAGATTCTGGTACTGGCGGTCCTTCGAACCACATTTATGCTTTGTCCAGCCGCCAGGACCAGGAGGCATCGCCTAATGTCGTCACAGGTACATTATTGGTCTTCTCTCGGTCTGTGTATGCATTGATTGATCCAGGTTCGACTTTGTCATATATTTCGCCCCTTGTTGCTAGAGAAATTGGTATAACGTCTGAACCTATAGAGCCATTTGAGGTAGCCATACCGATTGGGGACTTTATTGTAGCAAAACAGGTATATAAAGACTGTTCTGTAATTGTATGTGGCCGTGACACTAAGGCAGATCTGGTGGAATTAGATATGATTGAATTTGATGTTATTATGGGAATGGACTGGCTAGCCTCCTGTTATGCCAATGTTGACTGCCAAAATAAGGTAGTTCATTTCCAGTTTCCTGGGGAGCCAGTTATAGAGTGAGCCGGTAATACAGCATCGCCGAAAGGTAAGTTTATTTCATACCTTAAGGCGAAGAAAATGATCAGAAAAGGTTATTTTTATCATCTGGTTCGGGTACAAGACTTGACAGCAGAAACGCTGACTCTTCAGTCAGTTCCCGTGGTTAATGAATTTCCAGATGTGTTCCCAGATGAGCTTCCAGGCCTTCCTCCAGAGCGGGAGATATATTTTACTATTGATTTGCTTCCAGATACTCAGCCGATATCTATTCCCCCGTACAGAATGGCACCGGTAGAATTGAAAGAACTGAAAGAGCAGTTGAAGGATTTGTTAGAAAAAGGCTTCATCAGACCCAGTACTTCGCCTTGGGGAGCTCCGGTATTATTTGTGCGTAAGAAAGACGGGTCGCTGCGTATGTGTATTGACTATCGGCAGCTGAATAAGGTAACCATAAAGAATAAATACCCCCTCCCCAGAATTGATGATTTGTTTGATCAGTTGCAGGGCGCCAAATATTTTTCGAAGATAGATCTTCGGTCAGGCTATCACCAGGTACGGGTACGAGAGGCTGATATTCCTAAGACAGCGTTCCGGACCAGATATGGGCATTATGAATTCAGAGTTATGTCTTTTGGGCTGACTAATGCTCCTGCGGTATTCATAGATTTAATGAACCGGGTATTCAGGCCATTCTTAGACATGTTCGTAATTGTATTTATCGATAATATTCTGGTTTATTCTCGGTCCGAGGCAGAGCACGCAGATCATCTGAGAGCGGTACTTGGGGTACTTCGGCATCAGAAATTATATGCAAAATTTTCTAAATGTGAATTCTGGCTGGCTTCAGTGGCATTCTTGGGACATATTATTGCAGCTGATGGTGTCCGGGTGGACACACAGAAGATTGAAGCCGTGAAGAATTGGCCTAGACCCACGACGCCCACAGAGGTACGTAGTTTTCTGGGATTAGCAGGCTATTACAGAAGATTTGTGGAAAAGTTTGCTTCGATTTTAGCGGCTTTGACAAGGCTAACTCAGAAGGGAGCCAAGTTCCAGTGGACTAATGCTTGTGAACGAAGCTTCCAGTTGCTGAAAGAGAAGCTGACTACAGCCCCAGTTCTGACTCTTCCAGAGGGACCCGATGGAGATGTTATTTATTGTGACACTTCTGGCATAGGATTGGGCTGTGTATTGATGCAGCACGGCAGAGTTATAGCTTATGCTTCCCGACAGCTCAAAAAGCATGAAAGGAATTATCCTACCCACGATCTGGAGCTTGCAGCGGTGATTCATGCTCTGAAGATATTGAGACATTATTTATATGGCGTGCATGTTGATATCTATACAGATCATAAGAGTCTCCAGTATATTTTCAAGCAGAAAGAGCTTAATTTGCGGCAGCGGAGGTGGCTGGAGCTCCTGAAAGACTATGATGTGGATATTCTGTATCATCCGGGCAAGGCTAATGTTGTTGCAGATGCGCTTAGCCGGAAATCTATGGGCAGCTTGGCAGATTTACAGCCAGACCGGAAGGAGCTAGTACGTGATATTCACCAGTTGGCTAATCTTGGGGTTCGTCTGGCCGATTCTGGCGGTACACGGATTTCTGTCCGAGGGGTTTCTGAATCATCTATTAAGGAAGATATCAAACGGCATCAATATGAAGATCCTGTTTTAGCTCGATACAGAGACACTGCCCATGAAAAGGAGAAGACTCCGTTCGAGTTTACACCAGACGGAACCTTACTATACAGAGGCAGGTTGTGTGTACCTGATATTGCAGGGCTTCGGCAGCAGGTTATGGGCGAGGCACATTATGCTCGCTATTCTGTTCATCCTGGGTCTACGAAGATGTACCATGATCTTAGATTCCTATACTGGTGGGATGGCATGAAATGGGATATCGCAGAGTTCGTCGCCCAGTGTCCCAATTGTCAGCAGGTCAAGATTGAACATCAGAAACTGGGTGGACTGTTGCAGGAAATGGAAATTCCGACGTGGAAGTGGGAGATCATTAATATGGACTTCATTACAGGTTTGCCTCGCACTCCACGAAAGTATGATTCCATCTGGGTTATTGTTGATAGGCTGACAAAATCAGCCCATTTTCTCCCCATCAGAACTACTTATTCTGCTGAGGATTATGCCTGGATTTATATTAAAGAAATTGTGCGACTACATGGAGTTCCTATATCTATTATTACTGACAGAGGTGCCCAGTTCACGGCGAACTTCTGGAGATCTTTTCAGGAGGGATTAGGGACTCAGGTGAGTCTGAGCACAGCATTCCATCCTCAGAGCGACGGACAGGCCGAACGCACTATACAGACACTTGAAGATATGTTGCGGGCCTGTGTTATTGATTTCAGAGGTAGCTGGGAGGATCACTTGCCATTGATTGAATTTGCGTATAATAACAGCTACCATTCCAGCATCCAGATGGCTCCGTACGAGGCTTTATATGGTAGGAAATGCAGGTCACCTATCAGCTGGTTTGATATTGGCGAGACAGAGTTAATTGGGCCAGATATGATCCAGCAGGCCGTTGATAAGGTGAAACTTATCCGAGATCGACTGTTAGCAGCCCAGAGTCGACAGAAGTCATACGCCGATAAACGGCGTCGACCGTTGGAATTCCAGGTAGGCGATTGGGTATTCCTGAAGGTATCGCCTATGAAAGGCGTGATGCGGTTCGGCAGGAAGGGTAAGCTCAGTCCGCGTTATATTGGGCCTTATCAGATTATTAGAAAAATTGGAAATGTCGCCTATGAGTTAGATCTGCCATCAGATTTGGAAGCGGTACATCCGGTATTCCATGTATCTATGCTCCGCAAATGCATTGGTGATCCCTCCAAAATATTCCCTGCGGATGATATTCAGGTGACAGAGCAGTTATCTTATGAGGAGCAGCCCGTAGCTATCTTGGACCGCCAGGTAAGGAAGCTCCGGAACAAAGATGTAGCCTCTGTTAAGGTGCTGTGGCGGAACAACAATAGGGAAGAAATGACCTGGGAGGCCAAAGAGGAGATGAAGAAGAAATATCCAAATCTGTTCCCTATGCCCACAGGTAATCTCGAATCTTTATTTAATTCCATTCCAATAACGAATGTGCTGTCTATAAACAGAAACTCCCCCGAAGTATTTTCAGACCCTATAAGATTAATTTAACATTCGAGGACGAATGTTCTAAAGGGGGGGAGGATGTTATATCCCGTGTTTTCGCACATTTGGAAAATTAGAAATAATCTTGACTTGTATGAAATAAAGTCATAATTGATTATATTTAGCACATGAGTTGTTTGCGAAAGAATATTAATGTGGAAGTGTCGAGGGAGACTAAGGGCAACTTTGGAATTTTGGAAATTATTTTCGGGAATTACAAAACAAGAATTATAACTAAATGGGCTCAAAAGAATAAGACACAAAATTGAGGCCCAAAGCCAAGGGTGGCCGGCCATTTATGGGGGTCCAAGCCCATGGGAATTAATTAAATTCCCATGTGGTTAATTGACTTATATAGTAGAAGGTTCAAGAGAAAAATAAAGAGAAAGAACAAAAGGAGAGAAATAAGAAAACAAGAGAGAGCAAGAAGAGGGGTTTCGGGTTTGACTAGGGGAGAGCAACCCTCAAAAATCTTCCTCCAAAAATTAATTTCTTGTTGAAATCCTACTAATTCAAGGTCCCTTTTCAACTTGGTGTAGTTGTCTTGGAGGAAGAAGAATTTGGTTCCTCAATTTGATCACTTGTTCAAGTAAAGAAGACTAGAGGATAAGGTAAGAATTCCTCCCTTATTTTTGTGTTGTGATGTTTTGTTTGTGTTGTAGTATGTGGGAATGAGTTGATGGTATGGAAAAATGGAAGTTTTCAAAGTGGGTTTGGAATATGGTGTGTAGCCGTGAGGGTATATGTGTTGTATCCCTATAATGTGTTGCATTTAGGTTATATTCTAGTTGTGGTTGTGGTGAAATGCATGTTGGAAATGAAAATTGAATGAATTGGATAGAAGTTGGTAGTGGGGTGTTTGGCCGTGTGGTATGGGGTGTGTGGAATGGAAATGGATTAAGTTTGTCTAGTGTGTTAATTGTGTTATTGTGATTCTTGCAATGTAAATGAAAGTAAAATGATATGAGTTTGCTTTGAAATGGAATGTAGGAACTTATGTCGCTTAAGTATGATTTTACGACATTATGAAAATGAAGTTATTAGGTTGAAAATTATGATGAGTATTGATGAATTTGGAAGTTGGAAACATGTTATGAATATGTATGCCAAAGATTAGAAGTTTTGAATGAGTTCTGACTTTGGCGGAAAATTTGTATATTATGTATATCGTGTGTATAATTTAAGGAAACGATATGAAATACTTCTAAACTATGTTGTGATGATTTATATTGATAATGGATGTGAAACCCTTGAGATTGGTTTGGAAATTGAAGTTGAAATGAAGGTTATGGCATTATGTCGGCAAGTAGAACTAGTTGTGTCATATTGTGTTTCTAATGTTTGTTGTTGATGTTGATGTTGTTGTTTGGGTTGTTGTTGATGGGTATGAGCCGAGTTGAATTCTCGGGGGTGTTATATGTATAGGGGAAGTGCTGCCGAAATTTCGGTAGACAAATATGAGTTGAATCGAATTCGTAGCATCTATAACTTACAATTGGTAAATGTGACCATTTGCAGATTTTCGACGAAACGAGGAGTGAGCTTGGATAGGCGTGCAAAGCTCAAAAGGTATGTAAAGCTACCCCGATCCTTCTTTTGGCATGCCTAAGTGTATTAGAATCGGATTCGGGCCTCGAAAGACTTTCTGCCCATCGGAATCCGCAATTGAAAATCTCGCTTTTTCCTTCAGTAAGATTGAGCTCTTTTGGTTTGTATTCTTGATAATCATGCAAACCTTCCCTAAACTACTTGGAAAGCTATAGAACGTCCGTAGAACCTTTGTAGGTGACCCACCATAAGCTTAAGATATGTAATTTAAGCCCACCGCCTTGCTTGTCCTGAGGTGGGCCCGCTATTCCCGATTTTGCCCTTATTGTACTCTAGTCTTACTTTCGAGCGATTTTTGAAAGAAATCTTTTGACTACCATTCTAATTACTTAACAAACATTGTTTTAAATATTCCATTAAGTCTGATAAAATGTTTTGACACTCGGAACGACTTCAGAAAGGTTATACTCTGTAATTCACTATGATATCCGAAACTCATTTATTAAGATCCCTTCCGACTTCATTGGATTGGTTTGTTTTTGATATGCCTCATCGAGTCTATGCAAACATTTATGATATTTTAGCTGCATTAGTCTCTCACTACTCCATTCGTGGATGCCCCAATGTTTCCCACACTGAGCCCGGGCCAGGATATGTTGTCAAGCGTGATCCTTTGCATTGTTCGCCGTGCCTCGATGTGAGGGGGCAGGTATACGCGTACATGGGTTTGTGGAGTATGCTGTGCCATGTACGCTTGTTCTGATATGATTTGCTATGGCCATCTGATATGATATATTATGTGCCGGGGTTATGCCCCCATTCTGATTCTTCTGTGTTGTGGCACCAGCGTCGGGAGGGTGGCCACGTTCTGTCTGCCGAGTCCCTTGGCAGGGGCCGGATTTGACATGACATATGTTTCTGTACACACTCTGCATGTTTTGAAAATATGTATTTGATACTTTGGATTTTCTGCTCACTTTCTGTACGTTCTGTACCAGTTATGATTTTGTTTCTGTAATTCAGGCTTTACATATTCAGTACATATTTCGTACTGACCCCCTTTCCTTGGGGGTTGCGTTTTCATGCCGCGCAGGTACCGACGACAGGTTTGCCGATCCGTCTGTCTAGGATATCTTTTCTGCCATTTGGAGCGCTCTTTTATTCAAAGCCATCTTTTGGTACAGTCTACCACTTCTATATATGTATATTCTCGTTCATGGGTACGGCGGGGCCCTGTCCCGCCATATGACTCTGTTGGTCTGTTTAGAGGTCTGTAGACATGTTTGTGGGTTGGGGTCTTTCTGTACAGATGTGTGTATATGTTGTGTTTGGGCGATCCCATTCGCCGCGGCGGCCGGTCCGCATATATTTAAATGTTGCTCTGTTGGTCCTGTGTGGCCTTTATTGGTATTTTTTGCGTGCAGGGTATTTGGGATAGTCCGTAAAACAAAGGAGACTCTGCCGAAATTTTTCTGGAAATTAGCTAAATTTGAAATAAAGCCTTGTCGGCTTCTGCTATATACTGGAATGCGTTTGAGTGCCCAGATCGGGCACTAGTCACGGCCTACGGGGTTGGGTCGTGACACTAACAAAGCTAATCGGGAGGTAGTACATCAATGAAATGGGATGAGGATAAGGAATACCGAGATTTAATTATAATGGAAATAGAAGGATGTATTGGAAATATTCATGAGTATAGACTAGCCTTGGCGGCAGGAAGGAGAAGAAAGAAGAGGGTATATTTGCAATGAATTCATGATACGAACAAAAAGTGGCAGAACACTGGAAGAACTACAACGCATAGGTGGGATGCAAATAAGTAGTCAAGGAAAATTTCGGATAAGTGAGCTAAGTGAATAAAAGGATTGATAGTGGAAGGGGAAGAGTGTAGCATGAGTGTAGCATATTAACTCTCAATGATATATTGTTGACGTAAAGTGAAACCGGAAACATAGAGTAATTAGAATTTCAGTGATAATAGTTGTAGAAGAAGACGAGGGATAAAAGAGTAAAGTGTGACCAATCGTTCCGTAAAATGTGTTGATGCATTCCAATGTTCCCATTAACCCGTTGATTTGGGAAATGTTCAGTCATAAAAGGTAGAAGTAGAAAGGCCTTAAAGAAGGTAGCGAGAATGGATCTGTAATGCATAAGCGCTTCGTTCAAATGCAAAGCCCTCGATTAGCAGAACGGAAAATAAGTCAAGCTATACGATGAAAGAATTCCGGTATTATAAGAGACCAAAAGAGTCGAAGGATCGTTAGGGTAGACCAATGACTACTGATACTCGGGAGTTACTAGTGTATAAGAACACCATTAAAAAGGGGGGAAGGACAGATCTAGTCCTGAAACGAGGTATGGCATTGTCAAAAGTCCAAGGAAAGAAAGATGTTAGCTTAAGGAGGCCAAAATTCGGGACGTAGTGGCATACCAAGAATGCATTAAGAGGGAGCAGGAACGAATTAAAGATAACCATACCACAAAGCAGGTATGAAAAGGAATTAAAATGGATCAAGAGAATACTTCATGCGGACGTGAGACATGATATTTCTAGACCAGGGAAATTTGTGCTGCACCTAAATAGGCGGCGGCATATCCTAAAGAGTAATAAAGAGAGTAAGAAAGCTCTGCAAGCTAACTACAAAGAGAATGATGAAATGGATGATGAGTACAAAGGACACTTTGGGTTACAACGGAAGAAAATCTTGATATTAAAGGAAAAATATTAGAATCTTAACAAAGGGAGTAATGATAAGCGGCGTGGCGATCTCTAAAGAGAGGAAGAACGATGTGGGTGCAGATAGAAAGGCAACATCATCAATAGAAGTTAGAAAGAATATCACGGGTCACTAACCATACTGAGCATAAGGGTATGTATTATAGAATTATATGAACCATCAGCGTAAGGTTATGCCCCACAGATGGGAATGGACACATCGGAAAGCCAACAAGGAATGACAGCTAACAAAGTGATCACTGGAATAAGGAAGTCAAGGGTAAGTATACCATACCGATGTTGGAAAGAAGCTGTGGTAAAGTGAGAATTGCCCTAACCTTATAATTATATATTATATTGCAAGATTTGAGGCAAAGGAAGTAAAGGGAGAGTTTGACAAGAACTCGAAGATATTGTGAGCTATAGACCAGTTCGAACTATGATTATTGGCTCATCGCAATATATAATCCAGCTACGAGGAATAATAGAGATAGTGATGGAACATTAGGAATGTACGTATTTAAGAAATCGTATTGAGGACATGGTTATAACATATCATGGAAAGGAATTAAGACGGATGGTTGAAGAAACGTAACCGTTAAGAGTAAGGGTTTGTCAGTAGCAGAGTAACGTTGAACAAGCAACGGGAGATTAGTATAAGAAAATCTATGATGAATCGGAAAGCTTGGCTGATGAATTACGAGGGGATAATCTAGCACATATCTAAGCTCAACAAGTACAAGTAGGGATAACCAAGATAGCATCGGAGGAGTCAACAAGAGAAAGAAGAAAGTGCTATATTCGAGCAAGGGAGTTATCCGTTAACAAAGAAATGAGGAACGAAGAGGAAGACCAAATTATAGTATAAGTCTATGGTAATCGACTCACTACAACATTAGAGGATGAATGTTTATAAGGGGGGGGGGGGGAGGATGTTACACCCCGTATCTTCGAATAAGCACTTATCAAATTTGAAACATAAGTACGTTGAGTTATGGTTAAGTAAAACCACTTTGAAATATAAAGAGCAAGCATTATTAAGTACATTTAATGAGGAAGGATGTATATAAGGTATACCAGAAGGTTTTATAAGGAAATGAGTGGAAGAAATGGAGTAGTACGACTTTGGAAAAAGGATGGGTAATGTTTTGTGTGAAAATTTTGGTCCAACTTGGTGGTCGAATATATCTTATCATATGAAGTGTTTTAAGGTGAACCAAAAGCCTACAATAAAGTTCGTCAAGTCTAGTTTCCAACGCAACAAACCGCTCATCTATTGGACTTCGGAGTAGATAATTATGGACGTTACAAGTTCAGCTGACAGAGCAGAAACGCGTGCTACAGTACAGCTACAGTACCAACTTGCTACAGTAAATGCTACAGTGATCCCCCGAATTTGAACTTTATAAAAGGGGAAATACCCCATTTTTTTCACAAAAAAATCAGATTGGGAGCTCAGCACATATAGGGGTATTGGTCATAAAAAGGTGAGAGAATTGAGTGATTTTAGCTAATCAAGGCTCGGATAGTGCGTAGTTGTAATCACGGTATTAAATTGCGTTGGATTTAGCTTGTATTCATGGTTGAATCTTGAAGATATTATTGTTTTGACAAGAAAAAGGTATGAATATTTCTCTTTTGGTATTATTTATGACTATTTCAACGAGTCCCTCACTAGAGGGCCGGGTACGTATTATATTTCACCGAGTCCCTCACTTGAGGGCCGGATACTATGATTATTTCACCGAGTCCCTCACTAGAGGGCCGGGTACCGTATATTGTATATGTATGCATGACTCATCTTATAAGGCACAGATGCATTGGTATCTTTGATTAGCTTACTCGTCTCCTGTCAATTTTTTGCACAGGCATGATCTTTTTTATTGTACTTTATGCTTTACATACTCAGTACATTTTTCGTACTGACCCCCTTTCTTCGAGGCTGCGTTTTATGCCCGCAGGTACAGACACTCAATTTGGTGATCCTCCGGTCTAGGACTTCTGCTCAACTGCTTGGAGAGCTCTATTGTTCCGGAGCTTGAGTCATTTTGGTACAGATCCTTTAACATAGGCTTTGTTGTAATCTTAGAGGTCTGTAGACATATCGATGTATTTCATCTTGGACGTCCCCGTGTGTAGTGGCAGCCTTGTCGACTTGCATCTTTGTTATGTTTTGGTTAACTGTGACTTCTCAGGAGACAGGTTCTTTCTGATATATGATATGACGAATTCACAGCATGCTTTTACACAGTGCCATATTGTTTTCAGTTTCAGTCTGATTATATCTAGCGGTTCGTATGTGGGTGCCCAGCTCGGGCACTAATCATGGCCCATCGGTTTGGGTCGTGACAAGATGAAAGATCAAATACCAAAAACTAGTAGAATCAAGTGCAAGAATACTAACTAGGGTTGATGGAAGTTAGAAATTTCTTTGGAAATGAAGTTGGGGTTTTCTCCAACTAAAGTATTCTCATCCAAATCCCATTCCTACATAATCAAAGGTGAGTTTTATGTTCATCCCATGTTATTAAGAATATTGAGTGGTTGAAAGAATTGGATTGTGGAAGAAAGTAGAGTATGAAGTTCAAATATGAAAATAGTGGTATTTTTGAATAGTAACTTGACTTCAATCATAGTTCTTGATACGTAATGAGTATAATATTGCTATCAATGATATTAAAGATGTTGTAGAAGCGATATGTGTGAATGAATATGATGTGGTGTCATAATTATGGTTATGGATGACTTTGAAAGGGGATTTTGAGAATTGAATAATGTCTAGCTTGATGAAGTTTGTTGATTATGATATTGTGGGTGTTGTCATTGAAGTTTGGGAGTTTTTTATTATATGGAGGAAGTTGTCGGAACAAAGGAGATGCTGCCCAATTTTCGTTAGCTTTTAGTCCCTTTAACTTAAGCTTAAGTATGTTTTCGGTTATCTAATCTTAGTACGAATTCCCTTGAATGTAGAGTTATAAGCTTGGAAGGAGAACACTTAGTAGTTAAGGAAACATAAAGGTATGTAAGGCTAGCCCTTTCTCTTCTAAGGCATGATTCCTATGACATGATTTTCTCTATCTTTCCATGACTTTCTTACCTTCTAAAATTATAAGTCTATGGTTACTAAAAGCTTCTCATGAGATGAAGATAAGAAGTGTATTATGATAATGATGATTCTATGTCCAGAGATTTTAAAAATGATATGATGCTTATGAGAATAATGATCTTATTGTATAGATTCTTGGAGATTATTCATTGTTGTTAGTCTCACCTTATAATACTAGTTCCTCCAAGGTGAGACATGATGATCATGATTACTTTATAATGTAATAGGAGGGTACCGACCTTACGTCACTCTGATATAGTATAGCTTTTACTTGAGCTCTTATGCATGCTTCATGATAAGTATATAATGCCGATTACACTGTGCCTAGTTGGCCGGGTAGTTACCACTACGACAGGTGTAGTGGGCAGCTATGATGATGATTACACCATGTCTAGATGGCATGGGCAGATACCACTAGTGGGCGGCATGAGATGTTTACCCTGGATGCGGGAGGCCTGGACACGAGCTAATGATGATCACACCGTACCTATATGGTCAGACAGTTATATATGCTCATATGATATGATGTTTTTATTATATAATATAGCACGCATGACTCCGCCTTAAGAGGAAATTTGTTACAAGTTATCCCTTTATCTTATATTCTTGCATCTCTTTATCATTTTATTGTGTATGCCGTACATACTCAGTACATTGGTCGTACTGACGTCCTTTCGTTTTATAGATGTTGTGTTCATGCCCACATGTAGACAGGGAGACGGCCCAGATTCTTAGGAGCTATATCAGCTTTTACAGAAGCAATCCACTACTCCGGAGGTGCAGCTTATTGATACATTATTTTGTGTACATATTTGGGTATGATGGGGTCCTATCCCATCCTTATGTCTCAATACTCCTGTAGAGGCTTGTAGATGCGTATGCGTGGGTAGTAGATGTCTCATGAACGCACCGGGGTATATTTTGTATATCATTTTTTGTAGCCTCGTGAGCCGATGTGTATATATATTTATATGTTTTGTAAATGTTGATGTCCATCTTATGAGGAGTTTTTTCTTGAAAATGATATATGTCCTAGTTGGGTATGATAGATAGCATTGTGAGTGGTGCTCGGTAGTCAGCTCCGTGTGCCCGTCACGGGCCACTAGTCGGGTCATGACAAGGAAGACTTGTCTTATTTTCATTTATTTAGCTTGAATTTTGAAGAAACTTGAAGTGTAATAGTTTGTTAGGTTTTCATTATATAGTTTGTTGGTTGCATAATTCTAAGTGTTATTCTTAGTTGCAAAGTGAATTGATTATTTCCATTGGAATCATTTAGAGTTGCTCATTTGTGGTCCTCCAACATTGGGTAATTCTTGAATTCCAAATTGCTAAGGTTCATTGGTGGAAATCCCATTAGAAGGGTTTCGGTTTCACATATCTAAATTTGCCTAAAGATATCTTATCAATTGGGTCTAGCAGTTATCCAACTATCCTTCTTCCATTCCTAATCTTCCCCATTCCTGCTTTTCTTTTTCTTGTTCTTTAGGGTTTTAAAGTCTCCTAGGCAGAATCTTATCAGGGACGAGATCATATTATACCAACTGATCAGGTGGTTATGCGTATATAACGCCGTCAACCTTTTCCCATACCCCCTATACATCTAATATATGCGTATATAACGCCGTCATCTTTTCTCATATCATATATACATATATAATATAAATAGCATACATGAGATCCCAAATAAAATTTACTACTTTATCGGAGTGACGTAACGTTAGTAACCTCCGATTATATTATGGAACAATCATCATCGCTACATCTCACCTTGAAGGAACAATTATCATAAGGTGAGATCAACAATAATGAATAAAATCAAGAAAATCATTAAATAAGCTCAATAATCTCATAATAGCATCAAAACCATAAGCTTTGGAATTTATAGAAATGGGATCATCATCATCATCATCATTATCATCATAGAAACCATCTATCTTTAGTATCATAAGAACTTTGAGAATCATGAACTTCTAGCTTTTTGGGAATAAAGATGTTATGGAAAGCATGTGTGGATTCATAAGAAAAAAATCATGCCTTTAGACCGCCTTAACATACCTTTTTGGTCTCCTACTACTTAACGCTTATCCTCCCAAGCTCGTAGATCTACATTCAAGAGAATTCATACTATTGTTAGGCTTATCGTCAAATGCTTATCATAAGACATCAAATTAAATCCTTTTAGAATCTGCCAAAATTCGGACAGCATCTCTCCTGTTTATATCCCTAGCTCGAAATCACAATACCTATAACCAAAACAATAACAACAACACTAACATCAAAAACATCATCATCAATACCAAAATACACCATAAAACATCCCACACGATGGTTTCCCATTGTCTCAACAAATCACCAGCCTTTATGAAGCCTTAACAACTAAATCTCCATAATGCCATTCATAATATCAAAAATAGAGAGTATCCTTACCTCAATCAAAGTTGAAAGAGCTTGGAATCTTATTTATCTTCAATAGATTCCTTCATCCCCTCAAGATTTGATGTTTAGAATAAGAGCTACAAAATCTTATACACTTCCCGAGCCTCGTTGATGGCTAACTTTAACACTTTATGACTAAAAATTGCATATGGACTTGTAGGAACATGTATGTATGTTGTGGAATGGTCTAGAGTTGGAAAAATGACCAAAAATGTCCTTTTATACTTGCCAAGGTCAGTTCCACCGATCTAGAATGTTCGCGCACTGTAGCTGCGCGTCCGCGCGCCTCTGCTCCGCCGGCCTAACTTTTAACGTCCATAACTCTCTACTCCGATGTCATATCAACGAGCGGTCTGTTTCGTTAGAAACTAGACTCAATGAACTTCAATTTAGGATTTTTTTTCCGCCCCAAACTGTTACACCCGAAGTTTCGTACGTGGAAATTTATAAGTGTTGGACGTTCTAAGTATGGATACTTGAGCTCCTTTCAAGGATATATGATATTATACGAAGTAATCCTATGGCCACAAAATAAGCTATGGTAAACTCCAGGACCAAGCAAATCGAATGAAAATAAATTTGTCGAAAAATTGGAAAAAGTTGATAGAATTTTTGACAGAATTTTGGGTCAACTTTGGAGGGGTATATCTCTTAGTATATTAAGAGTTTTAAGGCGTTTCAAAATCCTAAAATGAATTTTGTCGAGTCTAGTTTCCAATGCAACAAACCGCTCATCGATACAATATCGGAACAGAGAATTATGGATGTTACTAGTTCAGCTGATAGAGCAAAAACGCGTGACGGTATTGCTACAGTAACCGGCCTGCTACAGTACTGCTACAGTGACCCCGACCCGAATTTGGCATCTTATAAGAGGGGTTTTACCCCTCATTTTTCAGCCCAACACTTCTCAAAATTTCCCAAATTCTCCAGAATAATCCTCCAACTTCCATCTATAGGATTTTAGCGCAAATTAAGCGAAATCTCTGAATTTAAGTTCGGACAACGCATAGCTGCGATTATAATAACGTATTGCGGCGAAACATGGCTTGTATTCAAGGTGATAATCGAAGATATTGCAATTCTAGCAGGTGAAAGGTATGAAACTTTCCTTATTAGTATTGATTTAAGCTTATCTACGGATAAAAAGTTACTAAATGAGCGTATAAGGAATTCATGGGTCGCGAAATTGGATAAAACATCGTGTGGGATGTTTATGGAATATTTTGGTGTTGATAATATTGTTGTTGATGTTGGTATTGTTGTTGTTGTTGTTTGTTGCTGAATTGAGATTTTTGGCTAGGCATATAAACAGGGGAGAAATTTCAGCAGATTCTAGAAAGATTTATTTGAAGGACTAAGAAAAGCGTATAAAGGTGAGTCTAACAATAGTATAAATTTTCTTCAATATAGATTTACGAGCCTGGGAGGACAAGCGTTGAGTAGTTAAAGTTAAGGCGACAAAAAAAGGTATGTTAAGGCTGGTCCCTTTCTTTCAAAGGCATGATTCTTATGTTATGATTCCATAAATGTTTCCATAACCGCCTTGTTTTCAAAAGCTAGAAGTTCATGACTCTTAAAGATTCTTATGATGTTAAATGAAAAATGTTCTACGATGATTGTGATGATGATGATGATGGTCCTCTTGTAGAAACTCCGAAGCTATGAGTTGAGAGCATTATGAGATTATTGAGCCATTCCACGTATCTTTTGATCTTACTTATTGTTGATGTTCTCATCTCATGTCATTCGTTCCTTTGAGGTGAGATATAGCAAAGATAACGATTCTATTTGCAGTGCTACCTAGGTTTATGATTCTCGAGACTCCCGTGACATTATCGATTTTATCATACGATGGTTAATTCTTCAAGGAATGATATAGTGACGATTGTAATGCTAATGATGACGTTGATTTCATTTATGTATTTTTATGTGTATGTATGTATGTATGCATCGCACTCCCACTGATCAGCTGGGGATAACACCGCGCCAACATGGCCGGGCAAGATAATACCGCGCCTATATGGCCGGGCAAGATAACACCGCGCCTGTACGGCCGGGCAAGATAACACCGCACCTATACGGCCGGGCAAGATAACACCGCGCCTATACGGCTGGGCAAGATAACACCACGCCTATATGACCGGGAAAGATAACACCGCGCCTATACGGCCGAGTAAGATAACACCGTGCCTTAATGGCTGGGCAAGACGATATATATATATATATATTACCGTGCCTTAGTGGCCGGGCAAGATGCTTTATACATTACCGTGCCCTAGTGGCCGGGCAAGATGCTATATATATTACCACGCCTTAACGGCCGGACAATATATTATATATGGATATGTATGGAAAAGTTTTTTAAAAAAAGCTAAGCATGCACGACATTCGCCTTAAAAGGGCATTCAGAGGCATAAATTGATCTCTTTTATATTACTTTATCTTCATACTTTCATTATATTATTTTCCATGTTCGGTATCTTTTACTATGTTACTATTCATGCCTTACATACTCAGTACATTGCTCATACTGACGTCCCTTCTTGTGGACGCTGCGTTCATGCCTGCAGGTGTAGATTGACGAGACGAGGATCTTTCATCGTAGGTTGCCTTCAGGTACTGGTCTCGAGTGGTGGCTCCACTTCTTCGTGGTGCATTGCCGAGTCGGAGTCTATATATATATATATATGAATTTTGTTAAGGGTAGGTCGGGGTCTCTGTCCCAACTTGTATACCTCAGTCATGTTCATCGAGGCTTTGCAGATAGTTCCTGTGTACATCTTAGCCATAGTGTGACAGTAGTAATGTCGGCATCATGGGTCCATTGTACATTTTCTTATGCATGATATTATGTTCATATTTTGCCTCTTGATCTTATTGTTGTCATTCGAGACACAGAGGATGTGAGCTATAAGTTGGTTCGCTCGGTTTACGCAAGGTGTCGGGTGCCAATCACGCCTTACCTAGTTTGGGGTGTGACAAATTGGTATCAGAGCGAGGTTCTGTCCTAGGGTTTTTTGCAAGCCGTGTCTAGCAGAGTCTTGTTTATGGTGTGCATTGCACCACATTTGTAAACAAGAGGTTGCAAGGCATTTAGGAAGGATTGACCCTTCTTTCTCATCTTAGATCGTGCCATAGAGCTAAATCATAGGATATGATGTCCTTGATTCTAACCCCAAGTGTTTTGATCATGGATAAGCAGTTGATTATGCCGCTACGAGATAATTACTGAGAATTGAAGTTGCTCATTCGAAAGGTTTTATAAGAACTTGAGCAAGATATTATGGGTATTTATATGTCACGACCCAACCCCGTGGGCCATGACTAGTGCCCGAGTTGGACACTCGTATACGTACCTGTTAGATATAGTCAACTGAATCTAAGAACAATATGGAAACTTGCGAAAGAACTCCAAAGGTTCATAACGTCATCATATATATATATATATCCAGATAACCTGTCTCCTGAGGAGTCACATCTAATCAAAACATAATATGGTACGCAAGCCGACAAGGCTGCCACTACATGTCAATATGATACGCAAACCGACAAGGCTGCCACTACATATCAGTATCATATGCAAGCCGACAAGGCTGCCACAACAGACGAACATATCCATAGCACATCGTATAGACACAGCTGAACAAAACTTATACACAACCCACACATATGCCTACAGACCTCTAAGAGTATCGATAGTGAAATATGATGGGACAGGGCCCCGCCGTACCCCTGGATAAACATATACATATACATCATAAGATCTGTACCGAAAGTCTAGGCTCCGGAACAGTGGAGCTCTCCAAGATAGCTGAGTAGAAGTCCTATGCTGAAGGGTCACCAAACAGACCGTGCCTTAGTGGCCGGGCAAGATGCTTTATACATTACCGTGCCCTAGTGGCCGGGCAAGATGCTATATATATTACCACGCCTTAACGGCCGGACAATATATTATATATGGATATGTATGGAAAAGTTTTTTAAAAAAAAGCTAAGCATGCACGACATTCGCCTTAAAAGGGCATTCAGAGGCATAAATTGATCTCTTTTATATTACTTTATCTTCATACTTTCATTATATTATTTTCCATGTTCGGTATCTTTTACTATGTTACTATTCATGCCTTACATACTCAGTACATTGCTCATACTGACGTCCCTTCTTGTGGACGCTGCGTTCATGCCTGCAGGTGTAGATTGACGAGACGAGGATCTTTCATCGTAGGCTGCCTTCAGGTACTGGTCTCGAGTGGTGGCTCCACTTCTTCGTGGTGCATTGCCGAGTCGGAGTCTATATATATATATATGAATTTTGTTAAGGGTAGGTCGGGGTCTCTGTCCCAACTTGTATACCTCAGTCATGTTCATCGAGGCTTTGCAGATAGTTCCTGTGTACATCTTAGCCATAGTGTGACAGTAGTAATGTCGGCATCATGGGTCCATTGTACATTTTCTTATGCATGATATTATGTTCATATTTTGCCTCTTGATCTTATTGTTGTCATTCGAGACACAGAGGATGTGAGCTATAAGTTGGTTCGCTCGGTTTACGCAAGGTGTCGGGTGCCAATCACGCCTTACCTAGTTTGGGGTGTGACAAATTGGTATCAGAGCGAGGTTCTGTCCTAGGGTTTTTTGCAAGCCGTGTCTAGCAGAGTCTTGTTTATGGTGTGCATTGCACCACATTTGTAAACAAGAGGTTGCAAGGCATTTAGGAAGGATTGACCCTTCTTTCTCATCTTAGATCGTGCCATAGAGCTAAATCATAGGATATGATGTCCTTGATTCTAACCCCAAGTGTTTTGATCATGGATAAGCAGTTGATTATGCCGCTACGAGATAATTACTGAGAATTGAAGTTGCTCATTCGAAAGGTTTTATAAGAACTTGAGCAAGATATTATGGGTATTTATATGTCACGACCCAACCCCGTGGGCCATGACTAGTGCCCGAGTTGGACACTCGTATACGTACCTGTTAGATATAGTCAACTGAATCTAAGAACAATATGGAAACTTGCGAAAGAACTCCAAAGGTTCATAACGTCATCATATATATATATATATATCCAGATAACCTGTCTCCTGAGGAGTCACATCTAATCAAAACATAATATGGTACGCAAGCCGACAAGGCTGCCACTACATGTCAATATGATACGCAAACCGACAAGGCTGCCACTACATATCAGTATCATATGCAAGCCGACAAGGCTGCCACAACAGACGAACATATCCATAGCACATCGTATAGACACAGCTGAACAAAACTTATACACAACCCACACATATGCCTACAGACCTCTAAGAGTATCGATAGTGAAATATGATGGGACAGGGCCCCGCCGTACCCCTGGATAAACATATACATATACATCATAAGATCTGTACCGAAAGTCTAGGCTCCGGAACAGTGGAGCTCTCCAAGATAGCTGAGTAGAAGTCCTATGCTGAAGGGTCACCAAACAGACTATCTGTACCTGCGGGCATGAAACGCAGCCCCCCCTCCCCCCCCCCCCCCCCCCCCGAAGAAAGAGAGTCAGTACGGAATATGTACTGAGTATGTAAAGCATGTGATACAGTAAAAAGGATCATAACTGAAATAGAGGTCATAGGAGACAAGTATGACATTCGAAATACCAATACATTTGCCTTATAAAACGTAAATCATGCATATCAATATCATATATCATACCCGGCCCATTATGGGGCTCGGTGAATAAAGTCATCCTTGGCGCCACAATCATATTATCATATCATCATATCATCACATCATCATATCATCATATATATATACCGTACCCGACCCTCTAGTGAGGGACTCGGTGAACAATGCAGTGAAACTGTGCACGAAAATATACCCGGCCTGGGACTCGGTGAAAGACATATTGAGGCATGCACGAGCAGAGTAGTGAGAAACCATATGCAAACTAAGTCATATCTGAGACTCAATAGAATAATCAAAATGAACCATCATTTGATAATCAAGACAATAATCATATCAAGTACCCTTCGAATGTCACTATAGATTATATCAAAATAGAACTTCTGGAATCATGGACACGTATCAAGACATAATGAAATAGCTTCTGGAAATCAAGAACATTAGCCATCCTAGTGGCTCTAAGAATAGAAACTTTTTTAGAATCATATACACGTCGTCTGTTTGTTTCATAAAGATCATGCCAAAAAGAAAAAAGGGTTAGCTTTACATACCTTTAACGCTTATTTAAATGTCCAACGTCTACTTCTCGAGCTCGTAGGTCTAAAATTAAGATAACATAAGCCACAGTTAGATCATCCACATCACATACTAACCTATCCAAGTATGAATGAAACTTAACGAAATTCGGGCAGCATTTCCCCTGAAAACTTAACAATCCTCGAGATTCCAATTTAGCCAAACATAAATCAAAATACCAACAGCAACAACACCAACAATTTCATATCAAACTAGAATTAAATCCATTCTTAAATCACTTCCAAAACAGCCCAATATACATTTGTACACCAATGCTTGTATACACTTCTTTATTTTCGTATATCTATAGTATAACAACAAACACAACAACAACAACAACAACAACTACAGTCAATCCCACGATATTCCAGCCACAAAATAATTCATAACAACCACCAAACAACCCCAAAATATTGTCACAAAACAACCACGAAAATCATAAAAAATAGCTCGGTATACGCTTTGTATATAATATCTTCATACACTTTATTCTCCCAAATTCAAGAACAGCAACTTGTCAATAACATCAACAATTATTATACATCATAACTCAGCCAATTCCATCCATTTAATCGAACTAAAACAACCCCCGATCCATAAATCTCAACAAAATGACAAACGAATTTATAACGCTATTTTCTCCGTTCTAATCCGTTAAAACTCTAAATAAACTTGTTAACAATGAAAAAGGGACCTTACTCTTACCTTAGGTATGCAGCAACCACGTCAACACTCTTCTTCTTGGCTGTTTTTTAGCTCAAATTGAAGGCAACGCAACGTACAACACATTTCTCTTCATGAGCTTCGGGATTCGGGGCTCAGATTTTGATCAAAACTTTGTTTTTCGCTCTAAGGCTTTCCTCCCTCTCTCTCTATAGATATTTCTGGGTATTTTTAGTATGCAAATGTGGAGGAGAAGGCTGAAACTTCCCTTAAATAACAAGGGAAATGGGCCTGACCCGGATTGAAATCGGGTTGGGCCCATTTCACTGCCCAGCTTGACCTTTCTGCCTTAAAACATCCATAACTTTTTATCCCGATGTCACATACAGGCCCACGACCTATGGTTGGAAAGGTATTTCAATTATCTACATCTTTCCTTTTGGGAGTTTTCTCAAATTCCCAAACAATGATGGGGTTATGGCCTCCCGAAGTTAGATCACCCGAAAACGTAACTTAAAAACATCTTTTTGGAGGGCTTACATTTGGATTGGGCTCAAGGGTCCTTCTTGAGTTGTGTTTAACTTCACATATATTTTCCATATAACTTATCATATGTCCTTTATAAAAATCCCATCATGCGGGCCCAACCTCAGCTTACGGTTACGAGGGCTATATATCTTTTAACGTATTATTCCAATCATATTGTTCGAATTCTGAATATCATACTCATGCTACTACAGTAGAATTTCATTCTTTATACTTGTTTTATTTGCTCCTCCTCGAGCTCACATTAAGCCGTATGTAGCCTTAGTAACACGAAATTTTCTAGGGTGTAACATTATAATTGCTCTGTGGGCATTGGATGTGTTTTCTAGACTGTATATAGGAATGAGGTAATAAGAATTGTAAAGGAAACTCTGCCAAAATTTTCACAAATTGAATTGTTTGCATGTTTATAGTGAAAGAGTAAAGGAAAAATATGACCATCAACCGTTTGGTAAGTCATGATTGAAGAAACAACTATGAAATGCTTTCAATGAGAAGTTTTAGAATTATTTTAATTCAATTTAAAGGAGGAACCCTGGAGGCAAAAATTATTAGCAGTTAAAGAAACTAGAATGAGTTGCATCTGAGATTTCAGGGGATTGAGACCTATTGGAAAGACAAGGAAAGTTGGTATTACACCTTGGAAATTTCATGTCGTTGTGTGGTGAATGAACCACTGCGAGCTTAAGGATAACAGGAAGTTCTTAAGACTATAAGCCGAATATTTGGTGGTCTTAGAATGCGTACGTTAAGATCTTGAAGCTATATTAATTGATGGAATAAGGATTGATAAGGATAAGTGGAGTATAAGTGAGGATTAAGAAAGATTTCGTAAACTATTGCGTTAAGGATTGTTTGATAAGATTTTGAGGACGAGTTATAGGGATGTTTAGATCATTAATTAAGTATTAAACAAGTGTTAAGAAGGTTGTATAAGGATTGGAGATCAAACGAAACGACACGGACAACTTCGGAAAAAGCTGTGAGTTCCACGACCCCTTTCACGGACCGTGAAACCTTCCACGGACCGTATACTGGTCCGTGGAATACCAGCAGAGATGATGGTATTTTGGTGGTGATCCACGACTAGTTCCATGAACCGTACAATGTTCCACAGACCGTGAAAGTGTCCGTGGAAGTTCCGACGAGTTGAACAAGTTCTGATTATATAAATATGTTCCCACTTCATTAAATTCATTTCCCACATTCCTTCTTCATCTCTCAAGACCTCTAGAAGGTTCCACAAACTTCATCTACAAGAATTCAAGGGAAAAACCATGATCAACTACACCAAATCCATGAAAACAAGTGTATGAAACCTAGCAAAAGTTCATCTACATCAAGAAAACCCAAGGGAAGTGAGTTAGGGTTTTGGAGCAAGAAGAGAAGTTCCACTCAAGGGTTGTTCATCCATCATCTAAGGTGAGTTTTATGACTATTCCATGTTGATTAATGTATTGGAAGGCTAAGACATTTGAATTGTAGAAAAATATAAGAAATGGGTCATAAATGTAGGAATAGTGACATTGTTGGGTAAGGTTTGAATTGAAACATGAATACGGATATGTTGGGATTGTAAGTAGATTATGAATGACATTTAGAACATGGAATGAGCATTATACGTGAAAGAATGTAATAGTGAATTATGACCATGATTATGGGGAAATTGAAGTGAAGTTGTGAAATGTGGATAATGTAGATAAATGATGATTGTTATTTATGGTATTATGAATGACGTTCCGGATGTTTGGGAGTTGATATGGAATATGGAGGAAATCATATAAACAAAGGAAATGCTGCCCAAATTTTCATAGAAATAGTAAGCACGTTTAAGTAATCGATTGGCTAACGTTCGTACGACTTCTCTTGAAGGTATAAACGCGAATATTGAAGGGGAACAATCAGGCGGTGGAATAGCTAAAGGAAAATTCATGTAAGGCTAGTCCTTTCTTTCCAAGGCATGAATCCTATGATATGATATCCCCTCCTTCTTCATAATTGTTTCCTACATATCAAAAACTATGAGTCGACGACTATAAAAAGCTTCATACAAGATAAAGAAAAGAGACACGTTACGAGCATGACGATATTGATGATGAATCTAAGTCGAGGAGTCCTAAAGCTCATGAACGACATTCCTACAAAGATGGCAATCCTTATACGATTCCTATGATATTATTCCCCTACCTCTCCATGACTTTCTTATATTTCAGGAACTATGAGTCAACATTGATAGAGATCTTCTTATAAGATGAAGATGAGGAATATGTCATGAATGAGATAATAATGATGATAAGCTGAAGCCTAGAGATTCTAAAGCAAGGAGCGATGTCTATGAAGCTAATGATCCTTAGGTAACTTCTAGGATATTATGTTCCCTACATTTCCATGGCTTCCTCATATTCCGGAACTAAGAGCCTATGTTAATCAACAGTCACGTGAGGTAAAGATAAGAGACATGTTATGAGCATGATAATGAAGATGATAAGCTTAAGTCTAAAGATTCTAAAGTTCATGGTATAATGTTTCTACAAATCTAACGACATTAACTATGTTCTATCAGTGTTGCTTGTTGTATACACTCACCTTATATACTAATTCCTTCAAGGTGAGGCAGAATACCTATGAATGCTCCATAACGTAATCGGGGGTTCTCGACCTTACGTCACCCCGACATTGTTATAGATTGTCCATAAGCCTTAATGTATGTCCTATGACCAATGTTCCGTAAAGTTACGAGTCTATGTTCATAGAGGATTTCATATCAGATAAAGGTAAGAGATATGCTATACAAATGATAGTGGTAATGTTGAGCTTAAGCCTAGAGATTATGAAGTCTATCCTACGATATTCATACGAAGTCCATGCTACGAATATGATGTGATTTTCATAGATTGCCCTTAAATTTAAATGTATACATTAATGAAAGGTTACGATACGCTTATAAGATGTATGTGATGACAATGATGATGATGAGATATACCGACCCTTGTTATGATGTATGTGATATGGTCGAGCCACTACGTGGCCGAATACGGAAGATATGTATGTGATACTGTCGAGCCACTACGTGGCCAAATGCAAATATTGTCGAGCCACTACGTGGCCGAATACGAATAATGAGGAGCCACTACGTGGCCGAATACGGATAATGTTTTATGTGTATGAGCAGATACGGTACTACGATGATGAATTATATGACATAATGATGTAAACGCTATGATGATTCATGTACGACGATTGTATATATATGATGTATGTATGAAATGTATCCATCCTTAAAGGTCGCACAGGTTTTGCCTTCACCTTATGACTTATGATTTCTTTATCATGTTTATTTCATTCATGCCTTACATACTCAGTACAATATTCGTACTGACGTCCGTTTTCTTTGGACGCTGTGTTCATGCCCAGAGGTAGACAGGGAGACGGCGCAGACCTTTAGGAGCTATCAGCAGACTTGCAGGAACACTCCATTATTCCGAAAGTGCTAATTGGGTTTATACTTTTATGTATATATACGTATATGTATTTTGGCACGATGGGGTATTGTCCCATCTAGATGTCTAGTACTTTAAGTTGAGGCTCGTAGATATGTATGTGTGGGTAGTATGGTCTCACGAGGATGCTATTATGTATATATATTATTTTGATAGCCCAAAAGGCTTGCGTGTATAAAAGTATTTATGTTGCCAAATGAAAAATAATTTTCTTATGATTTGAATATAAATTTGATAAAAAAACGTTAAATGAGTATGATGAGTAATAAAACGAGCGGTGCTCGGTGGCTAGCCCCGGGTACTCGTCGCGGCCCCTAGTTGGGTCGTGACAGTTGACATTTGGAACTAGTATGATGTATTACGATTTATAGATTGGATTGGTTAGTAAGAGGTAACAAAGAAATACTGATATGGAGAAGGAAGTTAATGAGTACGGGAAGTTTCACCCTAGAAGTATATATATCTATACGAGATCAAGATGGGTTTGTACTCATAGTGGAATATTTTGCAGACTTCTAGGTAGATATTATTAAGTGACAGATGGGAAAGAGCACCTTAATAGCAAAGGAAATCAAGGAGGACAGAAGTACGAGAAACTGTGGTTATGAATTGGTTAAAGGAAGTTATGTGACCATCGACGATAAGAGGAAGTTTAATAAATTAGTAAGGTTGTCCAAAGGTAGACATTGATGGCATAAGACAGTGGACTTGGAATAGAGATACGATTACAAAGGAAACAGGACGAAAATACGAGGAATAGACATACATATGAGCAAGCTATGAAATCGTAAATGGAAATGAGAGACAGGATGCACTTTATAGGTATTTCATGACAAAGACACGGATTGACTGGATAAGGTATTGGAGGAATTATGACACCCGACAATGGGGCAATCGCAAGGTAATAGTGTTATATCCCGTATTTTGCATATTCGGAAAATTTGAAATAATTGGGACTAGTGAGAGATAGGGCAATATTTTGATTATATTTAATATATATGTTGTTCATGAAAAATATTGATGCGGAAACATTGAGAAAGGCTAAGGGTAAAATTGGAATTTTGGAAAATAGTTTCATGAATTAAAAAAATATTAGCTATAAGAAGTTGGGCTTGGAGAAAAAAAAAAGGGCCCAACAAAAGTGGCCGGCCACAGGGGGGCATGGGCCAAGCCCATGTGGAAATTTAACCCATGAAATAAATGGACAAAGGGCCATGTTATTTATCATTCAACACATAGAACATTCAAGAAAAACCAAGTGATAGCAAAAAGAAAGGGGGGTTCGGCCAAAGCAAGAAAGAAAAAAAACTTGGAGCCTTAAATCTTTGATCCAAAATTATAATTTTCTAGTATTCTAACTAATTAAAGGGCCCTCTTCAACGTGGTATAATTATTTAAGCAAGAAAACCACTTTGGTGGCAAGTGGAAAATTGAAGAAAAGGTAAGAATTTCTATTCTTTTACATGTTATGGAAGATTTATATATGTTGTAGTGAGTAAAATTGAATGAAAAACATAGAAATGTTATGTGTTGTGTGTGGGCCATGTGGGTGTGTTGTGTGTGTGTGGCCGTGTGGTGCTAATTAGGTGGAGGAAGATGAATTAATTTTATTTAGCATGTTAGTTGTGTTGTTGTGGCCTTTATGATGTAAATGAAAGACTAATGGTTCAAGTTGGCATGGAAATTGGTTGTAGGTTGTTTTAGGAAATTATGTGATTTTAATATGGTTTTTATGTAATTGGGGAAATGGAGTTGCTAAAGTGTGAATTGTTGTTATTGTTGATGAATTTGGAAGAAGATAATGGGACGTTGTAGTCTTATTGCATTTGTGGAGATTTCGGGTGGAGTATGGTGTTGGTGGAATTGTTTGAATATTGTATAGATTGTTTGAAATGTTCTTGAATTGTGCTTGAATTATCTTGGATTAGTAATGAATATGTGAGCATTGATATTGGCTTGAATGTACGTAGTTGAATTGAATGTGATAAGCTACGTAAAAGAGAAGGATACTAATGTTAGAATGCAATTTAAATTGATTGTTGATGTTGTTAGTATGGTTGTTGGTATTTTGGTATGGTTGTTGATAAATTTGGCCGAGTTAGATTCTCGTTGATGTTGAATTTACAGGGGAGATGCTGCCGAAATTTCTGTAGACAAGTACTAGTAAGAATTGGATTTCTAAGTACTTGTAGCTAATGTTTGGTAATCGATAACGTTATTGTAGATATTGGGGAGCCCGAGACTTGAGTCAGTGAGCGATCGAGGTATGTAAAGCTTACCTTTCCTTCTTTTGGCATGACCTTTATGGAATGAACGGATAACGTATATGTATGCTTCTAAGGAAAGTCCTATTCTTAGAGCCACTAGGATGGCTAACATCTTTGACTTCCATAAGCTATTCCATATGGCTTGATACGTATTTTATGATGTTCGAAGTTTCTAGTTGTTATGTTTCCGAATATTGTTCGAAAGAAAATCGAGATGATTAAGGTCTTTGATGAATACTTTGATACGTAAATATGGTCTTAAAGTCTCCATTTGATTTGATCCATAATGTTATTCGAAAGTTTCTTAATATGAATGATACTTGAATTTCCAAATATGGCTTATGAAATGTTTTTAGAAGGTTCTGTACTTCAAAAGCTCGCAACTTTCTTATACTAATTCCGATTGACACGAAACTTGTTTCTGAGCCTTCAGATGTCGGTAAATATATTTGTCCACCGTGTT
Organism: Lycium barbarum; assembly: GCF_019175385.1. Classification (NCBI taxonomy): domain Eukaryota; kingdom Viridiplantae; phylum Streptophyta; class Magnoliopsida; order Solanales; family Solanaceae; genus Lycium; species Lycium barbarum. Next base: position 66,203,585 of record NC_083341.1, read on the forward strand.
TTGAAATTTATTTATTTGTATGCATATGGTTTCCTCACTACTCCGCTCGTGCATACTACTATTACATCGTTCGCCGGATCCCGGGCCGGTTTTGTGATCGTGCGCATTATGTTATATTCGGCAGTATGATGTGTTACGGTCCCCGAGTTCCTTGCCGTAGGGCCGGGTACCGGTTATATACGGCGTTATGATGTGATATGGCATATGATGTGTTTTGATGTTGTGATATGTTATGATGATACGATATGTTCGGGGATTGTACGGAGATTTGAAACCTTCTGGAGTATGATGTGTTGTGGCGCTAGCGTCGGAGTGGCGACCACGTTCCTGAGCCCTATGCATGATTTTTATTTGCATGATTTATGTTTTCAGTAAAGGTTTTGATATACTAACTCTGTATCCATTTTCCATACTCCTTATTTCGGTTCTGATTTGGATTTCTGTATTCCATGCTTTGCATACTCAGTACATATTTCGTACTGACCCCCTTTCTTCAGGGGCTGCGTTTCATGCCCGCAGGTACAACCTTTCGTTCTGGTGACCCGCCAGTGTAGGACACTTATTCTGCTACTTGGAGTACTCCTTTGATCCGGAGCTCATATTGTTGGTACATATCTTTTGTTACACATGTTTCTGTATATATGACTATTTGGGGTACGGCAGGGCCCTGTCCCGTCATATGTTTCTGTTATGGTTTGTAGAGGCCTGTAGACATATATGTGGGTCATGGGTCGTGTTTGTTCGATTATGTCTGTGACTTATGCCTTAAGCGGTCCTGTTTGCTATTATGGCCAAAACGGCCCATATGTTTGTATATATATGTATATTCGGGCGATGTGTATTCCGCCAGCCTGCCGGCTTTTGTATGATATTTCTGTACAGGTGACCGCTTAAGATGACGCCTGTTCTAAGTATCTGTGCAAAATAACGTATGTTAAATGTGAATAAGTCTTTGATATGTTGGTTTGGTAAGCGAATGGGTTTGGGTGTCCAATTAGGACAATAGTCACGGCCCACGGGGCTGGGTCGTGACAAAAGTGGTATCAGAGCGGTTTGTCCTCGGAATGTCTACAGGCCGTGTCTAGTAGAGTCTTGTTTATTGGTGTGTTGTGCACCACATCTATAAACAGGAGGCTATAGGACATTTAGGGTGTTACCTTTCTTTTGATCTTAGATCGTGCGATAGAGCTGTGCTATTAGGATGATTTCTTCCTGACCGACTGTTATGTTTACAGTGATGCCTCCGAAGAAGGCGGCGGCTGCCCAGAAGGGCAAAGCGGTGGCAGGAGAAACCAGCCCGATACAGAGAGTCTCTCGGGCTCAGACTATACCCGATATTGCACCCCAGTCGGAGGGTTCTGCTACACCCCCACCAATAGAGGAGCCTGAAGCAGCAGCCGCTGCCACCACAGATCAGGAGACGGCTCCACCAGTAGCTCCAGTGGCCCCAGTGCCCGAGCCTCCAGCTCCTCATCCAGGGGCGAAGGACAGGGCGATGAGAGATGCGGTGCAGTTATTGACGAGATTAGTAGCAGGACAGGCTCGCAGACGCGGGCTAGGGGGTGATGATGTAGACAGATGTGACAATTTGAGGGTCCGTGATTTCTTGACCTGTAATCCCCCAGAGTTCTACGGGTCTAAGCCCAAGGAGGACCCCCAGGATTTCATTCGACAGATGCAGCGCACACTGAGACTGGTCAGGGCTTCTGAGACTGAGTCTGTCGAGCTGGCTTCACATAGATTGCGAGACGTAGCGATTAATTGGTACGAGTCTTGGGAGCTATCCAGAGGCGAGGATGCTCCTCAAGCTGTGTGGGATGAGTTTACAGCATCTTTTCTCAGCCAGTTTTTGCCTCCAGAGTTGCGGCGGGCGAGAGTTGATAGATTTTTCCAGCTGAGGCAGAGAGGCAGGAGTGTCCGAGAGTACAGCTTAGAGTTTGATTCTCTGGCCAGATATGCGCTCGCCATTATAGCTGATATGGCCGACAGGATGCACCGGTATGTGATGGGTTTGGATCATTACTTGGTCGATAGTTGTATGGCGATGGCATCGCAGACTGGTATGGACATTGCCCGGTTACAGGCATATGCGCAAGGGATGGAGGACCGGCACAGAGGGCGTCAGCCCGATAGAGACTGTGATAGGAGGTAGCCTAAGCGGGCTAGGTCAGCTAGGTATTCTGGGGAGTCTCGAGGCTGGCAGCCTCAACAACAGTATATAAGATATCCTCCTCAGTCAGGCCGGAGTGTACATTCACAGTCTACAGGCAGACGATTTGATGGTACAGGGCACTCAGGAGCAGGCCAGAGTTCCAGAGCCTCAGGTTCGCAAGTGAGTCGAGGTTCCAGCCAGGCGAGGCCACCTATGCCTTGATGTTCTTATTGTGGGAGGTCTCACCCGGGAGAGTGTTATCGAGCTACGGGTGCCTGTTTTTCTTGTGGCCGCCAGGGCCATATTATGAGAGATTGTCCGTTGGCGGGTGGTTCGGGTGGTGCAGCTCAGCCGACGGGATCAGCTGTTGGTTCATCTTCCACTTCTGTTGCTATGCACCCTATGGGGAGGGGTACGACAGCACCAGTAGGCCGCGGCAGAGGCCGTGGCGGGATTTCTGATTCTAGCGGTCCTTCGAACCACATATATGCCTTGGCTAGCCGACAGGATCAGGAGGCGTCGCCAAATGTAGTCACAGGTACATTATTGGTTTTCTCTCGAGCTGTATATGCATTGATCGACCCAGGTTCTACTTTATCATATATTTCTCCCCTTGTCGCTAGTAAAATTGGGATAACACCTGAAACTATAAAGCCGTTCGAGGTAGCTACACCGGTCGGGGACTTTATTATAGCGAGGCAGGTATATAAGGATTGTTCTGTGATTATATGTGGCCGTTGCACTAAGGCCGATTTGGTAGAATTAGATATGATGGAATTCGATCTTATTATGGGCATGGATTGGTTAGCCTCTTGTTATGCTAATGTTGACTGTCAGAAAAAGGTAGTCCGCTTCTAGTTTCCAGGGGAACCAGTTATAGAATGGGCAGGAAATACAACATCGCCGAGGGGTAAATTTATTTCATAGCTCAAGGCCAGGAAGATGATTTAGAAAGGGTATATTTATCATTTGGTCCGTGTGCATGATACTAAAGCAGAAACACCTACTCTCCAGTGAGTTCCGGTTGTTAATGAATTGCCAGATGTATTTCCGGATGAGCTTCCAGGTCTCCCACCTGAACGAGAGATAGAATTTACGATAGATGTGCTGCCAGATACTCAGCCTATATCTATTCCTCCTTACAGAATGGCACTTGCAGAATTGAAGGAATTGAAAGAGCAGCTGAAAGATCTATTAGAAAAAGGCTTCATCAGACCCAGCACGTCACCTTGGGGAGCACCGGTATTGTTTGTAAGAAAGAAAGACGGGTCGCTGCGGATGTGCATTGATTACAAACAGCTGAATAAGGTGACTATAAAGAATAAATATCCCCTCCCCCGGATTGATGATTTATTTGACCAGTTGCAGGGTGCTAAATATTTTTCGAACATAGATTTGCGCTCGGGCTATCATCAGGTGCGAGTACGAGAGGCAGATATTCCCAAGACTGCTTTCAGGACCCGATACGGGCATTATGAGTTCAGGGTGATGTCTTTTGGGCTAACTAATGCGCCAGCAGTGTTTATGGATTTGATGAATCGGGTATTCAGGCCGTTTTTAGACATGTTTGTGATCATATTCATTGATGATATTCTGGTTTATTCCCGATCAGCAGAGGAGCATTCAGATCATCTGAGGACAGTACTTGGCACACTTCGGTAACAGAAATTATATGCTAAGTTCTCCAAGTGTGAATTTTGGTTAACCTCAGTGGCATTCTTGGGACATATCGTCAGAGCAGATGGTATTCGGGTCGATACATAGAACATCGAGGCTGTACAGAATTGTCCTAGGCCTACGACACCGACTGAGGTACGCAGTTTTCTGGGATTAGCAGGGTATTACAGGAGGTTTGTGGAGAATTTTGCTTCAATTGCAGGACCATAAACAAAGCTAACTCAGAAGGCAGCAAAATTTCAGTGGATCGATGCTTGTGAACACAGCTTCCAGTTGCTGAAGGAAAAATTGATTACAGCTCCAGTTCTAACTCTTCCAGAGGGGTCAGATGGGTATGTCATTTATTGTGATGCTTCCGGTATTGGGATAGGTTGTGTACTAATGCAGCATGGTCGAGTTATAGCCTATGCTTCCCGGCAGCTCTGACCGCACAAGAGAAATTATCCTACTCATGATCTGGAACTAGCTGCGGTAATTCATGCTTTGAAAATATGGCGGCATTACTTATATGGGGTTCATGTTGATATTTATACGAATCACAAAAGCCTTCAGTATATTTTTAAGCAAAAGGAGCTGAATTTGCGGCAGAGGAGATGGCTTGAATTATTGAAGGATTATGACGTCGACATTTTATATCATCCGGGAAAAGCCAATGTTGTAGCAGATGCACTTAGCCTCAAGTCTATGGGAATTTTGATCGACGTGCAGCCAGAAAGGAAAGAATTAGTTCGTGAAATTCATCAGCTAGCCAGTCTTGGAGTCCGTTTGGCCGATTCTGGAAATATTGGGGTTTCTGTTCGAGAAGTTGCTGAATCATCTATTATGGAAGAGGTGAAACGACGTCAGTTCGAGGATCCTATTCTAGTACAGTACAGAGATGCGACCCTTGATAAGGAAAAGACCCAGTTCGAAATTTCACTTGACGGGGTATTATTATATGGAGGCCGAATATGTGTACCTGACGTTGCAAGGCTGCGGCGACAGATTATGGGAGAGGCACATTATGCTCGGTATTCTGTTCATCGGGGATCCACAAAAATGTACCATGATCTCAGATGTTTATATTGGTGGGATGGTATGAAAAGAGATATCGCAGAGTTCATTGCTCAGTGCCCAAATTGCCAACAAGTTAAGATCGAGCATCAAAAGCCCGGTGAATTGTTACAGGAAATGGAAATTCCAGCTTGGAAATGGGAGATAATTAATATGGATTTCATCACAGGTTTACCACGTACTCCACGAAGGTATGATTCTATATGGGTTATTGTTGATAGGCTGACAAAATCAGACCATTTTCTTTCGGTCAGGACCACCTATTCGGCTGAGGATTATGCCCGGTTGTATATTAAAGAAATAGTAAGGCTTCACGGAGTTCCTACATCTATTATATTCGACAGAGGTACACAGTTTATAGCTAACTTCTGGAGGTCGTTTCAGGACGGATTAGGGACCCAGGTAAGTCTTAGTACAACATTCCATCCTCAGTCTGACGGACAGGCCGAGCATACTATTCAGTCGCTGGAAGATATGCTACGGGCCTGTGTTATTGATTTTAGAGGTAGTTGGGATGATCATTTGCCGCTTATTGAATTTGCTTATAATAATAGTTATCATTCCAGCTTCCAGATGGCGCCGTATGAAGCCTTATATGGTAGAAAATGCAGATCTCCGATTGGTTGGTTCGATGTGGGTGAAACTAAATTGATTGGTCCAGATATGATCCAGCAAGCAGTCGATAAGGTGAAACTCATCCGAGAGCGGTTATTAGCAGCCTAGAGTCGACAGAAATCATATGCAGATAAACGACGTCAACCTTTAGAATTCCAGATTGGCGATTGGGTATTTCTGAAAGTGTCACCTATGAAAGGTGTAATGCGATTCGGCAGAAAAGGAAAGCTCAGTCCGAGATATATTGGGCCTTATCAGATTGTTCGAAAGATAGGCAAGGTCGCTTACGAGTTAGACTTACCATCCGATCTGGAAGCAGTACATCCGGTATTCCATGTATCAATGTTCCGTAAGTGTATTGGTGATCCTTCTAGAATATTTCCCACAGAAGATATCCAGGTAACAGAGGAGCTGCCCTACGAAGAATAGCCTGCAGCTATCTTGGATCGTCAGGTGAGGAGACTGCGTACCAAAGATGTGCCTTCTGTTAAGGTCTTGTGGCGAAACAATAATCGAGAAGAAATGACCTGGGAAGCAGAGGACGAGATGAAGAAGAAGTATCCTCACTTGTTTCCTATGCCAACAGGTAATCTAAATTTCTTAATTGGTTATATTGATTGGTGAATGAATTTATGTGCGGTCCATAAAAAGAAACTCCCCCGAAATTCTTGTAAGACCCTATAAGGCTAGTTTAACATTCGAGGACAAATGTTCTAAAGGGGGGGAGGATGTTATATCCCGTATTTTGCATATTCGGAAAATTTGAAATAATTGGGACTAGTGAGAGATAGGGCAATATTTTGATTTTATTTAATATATATATTGTTCATGAAAAATATTGATGCGGAAACATTGAGAAAGGCTAAGGGCAAAATTGGAATTTTGGAAAATAGTTTCATGAATTACAAAAATATTAGCTATAAATAGTTGGGCTTGGAGAAAAAAAAAAGAAGGGCCCAACAAAAGTGGCCGGCCATAGGGGGGCATGGGCCAAGCCCATGTGGAAATTTAACCCATGAAATAAATAGACAAAGGGCCATGTTATTTATCATTCAACACTTAGAACATTCAAGAAAAACCAAGTGAGAGCACAAAGAAAGGGGGGTTCGGCCAAAGCAAGAAAGAAAAAAAAAATTGGAGCCTTAAATCTTTGATCCAAAATTATGTGTTGTGTGTGGGCCGTGTGGGTGTGTTGTGTGTGTGTGGCCGTGTGGTGCTAATTAGGTGGAGGAAGATGAATTAATTTTATTTTGCATGTTAGTTGTGTTGTTGTGGCCTTTATGATGTAAATGAAAGACTAATAGTTCAAGTTGGAATGGAAATTGGTTGTAGGTTGTTGTAGGAAATTATGTGATTTTAATATGGATTTTATGTAATTGTGGAAATGGAGTTGCTAAAGTGTGAATTGTTGTTATTGTTGATGAATTTGGAAGAAGATAATGCGACGTTGTAGTCTTGTTGCATTTGTGGAGATTTCGGGTGGAGTATGGTGTTGGTGGAATTGTTTGAATATTGTATAGATTGTTTGAAATGTTCTTGAATTGTGCTTGAATGATCTTGGATTAGTAATAAATATGTGAGCGTTGATATTGGCTTGAATGTACGTAGTTGAATTGAATGTGATAAGCTACGTAAAAGAGAAGGTTACTAATGTTAGAATGCAATTTAAATTGATTGTTGATGTTGTTAGTATGGTTGTTGGTATTGTTGGTATGGTTGTTGATACATTTGGCCGAGTTAGATTCTCGGGGATGTTGAATTTACAGGGGAGATGCTGCCGAAATTTCTGTAGACAAGTACTAGATAAAATTGGATTTCTAAGTACTTGTAGCTAATGTTTGGTAATCGATAACGTTATTGTAGATATTGGGGAGCCCGAGACTTGAGTCAGGATTTGGTGAGCGAGCGATCGAGGTATGTAAAGCCTACCTTTCCTTCTTTTGGCATGACCTTTATGAAATGAACGAATAACGTATATGTATGCTTCTAAGGAAAATCCTATTCTTAGAGCCACTAGGATGGCTAACATCTTTGACTTCCATAAGCTATTCCATATGGCTTGATACGTATTTTATGATGTTCGAAGTTTCTAGTTGTTATGTTTCCGAATATTGTTCGAAAGAAAATCGAGATGATTAAGGTCTTTGATGAATACTTTGATACGTAAATATGGTCTTAAAGTCTCCATTTGATTTGATCCATAATGTTATTCGAAAGTTTCCTAATATGAATGATATTTGAATTTCCAAATATGGCTTATGAAATGTTTTTAGAAGGTTCTGTACTTCAAAAGCTCGCAACTTTCTTATACTAATTCTGATTGACCCGAAACTTGTTTCTGAGCCTTCATATGTCGGTAAATATGTTTGTCCACCGTGTTTTGAAATTTATTTATTTGTATGCATATGGTTTCCTGACTACTCCGCTCGTGCATACTACTATTACATCGTTCGCCGAATCCCGGGCCGGTTTTGTGATCGTGCGCATTATGTTATATTCGGCAGTATGATGTGTTACGGTCCCCGAGTTCCTTGCCGTAGGGCCGGGTACCACTTATATACGGCGTTATGATGTGATACGGCATATGATGTGTTTTGATGTTGTGATATGTTATGATGATACGATATGTTCGGGGATTGTACGGAGATTTGAAACCTTCTGGAGTATGATGTGTTGTGGCGCCAGTTTCGGAGTGGCGACCACGTTCCTGAGCCCTATGCATGATTTTTATTTGCATGATTTATGTTTTCAGAAAAGGTTTTGATATACTAACTCTGTATCCATTTTCCATACTCCTTATTTCGGTTCTGATTTGGATTTCTGTATTCCATGCTTTGCATACTCAGTACATATTTCGTACTGACCCCCTTTCTTCGGGGGCTGCGTTTCATCCCCGCAGGTACAGCCGTTCGTTCTGGTGACCCGCCAGTGTAGGACACTTATTCTGCTACTTGGAGTACTCCTTTGATTCGGAGCTCATATTGTTGGTACATATCTTTTGTTACATATGTTTCTGTTATGGTTTGTAGAGGCCTGTAGACATATATGTGGGTCATGGGTCGTGTTTGTTCGATTATGTCCGTGACTTATGCCTTAAGAGGTCCTGTTTGCTATCATGGCCAAAACGGCCCATATGTTTGTATATGTATGTATATTCGGGCGATGTGTATTCCGCCAGCCTGCCGGCTTTTGTATGATATTTCTGTACAGGTGACCGCTTAAGATGACGCCTGTTCTCAGTATCTGTGCAAAATAATATATGTTAAATGTGAATAAGTCTTTGATATGTCGATTTGGTAAGCGAATGGGTTTGGGTGTCCAATTAGGACACTAGTCACGGCCCACGGGGCTGGGTCGTGACAAATAGGGAGCTATGAAGCAAGATGAGTTAATTAAATGCAAGGAAAAGTCATGAAAGTAGACGGAGATAAGATCGCAAGAAAAGGATTCAAGGATATAAATGGAGGAGACGAGCATTTAAGGAATTAAGAGATCCGCTTGACTGATAAACCGAAACAACAGATAAGTGCATTAGACATATTAAGTGAGATTCGGGCAAAGGTTAAAAAAAATAAAGGGAAAACCCCAAAGGAAATGATCAAACGATACTGCGTTTGGTCGAAACAAGTTGGTGACAATGAACCCTCATGGATACTGGAGCTCCCTTCAAGGATATATGATATTATACGAAGTAATCCTATGGTCATGATGGTTTACGTTGATATAATAAGATATGGTAAACTCCGGGACAAGCAAATCGAAAGAAAATAAATTTGTCAAAAAATTGGAAAAAGTTGACAGAATTTTGGGTCAACTTTGGAGGGGTATATCTCCTAGTATATTAAGATTTTTAAGGAGTTTCAAAAACCTAAAATGAAGTTCGTTAGGTCTAGTATCCAATTCAACAAACCGCTCGCCGATACGATATCGGAACAGAGAATTATGGATGTTACAAGTTCAGCTGATAGAGCAAAACGCGTGCTACAGTACCGACTTGCTACAGTGACCCGGCCCGGATTTGGCATCTTATAAGAGGGGTTTTACCCCTTATTTTTCAGCCCAACACTTCTCCAAATTTCCCAAATTCTCTAGAATAATCCTCCAACTTCCATCTATAGAATTTTAGCGCAAATTAAGCCAAATCCCCGAATTTTAGTTCGGACAACGCATAGCTACGATTATAATATCGTATTGCGGCGAAACTTGGCTTGGATTCAAGGTGATAATCGAAGATATTGCAATTCTAGTAGGTGAAAGGTATGAATATTTCCTTAATAGTATTGATTTAAGCTAATCTACGGATGAAAAGTTACTAAATGAGCGTATAAGGAATTTATGGGTCGAGAAATTGGATAAAACATCGTGTGGGATGTTTATGGAATATTTTGGTGTTGATAATATTGTTGTTAATGTTGGTATTGTTTTTGTTGTTGTTGGGTGCTTGTCACGGCCCGACCCCATGGGCCATGACTAGTGCCCGAACTGGGCACTCGTATACATACCTGTTAAATATAATCACATTGAAACTACGACAATATAGGAATTTGCAAGAGCAAGCTATAGACTCAAAACTCCGTATATCATGATAAACCTGTCTCCTGAAGAGTCACACTAACCCATACATGGCACGATATGCAAGCCGACAAGGCTGCCACTATATACCAATATGATACGCAAGCCGACAAGGCTGCCACTACAGACGAACATATCCATTACAAATCACATAGACACAGCTGAACAAAACTTATACACAACCCACACATATGTCTACAGACCTCTAAGAGTATCGATAGTGAAATATGACGGGACAGGGCCCCGCCGTACCCCTGGATAAACATATATATATACATCAAAAGATCTATACCAAAAGTCTAGGCTCCGGAACAATGGAGCTCTCCAAGACAGCTGAGTAGAAGTCCTAAGGTGGAGGATCACCAAATCGAGTATCCGTACCTGCGGGCATGAAACGCAGCCCCCTGAAGAAAGGGGGTCAGTACGAGATATGTACTGAGTATATAAAACATGAAATACAATAAAGAGGATCATGACTGAAATAGATATTACAGGAGACACGTATGACAATCATAATACCAATACACTTGCCTTATGAAATGTAAATCATGCATATCAATATCATATATCATACCCGGCCCATTATGGGACTCGGTGAATAAAGTCATCATATACCATCTTTGGCGCCATAATCACATCATCACATCATCTTATCATCATATATATATATATATATACCGTACCCGGCCCTCTAGTGAGGGACTCGGTGAACAATGCAGTGAAACTGTGCACGAAAACATACCCGGCCCAGGACTCGGTGAAAGACATATTGAGGCATGCACGAGCAGAATAGTGAGAAACCATATGCAAACTAAGTCATATCTGAGACTCAATAGAATAATGAAAATGAACCATCATTTGATAATCAAGACAATAATCATATCAAGTACCCTTCGAATGTCACTATGGATTATATCAAAATAGAACTTCTGGAATCATGGACACATATCAAGACATAATGAAATAGCTTCTGGAAATCAAGAACATTAGCCATCCTAGTGGCTCTAAAAATAGGAACTTCTTTGGAATCATATACAAGTCGTCTGTTTGTTTCATAAAGATCATGCCAAAAAGAAAAAAGGGTTAGCTTTACATACCTTTAACGCTTATTTAAATGTCCAACGTCTACTTCTCGAGCTCCTAGGTCTAAAATTAAGATAACATAAGCCACAGTTAGATCATCCACATCACATACTAACCAATCCAAGTATGAATGAAACTTAACGAAATTCGGGCAGCATTTCCCCTGAAAACTTAACAATCCTCGAGATTCCAATTTAGCCAAACATAAATCAAAATACCAATAGCAACAACACCAACAATTTCATATCAAACTAGAATTAAATCCATTCTTAAATCACTTCCAAAACAGCCCAATATAAATTCGTATACCAATGCTTGTATACACTTCTTTATTTTCGTATATATATAGTATAACAACAAACACAACAACAACAACAACTAAATCCAATCCCACGATATTCCAGCCCACAAAACAATTCATAACAACCACCAAACAGCCCCAAAATATTGTCAAGAAACAGCCACGAAAATCATATAAAAACAGCTCGGTATACGCTTTGTATATAATATCTTCATACACTTTATTCTCCCAAATTCAAGAACAACAACATGTCAATAACATCAACAATTATTATACATCATAACTCAGCCAATTCCATTCATTTAATCCAACTAAAACAACCCCCTATCCATAAATCTCAACAAAACAACAAACGAATTTATAACGCTATTTTCTCCGTTCTAATCCGTGAAAACTCTAAATAAACTTGGTAACAATGAAAAAGGGACCTTATTCTTACCTTAAGTATGCAGCAACCACGTCAACACTCTTCTTAATGGCTGATTTTTAGCTCAAAATGAAGGCAACGCAACGTACAACACTTTTCTCTTCATGAGCTTCGGGATTCGGGGCTCAGATTTTGATCAAAACTTTGTTTTTCTCTCTAAGGCTTTCCTCCCTCTCTCTCTAATTTTCTGAGTCTTTTTGGTCTGAAAATGTGGAGGAGAAGGCTGAAACTTCCCTTAAATAACAAGGGAAATGGGCCTGACCCGGATTGGAATCGGGTTGGGCCCATTTCACTGCCCAGCTTGACCTTGCTGCCTTAAAACGTCCATAACTCTTTATCCCGATGTCACATACAGGCCCACAACCTATGGTTGGAAAGGTATTTCAATTATCTACAACTTTCCTTTTGGTAGTTTTCCCAATTTCCCAAATAATGATGGGGTTATGGCCTCCTGAAGTCAGATCACCCGAAAACGTAACTTAAAAACATCTTTTTGGAGGGCTTACATTTGGATTGGGCTCAAGGGTCCTTCTTGAGTTGTGTTTAACTTCACATATATTGTCCATATAACTTATCATATGTCCTTTATAAAAGTCCCATCATGCGGGCCCCACCTCAGCTTACGGTTACGAGGGCTATATATCTTTTAACGTATTATTCCAATCATATTGTACGAATTCCGAATATCATACTCATGCTACTACAGTAGAATTTCATTCTTTATACTTGTTATATTTGCTCCTCCTCGAGCTCACATTAAGCTGTCTGTAGCCTTAGTAACACGAAATTTTCTAGGGTGTAACATTATAATTGCTCTGTGGGCATTCGATGTGTTTTCTTGACTGTGTATAGGAATGAGGTAGTAAGAATTATAGAGGAAACTCTGCCGAAATTTTCACAAATTGAATTGTTTGCATGTTTATAGAGAAAGAGTAAAGGAAAAATATGACCATCAGCCATTTGGTAAGTCATGATTGAAGAAACAACTATGAGATGCTTTCAAGGAGAAGTTTTAGAATGATTTTAATTCAATTTAAAGGAGGAACCCTGGAGGCAAAAATGATTAGCAGTTAAAGAAACTGGAATGAGTTGCATCCGAGATTTCAGGGGATTGAGACCTATTGGAAAGATAAGGAAAGTTGGTGTTACACCTTGGAAATTTCATGTCGTCGTGTGGTGAATGAACCACTGCGAGCTTAAGGATAACAGGAAGTTCTTAAGACTATAAGACGAATATTTGGTGGTCTTAGAATGCGTACGTTAAGATCTTGAAGCTATATGAATTGATGGAATAAGGATTGATAAGGATAAGTGTAGTATAAGTGAGGATTAGGAAAGATTTCGTAAGCTATTGCGTTAAGGATTGTTTGATAAGATTTTGAGGACTTATAGGGATGTTTAGATCATTAATGAAGTATTAAAAAAGTGTTAAGAAGGTTGTATAAGGATTGGAGATCAAACGAAACGACACGGACAACTTCGGAAAAAGTTGTGAGTTCCACGACCCCTTTCACGGACCGTGAAACCTTCCACGGCCTGTATACTGGTCCGTGGAATACCAGCAGAGATGATGGTCTTTTGGTGGTGATCCACGACCAGTTCCATGAACCGTACAATGTTCCACGGACCGTGAAAGTGTCTGTGGAAGTTCCGACGAGTTGAACAAGTTATGATTATATAAATGTGTTCCCACTTCATTAAATTCATTTCCCACATTCCTTCTTCATCTCTCAATACCTCTAGAAGGTTCCACAAACTTCATCTACAAGAATTCAAGGGAAAAACCATGATCAACTACACCAAATCCATGAAAACAAGTGTATGAAACCTAGCAAAAGTTCATCTACATCAAGAAAACCCAAGGGAAGTGAGTTAGGGTTTTGGAGCAAGAAGAGAAGTTCCACTCAAGGGTTTTTCATCCATCATATAAGGTGAGGTTTATGACTATTCCATGTTGATTAAGGTATTGGAAGGCTAAGACATTTGAATTGTAGAAAAATATAGGAAATGGGTCATAAATGTAGGAATAGTGACATTGTTGGGTAAATGTTTGAATTGAATCATGAATATGGATATGTTAGGATTGTAAGTATATTATGAATGACATTTAGAACATGGAATGAGCATTATACGTGAAAGAACGTAATAGTGAATTATGACCATGATTATGGGGAAATTGAAGTGAAGTTGTGAAATGTGGATAATGTAAGTAAATGATGATTGTTATTTATGGTATTATGAATGACGTTACGGATGTTTGGGAGTTGATATGGAATATGGAGGAAATCATATAAACAAAGGAAATGCTGCCCAAATTTTCATAGAAATAGTAAGCACGTTCAAGTAATCGATTGGCTAACGTTCGTACCACTTCTCTTGAAGGTAGAAACACGAATATTGAAGGGGAACGATCAAGCGGTGGAATAGCTAAAGGAAAAGGCATGTAAGGCTAGTCCTTTCTTTCCAAGGCATGAATCCTATGATATGATATCCCCTCCTTCATCATTATTTTTTCCTACATATCAAAAACTATGAGTCGACGACTATAAAAAGCTTCATACAAGATAAAGAAAAGAGACACGTTACGAGCATGACGATATTGATGATGAATCTAAGTCGAGGAGTCCTAAAGCTCATGAACGACATTCCTACAAAGATGGCATTCCTTATACGATTCCTATGATATTATTCCCCTACCTCTCCATAACTTTCTTATATTTCGGGAACTATGACTCAACATTGATAGAGATCTTCTTATAAGATGAAGATGAGGAATATGTCATGAATGAGATAATAATGATGATAAGCTGAAGCCTAGAGATTCTAAAGCAAGGAGCGATGTCTATGAAGCTAATGATCCTTATGTAACTTCTAGGATATTATGTTACCTACATTTCCATGGCTTCCTTATATTCCGGAACTAAGAGCCTATGTTAATCAATAGCCACATGAGGTAAAGATAAGAGACATGTTATGAGCATGATAATGAAGATGATAAGCTTAAGTCTAAAGATTCTAGAGTTCATGGTATAATGTTTCTACAAATCTAATGACATTAACTATGTTCTATTGGTGTTTCTTGTTGTATACACTCACCTTATATACTAATTCCTTCAAGGTGAGGCAGAATACCTATGAATGCTCCATAATGTAATCGGGGGTTCTCGACCTTACGTCACCCCGACATTGTTATAGATTGTCCATAAGCCTTAATGCATGTCCTATGACCAATGTTTCGCAAAGTTACGAGTCTATGTTCATAGAGGATTTCATATGAGATAAAGGTAAGAGTTATGCTATACAAACGATAGTGGTAATGTTGAGCTTAAGCCTAGAGATTATGAAGTCTATCCTACGATATTCATACGAAGTCCATGCTACGAATATGATGTGATTTTCATAGATTGCCCTTAAATATAAATGTATACATTAATGAAAGGTTATGATACGCTTATAAGATGTATGTGATGACAATGATGATGATGAGATATACCGACCTTTGTTATGATGTATGTGATATGGTCGAGCCACTACGTGGCCGAATACGGAAGATACGTATGTGATACTGTCGAGCCACTACGTGGCCAAATACAAATATTGTCGAGCCACTACGTGGCCGAATACGGATAATGTTTTATGTGTATGAGCAGATACAGTACTACGGTGATGAATTATATGACATAATGATGTAAACGCTATGATGATTCATGTACGACGATTGTATATATATGATGTATGTATGAAATGTATCCATCCTTAAAGGTCGCACAGGTTTTTCCTTCACCTTATGACTTATGATTTCTTTATCATGTTTATTTCATTCATCCCTTACATACTCAGTACAATATTCGTACTGACGTCTGTTTTCTTTGGACGCTGTGTTCATGCCCAGAGGTAGACAGGGAGACGACGCAGACCTTTAGGAGCTATCAGCAAACCTGCAGGAACACTCCATTATTCCAAAGGTGCTAATTGGGTTTATACTTTTGTGTATATATACGTATATGTATTTTGGCACGACGGGGTATTGTCCCATCTAGATGTCTAGTACTCTAAGTTGAGGCTCGTAGATATGTATGTGTGGGTAGTATGGTCTCACGAGGATGCTATTATGTATATATATTATTTTGATATCCCAAAAGGCTTGCGTATATAAAAGTATTTATGTTCCCAGATGAAAAATTATTTTCTTATGATTTGAATATAAATTTGATAAAAGAGCGTTAAATGAGTATGATGAGTAATAAAACGAGCGGTGCTCGGTGGTTAGCCCCGGGTACTCGTCGCAGCCCCTAGTTGGGTCGTGATAGTTGGCATTTGGAACTAGTAAGATGTATTACGATTTATAGATTGGATTGGTTAGTAAGAGGTAACAAAGAAATACTAATATGGAGAAGGAAGTTAATGAGTACGGGAAGTTTCACCCTAGAAGTATATATATCTATACGAGATCAAGATGGGTTTGTACTCATAGTGGAATATTTTGCAGACTTCTAGGTAGATATTATTAAGTGACAGATGGGAAAGAGCACCTTAATAGCAAAGGAAATCAAGGAGGACAGAAGTACGAGAAATTGTGGTTATGAATTGACCATTGACGATAAGAGGAAGTTTAATAAATTAGTAAGGTTGGCCAAAGGTAGACATTGATGGCATAAGACAGTGGACTTGGAATAGAGATACGATTACAAAGGAAACAGGACGAAAATACAAGGAATAGACATACATATGAGCAAGCTATGATATCGTAAATGGAAATGAGAGACAGGATGCACTTTATAGGTATTTCATGACAAAGACAAGGATTGACTGGATAAGGTATTGGAGAATTATGACACCCGACAATGGGGCAATCGAAAGGTAATAGGGAGCTATGAAGTAAGATGAGCTAAGGAAATGCAAGGCGAAGTCATGAAAGTAGACGGAGATAAGATCGCAAGAAAAGGATTCAAGGATATAAATGGAGGAGACGAGCATTTAAGGAATTAAGAGATCCGCTTGACTGATAAACCGAAACAACAGATAAGTGCATTAGACATATTAAGTGAGAGTCGGGCAAAGGTAAAAAAAATAAAGGGAAAACCCCAAAGGAAATGAGCAAAGGATATTGCGTTTGGTCGAAACAAGTTGGTGACAATGAACCCTCATGGAACAAGTAAAATAATGACTTTCCTTAAAAAAGGGGGGGGGGGGGGGAGGGATGGAGGTTACAGATAAGGAAAGAACGAAACGATTTGAATTCGCTGCAGGACAAAGACCATTAGTTAAGAGTTCACTCCTAATTTGTTAGCCGAACTAAGGAATCAGAAACTTTAAGGGTAAGTTGAAGGAAGAAATCCTTAGGGAAGAGATTTGAGATGTTTGATATAAGTACAAGAGCTACCGTTAGCAAGTGCAAGTGCAAGAAATACAACTAAGAGCAAGAGGAGTTAAGCAAAAATTCCAGTGTTAAACTGATTGATAAATAAAGTATCACAAGGATTAATTTGACTACTATGGAAAGCAAAGGATGTTGTGATATAACTAATTTGAGGATATCAAAAAGGAATGAGTGAGAATGAATTAAACTCTAAGAAGATGAAGTTAGGGGGTATTGGTGAGAACAAGAAATTCTGAATGAAAGTATGTATCATATAAAAGTGCAAACGGCAAAGGAAGAAAGATAACCTGTGTAATTCGAATAAGTTCTGTTTTAATTGAGCAAGTGAGCAAAGTAATTACCAGTGAATGCAGGTATGAACATGGACATTTACCTCAGAGTGAACTCTACTTTAACATTCGAGGACGAATGTTTTTGAAGGGGGAGAGAATGTTACACCCCGTAGTTTCGTACATGGAAATTTATAAGTGTTGGACGTTCAAAGTATGGATACTAGAGCTCCCTTCAAGGATATATGATATTATACGAAGTAATCCTATGGTCATGGTGGTTTACATTGATACAATAAGCTATGGTAAACTCCGGGACAAGCAAATCGAAAGAAAATAAATTTGTCGAAAAATTGGAAAAAGTTGACAGAATTTTGGACAGAATTTTAGGTCAACTTTGGAGGGGTATATCTCCTAGTATATTAAGAGTTTTAAGGTGTTTCAAAAACCTAAAATGAAGTTCGTTAGGTCTAGTTTCCAATTCAACAAACCGCTCGCCGATACGATATCGGAACAGAGAATTATGGATGTTACAAGTTCAGCTGATAGAGCAAAAACGTGTGCTACAGTACCGACTTGCTACAGTGACCCGACCCGGATTTGGTATCTTATAAGAGGGGTTTTAGCCCTCATTTTTCAGCCCAATACTTCTCCAAATTTCCCAAATTCTCTAGAATAATCCTCCAACTTCCATCTATAGAATTTTAGCGCAAATTAAGCCAAATCCCCAAATTTTAGTTCGGACAACGCATAGCTGCGATTATAATATCGTATTGCGGCGAAACTTGGCTTGGATTCAAGGTGATAATCGAAGATATTGCAATTCTAGTAGGTGAAAGGTATGAATCTTTCCTTAATAGTATTGATTTAAGCTTATCTACGGATGAAAAGTTACTAAATGAGCGTATAAGGAATTTATGGGTCGAGAAATTGGATAAAACATCGTGTGGGATGTTTATGGAATATTTTGGTGTTGATAATATTGTTGTTAATGTTGGTATTGTTTTTGTTGTTGTTGGGTGCTTGTCACGACCCGATCCCACGGGCCATGACTATTGCCCGAACTGGGCACTCGTATACATACCTGTTAAATATAATCACATTGAAACTACGACAATATAGGAATTTGCAAGAGCAAGCTATAGACTCAAAACGTCGTATATCATGATAAACTTGTCTCCTGAAGAGTCACAGCTAACCCATACATGGCACGATATGCAAGCCGACAAGGCTGCCACTATATACCAATACGATACGCAAGCCGACAAGGCTGCCACTACAGACGAACATATCCATAACAAATCACATAGACACAGCTGAACAAAACTTATACACAACCCACACATATGTCTACAGACCTCTAAGAGTATCGATAGTGAAATATGACAGGACAGGGCCCCGCCGTACCCCTGGATAAACATATATATATATATATACATCAAAAGATCTATACCAAAAGTCTAGGCTCCGGAACAATGGAGCTCTCCAAGACAGCTGAGTAGAAGTCCTAAGGTGGAGGATCACCAAATCGAGTATCCGTACCTGCGGGCATGAAACGCAGCCCCCTGAAGAAAGGGGGTCAGTACGAGATATGTACTGAGTATATAAAGCATGAAATACAATAAAGAGGATCATGACTGAAATATAGATTACAGGAGACAAGTATGACAATCATAATACCAATACACTTGCCTTATGAAATGTAAATCATGCATATCAATATCATATATCATACCCGGCCCATTATGGGACTCGGTGAATAAAGTCATCATATACCATCTTTGGCGCCATAATCACATCATCATATCATCATATATATATATATACCGTATCCCGGTCCTCTAGTGAGGGACTCGGTGAACAATGCAGTGAAACTGTCCACGAAAACGTACCCCGTGTCACACCCTAGTCGTACCGGGGTGTGATGGGCACCCGACCCCATATTCGGAGCCTAGCGAACCCTCTGACTCTTATTACATACATACTCTTTTCGGACTTTCACATCAGATAAGCATAAAACACAAAGTTAGGTTTTCAGAAACTTTCTTTCTATCGTTCTCAAATCAAACCAAAATATGTAATCATATAAAATCTGTAACATATCACAAAATGTCACATCGGCTGATGGAGCCGCTTACAAACTGATGTTCGGTACCCACGACCCTGTCTGCAAAGTCTCTAACACAAATCAGAAATCACAGCTTATATACGCTCTGACTCGGCAACACTCCGGAAGGAAGTGGAGTTCGCCAATCTCGCTGAAACACCTCCTAGCAGAGTCTTCTATTCATCTGGGTGTACCTGCGTGGCATGAAACGCAGCCCCCGAGGAAAGGGGGTCAGTACGGAATATGTACTGAGCATGTAAAGCATAGAGTAATATGAACAGAATCACAAGCAGAATAAATAGTCCATAGTATTAGAACCGAAAGTAAGCACGATATGCAAAGTAGTAAAAACACTTACCGGAAACACAAACCATGCATGCCAAGAACGGTATCCGGTCCCTTGCGGGACCTGGGGAAACGTGGCGCCACCCTGCCTTTGGCGCCACACACATCATACTCCAGAAGATTTGCTCCGTAATCTCCGTCTCACATCATAATATCACATCATATATGGTTCGGCGAACCATAAACACATCATAACACCGTAACACATCTAACTCCGGAATACATATATGGCACCCGGCCCTCAAGCGGGGGACCCGGCGAACCATACGCACGAGGCATACCGGCCCGGGACTCGGTGAAAGAGGTCCTGACACATGCACGAGCAGAGTAGTGGGAGACTATATGCATATAAATCAAGATTCGATAAATAAGTATACTTACCGACACATGAAGGCTCAGAAACCAGTTTCAGGTCAATCCGACTTAGTATAAGAAAGTTATGAGCGTTTGGAGTACAGAACCTTCTACGAACGTTTCAGAAGCTATTTTTGGAAAATCAGAGCAACAATCATATCAAGTACCTTTCGGATATCGTTATGGATCAAATCAAATAAAGCTTTTGGAACCATATATAAGTATCAAAATGTATCAAAGACTCGAGGGAGTAATCAAACGTGCTTTCATTTGAAATTCAAAACTTTAGTCATATCAATTTGTCTTTCGAATGCCATTCGGAACATATCAAATAGATTTTCGGATATCATAGATACACGTCCAAACCATATGAAATAGTTTATGGAAGTCAAGAACATTGGCCATCCTAGTGGCTCTAAGAATAGGAATTCCTTTGAGATCACGCAAATACGTCATTTGCTTGTTTCATAAGGATCATGCCAAAAGAAAGAAAGGGTAAGCCTTACATACCTGCTCCACGTCCTATTAGCTACGCTTATTTGTCCCAACTTGCTTGTCTACATTCAAGAGAATTGACATAATCATTAGATTCATCGACATATACTTGTCTTAGTCTTTCAAATGAATTCACTTATATTCTACCGAAATTTCGGCAGCATTTCCCCTGTAAATACACCATCCCCGAGAATCTAACTCGGCCAATTTTAACAACAACAAAACCGAGAATGCAACTCATCCAAGTTATCAACAGCAATACCAACAATCATATCTCTAACATCAACAATTAATCCAAATACATTCTAACATTAACAACCTTTGTCATACGATTCAACGACATTCCATTTATATTAAATTCAATTCTCATAATATGCAAGACAACCCAATTAACATTCTACTTCACCCAAAGCCTTCCAAATTCAATAAGGACAATAACATCACATTTCCTTCTTTCAAATTCAAACACAATAACCCAACTTACAATCTTCCAACCACGTGTCTCACTTTCCAAATTCATGAATTATATTCACAACTTACACATTAGCAACTCTATTCTTATAATTATAAGGAACCATACTAATATCACATTAGCTTCTTCCACAATCCACAAACGATTACAACTTCATTTCCAATCATTAAATCTTCATTTAACGTCATAAAATCAACAACACAACAACAATCAAAATGCTAAATAAAATCATTTCATCTATTCTACATGACACAACTATATTCGGCCACCACCAACATACCAATATTTCATGAATTTCATCCTTTTTTACACACTACAATACTCACAATCATCCATAACACATGAAAGAAGATTGAATACATACCTTTTTCACTTAGCTCTTCTTGCTCGGCTAGGTTCCCAACTTGCACAACAAGTGCTCTAATTTCTCCAACAATCACTCCATGTTAAAGAGGACGTTTCAATTAGTTAGATTGCTATAAGAAATAATTTATTTTTACCATCTTCCATGGCTTCCATATTTGGAGCCACGGCCGAATGCCTTTAGCTCCCTCTCTCTTTTTTTTTTTTTTTTCTTCTCCAAGCTTCTTCATCTTTCTAAAAGATGAAGATCAATGTGTCTTATTTATCCTTTTTTTTCACCATTTATCCATATTTATACTTTAGTCCCTCAAGTAAGAATATGGACACATGGCCCTATTCTTTCTCTCCAAGGTTCTAGAATTTTTTGTGTGGAGAAATATGACTAATATATCTTATATATATACACATAATTCATCTAGGTGGGCCAAGGCCCACCTTAAGTTGGACGGCCACCATGGTTCATTTAAGAAATTTCTTGAATACTTTGTAAAATTTCCATTTTTCCCTTAGCCTTCCACAATATTTCCATACTAATAATGTTCATAAATAATATTCATAAACAACTAGTACATTAAAATAATTTTGGATAATGGTCTTGCCCTTAACTTACCACGACTCCCTCGAAATACCCGAACGTACAAAGCACGGGCTATAACATTCTCCCCTCCCCCCCCCATTTAGAATATCCGTCCTCGAATGTTCAACTGATCTTATGGGGTCTTATAATACTTCGGGGGTCCCTTTTATAGTTGTCCTTTTCTTCATGCCCATTCCTTATTGTTTTACCCTACTTTCCTTTATAATCGAAATTCTCGATCTTTACATGAATCCTCATCCCGTGTCATGGGTTTTCTAATCCACTGTATCAAGTTAGTATCCTTTTCCTTCCCAGGTCACCTCTTCTCTGTTACTGTTTTATCACAATACCTTGACAAAAGCCACATCTTTGATACGTAATCTTCACTTGACGATCCGATATGGTCACAGGCTATTCCTTGCTCTTATTTTATCTACGATATTGTAGTCTCTCTTATCTTGCTATAAATATTAAGCTGCCCTTGGTGTTCTCTCTTTTCTTCGCCCCCTGTTTCTTTATGTCTTGTCACTATCTCTTTTTAATCTTTCATTCTAAATATTTGTTCAAAAACGTATATGTGTAATGTTTCTTTACCATTTATTATCCTTCGCAGTCCAGTCACACTTATGGTAACTTATGATCCAAATTCACTTAGCTTCTTAATTCGCAACATCTTCGAGTTCTTACTTCGGCTTTTCTTTATTCCCTTCTTTCACATTTCTCGACACAAGGATACCTGTCTTTGATTTCTTTGTGTTGGCGTTCATTTCATCCATCGTTATTCCTTGTTGGCTCTTCGGTGTGGATTCCTTATAAATATGATCGAGCATCACTTCACATCGATGGTTCATATAATTTCATAGCGTATCTTCTCATGTTTCGTATAATTAATGGTCCATGAACTATTTCCTAGTATCTAACGAACCCTGTTATTTAATTCACAGGCACTGCGTCCTTTCTTCCTTTAAAAAATTCCAGACTACCAATTGTCGATACTTTCGTTATAATAGTCGTTGTCATCCAAAATGTCCTTTGAGTCTTATCATTCTCTTCATTATCCTTCGTGAGTTTAGCTTGTAGATCTTTCTTGCTCCCTCTGTTACCCCTTAAAACATGTCGCTGCCTCCTTAGGTACGGCGCCAATTTTCCCGATGTGAGGGATTCAAATTGTAGCATAAACATAGCATAATTCATGTTGGCATGAAGCATTCTCTCAAGGTGTCTTCTATACTTTCCCTTCGTGTCGGCTTCTACTTCTTTCAGATATCCTTTTAAGTCCAATATAATATGTTCTCCCCCCCCCCCCCCCTTTTTAACGGGGCTCCTTGTACGCCAACAGTATTCGAGTACCTTCGTCTACGATAATTACCTCATTCCTCGTCTTTCTTTCCAACTCTATGCATAACATTCCGAAACTTCTTACTATAAGTTTCTTTTCATTTTCTGTCTGTATCATTTGTCCACTATTAATCCTTTCACCCATTTAATTCACATACTCGTAAGTCTTCTTAACTATGCGTTAGTGTTACAGTTGTGCGTCCATATTTTTCGAGTGTCCTACTACTTTTACCCTCAGCATAGAATCCTTACAATTTACACTCTCTTTATCCTTGTTCATCGAATCCTTTGACTATATTTATAGCATTATGACCGAGTGGTCTTCCATACACATTCTTTATATTTCACTCCATTTTCTCTAAGATCAAATCCTTCAAACCTCATATGAACTCTCATTCCATACCATTAATTTCCCAATCACAATACTTGTTCTTTCCTTGGTGCGTAATCAGGATTCTATCGTTAACTTGTCAAAGTATCCTTCTTACTCCTATGATTAAAGATTTCCAATTATTTTATTGCCAAATTTTCTCCTCTTCCCTCGACTAATCCTTTTCTACTTTCATTCTTAACCTTCCCTAGGTTCCTTCCTCCTCGAACACTTTTCTCCTTTTGCCGTTTGTGGCATCGACTCTGAAGTTCATGAAATTTTACCTTAAACGCGCAAATCCGTTTTATTCCTAAGTCACCCTTTCAGGAAAGCATTTCCATGTCCGAGGTAACCACATTAATACAACTGCACATTTTATTCCTTTATATACCTTTCACCTTAACATCATCGCAAGGCCTAAATCTCCTAATATCGTCACAAGGCTTAATCATTCTTTTTCTTACTTCACATTCCTTGTCGTGGTCACTATTTCTTTAGCCCTACTTATTGGAATTGGTTCTCGAACCTCATATACTCCTCTTTTGTTCCATACTACCATACTTTATCCTTTTCACGTGACTACCTTTGAATTTTTATCCATATAGTCTCGTACTTTGCCAGTAATTTCTCTCGGGGCTTCACTCACTAAGGTTTCTTACCTTTCACCTTTTTCCGACATTTTGATCTCTTTATTTCCCATCTACTCACTCACTTTCTTTTTCGAATATCATTGTAGTATAACCTTTCCAGTTTTAACCTATAGTGAAAATAACAGTAACTTACCTTGTAACACTTGGACAATTCATTTTTGCTGTCGCTCGAACTTTGGCACCCTTATTTGATTAATGCCTTCTTTACCGTGGCACCGGTTCTTGGGACTCACATGTCCACCGACACAAGCACATGTGGGATATCCAAGCGTTATTCAAGCCTATCCAATTCCAGAGCTGTGACGCACTTTCTGTCTCTTCTCTAGTCTAGCCTGTCGCGTGCTATGTGGCCTTTTATGGTCTCCAACCATCCCATATACTCTAATTTCACTCAGGCTATTCTGGCTTTTCATTTGTCTCTTATGTCTAAATCTTTAGGATTTCTTGCATACTTCCCAGGGGGTCACCCATCCTAAGATTTCTCCCACTTTAGCACGCTTAACCTCGAAACTTTGATGAAATCCGGTGCATTAATGCTGATATAATCATGTCTGCTTCCACGTATGACCTGGAGCAAGTCGAAGTTTTACAGATTCCGAGACATGTTCGTAACACGTCCTTTCTTTTGCAATTACTATTTTACCCTTTTTACTGCTCAATATTCACCTTTCACTTTCGTGTATGACTACTTTTCGTTCTGGATTCCCAGATTGCCGATGGTAACGGTCACATCTTCACTGCCATTACTTGTAAGTACTCGGGTATCAGCCTGGTTGGATTCCTACTCACCAGTTTTACATAATAACCTGCCGCAAAATTTAATTGTTGACTTTCTGGGTCCTCCAATAGACCTTGCTCTTCCTATACCATTCTTTCTATTAAAAATATTTACACATCAAATATCGACAATACCTCATAGAACATACGGCTATATGATACATTCCAACCATCCAGAGCTTCCAGTTTCAGATAATAGAACAAGTATATCAGGACTTACCTTTAGGACTTTCCATATCATCACTTACCTCCTTCCGTCGTATGTAAGGCTTACATAAGGAATTTTATTTTCCTATGACTTGGATCTATCTCACGATCTAAGACAGAAAGAAGGCCAACAATCCCTAGATGCCCCGTAGCCTCCTGTTTATAAATGTGGCGCGCTTCACACCATAAACAGGACTCTACTGGACACGACTTTGCAGACAACCCCTAGGAAACCTGCTCTGATACCACTTTGTCACACCCTAGTCGTACCGGGGTGTGATGGGCACCCGACCCCATTTTCGGAGCCGAGCAAACCCTCTGACTCTTATTACATACATACTCTTTTCGGACTTTCAAATCAGATAAGCATAAAACACAAAGTAAGGTTTTTAGAAACTTACTTTCTATCGTTCTCAAATCAAACCAAAATCTGTAATCATATAAAATCTGTAACATATCACAAAACGTCACATCGGCTGATGGAGCCGCTTACAAACTGATGTTCTGTACCCACGACCCTGTCTGCAAAGTCTCTAACACAAATCAGAAATCACAGCTTATATACGCTCTGACTCGGCAACACTCCGGAAGGAAGTGGAGTTCGCCAATCTCGCTGAAACACCTCCTAGGAAAGTCTTCTATTCATCTGGGTGTACTTGCGTGGCATGTATCGCAGCCCCCGAGGAAAGGGGGTCAGTACGGAATATGTACTGAGCATGTAAAGCATAGAGTAATATGAACAGAATCACAAGCAGAATAAATAGTCCAGAAGATTAGAACCAAAAGTAAGCACGATATGCAAAGTAGTAAAGACACTTACTGGAAACACAAACCATGCATGCCAAGAACGGTATCCGGTCCCTTGCGGGACCCGGGGAAACGTGGCGCCACCCTGCCTTTGGCGCCACACACATCATACTCCAGAATATTTGCTCCGTAATCTCCATCACACATCATAATATCACATCATAATATCACACCATATATGGTTCGGCGAACCATAAACACATCATAACACCGTAACACATCTAACTCCGGAATACATATATGGCACCCGGCCCTCAAGCGGGGGACCCGGTGAACCATAGGCACGAGGCATACCGGACCGGGACTCGGTGAAAGAGGTCATGACACATGCACGAGCAGAGTAGTAGGAGACTATATGGATGTCACGACCCAACTAGGGGCCGCGACGGGTACCCGGAGCTAGCTACCGAGCACCGCTTACCTACTACTCATTTAATGCTCTTTCATCAACTTTTCATACCAATTGTAGGAAAATCATATTTAAATAAAAACATAAATACTTATATGCATTTGCCTTTCGGCCATCAAAATAATATATATATGGTAATAGCGTTTTGTGAGACCATCTAACCCACACTGCGTATCTACGAGCCTCTACTGACATACTGTATAAACAGACGGAACAGGACTCCGTCGTGCCCAAAATATGCATATGTATATGTGCATCAAAAGAATGGCCATAAGCACCTCCGAACAATGGAGTGCTCTCTATCCGCTGGCAGCTACTGAGGATCTGGGCCAAGCTCTCCTCTCTGTCTACCTGTGGGCATGAACACAGCATCCGAAGAAAGGACGTCAGTACGAATATTCTACTGAGTATGAGAGGCATAAACAATTAAAGAAGGCATCAATAATATAGTGATAATATCAACATGAAGCATCTGGATCTGACGGATGATCATAAAAGAAGTAATGCATGCTGTCTTACTCATACTCATCATCATGACATATATGCATCATATGCAAGCTGACCGTCCATGTCGGAATGGTGTGATAATCAATAATATAAGCCCGCGTCCAGGCCTCCCGCGTCCGGGGTACCATCTCATGCCGCCCACTAGTGGTGTCTGGCCACGCCCGAAGGTCATGGTGTATCCGTATAGCTGCCCGCCTTGGCGGTGACTGCCCGGCCAACTAGGCACGGTGTAAAATGCTCATGACATGCTCAATGCAAAATATTCATAATAATATGCTCATCATAAAATACTCATCTTATCATGATATGTGTATAAGGCTCAAGATCAGCATTACTCTATCGGGGTGACGTAAGGTCGTAATCCCCCGGTTACATTATGG
Source organism: Lycium barbarum (assembly GCF_019175385.1). Taxonomy (NCBI): domain Eukaryota; kingdom Viridiplantae; phylum Streptophyta; class Magnoliopsida; order Solanales; family Solanaceae; genus Lycium; species Lycium barbarum. Next base: position 66,231,272 of record NC_083341.1, read on the forward strand.
AACCATTATGGACATTCTGCATCACCTTGAAAGGACTAATACATAAGGTGAGTGTAGGCAAGGAATAACATCCTCATATCGTATAGCTTATCTCATATAGACATTTATAGGCATAGGCCTTTAACTTCTTAGAATGTGAGAACTCATGAAGAGAATAGTGATTCAAGCTAAAATATTCATGCCATTAGAAAGAAGGACTAGCCTCACATACCTGGTCGTTTAGCTAGACTATCGCTCACTTGCTCTCCTTCAATATCACGTCGTTACCTTCAATAGAGAATTCGGATCAACTTTAGTAACTAACTACAAGAACGCATCGCTAATTCTAGGAAAAGTCAGACAACGCTTCCTTCGTTTATACTACTTTTCTCATGCTTTATCTCAACTCCCAACATTCATAACATTACTTATAATATCACAATCGACAATCGTCATTTACGTACATTTAGCAAAATCCACCATTTTCCTCCAATTTCCCCCATACTTAGCCTTATGACTCGTCTTTGCATTTTCATGTATTTAATGCTTGATTCATGATATAAACATCGTTTATAATGTAATTGTACTCTCAACACTTCAACATTCGTAATTCAATTCCACTATCATTCATTTATGTCACTATTCACTCAATAATGACCCACTCTTTATGTTCTTCTATATTTCAAGTGTCTAAGCTTTCCAACACTTCAAACAACATGGAATAATCATGAAACTTACCTTAGATGATGGTTGAACAATCCTTAAGTTGAAATACTTCACTTAGCCAAACCCTAGTTCCACCTTCCTTGGAATTTCTTCACTTAGATGATCCTTTATTGTGTTCTTACACTTGATTTCATGAATTTGGTGGTGTTGATATTGATATCCCCTTTAATTCTCTTGAAGTCTTGTGGAGGAATTATTTGGAATGTTCTAGAGGTCTCTTGAGTTGTTGGATGAATAATGAAATAATATGAAGCCTAAGTCCCTTTTTAAAATCACAAAATCTGATCTTTAATGAATTCTTGTCGGGGTGAACAGTGGTCATAAACCACCATATATGGACCGTATTTTGATTTACGGTCCGTCCTCCATGGACGTATTTAATCATTTCAAAAACAGAAAGTTTTGGCTGAGGGACATGGCAGTTTACGACCTGGTTTACGGTCCGTAAATCAGTTTACGGGCCGTAAACTGGGTCGTATTTAACCATATCAACACTGGCAGAACTTGAGATTTTTGGCACGATGGAAGACGATTGCACTATACCGTCCGTAAATCACTTTACGGGCCGTATAGTGCCATATACGACCACTGGGCTGAAAATTTTCCGCGACTTTCTTATTTCCAAAAATTCATAATTAGCCATTCCCGACTTAGTAAAACATCATACACTCAATCCCTTCCTCGTTCTACTCATCACACAAGTACGGAAAAAATTTCGAGGTGTAACATTCTTCCCCCCTTTTGGAACATTCGTCCTCGAATGTTCGACACTTGAGAATTCTAGAAAAATTTCGCTAGAGTTTCCTTTGTAGTTTGGCGTTACCAATTTGTCACCACAACCCACAATATCATCGCCTCACAGGGCTAAATTACAATATCGACATATCTATGGCCACACACGACCAAAAACATAAAAATAAAGCATACATACCTTATATCGTCGACGTTTCTTCTTGAGTCTCTTCCGGGGAGTGGAATAAATGCGGATATTTGGTTTTCATATTCTCCTCCGCTTCCCAAGTCATTTCTTCCCTGTTGTTATTCCGCCATAGAACCTTGCCTGAAGCGACCTCTTTATTCCGTAGTCTCCGCACTTGTCTATCTAAAATGGCAATCAATATTTCTTCATATGTCAATCTTTCTGTCACTTGGACATCATCGACCGGGACTATTCTTGTTGGGTCTCCCATGCACCTGCGGAGCATCGACACATGAAAAACTGGATGTACCGACTCGAGCCCTGAAGGAAAGTCCAACTCATAGGCTACTCGACCCACCTTGCGAATGATTTGGTAGGGTCCGATATATCTTGGACTCAATTTCCCCTTCTTGCCAAACCTCATTACTCCCTTAATTGGCGAGACTTTCAAGAATACCCAATCGTTAGCTTGAAATTCCAAATCTCGTCGGAGGTTATCCGCATAAGATTTTTGACGACTTTGGGCTGTTAACAATTGATCTCGTATCACCTTGACCTTTTCGACTGCCTGTTGAATCAAGTCGGGGCCTATCAACTGTGCTTCTCCCTTTTCGAACCATCCAACTGGAGATCTAAATGTTATTCCGTACAAAGTTTCATATGGAGCCATTTGGATACCGAAATGGTAGCTGTTATTATAGGCAAATTCAATAAGAGGCAAATTCTCATCCCAACTACCACCGAAGTCCAACACACACGCTCGTAGCATATCTTCCAAGGTCTGAATAGTACGCTCGGCTTGCCTGTCGGTCTGTGGGTGGAACGCCGTGCTGAGCTTAACTTGAGTACCTAGACCCTCTTGAAAGGACTTCCAGAACTTGGCTGTGAACTGTGCTCCTCTGTCTGTGATAATGGCCAAAGGAATACCATGAAGTCGTACAATCTCCTTGAGATACAATTTAGCATAATCTTCCGCTGAATACGTGGTTCTAACGGGGAGAAAATGAGCTGCTTCCGTGAGTCTATCCATGATCACCCATATAGAATCATACTTCCCTCGCGTACGGGGTAACCCTACCACAAAATCTATATTAATTTCTTCCTATTTCCACGTAGGAATTTCCATTGCTTGCAATAAGCCTCCTGGCTTTTGATGCTCGGCCTTCACTTGCTGGCAATTTGGGCACTGTGCTACAAATTCTGCTATTCTCGCTTCATGCCATCCGACCAATATAGAAATTTAAGGTCTTGGTACATCTTGGTTGTACCTGGATGAATAGAATACCGAGAATAATGTGCTTCCTCTAAAATCCGTTGGCGCAAGTTTGCCGCATCCCGCACACATAACCTGTGCCGATATCTAAGAACCCCTTCTATGGAAACTTGGAATGGAGACTTTTCCTTTTCATGAGCTAGATTTCGATAATGGGCTAGTTGGGAATCCTCATATTGCCGTTCCTTCACTCCACGTGCACACCATATAAGTAGTGTCTCCACATTTTTAATGCATGAATGACCGCAGCTAGCTCAAGATCACGAGTGGGATAATTCTGTTCATGTTTTCGCAAATGTCTCGAGGCATATGCAATGACTTTCCCATGCTGCATCAATACACATCCTATTCCCACGCCGGAGGCATCACAATATACGACATAGCCATCTGATTCTTCTGGAAGTGTTAACACTGGCGCTGAGGTCAACCTGTTTTTCAACTCTTGGAAACTACGCTCACAGGCATCACTCCACTAGAATTTAGCCGACTTCTGGGTTAATTTTGTCAATGGGGCTGAAATAGATGAGAAGCCCTCTACAAATCTTCTATAATATCCTGCTAACCCGAGGAAACTACGAACTTCCGTGGGTGTCGTAGGCCTTGGCCAAGTCTTTACAGCTTCTATCTTCTGAGTGTCAACTCGGATACCATCGTCTGAAATAACATGACCTAGAAATGCTACCGAGTTTATCCAAAAATCGCACTTTGAAAACTTTGCATACAATTCTCGATCTCGAAGAACGCCAAGAACAATTCTTAGATGATCTGCATGTTCCGATTCTATGCGAGAATACACCAGGATATCATCGATAAACACTATTACAAAAAGGTCCAAGAACGGCCTGAACACATTATTCATTAAATTCATAAACACCGCCGGGGCATTTGTCAACCCAAACGACATTACTCGGAACTCATAATGGCCGTACCTCGTTCTGAAGGCTGTCTTGGGAATGTCTTCTTCTCTGATCCTCACTTGATGATAACCCGATCTTAGGTCTATCTTGGAAAACCACTTAGCACCTTTCAATTGATCGAACAAGTCATCAATTCTGGGGAGGGGATATCTGTTCTTTACCGCCACCTTGTTCAACTGCCTGTAATCAATACACATTCGTAGTGACCCATCTTTCTTTCTCACGAACAAGATCGGCGCTCCCCACGGAGATGAACTGGGTCTAATGAAACCCTTCTCGAGCAAGTCTTTCAGCTGTGCCTTTAGCTCTTTCAACTCTGCTGGAGCCATTCGATAAGGGGGAATAGAAATGGGCTCCGTGTCCGGCAATACATCAATAGTGAAGTCAATTTCCCTTTCCGGAGGAAGACCTGGAAGTTCGTCTGGAAATACATCTGGAATTCATTTACTACCGGAACCGACTGGAAAGTTGGCATTTCCGCTTCCGTGTCATGAACCCGAACTAGATGACAAATATAACATTTGGCTATCATCTTTCTCGCCTTAAGGTAGGAAATAAACCTACCCTTTGGGGAAGCTGTATTACCCTTCCACTCAAGTACGGGCTCTCCCGAAAATTGGAATCGAACTACTTTTGTCCGACAATAAATATTAGCATACTACGATGCCAACCAATCCATGCCCATAATTACATCGAAATCTAGCATCTCAAGTTCAATCAAATCAGCTCTTGTCTGATGATCACATATAATGACTACACAGTCCTTATATACTTGTCTCGCTATTACGGGATCACCAACCGGAGTGAATACCTCGAACGATTTAATTGGCTCAGGTCTCACCCCAACACAATCAGCGATATACGGAGTACTATATGAAAAGGTAGAACCCGGATCAATCAGAGCATATACATCACGGGAAAATATAGTCAAGGTTCCTGTGACAACATCTGGGGAAGACTCAAGATCCTGTCACCCAGCTAAAGCATACACACGGGGCTGAACAACACCTGAAGTAGATGCTCCCCCTCTACCTCTGCCTCTACCTGCTGTTGTCTGAGGAGTGTGTGCTGTCGGGCGTGCTGAAGAAGAACCCGCTGCTGAACCTGTAGGCTAAGTCCCAGCTCTATCTCTCGCTGAGGGGAAATCTCTCATCATGTGACCAACTTTCCCACAGGTATAACAAGCATCCGTACCCTGACGACACTGTCCGGAATGTAGTCTACCGCACTGACTGCACCGCGGTACTGGAGGTCTCCTCTGACTAAAATCTCCCCGATACTGATAATCTGGGGCCCTCGAACTCTGGCCCTGCCCTGACTGAAAAGAACGGTCGAACCTTCTGTCTGAGAATCTGGGGGGTGCACTAGTCGCTAACTGACCTGAGTGCCTAGAATGCATCTGTCTCTGTCCCCCTCGGTACTCACTGCTCTCTCCCATAGATCTAGCCCTCTTCCCTTGTCTCCTGTTACTATCACGCTCACTTCTCTGCTGCTGTTGTCGTTCCTCAAGATTCTGGGCGTGAGCCTGTATCTGGGAAATATCCATCCCGTCTTGCAAAGAGGCCGTCAAACAATCTCTATACAGATGTGGCCCCAAACCACTCACAAATCTATAAACTCGGTCTCCCATGTCAGCCACCATAGTCGGAGCATATCTGGCCAATAAGTTGAATTGCATACTGTACTCTCGAGCACTCATGCTTCCTTGTTTCAAATTCAAGAACCTGTCCGCTCTACCTCGGTGGACTTCGGGTGGCAAGTAATGACGAATCAAGGCGTCCACGAATTCTTGCCAAACAGGAGGTGGTGCGTTCTCTCCTCTCGATATCATCCAATTTCTATACCATAGTACCGCCACGTCGCGAAGTCTATATGTGGCCAACTCTACAGATTCAGTCTCAGAAGCATGCATAAGTGTTAGCGTCCTCAGCATCTCATCAATAAAACCTTGAGGGTCCTCATCCGGCCTCGACCCAAAAAATTCTGGAGGATTTAGAGTAAGGAAATCACGAGCTCTTGTACTAGCTGAACGATCACTTGGGCCCACATTCAGTCGTTGTGCCTGAGTGGCAACCAACTGTGTCAATAAATTTATGGCCTCGGACACTTGTTGACCCGAAGCACCCGGTGGAGGAATCGGAGCTAAGGCTCCTCCCTGCTCTTGTATATTGGGCGCGGCCTCACTTTGCGATTCACTTTCCTCTACATTTGCCGGAGGCTCTCTTTCCGCCTGCCTCTTTGTCGTAGCTTTGCCTTTCTGGGCAGCTGTGGCTTTCCCTTTCGGCGGCATTTTTCTGAAACCATAACGCACCTTTAGGAATGATATAATCCTAGACATGGCTCTATCGTACGATCTCATGAGAAGAAGAATGGTCATTCTCCTAAATGCCCTGTAGCCTCTTGTTTATTAGCGTGGCGCGCAACACACCATAAAAAAGACTCTACTAAACACGGCTCGCAGACACTTCCTAGGGCGAACTGCTCTGATACCACTTCTGTCACGACCCAACTAGGGGCCGCGACGGGTACCCAGAGCTAGCTACCGAGCACCGCTTACCTACTACTCATTTAATGCTCTTTCATCAACTTTTCATACCAATTGTAGGAAAATCATATTTAAATAAAAACATAAATACTTATATGCATTTGCCTTTCGGCCATCAAAATAATATATATATGGTAATAGCGTTTTGTGAGACCATCTAACCCACAGTGCGTATCTACGTGCCTGTACTGACATACTGTATAAATAGACGGAACAAGACTCCGTCGTGCCCAAAATATGCATATGCATATGTACATCAAAAGAATGGCCATAAGCACCTCCGAACAATGGAGTGCTCTCTATCCGCTGGCAGCTACTGAGGATCTGGGCCAAGCTCTCCTCCCTGTCTACCTGTGGGCATGAACACAGCATCCGAAGAAAGGACGTCAGTACGAATATTGTACTGAGTATGAGAGGCAAAAACAATGAAAGAAGGCATCAATAATATAGTGATAATATCAACATGAAGCATCTGGATCTGACGGATGATCATAAAAGAAGTAATGCATGTTGTCTTACTCATACTCATCATCATGACATATATGCATCATATGCAAGCTGCCCGTCCATGTCGGAACGGTGTGATAATCAATAATATAAGCCCGCGTCCAGGCCTCCCGCGTCCGGGGTACCATCTCATGCCGCCCACAAGTGGTGTCTGCCCACGCCCGAAGGTCATGGTGTATCCGTATAGCTGCCCGCCTTGGCGGTGACTGCCCGGCCAACTAGGCACGGTGTAAAATGCTCATGACATGCTCAATGCAAAATATTCATAATAATATGCTCATCATAAAATACTTATCTTATCATGATATGTGTATAAGGCTCAAGATCAAATTTACTCTATCGGGGTGACGTAAGGTCGTAATCCCCCGGTTACATTATGGAACCATTATGGACATTCTACCTCACCTTGAAAGGACTAATACATAAGGTGAGTGTAGGCAAGGAATAACATCCTCATATCGTATAGCTTATCTCATATAGACATTTATAGGCATAGGCCTTTAACTTCTTAGAATGTGAGAACTCATGAAGAGAATAGAGATTCAAGCTAAAAAATTCATGCCATTAGAAAGAAGGACTAGCCTCACATACCTGGTCGTTTAGCTAGACTATCGCTCACTTGCTCTCCTTCAATATCATGTCGTTACCTTCAATAGAGAATTTGGCTCAACGTTAGTAACTAACTACAAGAACGCATCGCTAATTCTAGGAAAAGTCGGAAAACGCTTCCTTCGTTTATACTACTTTTCTCATGCTTTATCTCAACTCCCAACATTCATAACATTACTCCTAATATCACAATCGACAATCATCACTTACGTACATTTAGCAAAATCCACCATTTTCCTCCAATTTCCCCCACACTTAGCCTTATGACTCGTCTTTGCGTTTTCATGCATTTGATGCTTGATTCATTATATAAACATCGTTTATAATGTAATTGTACTCTCAACACTTCAACATTCGTAATTCCATTCCACTATCATTCATTTATGTCACTATTCACTCAATAATGACCCACTCTCTATGTTCTTCTACATTTCAAGTGTCTAAGCTTTTCAACACTTCAAACAACATGGAATAATCATGAAACTTACCTTAGATGATGGTTGAACAATCCTTAAGTTGAAATACTTCACTTAGCCAAACCCTAGTTCCACCTTCCTTGGAATTTCTTCACTTAGATGATCCTTTATTGTGTTCTTACACTTGATTTCATGAATTTGGTGGTGTTGATATTGATATCCCCTTTAATTCTCTTGAAGTCTTGTGGAGGAATTATTTGGAATGTTCTAGAGGTCTCTTGAGTTGTTGGATGAATAATGAAATAATATGAAGCCTAAGTCCCTTTTTGAAATCACAAAATCTGATCTTTAATGAATTCTTGTCGGGGTGAACAGTGGTTGTAAACCACCATATACGGACCGTATTTTGATTTACGGCCCGTCCTCCATGGCCGTATTTAATCATTTCAAAAACAGAAAGTTTTGGCTGAGGGACACGACAATTTACGACCTAGTTTACGGTCCGTAAACCAGTTTACGGCTGGTTTACGGGCCGTAAACTGGGTCGTATTTAACCATATCAACACTGGCAGAACATGAGATTTTTGGCACGATGGAAGACGATTGCACTATACGGTCCGTAAATCACTTTACGGGCCGTATAGTGCCATATACGACCACTGGGCTGAAAATTTTCCGCGACTTTCTTATTCCCAAAAATTCATAATTAGCCATTCCCGACTTAGTAAAACATCATACACTCAATCCCTTTCTCGTTCTACTCATCATACAAGTACGGAAAAATTTCTGAGGTGTAACAATGCATATAAATCAAGACTCGATAAATAAGTATATTACCGACACATGAAGGCTCAGAAACCAGTTTCAGGTCAATCCGACTTAGTATAAGAATGTTATGAGCGTTTGGAGTACAGAACCTTCTACGAATGTTTCAGAAGCTATTTTTGGAAAATCAGAGCAACAATAATATCAAGTACCTTTCGGATATCGTTATGGATCAAATCAAATAAAGCTTTTGGAACCATATATAAGTGTCAAAATGTATCAAAGACTCGAGGGAGTAATCAAACGTGCTTTCATTTGAAATTCAAAACTTTAGTCATATCAATTTGTCTTTCGAATGCCATTCGGAACATATCAAATAGATTTTCGGATATCATAGATACACGTCCAAACCATATGAAATAGTTTATGGAAGTCAAGAACATTGGCCATCCTAGTTGCTCTAAGAATAGGAATTCCTTTGAGATCACGCATATACGTCATTTGCTTGTTTCATAAGGATCATGCCAAAAGAAAGAAAGGGTAAGCCTTACATACCTGCTCCACGTCCTATTATCTACGCTTATTTGTCCCAACTTGCTTGTCTACATTCAATAGAATTGACATAATCATTAGATTCATCGACATATACTTGTCTTAGTCTTTCAAATGAATTCACTTATATTCTACCGAAATTTCGGCAGCATTTCCCCTGTAAATACACCATCCCCGAGAATCTAACTCGGCCAATTTTAACAACAACAAACCCGAGAATGCATCTCGGCCAAGTTATCAACAGCAATACCAACAATCATATCTCTAACTTCAACAATTAATCCAAATACATTCTAACATTAACAACCTTTGTCATACGATTCAATGGCATTCCATTTATATTCAATTAAATTCTCATAATATGCAAGACAACCCAATTAACATTCTACTTCACCCAAAGCCTTCCAAATTCAATAAGGAAAATAAGAGCACATTTCCTTCTTTCAAATTCAAACACAATAACCCAATTTACAATCTTCCAACCACGTGTCTCACTTTCCAAATTCATGAATTATATTCACAAGTTACACATTAGCAACTCTATTCTTATAATTATAAGGAACCATACTAATATCACATTAGCTTCTTCCACAATCCACAAACGATTACATCTTAATTTCCAATCATTAAATCTTCATTTAACGTCATAAAATCAACAACACAACAACAATCAAAATGCTAAATAAAATCATTTCATCTATTCTACATGACACAACTATATTCGGCGACCACCAACATACCCATATTTCATGAATTTCATCCTTTTTTACATACTACAATACTCACAATCATCCATAACACATGAAAGAAGATTGAATACATACCTTTTTCACTTAGCTCTTCTTGCTCGGCTAGGTCCCCAAATTGCAAAACAAGTGCTCTACTTTCTCCAACAATCACTCCATGTTAAAGAGGACGTTTCAATTAGTTAGATTGCTAGAAGAAATAATTTATTTTGACCATCTTCCATGGCTTCCATTTTTGGAGCCATGGCCGAATGCATTTAGCTCCCTCTCTCTTTTTTTTTTTTTTTGTTTCTTCTCCAAGCTTATTCATCTTTCTAAAAGATGAAGATCAATGTGTCTTATTTATCCTTTTTTTTTCCACCATTTATCCATATTTATACTTTAGTCCCTCAAGTAAGAATATGGACACATGGCCCTATTCTTTCTCTCCAAGGTTCTAGAATTTTTTGTGTGGAGAAATATGACTAATATATCTTATATATATACACTTAATTCATCTAGGTGGGCCAAGGCCCACCTTAAGTTGGACGGCCACCATGGTTCATTTAAGAAATTTCTTGAATACTTTGTAAAATTTCCATTTTTCCCTTAGCCTTCCACAATATTTCCATACTAATAATGTTCATAAATAATATTCATAAACAACTAGTACATTAAAATAATTTTGGATAATGGTCTTGCCCTTAACTTACCACGACTCCCGCGAAATACCCGAACGTACAAAGCACGGGCTATAACATTCTCCCCCCCCCCCCTCCCCCCCTTTAGATCATCCGTCCTCGAATGTTCAACTGATCTTATGGGGTCATATAATACTTCGGGGGTCCCTTTTATAGTTTTCCTTTTCTTCATGCCCATTCCTTATTTTCTTACCCTACATTATTTTATAATCCACTGTATCAAGTTAGTATCCTTGTCCTTCCCAGGTCACCTCTTCTCTGTTACTGTTTTATCACAATACATTAACAAAAGCCACATCTTTGGTACATAATATTCACTTGACGATCCGATATGGTCACTGGCTATTCCTTGCTCTTATTTTATCTACGATATTGTAGTCTCGTTTATCTTGCTATAAATATTCAGCTGCCCTTGGTGTTCTCTCTTTTCTTCGCCCCCTGTTTCTTTATGTCTTGTCACTATCTCTTTTTAATCTTTCATTCTAAATATTTGTCCAAAAACGTATGTGCGTAATGTTTCTTTACCATTTATTATCCTTCGCAGTCCAGTCAAACTTATGGTAACTTACGATCCAAATTCACTTAGCTTCTTAATTCGCAACATCTTCGAGTTCTTACTTCGGCTTTTCTTTATTCCCTTCTTTCACATTTCTCGACACAAGTATACCTGTCTTTGAATTCTTTGTGTTGGTGTTCATTTCATCCATCGTTATTCCTTATTGGCTCTTCGGTGTGGATTCCTTATAAATATGATCGAGCATCACTTCACATCGATGGTTCATATAATTTCATAGCGTATCTTCTCATGTTTTGTATAATTAATGGTCCATGAACTATTTCCTAGTATCTAACGAACCCTGTTATTTCATTCACATGCACTGCGTCCTTTCTTCCTTTAAAAAATTTCAGACTACCAATTGTCGATACTTTCGTTATAATAGTCGTTGTCATCCAAAATGTCCTTTGAGTCTTATCGTTCTCTTCATTATCCTTCGTGAGTTTAGCTTGTAGATCTTTCTTGCTCCCTCTGTTACCCCTTAAAACATGTCGCTGCCTCCTTAGGTACGACGCCAATTTGCCCGATGTGAGGGATTCAAATTGTAGCATAAACATAGCATAATTCATGTTGGCATGAAGCATTCTCTTAAGGTGTCTTCTATACTTTCCCTTCGTATCGGCTTCTACTTCTTTCAGATATCCTTTTAAGTCCAATATAATATGTCCCCCCCCCCCTTTTAACGGGGCTCCTTGTACGCCAATAGTATTCGAGTACCTTCCAACTCTGTGCATAACATTCCGAAACTTCTTACTATAAGTTTTCTTTTCATTTTCTGTCTGTATCATTTGTCCACTATTAATCCTTTCACCCATTTAATTCACATACTCGTAAGTCTTCTTAACTATGCATTAGTGTTACAGTTGTGCGTCCATATTTTTCGAGTGTCCTACTACTTTTACCCTCAGCATAGAATCCTTACAATTTACACTCTCTTTATCCTTGTTCATCGAATCCTTTGACTATATTTATAGCATTATGACCGAGCGGTCTTCCATGCACATTCTTTATATTTCACTCCATTTTCTCTAAGATCAAATCCTTCAAACCTCATATGAACTCTCATTCCAAACCATTAATTTCCCAATCATAGTACTTGTTCTTTCCTTGGTGCGTAATCGGGATTCTATCGTTAACTTGTCAAAGTATCCTTCTTACTCCTATGATTAAAGATTTCCAATTATTTTATTCCCAAATGTTCTCCTCTTCTCTCGACTAATCTGTTAGTATTCCTTTTCTACTTTCATTCTTAACCTTCCCTAGGTTCCTTCCTCCTCGAACACTTTTCTCCTTTTGCCGTTTGTGGCATCGACTCTGAAGTTCATGAAATTTTACCTTAAACGCGCAAATCCGTCTTATTCCTAAGTCACCCTTTCAGGAAAGCATTTCCATGTCCGAGGCAACCACATTAATACAACTGCACATTTTATTCCTTTATATACCTTTCACCTTAACATCATCGCAAGCCTTAATCTCCTAACATCGTCACAAGGCTTAATCATTCTTTTTCTTACTTCACATTCCTTGTCGTGGTCACTATTTCTTTAGCCCTACTTATTGGAATTGGTTCTCGAACCTCATATACTCCTCTTTTGTTCCATACTACCATACTTTATCCTTTTCACGTGGCTACCTTTGAATTTTTATCCATATAGTCTCGTACTTTGCCAGTAATTTCTCTCGGGGCTTCACTCACTAAGGTTTCTTACCTTTCACCTTTTTCCGACATTTTTATCTCTTTATTTCTCATCTACTCACTCACTTTATTTTTCGAATATCATTGTAGTATAACCTTTCCAGTTTTAACCTATAGTGAAAATAACAGTAACTTACCTTGTAACACTTGGACCATTCATTTTTGCTGTCGCTCGAACTTCGGCACCCTTATTTGATTAATGCCTTCTTTACCGTGGCACCGGTTGTTGGGACTCACATGTCCACCGACACAAGCACATGTGGGATATCCTACGCATTCGTATATAAATATGTATAATTGCTACTACCTTGTCCACAAAATACCTCCAAGCGTTATTCAAGCCTATCCAAATCCAGAGTTGTGACGCACTTTCTGTCTCTTCTCTAGTCTAGCCTGTCGCGTGCTATGTGGCCTTTTATGGTCTCCAACCATCCCGTATACTCTAATTTCACTCAGGCTATTCTGGCTTTTCATTTGTCTCTTTTGTCTAAATCTTTAGGATTTCTTGCATACTTCCCAGGGGGTCACCCATCCTAAGATTTCTCCCACTTTAGCACGCTTAACCTCGAAACTTTGATGAAATCCGGTGCATTAATGCTGATATAATCGCGTCTGCTTCCTCGTATGACCTTTATTACATGACCAGGAGCAAGTCGAAGTCTTACAGATTCCGAGACATGTTCGTAACATGTCCTTTCTTTTGCAATTACTATTTTACCCTTTTTACTCCTCAATATTCACCTTTCACTTTCGTGTATGACTGACTACTTTTCGTTCTGGATTCCCAGATTCCCGATGGTAACGGTCACACCTTCACCGCCATTACTTGTAAGTACTCGGGTATCAGCCTAGTTGGATTCCTACTCACAACGTTTACACAATAACCTGCCGCAAAATTTAATTGTCGACTTTCTAGATCCTCCAATAGACCTTGCTCTTCCTATACCATTCTTTCTATTCAAAATCTATACACAGCAAATATCGACAATACCTCATAGAACATACGGCTATATGACACATTCCAACCATCCAGAGCTTCCAGTTTCAGATAACAGAACAAGTATATCAGGACTTACCTTTAGGACTTTCCATATCATCACTTACCTCCTTCCGTCGTATGTAAGACTTACATAAGGAATTTCATTTTCCTTTGACTTGGCTCTATCGCAAGATCTAAGACAGAAAGAAGGCCAACAATCCCTAGATGCCCCGTAGCCTCCTGTTTATAAATGTGGCGCGCTTCACACCATAAACAGGACTCTACTGGCCACGACTTTGCAGACAACCCCTAGGACAACCTGCTCTGATACCACTTTGTCACACCCTAGTCGTACCGGGGTGTGATGGGCACCCGACCCCATATTCGGAGCCTAGCGAACCCTCTGACTCTTATTACATACATACTCTTTTCGGACTTTCACATCAGATAAGCATAAAACACAAAGTTAGGTTTTCAGAAACTTTCTTTCTATCGTTCTCAAATCAAACCAAAATATGTAATCATATAAAATCTGTAACATATCACAAAATGTCACATCGGCTGATGGAGCCGCTTACAAACTGATGTTCTATACCCACGACCCTGTCTGCAAAGTCTCTAACACAAATCAGAAATCACAGCTTATATACGCTCTGACTCGGCAACACTCTGGAAGGAAGTGGAGTTCGCCAATCTCGCTGAAACACCTCCTAGCAGAGTCTTCTATTCATCTGGGTGTACCTGCGTGGCATGAAACGCAGCTCCCGAGGAAAGGGAGTCAGTACGGAATATGTACTGAGCATGTAAAGCATAGAGTAATATGAACAGAATCACAAGCAGAATAAATAGTCCAGAAGAGTAGACAAACCATGCATGCCAAGAACGGTATCCGGTCCCTTGCGGGACCCAGGGAAACGTGGCGCCACCCTGCCTTTGGCGCCACACACATCATACTCCAGAAGATTTGCTCCGTAATCTCCATCACACATCATAATATCACATCATATATGGTTCGGCGAACCATAAACACATCATAACACTGTAACACATCTAACTCCGGAATACATATATGGCACCCGGCCCTCAAGCGGGGGACCCGACGAACCATACGCACGAGGCATACCAGCCCAGGACTCGGTGAAAGAGGTCATGACACATGCACGAGCAGAGTAGTGGAAGACTATGCATATAAATCAAGACTCAATAAATAAGTATATTTACCGACACATGAAGGCTCAGAAACCAGTTTCAGGTCAATCCGACTTAGTATAAGAAAGTTATAAGCGTTCGGAGTACATAACCTTCTACGAACGTTTCAGAAGCTATTTTTGGAAAATCAGAGCAACAATCATATCAAGTACCTTTCGGATATCGTTATGGATCAAATCAAATAAAGCTTTTGGAACCATATATAAGTATCAAAATGTATCAAAGACTCGAGAGAGTAATCAAACGTGCTTTCATTTGAAATTCAAAACTTTAGTCATATCAATTTGTCTTTCGAATTCCATTCGGAACATATCAAATAGATTTTCGGATATCATAGATACATGTCCAAACCATATGAAATAGTTTATGGAAGTCAAGAACATTAGCCATCCTAGTGGCTGTAAGAATAGGAATTCCTTTGAGATCACGCATATACGTCATTTGCTTGTTTCATAAGGATAATGCCAAAAGAAAGAAAGGGTAAGCCTTACATACCTGCTCCACGTCCTATTAGCTACGCTTATTTGTCCCAACTTGCTTGTCTACATTCAAGAGAATTGACATAATCATTAGATTCATCGACATATACTTGTCTTAGTCTTTCAAATGAATTCACTTATGTTCTACCGAAATTTCGGCAGCATTTCCCCTGTAAATACACCATCCCCGAGAATCTAACTCGGCCAATTTCAACAACAACAAACCCAAGAATGCAACTCGGCCAAGTTATCAACAGCAATACCAACAATCATATCTCTAACTTCAACAATTAATCTAAATACATTCTAACATTAACAACCTTTGTCATACGATTCAACGGTATTCCATTTATATTCAATTCAATTCTCATAATATGCAAGACAACCCAATTAACATTCTACTTAACCCAAAGCCTTCCAAATTCAATAAGGACAATAACAACACATTTCCTTCTTTCAAATTCAAACACAATAACCCAACTTACAATCTTCCAACCACATGTCTCACTTTCCAAATTCATGAATCATATTTACAACTTACACATTAGCAACTCTATTCTTATAATTATAAGGAACCATACTAATATCACATTAGCTTCTTCCACAATCCACAAACGATTACAACTTCATTTCCAATCATTAAATCTTCATCTAACGTCATAAAATCAACAACACAACAACAGTCAAAATGCTAAATAAAATCATTTCATCAATTCTACATGACACAACTATATTCGGCCACCACCAACATACCCATATTTCATGAATTTCATCCTTTTTTACATACTACAATACTCACAATCATCCATAACACATAAAAGAAGATTGAATACATACCTTTTTCACTTAGCTCTTCTTGCTCGGCTAGGTTCCCAACTTGCACAACAAGTGCTCTACTTTCTCCAACAATCACTCCATGTTAAAGAGGACGTTTCAATTAGTTAGATTGCTAGAAGAAATAATTTATTTTGACCATCTTCCATGGCTTCCATTTTTGGAGCCATGGCCGAATGCCTTTAGCTCCCTCTCTCTTTCTTTCTTTTTTTTTTTTTTTTTTTTTTGTTTCTTCTCCAAGCTTCTTCATCTTTCTAAAAGATGAAGATCAATGTGTCTTATTTATCCTTTTTTTCCCACCATTTATCCATATTTATACTTTAGTCCCTCAAGTAAGAATATAGACACATGGCCCTATTCTTTCTCTCCAAGGTTCTAGAATTTTTTTTGTGGAGAAATATGACTAATATATCTTATATATATACACATAATTCATCTAGGTGGGCCAAGGCCCACCTTAAGTTGGACGGCCACCATGGTTCATTTAAGAAATTTCTTGAATACTTTTTGAAATTCCCATTTTGCCCTTAGCCTTCCATAATATTTCCATACTAATAATATTCATAAACAACTTGTACATTAAAATAATTTTGGAAAATGGTCTTGCCCTTAACTTACCACGACTCCCTCGAAATACCCGAACGTAGAAAGCACGGGCTATAACACCCTGGCCCGGGACTCGGTGAAAGATACATTGAGGCATGCACGAGCAGAGTAGTGAGCAACCATATGCAAACTAAGTCATATCTGAGACTCGATAGAATAATCAAAATGCACTATCATTTGAAAATCAAGACAATATTCATATCAAGTACCCTTCGAGTGTCACTATGGATTATATCAAAATAGAACTTCAGGAATCATAGACACGTATCAAGACATAATGAAGTAAGTTCTGGGAATCAAGAACATTAGCCATCCTAGTGTCTCTAAGAATAGGAGCTTCTTTGGAGTCATATATACGTCGTCTGTTTGTTTCATAATGATCATGCCAAAAAGAAGGAAAGGTTAGCTTTACATACCTGTCGTAGATCAATCGTAACCAAGCTTGCTTCGTCGCCCCTTTAGCCTATTTAATATGAAAGTAACACTATTGTTAATAAACTACGACTTCCCGAACTTATAAATCTATAACTAATCACTTATGGGAATCACTCCTTGATTAGCATTTGATTAGTTAAGAACTTAATGGAAATCGGACAACATTTCCTCTATATAACTTGCCTAATCTGAACTCCCAATTGATCTCCAATTAACAATACCAACAACAACGATAACAGAAATAATCATATCAAATCCTTAAAATCTAACCCATAAACAACTCAAACAACCCAATAACCTCTCTTAATCCTTTTTCAATCCAAATCATTAACATCTAAGATTATACATCAAACAGACCAACATACGCTTCGTATACGATACGTTATACACTTGTTTTCTTCCAAATTTGTGAACCATATCAATAACAACACGGCAAAAATAAGAACAACAACACATAAACATACTTATAACCACACTTTTAATCTTTCAACCCAACAAGAACAGCCCACAACTTCATGAACATCTAATCCAATTCATGTCTCAATAATCTCATAAAAACAACTACAACTTAAATTATCAAGATTCCTTCATCTTTAACACATAATCCATAACAATAACAACATCAACAACAATCAAACCCAATCCAATTAAAATAACTCCAATTCTGCCCACATACACGCTAACAATAATCATGTAATTTTATTACTTCCAATTTCGTCTAATACACTTTAATCTCTCCATTACAACATCATTAACTCCAATTACATTACAAGAAGAAGAAATCTTACCTCAAATATGTTAGGACAGACCCTACAATCACTTGCACCAATTCCACCACTTCTTCTTCCTCAATTCAATACCCTATGTTGCTTCCTCCTTGAACATGTAAAGCACCCTTGAAACTTAATAAAAAACAAATTGAAGATGGACTGCCATGGCCGTGAGCTGCCATGGCAGCCATGGCTATTCTATGCATTTTTTTTTCAAGAAATGTGAATGAAAGTTTAGCAAGATTAGTCATCATATTCCTTATATAGGCAGCCCCTCCATGGGACACGTGTCCACCTTTATGACATGTGTCCCACTCAATTAACCACCAATCAGATTCAACCATGTGTTGTGGGGCCCACTTAGTGGTCTAATTAGCTTAATTAATCATTAATCTCCACTTAATAATATGATCATGATTAATTAATCCCTAATCTCCACTAATATTTCTACACTAATTGAAATTTACAACCAAATCGTGCACTTATTAAAACCGGGATTAAAAAGTCTTTGTCTCACATCCCAAAAATAACCTTGTCCTTGAATTCATGTCGATTAGCTTACGAATAATACAGCGTACAAAAATATGGGGTATAACATCCTTCTCCCCTTTGGAACATTCGTCCTCGAATGTTAAACTAATCCTGTACTTGTAATACTTCCTTAAACGTTCTTTTACTGAATTATGCCCTTCACATGCCTCTTTCATTGGTCGATCCCTTCACTTTATTATAACGCATTCCACCTCTCTCAGTAACCATTTCCATAATATTTGTTCTTGCTCTTGCCTCTCGAGGTGTTAATTCCACGCCGTTGTCTTTACTCTCCTTTTCATTTCGCAGTTGGTTGACGGTTGTATTGCGAGCTCTTCCGCTGAAATCTTACTCTCTCCCTGGTGCACTTAGTCTTAACTCGACTCTTTCTTCTTCTATAGTTTTCCATTAAAACGCATCGTTCACTTCATCTTACCTCTCACGCGTAGACGTCCCTCATCGATTTGTTAGACTTTACAATCCCTGGAGTATTTCATGCCTCTGGTAACCTGTAGACCCTTCGCAAACTCTACGAATAAGACGAAATTTTTCCATGGTGTTACATTATTTTACCTCAATAACCTTACATTGCCCTGGTGTTTCAATCCACATTCTGAAATCTTTGGCCTCATGTATCACTTCTCGACTTTCTTTCTAAAAGATTTTAACTGTCACTCTACTTTTTAGCTCTTAATCTCAATCCTTAGAGTTGGCTATCAAGTAGCGCTAGAGCTCCCTCATATAATAACTTTACATAGCTGCTCTGTGATTTGACTATCATTAACTGGTATAATTCTGAAGGAATTTTTTATTTGACATATAAATTCACTGTCATCCAGTAACCCGCTTGTTCCGGTCGTCTCACTTAAACCATTTCCCTTAATCCAACTTATAACAATTTAGGCATATTATCTCATGTCGTTTCTTTATCTTTAATTCAAACTCTTCTACTGCCTCTTTATCCAGATTTTGCTTTTAGTTCTCCTATCACGCATCAGAATATGCGTAACTGCTCAGATGAGCCCAAGAAATATCTTAGCGTCGTCTCAATAGTCTTCATGCTTTACCTTGCCTTCTCCTCTCTTATCTTACAATCGGTATCAGGATAAATCTTCGGCTCAGCCATGGCCATGTCCTATTTTTCCTTAGTATTAATTCTACCTCGGTAATTTGGCTTAAGCCATCTTTACATCTTTCCTTAATGCGCCCGAAATATCGTAACCACATTGTTATTACTGAATCCTTACTCTTCTTATGAAATACTCACTTGGTCTCATTCTTAACATACCAATATTTGTAAGTTGTGTAACTATTCTTGTACAACTTGTATAAAATATATCCAATATTAGTCATAGTCTTTCCTTCTCCTGGTTCATTCTGCTTTACATATCTCATCCACACTAAAATTCTCGCGTAGCCTATCTTGTCATACTCCTTTCCATTCCTTTATTCACCCCTTTGATTTCTCATATCCTACTATAGGAGATTTCCTGTCCCTTCTCCTTTGCTACTTATAAGTCACAGTATCATTAGCGAACAACTCCATTGCATACACCTTAGCCTCTAATCTAGTATAGCATTGCTATCCTTTATAATATCTCTTTAGTTACTCGTTACCATTCTCCTATCGTATTCTTTCTTTTTATAAGCATCCACTTTTAATGTCATATTATCTAAGATCTTTACAGATGATCCTCGGTATTGTCTCAAATACCATCCTAACTTCTATCCGTTTATTGCTGGCTCTCAGATCTTACTAACTTGTTTCAGCAAGGGATCTCACTTGAAGTTTAAGCATCCATATCAAATATATTGCAGTGTCAATTGTTTCCATCTTATACTTGTATTTTTTTCACCAGCTTCCCCCCTTAAGGGTGTACTTATACCGTTATCCGTTTATATTCTGCTCTATGTCCCTATTTCCAATCTCAAATTCATCCGATCCTTTTTCCAATTCACTTGGTATACTATACCATACCCATGTCTTTCTTTATAATTTATAACTTTGATTATCCATGTACGAAACTTTAACAAAATTGTGAAGCGATGAGAACCTTTCCATATATAGTATAAAATCTCGTCTGACCATCTGTACTCGAGTAATGGAACCCATGTAGCAACTCATCCAAGGCCACATTCCACTTACTCCAATCAGTAATTAATTAGTACTTATAGTCGTTCCAAATTCTCACTTAGGTAACACTTATATCCTGGTGATAAGTGTCCAAAGTTTTCTGGTAACATTATATTTACCCCAACCTATACATAATTAGAAAGCACACTATACAGGTATCTTTTCCATGTCCCTCGATACATTCCCTTCCACTCCATACTGTCCCATGATTTTATGCTCCTCCTAAATAGTTATTGTGCCCCAAGTCGTTAGATGGTAGTGGACTCTTTTCTCTCCTTGTAAAGCATAGAACACCTTACTTCTTTAATCGCTTAATTCGTATACCCCTCTTAACCATCCAGGCATGAAGCTAGTCATGAAGATGTATAGGGTACATGAACTCCTGGACACCGCTCTTGGAATTTAGTCTTTGTGTTACAATACCCGTCTATCATGGTCCATCGCAGATTGCCCCAGGGTATAAAAGTACTGTAGTCATATGAGCTTACCTCAGACCAAATGTTTCTATTCTCATCCTTTTCTTATAGTCAATTTCAAGCCTTATCCTTGGTGTCGACTTTATTGTTTCCAAATTGATAACTCCTTCATCTTAGACTTTTCTTGAACTATTGTTATAAATCCTTTGTCATGATTGTCACCTTGATTAACCCCTATGGTAATAATTTCTTAGCAATATAACTAGTTTAACACGAATACACCATAGTCCATCAACTACAACAATACAATTACTTAGTTATAACTACACCTTTAAGTTTGTAGCTATATATTTCCCTTTTATTTTATACTCGTGCTCAATTATTACGTCTATCTTGAGTGTTCACTTTAGTATTCCCTTAAAATTTCCCCAGTCTATGTCTATCTTTTATTCTGTACATGCGGAATCTCATGCTACCTGTGTATCCTTCAGGAAACACTACTTCTGCATAATCCCTTTCTCATTTTCAAAACGTATTCTATTCATCCCTATTTGTTCTTATCATCCCAGTCATTTTCTCACACTCATTCTATCTCGTTGCTCATCTTTCTGTAGTTTTAGTCTTTCATAATTCCGTCACTTGCATTACTCGTGTTCTCGGCTATACGTGTCATAACCTATTACTGCACCGTTATCTCACTTTCTTCCTATTTCCTTCTTTCAATTACTCCTTCTTTTCTTATGCTCGCTATCATTTCCGTTATCGTATAATCTTTATTCTAAACTTTCCCTACAAACTTGATAAGCCTTTCTTATTCGTTCTATAGCTCACTTTTCTATTTCACACTTGCCTTTATACTCTAGTCACATAGATCACGTCATATCTTTTAGTCACTTCCTCACTAGGGTTTACTCATTTTCATAACAATCCTTATTATATTCACATTACATCCTACTTGCAATGAATCTTATAGTGTATCACTTCTTAACCTTATTCCCGATTCTCGCTATGGTTTAACTACACTCTGTGGAGTAGGCGTACTTAACCTTTTCCCCTTTCTGATCAATCTTATCCTTAATACCTCACAAGCTGTCTTATCAATACATTCATATTCGTCATAATCCTTCTTCCTCTGTACTCTTGTCTCAATCATACTATTACTTCTTCCAACTATAAACTCGTAGTAATTTATCCCTGCTTGTCAATTCAATTGATACCTCAATATAACATCTATTAAGATTTTCCAGCCTTTTCTAAATCATCTCTTAGTATCACAAGCCTTTCCAAATTATTCTAGCATTTCTTTTTACCATATCGATATCAACCTCATAATTACTATTACTATCAGTTCAACAGTTAACTTATTCCTCGAAGCCAGCTGTACTCACCACTTAGTCAAATCCTATCATTACTATTGACACGACCTTTCAAGACGTATTACGAACCTATATCTCATTCTCTTTTTATTTCCAGGAAAGTTTTGGCAGAGTTTCCTCTGCATTTCTTACTATCTCAAAACCTGCACGCAGGAAATACCAACAATGTCTCACAGGGCCAACATATATACATATATATTATATCGTATCATAGCCGCACAGGGCTCCCCATATCAATAACCATATGAAAATGATGAACTTACCTCGTATGTCCAACTCAAACTGCACCTGTTACATTTTTCGGTTTATTTTCCCTTTCAATCTTTAACTGCAGGTTTCAATCATACCTGCAACATTCACACTATATCTGACATATATTCTGCTTACCGTTACTGATTCCTTCAGCTTCTTCTGTGCGCACCTTATAACCGGACTTATCAAGAACATATATACATTCAGTCCATTTTCTTACTATACTTACAATAACTTACCTCGATGATGGCTAGTTTGCCATTCTATATATAAAATTTTTGATAACGTAACCTCGATGAAATCTCTTGCCTCTATAACTCCCAGTAGCATCATTTACCTTCTCTTGCCGACACCACTCTCCTGTTGAAATCAAGGTCAGTATATAAGGGATATCGTTTCCTATCTCTTGGCTCTATCGCACGATCCAGAGTAAGAAGGAAAGGTAACATCCTAAATGTCATGTAGCTTCCTGTTTATAGATGTGGTGCACAACACACCGATAAATAAGACTCTACTAGACACGGTTTGTAGACACTCCGAGGATGAACAGCCCTGATACCACTTTTGTCACGACCCGACCCCATGGGCCATGACTAGTGCCCGAACTGGACACTCGTATACATACCTGTTAAATATAATCACATTGAAACTACGACAATATGGGAATTTGCAAGAACAAGCTATAGACTCAAAACGTCGTATATCATAATAAACCTGTCTCCTGAGGAGTCACAGCTAACCAATACATGGCATGATATGCAAGCCAACAAGGCTGCCATTATATACCAATACGATACGCAAGCCGACAAGGCTGCCACTACAGACGAACATATCCATAACAAATCACACAGACACAGGTGAATAAAACTTATACACAACCCACACATATGTCTACAGACCTCTAAGAGTATCGATCGTGAAATATGACGGGACAGGGAGCTCTCCAAGACAGTTGAGTAGAAGTCCTAAGCTGGAGGATCACCAAATCGAGTATCCGTACCTGCGGGCATGAAACGCAGCCCCCCGAAGAAAGGGGGTCAGTACGAGATATGTACTGAGTATATAAAGCATGAAATACAATAAAGAGGATCATGACTGAAATAGAGATTACAGGAGACAAGTATGACAATCAAAATACCAATACACTTGCCTTATGAAATGTAAATCATGCATATCAATATCATATATCATACCCGGCCCATTATGGGACTCGGTGAATAAAGTCATCATATACCATCCTTGGCACAATAATCACATCAACATATCATCATATCATATATATATATATATATATATATATATATATATATATATATATATATATATATATATATATATATATATATATAGTGAGGGACTCGGTGAACAATGCAGTGAAACTGTGCACGAAAACGTACCCCGCCCCGGGACTCGGTGAAAGATACATTGAGGCATGCACGAGCAGAGTAGTGAGCAACCATATGCAAACTAAGTCATATCTGAGACTCGATAGAATAATCAAAATGAACTATCATTTTAAAATCAAGACAATAATCATATCAAGTACCCTTCGAATGTCACTTTGGATTATATCAAAATACAACTTCAGGAATCATAGACATGTATCAAGAAATAATGAAGTAAGTTTTGGGAATCAAGAACATTAGCCATCCTAGTGTGTCTAAGAATAGGAGTTTCTTTGGAGTCATATATACGTTGTCTGTTTGTTTCATAAAGATCTTGCCAAAAAGAAGGAAGGGTTAGCTTTACATACCTGTCGTAGATCAATCGTAACCAAGCTTGCTTCGTCGCCCCTTTAGCCTATTTAATATGAGAGTAACACTATTGTTTATAAACTACGACTTCCCGAACTTATAAATCTATAACTAATCACTTATGGGAATTACTCTTTGATTAGCATTTGATTAGTTAAGAACTTAACGGAAATCGGGCAGCATTTCCTCTATATAACTTGCCTAATCTGAACTCCCAATTAATCTCCGATTATCACAACAATACCAACAACAACGATAACAGAAATAATCATATCAAATCCTTAAAATCCAACCCATAAACAACTCAAACAACCCAATAACCTCTCTTAATCCCTTTTCAATCCAAATCATTAACATCTAAGATTATACATCAAACAGACCAACATACGCTTCGTATACGATACGTTATACACTTGTTTTCTTCCAAATTTGTGAACCATATCAATAACAACACGACAACAATAAGAACAACAACACATAAACATTCTTATAACCACACTTTTAATCTTTCAACCCAACAAGAACAAGCCACAACTTCATGAACATCTAATCCAATTCATATCTCAATAATCTCATAAAAACAACTACAACTTAAATTATCAAGATTCCTTCATCTTTAACACATAATCCATAACAATAATAACATCAACAACAATCAAACCTAATCCAATTAAAATAACTCCAATTCTGCCCACTTACATGCTAACAATAATCATGTAATTTTCTTACTTCCAATTTCGTCTAATACACTTTAATCCCTACATTACAACATCATTAACTCTGATTGCATTACAAGAAGAAGAAATCTTACCTCAAATAAGTTAGGACAGATCCTACAATCACTTGCAACAATTGCACCACTTCTTCTTCCTCAATTCAATACCCTATGTTGCTGCCTCCTTGAACATGTAAAGCACCCTTGGAACATAATAAAAAAAAATTGAAGATGGACTGCCATGGCAGCCATGGCTGTTCTATGCATTTTTGTTTCAAGAAATGTGAATGAAAGTTTAGCAAGATTAGTCATCATATGTGTTATATAACGTATTTTGTACATTCGGACATCTCAAGATAGTCGTGGTAAGTTAAGGGCAAGACTATTTTCCGGTTTGTCTTAGTGCACAAGTTGCTTATAAATATTACTATTATCGAAATATGGAGAAAGGCTAGGGGTAAAAAGGGAAATTCAAAAGGTGGTTCATGGTAATATTGAGGAAGGCTAGGGGCAAAAAGGGAATTTGAAAAAACCTTCAAGAAGGTTCATGAAAGGGCCACTTTGGCCGTGTGAGTTGTGGGTGTGGTCCCCACCCCATGGCTTGGCCAATTGCTTCAAGCCACAAGTGGGGACATGTGTTCACTTGATATTTGTAGAAACTAAGTATATATATATATGAGAGATGGACAATTTATCTATCACTTTAACATAAGCAAACTTGGAAAGAAAGAAGAGAAGAAGAAGAAGAAGGACCATTAGGCCAAGCTAGCCGAATTGGAGGCTACAAAAGTTGATCAAGAAAAATTATTTTCTTCTAGTATTCCAACCAATTGGAACTTCCCTAACAACGTGGAGTGGTTGTTGGAGCAAG
This sequence comes from Lycium barbarum, assembly GCF_019175385.1. Classification (NCBI taxonomy): domain Eukaryota; kingdom Viridiplantae; phylum Streptophyta; class Magnoliopsida; order Solanales; family Solanaceae; genus Lycium; species Lycium barbarum. The sequence continues at coordinate 66,257,519 of NC_083341.1, forward strand.
CCAATCGTTTATTTGAGTGATCTACAAACCCTAGCCAAGTTAAGAAGTGAAGTGAGAAAGGTAAGGTCTAATCTTTTTTTACATGTGTCATGGATGATATGTACATGTTGTAGTGTGTAGAAATGGATGAAATTCATGAAATATGTGTGTGTAAGTGATGGCCGAATAGGGGTGGTGTTGTGTAGATATGATGAATTGATTTCATTTAGTATTTTGATTGTTATAGTTGTGGATTCCATGATGAAAATGAAGGTTTGATGACTTGAAATGAAGTTGTAATCGTTATGGGATTGTTGTAGAAGTTAATGTGCTGTTAGAATGATTTCTTATGTTTGCATGAATGATATTGTTAACGTGTGGTTGTTATATTTCATGAATTTGGAAGGAAAGAATGTGTTGTTGTTGGTTATGTTGAGTTGAGAGGATTCGGGAGGTGTTGTATATTGGTTGGGCCGTTTTGAACATTGCGCGGATTGTTAAAGTGTTCTTGAGTCTTGTTTGGAAGCTCTCGGGCTAGTGCTTAAATGTGTAAGTATTGATGTTGGCTTGATTATATGTGGTTAAATTGAATATAAATGAAATGCCGTCGAATTGTGTAGAAAGGGTTGCTAGTGTTAGAATGCATTTTGAATTAATTGTTGAAGTTGGAGATATGATTGTTGGTATTGTTGTTGATAATTTGGCCGAGTTGAATTCTCGGATTGTTGTTGATAATTTGGCCGAGTTGGATTCTCGGGGTTGGTTGTAGTTACAGGGGAAATGCTGCCGAAATTTCTGTAGATAAAGTGTTGGTTTAGAATTGGATTCTTAAGTAGCTATAGCTAATGTTTGGTATTTACTAACATTGTTGTAGATTTTGGAAAAGCCGAGACTTAAGTTCGGATTAGCTTAGGAAGCGGACAAGGTATGTAAGGCTTGCCCTTTCTTTCTTTTGGCATGTCCTAGAGCTAAGTAAGGTATGACACGCACCTTGGGGTAACTCTACTCTTTGATTTTGAGCCTGTTTATGATTCTTATTCATTTCTTGTCATGAGCATGCTTAGTATAGTTGAGTTCATTGTATGATTAATTAACGAATAAGCATAAAGAGTTTATGTTCCTAAAAGAGTTCTGTAAGTTTTAATGTCCTTAACTTTAGTAGACGGTCTCGGATTGCTTTGAAACGTTCGTAAAGGTTTCTGTACTAAAATGTCCATAACTTTCTTACACTAAACCGGACTGACTCGAAACGTGTTTATGATCCTCCAATGTCGGTTTCTGTGCTTATCTATCGAGTCCTAAAAATTGTGTTATGTGCATATAGTCTCTCACTACTCTGCTCGTGCATGCCTCAATGTATCTTTCACCAAGTCCCGGGCCAGGATACGTTCTCGTGCGTACTCCACTGCATTGTTCACCGAGTCCCTCACTTGCGGGCCGGGATACGTTATATGTATATGATGATATGATGATACGGGATGACGGCCAGGACGTCATGTGATGACTCCATTCACCGAGTCCCGCACTAGAGGGCCGGGATACGTTATGCATATATGATATATGATATGGACATGCATGATTTTATCCACCGAGTCCCTCACTGGAGGGCCGGGATACATTATATGTATGTATGATATATGATGTTGATATGCACGATTTTCATTTAAAAGGCAAGTGTATTGATGTTTTTAAAAGTCATACTTGTTTCTGGCAAATCTCCGTTTTTGTTATGGTCCTCTTTACTACATTTCATGCCTTACATGCTAAGTACATATTCCGTACTGACCCCCTTTCTTCGGGATTGGCGACAATCAGATGAGTAGAAGACATTGCTAGGAGATGCTCCAACGGGATTGGCGAGATCCATGTCCTTCGGGAGTGTTGCCGAGTCAGAGTATATATGTTATGATTCCTGATTGATGTTAGAGACTTTGCAGACAGAGTCATGTATGTGGGTTGTCAGTCTTGTAAGCGGCTCTGCAAGCCGATGTGTCATTATGCATTATGTTACAAATTCCATATGATTACAGATTTTGTTTAATTTGAGAACGACGAAAAGAATGTTTCTGAAAGCCTTTATTATGCATTCCATGTTTATTCGATTATAAGAGTCCAAAGAGGTTATAAGTTTAATAAGAGTCAGCGGGTTCGCTCTGCCCTAAATAAGGGTCGGGTGCCCATCATGCCCTGATTAAGAGTAGGGTGTGACAAAGTGGTATCAGAGCAGTTCATCCTAGGGGTTGTCTGCAAAGTCGTGTCCGGTAGAGTCCTGTTTATGGGTGTGAAGCCGGCCACACCTATAAGCAGGAGGTTGCAGGGCATCTAGGGATTGTTGACCTTCTTTCTGTCTTAGATCGTGCGATAGAGCCAAGTCATAGGAAATGAGATTCCTTATGTAAGCCTTACATACGACGGAAGAAGGTAAGTGATGATATGGAAAGTCATAGAGGTAAGTTTTGATATATTTGTTCTGTTACCTGAAATTGGGAGCCCTGGGTGGCTGGAATATGTCGTATGAATGTATGCCCTTTGAGGAATTGCTGGTAATGACTGCATGCAGGTTCTAGGTAGTAAGAGTTGTAAAGGAGACTCTGCCAGATTTTTTTTTCAAATTCAGGTCATTTAGTTAGGTACACCTAACAGGAAGAAGCGTGGGAAGCAAATATCGTAAACAGACAACAAGTGGGATGTGTTGTTTTAGAACGATTATGGACTTGTCATGGCATGAAGAATAAATGCGAGAAAAACGAATAGCAGTCCGAAGGATTAAAATGGGTTACCTTCAAGTGTAGTAGGAGCAAGGTCTATTAGGGGATTCTAGGAAAGCCGTCCAATGAGTTCTGCTGTAGATTATTATATAAGAGTGGTGAGTGGAAACCCAAACGGGCTGATACCAGAATATTATTGAGTAATGGCGACGAAGGTGTGTTCCCTACCATCAAGAATCTGGAAATCCAGGATGAAGGGTAACTGTACACACATGTGAAAGGTGAATTGTCACGACCCGACTAGGGGCCGTGACGAGTACCCGATACTTGTACCGAGCACCCCTTATCTATCATTTTACCTTTACTTCTCAGCGGGCCGTAGGAACTGTGCTATACATTTTTTTTTGTTGCTGAACAATAACGTTAGTAGCGTCATCATAAACATAGACTAGTAAGCGTTGCTATAACATTATACAGAGACGCTAAGATACCAAAATACAACATATCTAACTGTACATATCTGTCTACGAGCCTCTAGACATAGTACACATATACATAAGAAGGGTCGAGTACTGTCGTGCCCGAATATATATACACAAATTAGTACCAAGGAACTGAGGCTTCGGAACAACTGGAGCACTGTCGAGTACTGCTGGTAGGGCTTCTAAGAACCAAATCTGCCTGTCTGCTGACCTGCGCGGCATGAAACGCAGCGTCCACAAGAAGGGACGTCAGTACGAATAGTGTACCGAGTATGTAAGGCATAAATAGTAATATACGGAAAATATAAAACAGGGATAATGACATAAAAGAGTTATAACACATGTCCTGAGGTAGAAACATAACCTGTACATATAAGTGCCCTTGGGCAGATGCCATGCATGCTTAGCTTTCCTTTGAAAATATTTTCTTGTTCATATATATCTATAAAAGTAGAACATGTCATATTGCCGAGGCGTCGGCAGCTGATCCATTTAAACATAAATATACACATCTCGCGTCCGGGCATCCCGCGTCCGGGATAATATCATGTCATGTAATGCCAACTGATCAGGTGGATATGCGTATATAACGCTCTGCCCTTATCTCCATGTTCCCCGTATACATATGCATATATCATGTACATATATCAGCGTCTATAGCGCTCTGGCTCTTTCATCATATGCATATACGTGTGTCATGTACATACATCATCGTCTATAGCGCTCTGGATCTTTTATCATATACATATACGTGTCTTATATACATTTACATATCTTATATACATATGTCATATAAGCACGCAAGAGAGCCCAAGAAAAATCATGTAGCCATCGGAGTGACGTAAGGTCGGTGACCTCCGATTACATTATGGAACAATCGTGGTCGCTTTGTCTCTCCTTGAAGGAACAAGTATTTTAAGGCGAGACTACCAACGGAGAATAGTATCAACAGTAAACATAGGATGGAATCATGGCATCATAGACGTCAACTCATAGGCTTTGGATTCCTTAAGAAATAGTGTCATAGCTAGGAGGTGGAAATAAGGTTCAAGAACTGGTTTATTACTTTCATACTCACATTGAATCCTTAGCTTAGAAATCTTAGCCGTAGCATCGTTCCGGTCGTACTTATCATAGGCATATTCTTTTGTCTAACATCGTAGTTATCATTATCATCATAGAAGTATTCTCGTTAGAGTAGTTATAGTACTTATCATTTAGCAACGAAATCGGGATCAAGGGCCCCTTTTGGATTCAACCTCAAGTAAGTCAAACAGAACTATAAGGAAAATCCGAGAGCAACGGGCCCACCTCGGCCCAAATGAGGTAGTATATACGTTTTGCATATGTTACATGTCATGGCGTTACTTGTGAGGGTTTTAGGGTAGTCGGGTTCCATCTATGCAAGTTCTAGGGGTTTAGGAGGTCTTTTCAACATTTCGCACACTTTATAGTTCAATTCTACTGAAGGAAAAAGGAGAAACTTTAGGTGCGGATTCCGGGGAATAGAGTTGTGCCCGAGGCTCGTACCCAACTTATTACGTCTAAGACATGCCATTGAAAGAAAGGTGAAGCCTTACATACCTCTTTCCGCTCTTTTTGCTACTCCGAATTCACGTTGCAATTTCGTCAAAATCTGCAAATTGGTCATATTTACCAAAACTCTTATTAGGATACTTAGAGTTGGATTCTTAAAGCAACACTTGGCTACCGAAATTTCGGCAACACTTCCCCTGTAAATACTCCATCCCACCAAGTTCAACTTGGCCAATTTCAATCAACAACAATCCGGGAATTCAACCCGGCCAAACTAACAACACAATATCAACAACCATACTAACAATTTTCATGTTCAATCCAAGTTACATTATAACAACTCAATCAATATACTACTTCCTTCAAAACCTTCCAATCTCCAATAAGAACATTAACAACATTATAATTCATATACCAACAACACCATACTAATAACCGTATCTTCCATACATGCAAGAACATAGTATTCAATTTAAATACTTCAACCGCAAGTCTCCAACTTCTACAACTTCACAAGATTATTATGCATTCATTAACAACATAGTATCCACAACGCAACAACAACCAAAACACTAAATAAAATTGGCTCATCTTCTTTCACCATTTAACACATATATACGGCTATACATATAATATACACTACACGGCCACCATCCTACATACACAACTACAACCTTTCCAAAATCATCCAACTTCCATTATCCACATAACATTCACAACAATAACAACCAAATACTGAACAAAATAATTACAACATAATTTCTACACACACACATATATCACACGGCCACACACACCCACTTCCATATTCTTCCCAATTTCACTTATTTTTGTACACTACAACATGCAAAATCATCCATAACATACAAGAAAGATTTAAACCTTACCTTTTTCTTCAATTTTTCACTTGGCTATATGTTGGTAGCTTGAAAGAATATAAGTTTTTCTTGCTCCAAAACCACTTCACCTTGCTAATCACCCTCCATTGGATTTCTTAGGTAGAAGAAAATAATTTTTAAGAAAATTTATCCATGATTTTGTTGGTCTTTCTCCATGGCCGAATGGCTTGGAGTTTTTCTCCTTCTTGTCTTGTTTCTTATCTTCTTGAAATTTCTAGAGGATTTAATGAATAAGATGACTAATTAAGTCATCTTATGGTCTTATAAATTTTGTGCTCATATAGGCTTTGGCCCATTTACTATAGGTGGCCCAAATGGCCCCTTTTCTTCCAAGCCCATATTTTTTGTGCACTTCATGAAAAATTATTATTATTTTTCCACATTCCAAATTTTCCCTTCGCCTTCCTCCATATTTCCACGAGTCATGTTGCCAATTTACCTTTTTGCCCCTAGCCTTTCTTAATATTCCCACTTCAAAATTTTTATAAACAACTTGTATGCTAATCAAGATCAAAATTGTAGTGTTGCTCTTAACCTTCCTCCATTATCTTAAATTATCCAAATACGCGAAAATGCGGGATATAACATGAATATTGGGGATTGAAAAGGCTAAAATGGTAATTATTAAAGGAGAGATGTGCTACGAGAATGTCTCGGGATATGTAAGACTTTAACCTGCTCCAGATCATGTAATGAAGGTTATGTAGGGAGGTAGATGCGATTACATCAGCATTAGTGCACCGGATTTCATATGAGTTTCGAGGTTAAGCGTGCTAAGGTGAGAGAAATTTTAGGATGGGTGACCCCCCCTGGGAAGTGTACTAAAAGTTCTATAGATTTAGACATAAGAGGCAAATGGGAAGTTAGAGTAGCTTAAGGGAAATTAGAGTATACGGGATGGTGGGAAACCTTAAGAGGGCGTGTAGGACGAGGCAGACTAGACCGGTGAAGAGAAGGAAAGTGCATCACACCTCTAGAATTAGGATGATTTAAGTAGCATTTGGAAATATCTTACAAGCGGGGCGTTAGAAAAGAGACATATATGTATATATATGTGTATGCATATAATATCCCCTTTATGGCCATATCAGCGGGTATGTGTATCCCGGCAACCAGTTCTGCGGTATACTGAAGGCATTGACCGAACGAGGTGATAAAGTTCAAGTGACAAAAGAACGTCATCAGGTAGGCTGATGTTATCATCACTACAGGCGAGGACTGTAAAGCTCTAAGGTAATGACATCTGGAAAGGAAGGGATGAAGTGTGGTAATATGAAGCAAGAAAGAAACATGTGGGGTTCGAGAACCGATTTTAATAAGTGGGGTTAAAAGAGTAGTGACCACGACAAGGAACGTGAAGTAAGAGAAAGAATGCTTAGGCCTTGCGATGATGTTAAGAGAGTTCTAGCATGTGAGCGGTATATAAAGGGGTAAGTGTATGGTAAAATTAACACGGTTGCCTCGGACCTGGAGAAGCTCTCCAAAACGATAACTTAAAAATAGGACGGATTTGCGCGATTAAAGGATATTTCACGAATTTCAGAATCGATACTACAAATAATAAGAGAAGAAAGGTGCTCGAGGAGGACCCTAAGGAAGATTAAGGATACTAACGACTTGATCGAAGGAAAGGAAGAAAGTAACTGGAAGCCTTTAACCATAGGAATAAGAAGGACACTTTAATAAACTGGCGGTAGGAAACCGATTACGCACCAAAAAGTTAATGACGTTGTTAGTCATAAAGGACAGAAGTATGTCAAAACGGAAAAGTAAGCGTCGGAAATGGATGCCCTCATAATTATTCCAGCTAAATACGAGAACATAGCTAGCAAGAAGATAGACATGTCAGACTCCGCGACGAAGGAACTTCAACTTTAAGAAGGTCGCGGAAGGCAGCAGATAATTATTAAAGACGACGGTCACTTAAAGGTCATAAGCGTATATAGACCCTCTTAATAAGGAGGGGAGAACCTACTAGACTTGAAATGAACTATGACGATCCGAGCTCCAGGAAAAGGGGATTTACTAACTCGGGGCCAGAGTTCAAAACACATCAGCATGTCAGGAGGATACCTGAAAGAAGTAAAAACGAATGGACAATGAGTGTGCCGTAAGGTAGACATAGGGAGAAATTATGGAAGAAACCCTAAGAGAATGTCCCCTGACCACATGAGCTACGATATTTCTAGATCATGGGTTGAATTCCCCGTATCGAGCAATATTGTGCAACACTTAAGTATGCAACGATGTGTTCTAAAGGGGAATAAAGAGAGCCAGAAAAGGCTACAAGCTAAGTTCGCAAAGGGTAATGGAGAGGTTGACAAAATTCAAAGAATATTCTGGATGACAACGACTACTATAACAAAAGTACCAACGATTGGTAGTCTGGAAATTTTTGAAGGAAAGAAAGAACGCTACTCCTATGAATGGAAATAAAAGAGTTTACCGGATATTAAAAATATAGTTCATGGATCATTAGTTGTACTGAACATGATCGTATACGCTATGGAATTATATGAATATTAACGTGAAGCTATGCCCAATTATAATTGTAAGGGGTCTACGCCGGAAAGCCAACAAGAAATAACGATTGACTAAACCATCGCCAAAACAAAGAAATCAAAAACAAGTATACAGGTGTCGAGAGATATGAGGGAAGGAAGTAAGGGAAAAGTTGCAGCAAGAGCTCAAAGATGTTGCGAGTTAAAAAGTTAATTGGACTCGGATCATAAGTTGCCATAAATATAACTGGACTGCGAGGGATAAGAAATGACGAAGCAGTATTACGTATATACATTTTTGGATATTGATATGACTGACCTGGGAAAGGAATAGAACCATTATGCTCATTAGCGACAAGGTCGTGATTGGATAAATATTTAGAATGCAAGGTTAAAAGGGAGAATGACAAAGACGTAAAGGAACAGGGAGTCAAACTAATGAACTACAGGGAGTCAATATCGTGTACGTATAAGATCAACGGGTATAAAAAGGATAGCCCAAGACGATACTGAAGAGGTAAACACAAAGCGTATGCCGTATATAAGCAAGGTAATAGCCCACTAGCAAGGAAACAAGGAGCGAGAAAAAGGAGAATACTTAAAGGCCGATGAATATTTATAGCCTGGTAAGCAAGAATACACTACTGTAAACAAAACGAAAGCGAGGTGCAAGTTAATTTCCGATCATGTACATGAGGACAAAGAAGTGGTAGGAACTGGCCGGAAGCAATGAAAGAGTTAGGGAAGGATGTTACACCCTGGAAAATTTTGTGTTATAAAAACTGGGGGCGGCTTAGTATGAGCTCAAGGGAAAGCAGGGTTATACAAGGATTAGGGATGGAGATTATATTACTTGAACATAAGGACATATATATGACATTTGGAGATTATCTCAAGAAGAATTGGGGACCCTTCATGAGTTTTTCCCATATATAATATTCAGGCGACAGAGGAGCTATCCTATGAGGAATAACCTGTGCCCATATTGGATCGCCAGGTGAGAAAGTTACGTACCAAAGACGTGGCTTCTATTAAGGTATTGTGGCGAAACAATAACAGAGAAGAGATGACCTGGGAAGCCGAGGATCGGATGAAGAAGAAGTACCCCTACTTATTTCCTACGCCTACAGGCAATCTAAACTTCTAAAACGGATATGTTGATTGGTGAATGAACTGTATATGATAGCTATAGAAGAGATCTCCCCGAAGTGTTATAACACCCCACAAGGCCAGTTTAACATTCGAGGACGAATGTTCTACAGGGGGGGAGGATGTTTTATCCCGTATTTTGTACATTCGGACATCTCAAGATAGTCGTGGTAAGTTAAGGGCAAGACTATTTTCCGGTTTGGCTTAGTGCACAAGTTGCTTATAAATATTAGTGTTATGGAAATATGGAGAAAGGCTAAGGGTAAAAAGGTAAATTCACAAGGTGGTTCATGGTAATATTGAGGAAGGCTAGGGGCAAAAAGGGAATTTCACAAAACCATCAAGAAGGTTCATGAAAGGGCCACTTTGGCCGTGTGAGTTGTGGGTATGGTCCCCACCCCATGGCTTGGCCAATTGCTTCAAGCCACAAGTGGGGACATGTGTTCACTTGATATTTGTAGAAACTAAGTATATATATATATATGAGAGATGGCCAATTTATCTATCACTTTAACATAAGAAAACTTGGAAAGAAAGAATTGAAGAAGAAGAAGGACCATTCGGCCAAGCTAGCTGAATTGGAGGCTACAAAAGTTGATCAGGAAAAATTATTTTCTTCTAGTATTCCAACCAATTGGAACGTCCCTAACAACGTGGAGTGGTTGTTGGAGCAAGCCAAACATTTATTTGAGTGATCTACAAACCCTAGCCAAGTTAAGAAGTGAAGTGAGAAAGGTAAGGTCTAATCTTTTTTTACATGTGTCATGGATGATATGTACATGTTGTAGTGTGTAGAAATGGATGAAATTCATGAAATATGTGTGTGTAAGTGATGGCCGAATAGGGGTGGTGTTGTGTAAATAAGATGAATTGATTTCATTTAGTATTTTGATTGTTATGGTTGTGGATTCCATGATGAAAATGAAGGTTTGATGACTTGAAATGAAGTTGTAATCGTTATGGGATTGTTGTAGAAGTTAATGTGCCGTTAGAATGATTTCTTATGTTTGCATGAATGATATTGTTAACGTGTGGTTGTTATATTTCATGAATTTGGAAGGAAAGAATGTGTTGTTGTTGGTTATGTTGAGTTGAGAGGATTCGGGAGGTGTTGTATATTGGTTGGGCCGTTTTGAACATTGCGCGGATTGTTAAAGTGTTCTTGAGTCTTGTTTGGAAGCTCTCGGGCTAGTGCTTAAATGTGTAAGTATTGATGTTGGCTTGATTATATGTGGTTGAATTGAATATAAATGAAATGACGTCGAATTGTGTAGAAAGGATTGCTAGTGTTAGAATGCATTTTGAATTAATTGTTGAAGTAGGAGATATGATTGTTGGTATTGTTGTTGATAATTTGGCCGAGTTGAATTCTCGGATTGTTGTTGATAATTTGGCCGAGTTGGATTCTCGGGGTTGGTTTTAGTTACAGGGGAAATGCTGCCGAAATTTCTGTAGATAAAGTGTTGGTTTAGAATTGGATTCTTAAGTAGCTATAGCTAATGTTTGGTATTTACTAACATTGTTGTAGATTTTGGAAAAGCCGAGACTTAAGTTCGGATTAGCTTAGGAAGCGGACAAGGTATGTAAGGCTTGCCCTTTCTTTCTTTTGGCATGTCCTAGAGCTAAGTAAGGTATGACACGCACCTTGGGGTAACTCTACTCATTGATTCTGAGCCTGTTTATGATTCTTATTCATTTCTTGTCATGAGCATGCTTAGTATAGTTGAGTTCATTGTATGATTAATTAACGAATAAGCATAAAGAGTTTCTGTTCCTAAAAGAGTTCTGTAAGTTTTAATGTCCCTAACTTTAGTAGACGGTCTCAGATTGCTTTGAAACGTTCGTAAAGTTTTCTGTACTAAAATGTCCATAACTTTCTTACACTAAACCGGACTGACTCGAAACGTGTTTATGATTCTCCAATGTCGGTTTGTGTGCTTATCTATCGAGTCCTAAAAATTGTTTTATGTGCATATAGTCTCTCACTACTCTGCTCGTGCATGCCTCAATGTATCTTTCAATGAGTCCCGGGCCAGGATACGTTCTCGTGCGTAATCCAATGCATTGTTCACCGAGTCCCTCACTTACGGGCCGGGATACGTTATATGTATATGATGATATGATGATACAGGATGACGGCCAGGACGTCATGTGATGACTCCATTCACCGAGTCCCACACTAGAGGGCCGGGATACGTTATGCATATATGATATATGATATGGACATGCATGATTTTATCCACCGAGTCCCTCATTGGAGGGCCGGGATACGTTATATGTATGTATGATATATGATGTTGATATGCACGATTTTCATTTAAAAGGCAAGTGTATTGATGTTTTTAAAAGTCATACTTGTTTCTGGCAAATCTCCGTTTTTGTTATGGTCCTCTTTACTACATTTCATGCCTTACATGCTCAGTACATATTCCGTAATGACCCCCTTTCTTCGGGGGGGGGGGGGGGGGGGCTGCGTTTCATGCCACGCAGGTACACCCAGATGAGTAGAAGACATTGCTAGGACATGCTCCAGCGGGATTGGCGAGCTCCATGTCCTTCCGGAGTGTTGCCGAGTCAGAGTATATATGTTATGATTCCTGATTGATGTTAGAGACTTTGCAGACAGAGTCATGTATGTGGGTTGTCAGTCTTGTAAGCGGCTCTGCAAGCCGATGTGTCATTATGCATTATGTTACAAATTCCATATGATTACAGATTTTGTTTAATTTGAGAACGACGAAAAGAATGTTTCTGAAAGTCTTTATTATGCATTCCATGTTTATTCGATTTTAAGAGTCCAAAGAGGTTATAAGTGTAATAAGAGTCGGCGGGTTCGCTCGGTCCTAAATAAGGGTCGGGTGTCCATCATGCCCTGATTAAGAGTAGGGTGTGACAATATGCCTTATATAGGCAGCCCCTCTATGGGACACGTGTCCACCCTTATGACATGTGTCCCACTCAATTAAGCACCAATCAGATTCAGCCATGTGTTGTGGGGCCCACTTAGTGGTCTAATTAGCTTAATTAATCATTAATCCCCACTTAATAATCTGATCATGATTAATTAATCCCTAATCTTCACTAATATTTCTACACTAATTGAAATTTACAACCAAATCGTGCACTTATTAAAATCGGGATTAAAAAGTCCTTGTCTCACATCCCAAAAATAACCTTGTCCTTGAATTCATGTGGATTAGCTTACAAATAATCTAACGTACAAAAATATGGGGTATAATAGTGCTGAATTGAGATTGCTTGGCATATAAACAGGGGGATGCTGCCGAAATTTCGGCAGATTCTAGAAAGATTTATTTGAAGGACTAAGACAAGCGTTTAAAGGTGAGTCTAACAATAGTATAAATTTTCTTCAATATAGATTTACGAGCCTAGGAGGACAAGCGTTGAGTAGTTAAAGTTAAGGAGACAAAAAAAAAGGCATGTTAAGGCTCGTCCCTTTCTTTCAAAGGCATGATTCTTATGTTATGATTCCATAAGTGTTTCCATAACCGCTTTGTTTTCAAAAGCTAGAAGTTCCTGACTCTTAAAGATTCTTACAATGTTAAATGAAAAATGTTCTGCGATGATTGTGATGATGATGATGATGATGGTCCTCTTCTAGAAACTCCGAAGCTATGAGTTGAGAGCATTATGAGATTATTGAGCCATTCCACGTATCTTTCTATCTTACTTATTGTTGATGGTCTCATCTCATGTCATTCGTTCCTTCGAGGTGAGATATAGCGAAGATAACGATTCTATTTTCAGTGCTACTTAAGTTCATGATTCTCGAGACTCCCGTGACATTATCGATTTCATCATATGATGGTTAATTCTTCAAGGAATGATACAGTGACGATGGTAATGCTAATGATGACATTGATTTAATTTATGTATTTCTATGTGTATGTATGTATGCATTGCACTCCCACTGATCAGCTGGGAATAACACCGCGCCAACATGACCGGGCAAGATAATATCGCGCCTACATGGTCGGGCAAGATAACACCGCACCTACATGGCCGAGCAAGATAACACCGCGCCTATATGGCCGGGCGAGATAACACCGCGCCTATATGGCCGGGCGAGATAACACCGCGCCTATACGGCCGGGCAAGATAACACCACGCCTATTCGGCCAGGCAAGATAACACCGTGCCTATACGGCCGGGCAAGATAACACCGTGCCTTAATGGCCAGGCAAGACAATATATATATATATATATATATATTACCGTGCCTTAGTGGCCGGGCAAGATGCATTATACATTACTGTGCCTTAGTGGCTAGGCAAGATGCTATATATATTATCGCGCCTTAACGGCTGGACAACATATTAAATATGGATATGTATGGAAAAGTTTTTTTTAAAAGCTAAGCATGCACGACATTCGCCTTAAAAGGGCATTCAGAGGCATTGATTGATCTCTTTTATATTACTTTATCTTCATACGTTCATTATATTATTTTCCATGCTCGGTATCTCTTACTATGTTACTATTCATGCCTTACATACTCAGTACATTGCTCGTACTGACTTCCCTTCTTGTGGACGATGCGTTCATGCTCGCAGGTGTAGATAGACGAGACGAGGATCTTTCATCGTAGGCTGCCTTCAGGTATTGGTCTCGAGTGGTGGCTCCACTTCTTCCTGGAGCATTGCCGAGTCGGAGTCTATATATATATATATATATATGAATTGTGTTAAGGGTACGTCGGGGGCTCTGTCCCGACTTGTGTACAGCTTAGCCATAGTGTGACAGTAGTAATGTCGGCATCATGGGTCTATTGTACATTTTCTTATGCATGATATTATGTTCATATTTTTCCTATTGATCTTATTGTTGTCATTAGAGACACAGAGGATGTGAGTTATCAGTTGGTTCGCTCGGTTTCCGCAAGGTGCCAGGTGCCAATGACGCCTTACCTTGGGTGGGGTATGACAAAAACTCCTAATATACTAGGAGATATACTTCTCTAAAGTTAACCCAAAAGTTTTGCCAAATTTTTCCAAATTTTCGATAAACTTATTTTCTTCGATTTGCTTGATCCCAGAACCTTTAGACACTTGCTTAACACTTGTTAAGAGTATTCCTTAACCTTATAAGGGTTCCACAGCCTCTCCAAGCTTACGTTAGTTTACTCACGATGCAAATGACTTGAAAATTTTCTTAGTGTAATACCAGTCCCCTTTGGCGGACCGTCGACGTGTCGACGGGGCGTCAATCCACGTCGTCGACATGCCACCGTCTCTTATTCTCCCAGTGGTTGATTGATGGTTCAAGTTGACAGTCATCGACGTGTTGACGGGTCGTCGACCCGCTCGTCAAACCGCACCATCGAAACTTTCTAGTTACACTTATATATATGTAGCCTCATGTTTTATTCCTCATATTTTTCATTCCCAACTCGAGAGAATCCTAACATATTTACCTTTTACATTTTCCATCATATTGGAGGAATTCTAGTAAGATTTGAGCCCCGTAAACCCGAGCTAGCGAAAGAAAAATGTTGTTCCTAGGGTTTCATTGAAGTTGTGGAGCTTGGAAGTTTGAGTTGAAGTTGATTCTTGGTATTTTAGTCCCTTCAAGGTATGCATATGATTCCTACCTTTGTGTTTATATTAAATATCAAGAGTTTCAGTGGTTTTAAGTAAAGGAAATATAGTTATGGAAGTGGTTAGTTGAATAAGGGTATAGTAGGATTAAGGGTTGTTTGTTTTGAGGGGTGATTTGGAATAGATTCGATATATTTTGATATGTAGTTATTGATATTGTGGTTTTTGGTGTTGTTGTTGATGTTTGGGTTCAATTGGAAATTGAGGGATTAGTAAGTTTACGAAGGTGATGTTGTCTGAAATTCGTTAAGTTGCTTTCGTACTTAAATTGGTTAATAAGTAAGGTAAATAGTCTAATTGTGGCCTATGTTGTCTTGATTGTAGACTCACGAGTTCGAGAGGTAGAAGTTAGATGATTAGATAAGGTTGTCCCTTCTTTCATTTTGGCATGATCCTTAAAATATGAACGAGCTTCCATATTACTCTACTCTTAGAAGCATTAGGAGTACTTTAGTCTTTGATGATCCTATATCCTTTAGTGATTTTTCCTTCTATTCTTGGGTCCTAAGATTTCTTATATTGATGATGTTAGCTCAAAAGATGTCTATTGGAGGTAGTATGACCTTATGTCACTCCGAGAGTTCTAGTTACTCATTATACTTATGCATTGCATTCATTATAAATATGCATATTGACCCTTGACCAGAAGGCGTTATATACGCGTATATTATATGTATGGGGGATGGGGAAAGGGATAGGCGTTATATACGCATTGCCATCTGATCAGCTGGTGTACATTGATGATGATGATAATATATGGATCGGGCCGTACATTCCTCGGCACTAACATATGATGTATGGATCGGGCCGTACATTCCTCGACACTAAAATATGGTATATGGATTGGGCTATACGTTCCACAACACTAAAAGTTATATTATGACCTATGCATATCATACGCCCTTCGAGGCACTTTCATGTTATATAGAGTTATACAGATGTTCCCAGAAGTTCAGCTACAGATGCATTCAGATATTGAGATTTGCTTTTATCTTTCAGATGTCTTTCATGATCTCATATACTCGTTATCCTAGGAGGCTCAGCTTGAGACATCATCATCCCCAGGTATTGGATTTATTTATAGCTATTGTGATTGGTCGTGTGAGAATATAATGTTGTGTATTTTAGCATGTGGCCCTGTGTGGCATTATTTTCGGTTGTTGTGTATAGGTTGGATGGGCATAGTTACAGTGGAGACTTGTCACGCCCCAACCCCGTAGGCCGCGACTAGTGTCTGTGCTGGACACCCGTACGTACCCAGCAACCCAAACTAGCATTTACACAGAATATACAAATATAGAAGGCAGATAGCGTTACTAATTACCACAGGTAAATAGATATAACGCGGGAAAGCCGATAAGGCTATCGCAGAACATATCAACCCAAAACATATACACAACCCACATGTATGTCTACAGACCTCTACGGAACAATAACAGAATCATAAGACGGGACAGGGCCCCGGCATACCCCTGAATAACATATATATGTACAATAGAAAAAGTCTGTACCAAAATGTAGGCTCCGGAAAAGAGAGCACTCCAAGACAGCAGAATAAAATCCTAAGCGGGCGGATCAGCAAATCGGTCGTCTGTACCTGCGCGGCATGAAACGCAGCCCCCGAAGAAAGGGAGTCAGTACGAAATATTTACTGAATATGTAAAGCCTGGAGTACAGTAATAAAATCATAATCGGAACAGAACGTACAGAAATTGAGTGTAATGTCCAGAATATCAAATACATTTTTACAAAACATAAATAGTGTATGCAAAAACATATGCCATATCCGGCCCCCCGTTAAGGGACTCGGTGAACAGAACGTGGTCGCCACCCCGACACCGGCGCCACAACACATCATACTCCAGAGTAGGGAATAACTCCGTAACATATCATATCATATCAGATGGCCATATCGTACCATATCATATCATATCAGAATAGGCGTACATGGCACAACATACTCCACAATAGAGTATTTAAAACAATTGTCGTTTAGTAGTTAGAAGGGTAGTTAAAACGTTCCCTTTTGAAATCGCTTGAAAGTAAGTCAATACACAATAGGCGAGGAATCGGGAATAGTGCGCCCACCTCGGGTCAATTGAGGTGGTGGGCTCAAATTATGTACATTAAGCTTATGGAGTCATCTATGAAGGCGTTAGGGCAATCCCATATCCTCTTAGGTAATTTATAGATGCCTACACTATTCTTTCAACAAAGCATGGAACATATGATTCAATTCTATTGAATGAAAAAGGGTTAAATTCAAACTCGGATGTCTAGGAATAGAGTCGTCCCCGAGGCTCGTATCCAAACCTATTATGTCTAAGACATGCCAAGAGAAGGAAAGGTAAAGCTTTACATACCTTAGTTTCTCCTTACGCTTGTCCAAACTCAATTCCCGTTTCTTCTAGAATCTACAATTGGTCACAATTACCAATTATCAATTACAAGCCTTTAGGAATTCAATCTTAACTCATACTTGTCTACAGAAATTTGGGCAGCATCTCCCCTATACATACAACACCCCCGAGATTTAACTCGGCTCCAAATGTCAACAACCATACCAACAACAATGCCAACAACATCAACAATCGAATTAAAACGCATTCTAGCATGAATAGTATTCTTTTCTACATAGTGCGACAACTTCCAATCAAACTTCGCACTTCCAAACCAATATAAATGTTTTCATATTCATTTACTAATCAAGATCATTCCAACGCAATTCGGAAGCATTTCATATTGTTTTACAAATTATACAAAAATTCCACCGAAACCATAATTCATCCGAAACCTTCAACCTTCGACATAAATATTCACAACACCTTTTTATCTTCCAATTTCATTAACAATAATCACAATTTGCACCTTAACAATTTCATTTCCATAATTACATAAATCTACCATAAAATCACAAAACTTCCTACAACAACTTAACAACCAATATTCATGCCAATTTTGGCTAGTATTCTTCCATTTACACCACAAGGCTACATATATATATATACATTCATCATGCAACTTCCATATTTCCATAAATTCCACCCTTTTCTACATTCCATAACTTAAACAAAACCTTCATAACATATAAAAAGGAATTAAATCATACCTTTTCTTCCTAGCTTCTTCACTTGACCAAAGTGCTAAATCGACGGAACAAGCGACCTATCTTCCGAAACAACTACACCACGTTGTAGAGGACCCTTGAATTAGTAGGAATACCACAAGAAAATAATTTTTGGGACAAGATTTTAAGGGGTGAATTTTCTTGGTCTTGGCCGAATGGCCTTTAGTTTTTTTTTGCTCTTCTTCTTTTGTTTTTCTCCTTCCCAACTTTTCTCTTGAATGTTCTATGGATAATATGATAAGTATATGGTCCCTTTTATTTATTTAGCACATGGAATAAATTAATTAATTCCATGGGCTTGGCCATGTAGTGGCCGGCCACCCCTTAACAATTGGGCCTTGTTTTCTTTTTTTGCTCTTTCTAGCCCAATTAGTTGTGGCCCATTTTGTAGTTCCCGAAATTAAATTCCGAAATTCCCGATTTTTCCCCTCGCCTTTCTCGCTATTTCCACATTAATGGTTCATGAACATCACACACATATTAAATAAAATCAAACATGACCTTATGTCTTTCAAGCCCAAATTATTTCAAATTTTTCCAAATAGACAAAAACACGGGATATAACATCCTCCCCCCCCCCCCCCCCCCTTTTGAACATTCGTCCTTGAATGTTAAATTAATCTTATAGGGTCTTGTACGTATTTTGGGGAAGGTTCTTTATATGGACAATACATATAACTTATTCGTTAATCAGCTTAACGGAAGCGACATCCTACTGTCGTAGCCCTGCAACATCAGGTACACACAATCTGCCTCGATATAGCAATATTTCGTCTGGTGTAAACTCGAACGGGGTCTTCTCCTTTTCACGGGCTGTGTCTCTGTAATGTGCTAAAACAGGATCTTCATATTGGTGCCGCTTTATGTCTTCCCTAATAGATAATTCAGAAACCCCTCGGACAGAAATCCCTGTACCTCCAGAATCGGCCAGACGAACTCCAAGATTAGCCAGCTGGTGAATATCACGTACTATCTCTTTCCTCTCCGGTTGCAAATCTGCCAAGCTACCCATAGACATGCGGCTGAGTGCATCTGCTACGACGTTAGCTTTGCCCGGATGATACAGAATATCAACATCATAGTCTTTCAACAGCTCCAACCATCTTCTCTGCCGCAAATTCAGCTCCTTCTGCTTAAAGATATACTGGAGGCTCTTGTGATCTGTATAAATTTCAACATGGACGCCGTATAGATAGTGTCTCCATATCTTCAAAGCATGGATTACCGCCGCTAGCTCTAGATCATGGGTAGGATAATTTGTTTCATGCTTTTTGAGCTGCCGGGAAGCGTCGGCTACAACTCTGCCGTGCTGCATTAATACACAGCCTAACCCCACGCCGGAAGCATCACAATAAATAACATACCCGTCTGGTCCCTCTGGAAGATTCAGAACTAGAGCTGTAGTCAACTTCTGTTTCAGCAACTGGAAGCTTCGTTCACAAGCATCAGTCCACTGGAACTTAGCTCCTTTTTGAGTTAGCCTTGTTAACGGCGCTGAAATCGAAGCAAACTTTTCCACAAATCTTCGGTAATAGCCTGCTAATCCCAGAAAACTACCTTCCTCAGTGGGCGTTGTCGGTCTAGGCCAATTCTTTACGGCCTCAATCTTCTGTGTGTCCACCCGGATGCCATCAGCTGTAATAATATGTCCCAAAAATGCCACTGATGTCAGCCAGAATTCACACTTAGAGAATTTTGCATATAATTTCTGATGCCGAAGGACCCCAAGTACCGCCCTCAGATGATATGCGTGTTCCTCCTCTGACTGTGAGTAAACTAGGATATCATCGATAAATACAATCACGAACATATCCAGGAATGGCCTGAATACCCGATTAATCAGATCCATGAATACCGCTGGAGCATTAGTCAGCCCAAAAGACATCACTCTGAATTCATAATGCCCATATCGGGTCCGGAATGCTGTCTTAGGAATATCAGCCTCTCGTACCCGCACCTGGTGGTAGCCTGACCGCAGATCTATCTTCGAAAAACACTTAGCGCCCTGCAACTGATCAAACAAATCATCAATTCTGGGGAGGGGGTATTTATTCTTTATGGTTACCTTATTTAGCTGTCGGTAATCAATACACATACGCAGCGACCCGTCTTTCTTTCTTACAAATAATACAGGGGCTCCCCAAGGCGAGGTGCTGGGTCTAATGAAGCCTTTTTCTAATAAATCCTTCAGCTGCTCTTTCAATTCTTTTAATTCTGCAGGTGCCATTCTGTACGGGGGAATAGATATAGGCTGAGTATCTGGCAGCACATCAATAGTGAACTCTATCTCTCGCTCCAGAGGAAGACCTGGGAGCTCATCCGGGAATACATCTGGAAATTCATTAACCAGTGGGACTGACTGAAGAGTCGGTGCTTCTGCTTTCAAGTCTTGTACCCGAACCAGATGATAAATATACCCTTTTCTGATCATCTTCCTCGCCTTAAGGTATGAAATAAACTTTCCTTTCGGCGATGCTGTATTACCTGCCCACTCTATAACTAGTTCCTCGGGAAATTGGAAGCGAACCACCTTTTTGTGGCAATCAACATTAGCATAACAGGAAGCTAGCCAATCCATGCCCATAATAACATCAAATTCAATCATATCTAACTCCACCAGATCTGCCTTAGTATCTCGGCCACATATAATTACAGAACAATCTTTATATACCTGTCTCGCTATAATAAAGTCCCCAATCGGTGTAGCTACTTCAAATGGCTCTATAGGTTTGGGCGTTATACCAATTTTACTAGCTACGAGAGGAGAAATATATGACAAAGTAGAACCTGGATCAATCAATGCATATACAGACCGAGAGAAGACCAATAATGTACCCGTAACAACATTTGGCGACGCCTCCTGATCCTGGCGGCTGGCCAAAGCATAGATGCGGTTCGAAGGACCGCTAGAACTGGAAACTACACCACGGCCTCTGCCGCGACCTACTGGTGCCGATGTACCCGACCCCGTGAGGCGCATAGCCACCGAAGAAGATGATGACCCAGTGGCTGATCTGGTAGGCTACGCTGCACCTCCCAAATTACCCTTATACGGGCAATCTCTCACAGTATGGCCCTGGCGGCCACAAGAATAACAAACACCTGTAGCACGATAGCACTCTCCAGGGTGGTATCTCCCACAATAAGAACACTGAGGCCTGGGTGGCCTCGTCTGACCGGAACTCCTGTCTACCTGCGAACCTGAAGCCCTGGAGCTCTGGCCCGCTCCTGAATACCCTGAGCTATCAAATCTCCTGCCTGAGAACTGCGGGGGTGTGCTCTGTGCCGGCTGGGTAGAATGCCTGCTAGACTGCTGTTGCTGCTGAGGCTGCCTACTCCGAAACTCCCCAGAATACCCAGCTGACCTGGCCCTCTTGGGCTGCCTCCGGTCCTGACCCCTGTCGGGCTGATGCCCCTTATGCCGGTCCTCCATACCCTGGGCGTGCGCCTGTATATGGGCAATATCCATCCCAGGCAGAGCGGCCATAACTAGACAACTATCGACCAAATAACGGTCCAGCCCCATAATATACCGTTGTATCCTGTCAGTCATAGCAGCTACCATAACAGGTGCATATCTGGCCAATGAGTCAAACTCCAGACTGTAATCTCGGACGCTACGGCCTCTCTGTCTCAGCAGTAAAAATATGTCGGCCCTAGCCCGCCTTACCTTCGGAGGTAGAAAGTGGCCAAGAAAAGCCTCAGTAAACTCGTCCCATACTGCTGGGGGAGCGCTGTCGCCTCTGGATAACTCCCAGGACTCAAACTAATTAGCTGCTACATCGTCCAACCGATATGAAGCCAAGTCAACTGACTCGGTCGCAGAAGCCTTAATCAACCGTAACGTACGCTGCATCTGCCGGATAAACTCATGGGGGTCCTCTTCGGGCTTTGTCCCGAAGAACACTGGAGGATTACAAGTTAGGAACTCACGGGACCTCGAACTATCATGTCTGTCTGCACGATCACCGCCAAGTCCGTGCCTATGAACCTGCCCTGCTATCAACCTGGTCAACAACTGGACCGCATCCCTCATGGCCCTATCCTCCGCCCCTGGCTGTGGAGCCGGAGGCTCGGGCACGGGAACCCCGGGAGCTGGCGGTGGAGCCGCCCCCTGATCTGCAGCTGCTGCTGCTCCGATCCCCTCTGGTGGTGGCGGCGTAGAGGAGCCCTCTGACTGGGGCATAATCTCCGCACGGGCCCTGGTAATCCTCTGGGCCTGACTAGTCTCCCTTGCCGCTACTGACTTGCCCTTCTTGGCAGCTGTCACCTTTTTCGGAGGCATGGCTGAAAACCTAACAATTTGTTAGGGAGAAGTCATCCTGATAATACAGCTGTATCGCACGATCTAAGATAAGAAAGAAGGGTAGCAACCTAAATGTCCTGTAGCCTCGTGTTTATAGATGTGATGCACAACACACCGATAAACAGGACTCTACTAGAAACAGTCTGTAGACACTCCGAGGACGAACCGCTCTGATACCACTTTTGTCACGACCCAACCCCGTAGGCCGCGACTAGTGTCTGTGCTGGACACCCGTACGTACCCAGCAACCCAAACTAGTATTTACACAGAATATACAGATATAGAAGGCAGATAGCGTTACTAATTACCACAGGTAAAGAGATATAACGCGGGAAAGCCGATAAGGCTATCGCAGAACATATCAACCCAAAACATATACACAACCGACATGTATGTCTACAGACCTCTACGGAACAATAACAGAATCATAAGACGGGACAGGGCCCCGTCATACCCCTGAATAACATATATATGTACAATAGAAAAAGTTTGTACGAACCTGTAGGCTCCGGACAAGAGAGCACTCCAAGACAACAGAATAAAATCCTAAGCGGGCGGATCAGCAAATCGGTCGTCTGTACCTGCGCGGCAGGAAACGCAGCCCCCGAAGAAAGGGGGTCAGTACGGAATATGTAAAGCCTGGAGTACAGTAATAAAATCATAATCGGAACAGAACATACAAAAAATGAGTGTAATGTCCAGAATATCAAATACATATTTACAAAACATAAATAGTGTATGTAAAAACATATGCCATATCCGCCCCCCCGTTAAGGGACTCGGTGAACAGAACGTGGTCGCCACCCCGACACCGGCGCCGCAACACATCATACTCCAGAGTAGGGAATAACTCCGTAACATATCATATCATATCAGATGGCCATATCGT
Organism: Lycium barbarum; assembly: GCF_019175385.1. NCBI lineage: Eukaryota > Viridiplantae > Streptophyta > Magnoliopsida > Solanales > Solanaceae > Lycium > Lycium barbarum. The sequence goes on from NC_083341.1 coordinate 66,280,713, forward strand.
ACCATATCATATCATATCAGAATAGGCGTACATGGCACAGCATACTCCACAACCCATGTACGTGTATACCTGCCCCCTCACATCGAGGCACGGCGAACAATGCAGTGGAATACGCTTGATAACATATCCTGGCCCGGGCTCAGTGAAGGAAACATTGAGGCATCCACGAATGGAGTAGTGAGAAACTAAATGCAATATAAAACATAATACATTTGCAAAGACTCGATGGAATATCTCGATAACAAACCTTAATAATGAAATCGCACGATAATCACAGTGCATGTATTTCGGATACCACAATAGGTTACGTAAAAATAAATTTTTCTGGAATCGTTTCCATGTTCCAAAATAGCTTATAAGACTCAATGGAGTATTTAAAACAATTGTCGTTTAGTAGTTAGAAGGGTAGTTAAAACGTTCCCTTTTGAAATCGCTTGAAAGTAAGTCAATACACAATAGGAGAGGAATCGGGAATAGTGCGCCCACCTCGGGTCAATTGAGGTGGTGGGCTCAAATTATGTACATTAAGCTTATGGAGTCATCTATGAAGGCGTTAGGGCAATCCCATATCCTCTTAGGTAATTTATAGATGCCTACACTATTCTTTCAACAAAGCATGGAACATATGATTCAATTCTATTGAATGAAAAAGGGTTAAATTCAAACTCGGATTTCTAGGAATAGAGTCGTCCCCGAGGCTCGTATCCAAACCTATTATGTCTAAGACATGCCAAGAGAAGGAAAGGTAAAGCTTTACATACCTTAGTTTCTCCTTACGCTTGTCCAAACTCAATTCCCGTTTCTTCTAGAATCTACAATTGGTCACAATTACCAATTATCAATTACAAGCCTTTAGGAATTCAATCTTAACTCATACTTGTCTACAGAAATTTGGGCAGCATCTCCCCTATACATACAACACCCCCGAGATTTAACTCGGCTCCAAATGTCAACAACCATACCAACAACAATACCAACAACATCAACAATCGAATTAAAACGCATTCTAGCATGACTAGTATTCTTTTCTACATAGTGCAACAACTTCCAATCTAACTTCGCACTTCCAAACCAATATCAATGTTTTCATATTCATTTACTAATCAAGATCATTCCAACGCAATTCGGAAGCATTTCATATTGTTTTACAAATTATACAAAAATTCCACCGAAACCATAATTCATCCGAAACCTTCAACCTTCGACATAAATATTCACAACACCTTTTTATCTTCCAATTTCATTAACAATAATCACAATTTGCACCTTAACAATTTCATTTCCATAATTACATAAATCTACCATAAAATCACAAAACTTCCTACAACAACTTAACAACCAATTTTCATGCCAATTTTGGCTAGTATTCTTCCATTTACACCACAAGGCTACAACAACACAATTAACATCATAAATAAAATCGGTTCATCCTTCTACACACACATGCACACGGCCACATATATATATATATATATATACATTCATCATGCAACTTCCATATTTCCATAAATTCCACCCTTTTCTACATTCCATAACATAAACAAAACCTTCATAACATATAAAAAGGAATTAAATCTTACCTTTTCTTCCTAGCTTCTTCACTTGACCAAAGTGCTAAATCGACGGAACAAGCGACCTATCTTCTGAAACAACTACACCACGTTGTAGAGGACCCTTGAATTAGTAGGAATACCACAAGAAAATAATTTTTGGGACAAGATTTTAAGGGGTGAATTTTCTTGGTCTTGGCCGAATGGCCTTTAGTTTTTTTTTGCTCTTCTTCTTTTGTTTTTCTCCTTTTCAACTTTTCTCTTGAATGTTCTATGGATAATATGATAAGTGTATGGTCCCTTTTATTTATTTAGCACATGGAATAAATAAATTAATTCCATGGGCTTGGCCATGTAGTGGCCGACCACCCCTTAACAATTGGGCCTTGTTTTCTTTTTTTGCTCTTTCTAGCCCAATTAGTTGTGGCCCATTTTGTAGTTCCCGAAATTAATTTCCGAAATTCCCGATTTTTCCCCTCGCCTTTCTCGCTATTTCCACCTTAATGGTTCATGAACAACACACACATATTAAATAAAATCAAACATGAACATATTTCTTTCAAGCCCAAATTATTTCAAATTTTTCCAAATAGACAAAAACACGGGATATAACAAGACTCTACCAAAATTTTTGTAACTCCTGCCTTGTATGAACATTCAAGGACGAATGTTTCTAAGGGGGAAAGAATGTTACGCCTCTCATTTTCATTGTAAAAAATTTTATGGTGTACTAGTTGTGTTTGCCCTTACTACGAAACGTTGTACCCGAGTTTTTGAGATATTAAGTGCCCTACCTCGTGTATATCGAAGTACAAGTATATGTTCCTTGCAATACGATAAGATTAGAAGTTAAACGAATCAAACCGACAAAAATCGGAGCAGCTCAGGGATTCAGGCATCAGTGCATATCGACGGTGCAAAGGGATGGCCGTCGACATGTTGACGACGCATACTTTCATACTGTCACCTCGCAGAAGCCGCTGAATCTCAGTTGGCAGAATGAACGGTGCATGTCGACGACCATCGATATGTTGACGGGCCGTCGACCCTCCAGTCAACCCGCAGCCGCTGGAACTTTTTGTTCCACTTATATATGTAGTCCCTCAAGTTTTTATTCTCATTTTTTACTCCCCAAATCAGAAAAAACCCTAAGATACTTCCTCTCAACATTTTCCCTGATGTGGGTGAAGTTTTAGCAAGATACGAGCCCCGTAAACCTGAGCTAGTGAAGGGAAAGTTGTTCCTAGGGTTTATTTGAAATTTTTGAGCTTAGGAGTTGGAGTTGAAGTTTGATGGTTGGAGTTTCCTTTCCCTTAAGGTATGTATTTGATTCTTATCTTGTTTATTGAGTTGTTGACCAAGAGTTTTGATGTTTTTAAGTGATGAAAGGATAGTTATGAAAGCGGTAAGTTAATTGAGTTTAAGTTGAGGCTAGGGGCTGTTTTGGGATGGAATGGAGTATATTTTGATATGTAGGTATTGGTATCGTTGTTGTTGATGTTGTTGTCGATGTTTGGGTTGAATTGGAAATTGAGGGATTGTTAAGTTTACAAAGGGGGACGCTGTCCGAATTTCGTTAAGTGATAGACTAATTTAAAGGTTGGAAAATAAAAGTTCTAGACTAATAGTTGCCATACTTGGTCTTGTGTGTGGATTCGTCAAGCCGGGGACATAAGCATAGTTAGCTTGAGAAGCGGATAAGGTATGTTAAGGCTATCCCTTTCTTTCATTTTATCACGATCCTTATCATATGAACCAAAAACGTAAGCGAGCGAGTTCCAAAGACTCTACTCCTAAATGGTGTAGGATTCATCTTATCCTTGATTTCCTATGTTATATATCTATGGCTTCTAGAGATCTTATGTTGCCCAGAGGAGTCCAGAGTATCCTTTTCCGAGTCTTTCATGCATTTATCTATATATGTACAACTATTTTCTTATACCGCACAGCGCTATAGTCGGTCGGGATAGCACGTAGATGTGCACACCACTGCAGTGGGCAGATTATGAGATTACCCCAAACGCGGGATGAGATGAGATAAGGATCGGGCAGTACGTTCCTCAGCACTGACTTATATGGATCGGGCTGTATGTTCCTCAGCACTAACAGATATATTATATGTATATGATTTTGAACTAAAGCATACATAGCATACTCCCTCATAGGTACTTTCAGTTATACAGAGTTATACAGATACATTCATATGTATAGATAGACTTTCTTGTTTCAGATAGCTTTCATGATTCTTATGTACATATTGTACTTACACCCTACATACTCGGTGCATTATTCGTACTGACTCCCCTATTGCTCAGGGGGTTGCAGAGAGGCAGTCCAGCTCAGTAGCACTTCCACCCAGCAGTAGTCAGTGCACTCCACTTGGTTCGGAGTTGCAGTCTATTTTTGGTATGCTATTTTTGACATGTATATATGGGTATGACGGGGCCCTGTTCCGTCCTTTCTACAGCTATGTACTTCATATATATATATGCAGTTGATTGTGAGTCCTTGATACAGAGTTCATAATGTTGTTCTTACAAAGTCTGTATAATTTAGTTATGAGTCAGATATGGGCCAGGCTGTTGTTCAATGAGATCCAGGTACGAGTATAGTAGTGTCTGGTCAGCAGAGGTCAGGCACTCGTCATCACTCATCAGTTTGGGTCATGACTATCATGACCCAGCTAGGGGCCGCGACGGGTACCCGGGGCTAGCCACCGAGCACCGCTCGTTCTACTACTCATCTTACTTATTTGATGCTCTTTTATCAACTTTATACTCAAATTGTAGGAGAATCATATTTTATATGGAATCGTAGATACCTTTATATACATATGCCTCTCGGCCATCAAAATAATATATACATATAATAGCATCTCGTGAGACTATCTAACCCACACTGCGCATCTACGAGCCTCTACTGGAGTGCTAAACATAAGAACGGGACCAGACCCCGTCATGCCCAAAAATACATATACATGAATATACACAAAAGAATCGTCATAAGCACCTCCAAACAAAGGAGTGCTTTCAATCAGCGGACAGCTACTGCTGGTCTGGGTCGAGCTCACCACCCTGCCTACCTGTGGGCATGATCACAGCGTCCAAAGAAAACGAACGTCAATATGAACATTGTACTGAGTATGAGAGGCATAAACAAAGAAATAAGACAATGATATAAAAGAAGTATCAACATAGAATAATTGTATCTGACTGTCAAGTGTAAGAGAAATAATGCATGCTGACTTACTCATAAGAGAAATACTGCATGCTGGCTTACTCATAATCGTCATCATGTCATATATGCATAATGTATAAGCTGCCCGCCCATATAGGTATGGTGTAATAATGTATAGGCTGCCCGTCCATATCGGATCGGTGTGATAATCATAACATTAGCCTACGTCTAGTCCTCCCGCGTCCGGGGTATCATCTCATGCCGCCCACTAATGGTGTCTGCCCATGCCATTTGGCCATGGTGTATCGTATAGCTGCCCGCCTTAGCGGTGACTGCCCGGCCAAATAGGCGCGGTGTTATATCATCATCATACATGCTCATCATAATATACTTATCATAGTACATGCATAATGATTATGAACAACTTTACTTTATCGAGGTGACATAAGGTCGTGATTCCCCCGATTTCATTATGGAGTAATCATTGACATTCTACTTCACCTTGAAGGAATTAACACATAAGGTCAGTGTAAGCAATACATAACATCATGTCATATCTTTTATCTTACATAGCTATTCATGGACATAGGCTTTTAGCTTTCTAGAATATAGGAACTCGTGTGGAGGAAAGAAAATCATGCTAGAAGATTCATGCCATTAGAAAGAAAGGACTAGCCTCACATACCTTTGACGTTTAACTAAGCTATCGCTTGCTTGTTCTCCTTCGATTTCACGTTTCTACCTTCAAAAGAGAATTCGCACTATCGTTAGTTAATTCGACTATAAGAACGCGTTACAAATTCTAGGGAAAATTTGGGCAGTACTTCCTTTGTTTATACTACTTTTCCCATATGCTAAATCAACTCCCACATGCTCACAACGACATTCACAATATCGCAATCAATAATCATCATTTATATACATTGACCACAATCCACCATTTCTCTTCAATTGCTCCATATTTATGGTTATAGCTTACTATCGCGTTTCCTCATATATAATACTTATTTCATGGTCTAAATGTCATTTACAACGCATTCATAATCACAACACACCAACATTCATGATTCAACCCAATTACCATCAAACCATGACACTATTCACTCATTAATGACCCATTTCCTATGTCTTTCTACAATTCAAGTATCTTAACCTTCCAATACCTTAAACAACATGGTTTAGTCATGAAACTTACCTTAGATGATGGTTGAACAATCTTTGAATGGAATTACTCCCCTAGCATCAAAACCCTACTTCACTTCCTTTGGGTTTTCTTGAGAGAGATGAACTTTAGCTGGGTTTCATACACTTTATTTCATGGATTTGGTGTTATTGATCATGGATTTCCTTTGGTTTTCTTGTGATGAAGAGTAGACAGCATTCTAGAGGTTTCTAGAGAGAAATATCGTGGAGATGAAATGAATTTAATGAGCTTGGGTCTCCTTTTAATGACTTAAAATCTGATCCGGAATGAACAGTAGTTAAAGTGCATAGTGGTCGTAAACCCAGTTTACGGTCCGTATTCTAGTTTAGGGGCCGTATTTAAGCACATCAAAACCAGAAAGGTTTGTTGAGGATCATGGTGATTTACGATCACGGTTTACGGGCCGTATTTCAATTTACGGTCCGTATTCCAAGTCGTATTTAACCATTTGAACATTTGACAGCAAGTTGAAGTTTGGTAAGTTGGAATACGACATGGTGGTTTACGGGCCGTATACTACTTTACGGTCCGTATTTCATTTTACGACCAACTGGGCCAAAGTGCAAATCTCCAACTTTCATGTCTTCAGAACCTATAATTAGTCATTGTGGAGCATAACCTTATCCCTTATTCCCATTGCCTTTGAAATCTTACTTAGGGTCGTCAAACGTCATTCCCTTCTGATTAAAACACCATATACTCATATTCTTCGTTAGTCTATTCGTTGTACATTCACGGGGAAGTTTACTAGGTGTAACAATGACACACTCAGTCAATAGCACATAAGATTTCAATCACACAAACACATCATGTATGAAGACTAAACATGGTTTTTCCTATTGAATTTACAACACTGACAATCAACTAATCAATGTCTAACTCAAGTATATCGTAACCTATCTCAAACATAGAGCTGGAACAATGCAAATCCTTCTGCTACAGCTTTTCCCTTCCTTAAAGACTCGGAATGCTCAAAGTTAAGAAATTAGAATGATCAATGAGTCACATTTATTCTAGTCACAAAATCAATTCAAGAACACCCTTCCCTTTAACCCCATTCCAATGGGTGAATGACATCTAGGTGTAAAACGACATAACAATGGCCTTAGTAACCACTAACCATCAACTTATAACAATAATTAATCAATCACATCAATTAAAAGCAGTTTCCATGGTCAAGCTACCATTTTTATGAAACCCTAAGTCTCAATTCACTTAGTTCATGACTCTAATGGTTCAATTCTTGATTAAGAGGAGTTAACCCAAGCCATTAGATGATAAATAAGGGATAATAATCATAACCCATCAATTATTGAAGGTCTACTAGGTTCTAGAGTTACTATTACTAATTCACCATTAAAGACCCATAAAAAGAATGATAATGATGAAGAAGATATTATGATTTAAGGGAATGTTTGAGACTTAACTCTCAAGAATATTCTTGCCCTATCTTGGAATTTCACCCTAGGTGCTTGTAAGGAACTGTGTCGGTGTTTTGTGAATAAAGAATTCGAAACTAAATGTTTAAAACGGGGTTACTGTCACCCCCCCCCCCAATTCTGATAGGGCATGATGGGCACCCAACTCTTACTTAGAGCTGAGCGAACCCTCTGGCATTCACATAATGAAACTGGACATATAATAAAGTACTTTCAGTCAAACCATAGAAATTTGCGAATGATACTCAATTAATCAAAAATCGAATAAGTCAAACTGATATATCGGCCTACATGGTCGCTTTACTCAACGCATGACATCTCAACATACTAACCACAAGACACTGTCTGCAAAGTCTCTAAGAGTAAAGACCTGAATCATATGATTCGGGACAGGGCCCCGCCATACCCATACACACATATGATAACCGTAATGACTCTGCACTGCTCCAGGAAGAAAATGGAGTTTGCCAATCCCAGCTGATAGCCAACCATCCAAGCAGAATACTTTTACCTGCAAAACAATCTGGGACTGTATGGCATGAACACAGCGCCCCCAGGCAAAAGGACGTCAGTACGACCAATGTACCGAGTATGTAAAGCATAAGAACATCTAGTGCAGATGGATCATGAAAATCAGTACCAATAATTGAATTCATCTGTGGCTAACATCTGAGAATATCTGCGTAAATCTAAATGACTGAAACTGACTCTATGGCGTATGATAGGAATAGATTATAATATACTGATAGTGCTGTGGAACGTACAGCCCGATCCATATATAACATAATAATGACGAGGAACGAACGACCCGATCAATATATAATATAATAATGCCGAGGAACATACGGCCCGATCCATATATAATATAATAATCATATATATACCGTACCCGTCCCACTAGTGAGGGACTCGGTGAATAATGCAATGAAACTGGGCAAGAACAAATACCCGGCCCGGGACTCGGTGAGTGATATATTAACAGCATGCACGAGTAGAATATCATGAGCAACCGTATGCAAACTAAATCATCATCTGGGACTCAATAGAATAATTAGAATGAACCGAGACTTAAGAATCAAAGACAGCTATCATGTCAAGTATCGCTGAGAACTAGAATTCATTGGAGTCATGTATGTTCATCATTCGCTCGTTTTAAAATTCATGCCAAAAAATAAAGAAAGGGATAGCCTTAACATACCTTGTCCGCTTCTTAAGCTAATCCAAACCTAAGTCTCGGGATTCCCAAGATCTACAAAAACGTCAGTAGATACCAAAAATTAGCTATAGGTACTTAGGAATCCAATCTTAAACTAGCACGTCATTTATAGAAATTCTGATAGCATTTCCTTTATAAATTCAACAAATCCCGAGAATTCAACTCGACCAAATCACCAACAACAATACCAAAAATCATATTAACAACATCAACAATTAATCCCATTGATCCAGCCCCTCAGCAATATAAAAATAGTTTCAATAATTCGAACAATAATGCGACAAGCGGCAAGCTCGGCTTGTCAATTAAACAATAGTTTTAAACCCCATCTTCATTCGAAATTTTCCCAACAATATTAACAACAAAAAAAACACCTCCAGGTTATTTAATTAATTTTTAGTCATATAATTTCATAAGAACAACCACCCAAAACAGTCCACTGAACTACAACACCAATTTATCCGATTTCTGATATAATTTTCGTATTTCTTTCATCTAGCCATGTAGATACGACTTGGAAAAATCAAATACATCTAGGAGAGAGGATTTATTACCTTATATGAAAATAAGTACTCTTCGTCCACCTTATTTCACTTTGAAGAAAGTACGGATTCAACAACACGACAAAATGGAATAACGAGATAAAAGCACTACGCAAAAACTCCATGTCGTTCTTTGTATTTGCCTTAGTCGTAGAATTTAGCATCTTTTGTTGTTGAAAATCAATGTAATTCTTCTTCTTTAAAATGTGAACAACGTTGCTGCTCCATGAAATTAGGCTTCCTCCCTTTTCTTATATGTAATACAATGGAATATGAAATATCAATTTAAGGGATTCTTTGCCCTTTTCTACGTGTTACATGGCTGGCCAACTTTAGTAATAGTCATCACTACACAATGAAACTATGTGCATGTATAATTGCAGCCCACTTATACATAGTACACGTGGACTATGTCCACTAATAGCTATCCAATGATCTCAATTAATTTCATGTCTTCAACTATAATTACCCATTTAATCAATTACACTCATAATTAGTTTCTTGATCTCAATTCACTTAAATAGTGATCATTTTTTACACAATTTATATACTCATTACCATGATCATGTAATATAACACTAGTCCATAGCCTCTTTTTCCATTCATAAAATATTATTTGCAATCATCGTTGTCACACTTTTCCATCTTAAATCATTTCGGGACATCATTCCTCGTATACACCGAGTTCTTGATTTTCATGCTTGAATATGACCAAATCCTACGGCCTGAGTAAAATTTGCTCATGTTGGACGGTTGAATTTCCTGGTTCAAAAAATGGGATGTTATAGCTTGGACCGTATTTCATTCAAATAAATTTTGAACCTCGATGAAACTTATTTTCGTTGATTGGTTTAACTTTTAATCCTTACGATACATCTGTACCATCACTCTAACCACCTATAAGCTTGAGGAATAACCTCGCTTCCGTTACTAATGTCATTTAACTCGCACGCTTTCCAATGCATGAAAACACAGGATGCAACATCCTTCCCCCTTTAGAACATTCGTCCTCGAATGTTAAACTAGTCCTATATAAGTATACTGGTTATGGTGATCTTATAACGAATCAATTACTCTTCTATCATGTTGTGCCTCTCCTTGCTTAACTTAATACCATTCTCTACCTGACATCAGTTATTATTGAATTTCTAAAGAAAGTGGTCATAATTTAGCTACTTCAGTAATTGACTGCAACTTACTATATCCATCTACGCTTGAAGCTTAAGTGGAGTTTTTCTTGTTTCGGAGTCATCTTCCAAGTAACACTTTAGAGTACGAGCTGTCTTTCCCTTGGGTAGGTTTACCATCGCATATTGGTTCCTCTTGTTCCCTCTTCTAATTCTTATAGGTGTACTTCCACTCTTTATTTAAGTCGCATAGTCTGCAGCATACATCTTTCTTGGAGTCATCATTTCAATCCTCTGACATGCACTATCTATAACATCCCCTTTGAATAGTTGAAAATGAGTTTCCTTCTTAGTAATGACTCTCAGTTGCAATACTCCCTTGATACCTCAGGAATATGCTTTCAAGAGATATAAGTGAGTCACTCTCCAGATATGATCCTCCTTGATATTTGAACTCGTCGATCCTTTCTCTTGCTCAATTAGTCTAGATAGCTTTCGTCCTGATCGTTACTTCTTCGCATAATCTTATTTGTATAGTCATTAACTCTATACCCGCATTATTAAATCAACCATGTGAAGCCTTTGTGACATAATGATATCATGTCATCTCTTAACCACTTGTGATTATGTAATAATCAGGAAATTTCCTCTTATCTTTGGAATCTTCTTCTGGTGTCTCTTCTCGCTTAACTTACATCTGAATAAAGGTTAAAATACATTATGTATCATCTTAAAAGGTTCTAAATCCCATGTTAATCATGTCCCATAATGAATCTCTCGAGAGCACTCTTTTGAGGTAAATACTCGTATCACAACTTGAGTGACGACACTTACATGGGTAGTTTTCCCTATAGCGCCCTTATCATCACATTTAGGTGAATACCTCTCTTCTGTCATATGCCCATTTTTCAAATCTATTTCACAGTTTGCATTATTTTATGAAGTACTATCTTGAACTTTCCGTCCCTCTTTCGTCCTTCGGTCCATACCTTTTACCATTTCATCTTTACGTCTCTGCCTGACATATCAACTCATAATGCCGAAGGTCAATTTCCCTTTGTTGTCTAATGTCTATAACTCTTTCACCATAGGATTGATGTCGTCATACTCTTTTCTTTCCTTTATTTGTCTCTTGGTTATCACATCTTATATTCTACTATAGAAAACTTTATGTCCATTCTTATTCGTAACATATAAATCGCAATATCATTAAAAAATGACTCTACTGTTGATTCCTTTGCCTCTATTCCAGTATAGTGTCGCTATCCTATACAATATTTCTTGAGTTATTTGCTCCCAATGTCATGTTGTTCAAGATCTTCACGAATGATTTTCAGTAGTCTCAGATACCCGCTCGATTCTTGTTCATTTATTTACTAGCTATTAGACAAATTTTTGCATAACTCTCACTTTTTGTTTTAGAGTCTATATCTGTCACATCTTAGGATTCATAATTTCAATCTCTACACTTGTATTTTCTTTACTCGCTTCCCCCCTTAAGGGTCTTGCTTATACCATTTTTCCAATCTTGAATTCGTTTATCCCTTTCCTTAATTCCCTTATTATACTGCATCATATTCATGCCATTTCCCATAATTTATAGCTACAATAATTCATGTGTGAAGTCTTAACATACTCATCTTGCAGTTTTTTTGATCAAGTAGTACAACCAAACATAGAAATCCAAACAAGGATGTATTTTACTTAACTCAACCGTTAGTTATGAGTCAATGTCTACATCCGCTCCAATTAACAACTTATGTCCCATAGGGGTACTCGAAATAGTAGTATGTCTAGCTATCCGTACCATCCATGTAATGTCACTTATCCCATTCTTCGATACGCAGAGTTCACTTATAGCATCATCTTTCCCTTTTCTTCCCATCTCAAGTTATTCCTCTCTTTCCTGTAATCGACTTATAGTGATCGTAAATGCATTTTCCCTTAAACCCGCCATCTTTGTTTTCAAGGATCTAAGTCTTATGCACAACTAATACCCCTTATGCCTCATACTCTTTTACTCTTCTGTTGCACTCAACATTAATTTGAAAACCAATCAATCATATCGTATTTGTCATTGATGATATCCTTGCTTTATCGCTTTATCATCGTATGGTAAACTCATAACTCATGACCACATTTTTCTTTCCAACTTATTCCTTTACATACTTTACTCGTTCTGTCTTGGTATAGGATATTCTTAGGAGATGCATCTTACTTTTCTCATAATACGACTACTTCTCAAGCGCGCGTACTTCACATATTTCCTTTTCTTTCTCTACCCATACTTATTTCTGTACATTCTTTCCTCCTCAATTTATCTTATTGCCTCCCCATTTTATAATCACTCCTTCATTCCTCGCACAAGGAACCCTATTCTTAACTCAGTACCACCTTGTCCTTTAGAACATATTACTTCCATACAATCCATTCTTTGCTTCCAAAACTATTCTGCTCATTCTGATCATCCCCTCTCATCCGTATTATGCTGATCCTTTTCCTAACAATCGTTCAATTTCGTTATTCATCTTTCCGTAGTCTTGGTCTTTTACATCCAACCAAAGTTATTACTCGTGATCTCGATTATACAAATCACAAACTGTTACTACTTTGCCATATGACTTTTCTCTGATTTCTTTTTCAAGTTGACTTCCTTTTTCCTTTTGCTTGCTATCATTTCTGTCATAACGAAACCTCTATGTTGGACTTTCACCTAACAAGGTCTTATAAGCTTTCTTATCTACTGCCCCATGGCTCGCTTATTGGTTTCACACTTGCATTCACTCTTCATTCATATAGAACATTTCACCTCTTTAGTCGTTTCCTCGCTATACCTTACTTACTTTATATTATAGTTCTTGCTATGTTCTCATTATATCCTGATCATAATCAGCTCTATAGAGTGCCACTTCTTGATCTCACTCGCAAGCCTGCTTATAAAATAGAATAAACCTCGTGAAGTAAGCATGCTTAACCTGTTACTCTTTCTGATCACCCATATTACACTTACCATATAAGTTGTCTTACTAATGCATTCACATTCGTTATAACCCTTCGTATCTCGTACCTCTGTCTCAGTCATGCTATTACTTTATTTTGCTAATAGACTTGTCGTATTTTGCTTGTGCTTATCCATCCAATGAATACTTCAGTATCACACTCTATTGGAGTTACCCTTTCTCTTCAATGTCATGTTTTAGTACTACCAGTCTCCCTAATTTACTCTAGTATTTCTCTTTACCAAATCAATGTCGATCTTATAATTACCGTTACTATCAATTCAACAACATTTAACTCATCTCTTGTAGTTGTCAACGAGACTCTTAACTTAATCCCGTCCTTCCATTACTTTTTACATAACATATTTTCCCGTTAGGACGTATTACAAGCTTATATCTTATCTCCTTTAAATTCTAGGAATATTTCGGCAGAGCTTCCTCTATATTTCTTGCTATCCAAAACCTGCACGCAGCAAATACCAACAATGCCACACAAGGCTAATATATATATATATATATATATATATATATATATATATATATATATATATATATATATATATATATATATATACTGCATATCTCAGCCACACAGGGTTCCCAATTTCAAGTAAAAGTACAAAGATGTCGAAACTTATCCATTAGAGATCAACCCTGTTATATCATTCTATTTACTTTCCCTTTCATTCTTCAGCTTTACATTTCAATCATACCTCAATATTCTTACCTTACCTGACATACATCTTTCATGCCATTTCTTACCTTTGTACTGATTTATTCAATTTGTTTAGTTCACAAACTTATAACTGAACTTATCATCAAGAGATATATTCAATTAATTCCTCAGTTGCACGAACACTGACTTACCTCTATGACAACCAATCCATTATCATATAAATACATATTCTAATAATGTAGCCTCAACGAAGTGACTTACCTCTGTAAATTTCAATATCATCAATCACTTTCTTCTGTCGATACCATTCTTCTGCTAAAATCAAGGGTTAGTATAAGGAATCTTATTTCCTATAGCTTGGCTCTATCGCACGATCTTAGATATGAAAGAAAAGTAACCATCCTAAATGCCCTGTAGCCTCCTGTTTATAAATGTGGCACGCAACACACCATAAACAAGACTATACTAGACACGACATTGCAGACAACCCCCAGGACGAACTGCTCTGATACCACTTTGTCACCCCTCAATTCCGATAGGGCATGATGGGCACCCAACCCTTACTTAGAGCTGAACGAACCCTCTGGCATTCACATAATGAAACTGGACATATAATAAAGTACTTTCAGTCAAACCATAGAAATTTGTGAACGATACTCAATTAATCAAAAATCGAATAAGTCAAACTGACATTTTGGCCTACATGGTCGCTTTACTCAACGCATGACATCTCAACATACTAACCACAGGACACTGTCTGCAAAGTCTCCAAGAGTAAACACCTGAATCATATGATTCGGGACAGGGCTCCGCCATACCCATACACACATATGATAACCGTAATAACTCGGCACTGCTCCAGGAAGAAAATGGAGTTTGCCAATCCCAGCTGATAGCCAACCATCCTAGCTGAATACTTTTACCTGCAAAACAATTTGGGACTGTATGGCATGAACAGAGCGCCCCCAGGCAAAGGGATGTCAGTACGAACAATGTACCGAGTATGTAAGGCATAAGAACATCAAGTGCAGATGGATCATGAAAACCAGTATCAATAATTGAATTCATCTGTGGCTAACATTTGAGAATATCTGCGTAACTCTATATGACTGAAACTGACTCTATGGCGTATAATAGGCATAGGTTGTAATATACAGATAGTGTTGTGGAACGTACAACCCGATCCATATATAAGATAATAATGCTGAGGAACGAATGGCTCGATCCATATATAATATAATAATGCCGAGGAACATACGGCCCGATCCATATATAATATAATAATCATATGTCACACGCTAACCTTACTAGGGTGTGATGGGCACCTGACCCTTACTTAGGCCCGAGCGAACCCTCTGACCCTTAGTACACACATAATCTTGTCAAACTTTTAAATCAAATAAGGATGAAATGCATAGCAAAACTTTCAGAAATATTCTTTCTCGTAGTTTTCAAGTCAAACAAAATCTGTAATCATATAGAACTTATATCATAACACAAAATGACACATCTGCCGATGGAGCCGCTTACAGAACTGACAACCAATACCCACGACTCTGTCTGCAAAGTCTCTAACTTCGAACAAAACATCATAGCATAATACTCTGACCCGGTAACACTCCAGAGGCAAATGGAGCTCGCCAACTTCGCTGGAACATCTTCTGTAATGACTTCTACTCATCTGGGTGTACCTGCGCGGCATGAAATGCAGCCCCCGAAGAAAGGGGGTCAGTACGGAAAATATACTGAGCATGTAAGGCAGAGATCATAGAAAAGGGTCATAACTGACAGTAAGAATACCGAAACATGTACAATGTCCAGAATATCAAAATTCTTGCCTTTAAAACATAAATCATGCATATCGTTATCACATAGCGTACCCGGCCCGTTATGGGACTCGGTGGATAAAATCATATCATCATACTTTCATATCATCATGCATACATATACATATATATATATACCGTACCCGGCCCTCTAGTGAGGGACTCGGTGAATGAAGTCATACCGTACCCGGCCCATTAAGGGACTCGGTGAACAATGCAGAGGAGTGCGCACGATAACATACCCGGCCCGGGACTCGGTGAAAGACATATTGAGGCGTGCACGAGAAGAATAGTGAGAAACTATATGCATATAACTCAAGACTCGATAGACAAGTATACTTACTGACACCTGAAGGCTCAGAAACAAGTTTCGGGTCAATCGGAATTAGTATACGAAAGTTCTGAGCTTTTGAAGTACATAACCTTCTAAAAGCGTTTCAGGAGCCATTCTTGGAAAATCAAGTAACAACAACCATAACAAGTACCTTTCGGACATCATTATGGATCAAATCAAATATAGCTTTTAGAATCATGTGTACGTATCAAAGTGTATCAAAGATTTAGCGGAATAATAAGACGTGCCATCATTTGAAAATCAAGACATAAGCCATATCACTTATCTTTCGAATGCCAATTCAGAAACAGGTCAAACAAACTTCGGACATTACGGATACACATCAAAACCATATGAAACAGCTTATGGAAGTCAAGAATATTAGCCATCCTAGTGGCTCTAGGAATAGGAATCTCTTTGAAATCGTACATATATATCATATACTTGTTTCATAGGGATCATGCCAAAAGAAAGAAAGGTAAGCCTTACATACCTGCTCCACGTCCTATTAGCTACGCTTAATTGTCCAAGCTCGTTATCGCTAATCTACAAGAAGATTTACATAATCATTAGATTCATCATTACACACACTTGTCTTAGTCTTTCAAATAAATGCACTTATGATCTGCCGAAATTTCGGCAGCATCTCCCCTGTAAACACATCATCCCCGAGAATCTAACTCGGTCAATTTATCAACAACAAACCCGAGAATGCAACTCGGCCAAATTATCAATAACAATACCAACAATCATATCTTCCAACTTCAACAATTATTCCAAAATACATTCTAACATTAACAATTCTTTTTGCACAATCTGACGGCATTCCATTTTATTCAACTCAATCATATGAAATCAAGCCAATACCAATGATCTCACATTCAAGTACTCGCCCAAGACCTTACAAGAAAAATTCTAGAATACTTCAAACAATTCACATAATATTCTAAACAACCCAATCGACATACTACGTCACCCAAAACCTTCCAAATTCCACAAGAACACTAACAACATATTTCCTTTCTTCCAAATTCATAAACTACATCAACAATCTATACTTTTAGCAATATCATTCATTCTCATAATCATAAGAAACCATACTAATATCACATTAACTTCTTCCATAATCCACAAACGATTACAACTTCATTTCAACCCATTAAATCCTTATTTTACATCATAGAATCTACAACTACAACAATCAATATACTAAATAAAATCACTTCATCATATCTACACAACACACTCTATAGATGGCCAAGCACCATACACAAATATTTCATGAATTTCATCCATTTCTACACATTATAACACTTCACAAATCATCTACAACACATGAAGGAAAAGATTAAACCTTACCTCTTCCAGCCATCCTCTTGCTCGGCTAAGCTTTCATCTTGCCCCATGAATACTTTTGCTTGTTCCAATAACCGCTCCATGTTAAAGAGGACGTTCCAATTGGTTGAATTGCTTGAAGAAATAATTTTTTTGATCAATTTTCCAAGAGATGGATTTTTTTGTGCTAGGGCCGAATGCCCATGCTTCTTTCTCTTTCTTTTTTCCTTCTTCTCCAAGTTCTTATGTTGTGGAAGAAAAAATGAATTGTCTAGATTTTCCCCCCACCACTTATCTATATATATAGTCAAGCCTCACAAATAAAAATATGAACACATGGCCATGGGTGGGACCCACCCACACCACACGGCCATGGTAGCTAGTTCTTGAACTTTCATGAAGTTTGTGAAATTCCCATTTTTCCCCTTGCCTTCCACAATATTTCCATGAACCACTTTGTGAATTTCCGTTTTTGCCCTTAGCCTTTCTCAATATTTCCATACTAATAATATTCATAAATAATATTCATAACCAACTTGTACATTAAAATAATTTTGGAGAATGGTCTTGCCCTTAATTTCTCACAACCATCTCGAATTATCCGAACGTATGAAATACGGGCTATAACATCATATATATACCATACCCGGCCCTCTAGTGAGGGACTCGGTGAATAATGCAATGACACTGTGCACGAATACATACCCGGCCCGGGACTCGGTGAATGATATATTAACAGCGTGCACGAGTAGAATATCATGAGCAACCATATACAAACTAAATCATCATCTGGGACTCAATAGAATATTTAGAATGAACCGAGACTTGAGAATCAAAGACAGCTGTCATGTCAAGTACCGCTGAGAACTAGAATTCATTGGAGAAGTGTATGTTCATCATTCGCTCATTTTACAATTCATGCCAAAAAAGAAAGAAAGGGATAGCCTTAACATACCTTGTCCAATTCTTAAGCTAATCCAAACCTAAGTCTCGGGCTTCCCAAGATCTACAACAACGTCAGTAGATACCAAACTTTAGCTATAGGTACTTAAGAATCCAATCTTAAACTAGCACGTCATTTATAGAAATTCTAGTAGCATTTCCTTTATAAATTCAACAAATCCTAAGAATTCAACTTGGCCAAATCACCAACAACAATACCAACAATCATATTAACAACATCAAGTTCTCATATGACAAGTTCTCATCTAGCAACAGTGAATCCCAACAGATTATGTATGAACCATCACCATGGTACCCATTCAACATCGAAACGTAATGGAAAGACCAAGAATGGGATGAGCATGACTAGGCAGTAGAAAAAATAATAAAAAAGAAGAGGTTTGTTTGTACTATTATTGGCTCCTGGAACTAGCATATCATTACATTTCATCTTACATCATCATATGGATCCTTATTACTGATTTTGGTATGGTTTATTTGTACTAATATTGTGGTATTTATCTGATTATAGACTGGACGAGATTGTACATTAGTGACTCTACCTAGGCTCGAGACTTGTATTTATGGTTATTGATTTGAGATTATTGAGACCTAGCAGACTCGTGGTTTAGAAGCTTCACCTAGGCTTATGACTAGGAAAGCGGGTTTCTACATGACGTATGTGTGGGTGGATGTCCTTGATTATTATGATAACGTGATTTGTGAGTATGCTTGATTGCTTATCTGTCTACTTGTTGATTTCTTTCTTCATATATGTGAACTAATTGTTGTTGGCCTATGATACCTACGAGTACTTGTTTTTTATACTGATGCTACTCTTGTTGTACTCATCTTTTAAGCGGATAGTCTGTTACTAGTTCCAGTTCCCTTCTTCGAGAGTGATCTGAGTCTACTTGACAGAGAGTCCAGGGTGATCTTTGGCTAGATAAGCAACTCGGAGACTCTATTTAACTATCTATTTTGTATTCCCAAGACAGTATTGATAATTGATATTTGTACTTCCTATCAGACTTGTATCTATGTAATTGTGGCTCTTGTACTAGTCCAGACCGGATTTTGGGGTTATTATTACTTCCGCACTTATCATTTATATAATTTGAATCTGTTAGCTAAATCATTCTTTATTTTTGCATAATTCTTATAAATGACTAAAATGATCTAGGAATGGTTGTTCTACCTGGGGGGAACAGTGTAGCTACCATAACGATTCACAAATTGGTTTGTGACAAGTTGGTATCAGAGCACTATGGTACCGATCTTACAAGTACAAGAGCATGTCTAGTAGAGTCTTGTGGATCGATACGATGAGCTCCGTACTTATCTGCGAGAGGCTATAGGATATTTAGGAAACTTCCAATTCATTCATTATTTCGTGCTACCTCATTCAAATTTGTATCCAGTCGATTCCAATTGATATCTGAATTTTCTTGTGTCATGCTCCCACGGATGGTGAGAACTCGTCCCTAATTTCTTATGCAAGCGGTTTTGTTATGACATGGCTTGGTATGGTACGAGATGTGTCATCCTAATTCGAACGCGTGACCAAGTTCAGTTTCCAGCTATTCCCTGAGATTTCAGGTGTGTTAGATAGTGTTTAAGACTAGTTCATTGTGGGGATTTTCTTGAGAAATGGAAAAGATGGTATTGAGGGTTAAATAATCTCTATGTTTTCAACATTGGATTTCTCGGAAAG
The DNA here is from genome assembly GCF_019175385.1 of Lycium barbarum. Taxonomy (NCBI): domain Eukaryota; kingdom Viridiplantae; phylum Streptophyta; class Magnoliopsida; order Solanales; family Solanaceae; genus Lycium; species Lycium barbarum. The sequence goes on from NC_083341.1 coordinate 66,300,794, forward strand.
GGCAAAAGTGCACTAGTGGCTTAACAAGAGTGATTCGTTCGATGATATGATTAGTTTTGGGAAAAGTTTCAACTTTGTCAAGTCATTATGAAAGATGACTTTTGTGGAAAATGTGTAGCTAGGTAAGATTTCTTAGGTTATATTGGTTAGAGTACTTTTGTGTTGTGGGATGGAGGTGCAATGAAAAGGGATTTGGATAGATCAATCTCCGCTATTAGGAAGGAAACAATTGGTACCTGACGTGCTTGTTAGGATAAGGTTGCAATTAGTACGAGAGTGGATTTCGTATTTGATCGTGGAAAGTTAAGTTGGGTTTTGACGTGACTATATGCTAGTGGTTCTGGGTTCCTCTAGGGAAAAGATTATCGGTTCTAGATTGGAAAGCAAGGTTACTTATGATGAGTGGAGACTTAAGATATTGGGCAGTTATGGTTATGGTCTTCAGTAAAGGGTGTCACGACCCGACTTGGGGCTAACCACCGAGCACCGCTCGTTCTATTACCCATCATACTCATTTAACGCTCTTTTATCGCATTTATACTCATTTAACGCTCTTTTATCGCATTTATACTCAAATCATAACAAAATCATATCTCATTTGGAAACATAAATACTTTTATATGCATAAGCCTCTCGGATATCAAAATCATATACATATATATGTACATAATAGCAACCTCGTGAGACCATATAACCCATACTGCTTATCTATTAGCCTCTACTAGAGTACTAGACATATGGACGGGACAAGACCCCGTCGTGCCCAATATATATATATATATACACAAAAGTATAAACCCGATTAGCACCTCCGGAATAATGGAGTACTCCTGCAAATCTGCTGATAGCTCCTAAAGGTCTGCGCCATCTCCCTGTCTACCTGTGGGCATGAACACAGCGTCCAAATAAAACAGACGTCAGTACGAATATTGTACTAAGTATGTAAGGCATGAATGAAATAAACATGATAGAGAAATCATAAGTTATAAGGGGAAGGCAAAACCTGCGCGACCTTTAAGGACGAATACATTTCATACATATCATATATACATAATCGTCGTACATGCATCATCATAGCGTATACCACATTATGTCATATAATTCATCATCGTAGTACCGTATCTGCTCATACACATAAAACATTATCCGTATTCGACCACGTAGGGGCTCGATAATATCTGTATTCGGCCATGTAGTGGATCGACAATATCACATACATGTCTTCCGTATTCGGCCACGTAGTGGCTCGACAATATCACATACATCATAACAAGGATCGGTATGTCTCATCATCATCATTGTCATCACATACATCTTGTAAGCGTATCGTAACCTTTCATTAAAGCATACATTTGAATTTAACAAACAATGTATGAAAATCATATCATATTCGTAACTTGAACTTCGTATAAATATCGTATGATAGACATTATAATCTCTAGACTTAGGCTCAACATTACCATTATCGTTTCTATAGCATATCTCTTGCCTTTATCTCATATGAAATCCTCTATGAACATAGACTCGTAACTTTGCGGAACATTGGTCTTAGGACATGCATTAGAGCTTATAGACAATCTATAACAATGTCGGGGTGACATAAGGTCGAGAACCCCCGATTCTATTATGGAGCATTCATAAGCATTATGCCTCACCTTGAAGGAACTAGCATATAAGGTGAGTGTAGTCAATGAACAACATCGATGGATCATAATATGGATCATTAGCCTTGTATAACCATAATATTATAGGCCTTAGAATCTTTAGACTTAGACTCATCATCATTATTATCGCATTCGTAACATGACTCTTATCTTAACCCATATGGCTATTCATGAACATAGGCTCTTAGTTTTCCGGAAGGTAGGAAAGTCATGGAGAGGTAAGGAAAATACTATCATAGGAATCATATAAGGATCATTAGCTTCGTAGGAATATCATATCATGAGCTTTATAACTTCTGGACTTAGATTCATCTTCGACATTGTCATGCTTGTAACGTATCTCTTTTCCTTATCTCATATGTAGTCCTTTATAATCGTAGATTCATAGTTCTCACTATGTAGGAAAATCATGGAGAGATAGGAGGATTCATACCATAAGATTCATGCCTTAAAAAGAAAGGACTAGCCTTACATACCTTTTCCGTTTAGCTAATCTATCACTTGCTTGTTCTCCTTTGATGCCCACATTTCTACCTTCAAGAGAAGTTGTATGAACATTAGCCAATCGATTACTTAAACGTGCTTACTAAGGCTAAAGAAAATTGGGCAGAATTTCCTTTGTTTCTACTAATTTCCCCATATCATATTTCAACTCCGAAACATCCATATCAACATTCACAATATCATAAATAACAATCATCATTTATCTATATTATCCATATTTCACAATTTCACTTCAATTTCCCCATAATCATGGTCATAATTCACTATTACATTCTTCACACATATAATACTTATTCCATGTTCTAAATGTCATTCATAATCTACTTACAATCACAACATATCCATATTCATGATTCATATTAATCTACTATTCACAATTGCCACTAATCTCATCTTTTGTAATCCATTTTCCATTTTCTTCCATAATCCAAGTGTTTCATATTTTCCATACCTAAAACAACATGAAATAATCATGAAACTCACCTTTGAATGCGTAGGAATGGGTTTTAGTTGACAATACTTCACTTGGAGAAAACCCTAACTTCACTCCCAAGAGAATTCTTGACTTGGAGGAACCCTAGTGATCTTCTTGCACTTGATTCACTTGCATTCTTGATATTGATCTTTGCTATCCTTTGAATTCTTACATATGAAGTGTTTATGGAACACTCTAGAAGCTTGGAGAGAAGTGGTGAAGTGAAGAGAATGAATAAAATGAAGTGGGATCACATATATATAATCAGAACTTATTCAACTCGTCGGGACTTCCACGGACGCTTTCGCGGTCCGTGGAACATTGTACAGTTCGTGGAACTGGTCGTGGATCACCACCGGAAGACCATCATCTCTGCTGGGTATTCCACGGACCAGTATACGGTCCATGGAAAGTTTCACGGACCGTGAAACATGGTCGTGGAACTCACAGCTTCTTCCGATGTTGTCCACGTCGTTTCTCTTGATCTCCAATCCTTATACAACCTTCTTAACACTTGTTTAATGCTTCATTAATGATCTAACATCCCTATAACTCGCCCTCAAGGCCTTTCCAAATAATTCTTAACGCAATAATTTACGAAACCTTTCCTAAACCTCACTTATACTCCACTTATCCTTATCAACTCTTATCCCATCAACTCATATAACTTCAAGATCTTAACGTCCGCATTCTAAGACCACTAAACATTCGTCTTATAGTCTTAAGAACTTCATGTGACCCTTAAGCTCACGTTGGTTCATTCACTATGCGATGACATGAAATTTCCAAGGTGTAACATTCTTCCCCCCTTGGGAACATCGTCCTCGAATGTTAAACTATCCGGGATGCTATGAAAATTTCGCCATATATTTTCCTTCAACTGACCTGGAGTATCATAACCACACTTTTCTTGCTTACCTCGTATTCCTCTTTTTAAGTAACCACTTGGTCTCATCGGCGACGCATAAATACTTATGAGTTACATAATCGTTCTTGCATGATTCGTGTACATACACATCTATACATATACCAGTACCCATATCCGTCTATGTATTCATAATCGTACTCATTTACATAGCATGCCCGACCACGAAGGTTCGGTGTTTCGCGTGCCCGACCATGGCTAGGCTGGTGATTACATATACCTAATCTCTTTTGTCTATCTGTAGTAACTTATCTCATCATTCTCTCTTCCTTCCTTTATTTGTTTCCCTTGATTATTATATCTTATGTTCTACTATAGAAACTTTAAGTCTCTTTCTTCATTGTCACTTATAAATCGCAATATCATTACTTACGACTTTACCTTTAGTGCCTTTGCCTCTTATTCGGGTATAACATCGCCATCCTTTACAATACCCCTTGAGTTATCTGCTCTCAATGTCACGTGGTTTAAGGTTTTCATGAATGATTTCCCGTACAGCCTCAGATGCTTGCTCAATTCGTGTTCGTTTATTTACCAGTCATTAGACTTATTTCCACATAACTCTCACTCTTTGTTTTAGAGTCTATATCTGTCACATCTTAGAGTCCATCATTTCAATCTCTACACTCGTATTCTCTTTACTCGCTTCCCCCTTTAAGGGTTTTACTTGTACCATTCTCAAATTTGTTGCCTTACCTTCAAATCTTGAATTCATATATCTCTTACTATACTACATCTCATTTATGTTGTTTCCCATAATTTATAACTACGATAATTCATGTGGAAGGTCTTCACATACTTATCTTGCAGTTTTGTAATCAAGTAATACAACCGGCATAGCAACCCTAACAAAAATGTATTTTACTTAGCTCATTTGGTAGTTATAAGTCAATGTGTAAATCCGCTCCAATTCACAACCCTTTGCCCCATAGGGATGCTCACAATAGTAGTAGGTCTAGTTATCCACACCATCCATATAATGTCACTTGCCCTCTTCTTCAATGCTCAAAGTTCACTTGTAACGTCATCTTTGTTTTCCAGGGCCTAAGTTTCATGCGCAACTAATACTCCTTATGCCTCATACTCTTTTACTCTTGTTTTGCACTCAACATTGGTTTCAAAAGTAACCATAATCATATTCCGTTTGTCGTTGGTGATAGCTTTATTCTATCGGTTTATCATCGTACGATAAACTTCATAACTCATGATCATCTTTTCTTTTCAACTTATTACTTCGTATACTTTAGTCGTTCTAACTTGGTATAGGATATTCGTGGGAGATGCATCTTCCTTTAACCATAACACAACTACTTCTTAGGCACGCATACTTCGTATATTTCCGTTTCTCTCTATTCTCATTCTTATTCCTTTACATACCTTCCTCCTCAATTTATCTTGTTTTCTCCCATTATATAATCAATCATTTATTCTTTGTATGAGGAACCGTATCCTTAACTTAGTACCGCTTTGTCCTTTAGAATATACTACCTTTGTACAATTCATTCTTCGTTTCCAAAACTTACTCCGTCCATTTTGATCATCCCCTCCCATCCTTATTTTGTTGATCCCCTTTTTTTAATTTATAAACGTCCTATTTCGTTATTCATCTTACTGTAGACTTGGTCTTTTACGTCCAGCTAAAGATATCATTCATGCTCTCAATTGTATAAATCACAAACTACTACTACTACTTTGCCATATCACCTTTCTCTGATTTCCTTTTCAAGTTGACTGACTCCTTTTTGCTGGCTATCATTTCTGTCATTGAGGAATCCCTACGCTGGACTTTCCCCTAACAAGGTCTTCTTAAGCTTTCTCATTTATAGCCCCATGGCTCGCTTGTTGGTTACGTACTTGCGTTCACCCTTTATTCACATAGAACATGTCATATCCTTAGTCGTTTCCTCGCTATGCTTTGTATTACAGTTCTTGTTATGTTCTCATTATACCTTGATCATAATCAACTCTATAGAGTGACACCTCTTTACCTCGTTCGCAAACCTGCTCGTAAAATAGAATAAATCTTGCGAAGTAAGCATACTCAATCTGTTATTCTTTCTAATCAGTTCCATTACACTCTACCATATAAGTTATTTTACCAATGGATTCACATTCGTCGTACCCCTTCCTCAGTCAAGTTGTTACTCTATTTTGCCAATAAACTTGTCGTATTTTACTTGTACTTATCCATCCAATCAATACTTCCGTATCACCCTCTATTGGAATTACCTTTTATCTTCCAAGTCATATTTTAGTTCTACCAAGCACTTCTCTTTACCGTATCAATGTCGATCTTATAACTATTGTTACTATCAATTCAATAGTACTTAACTTATCTCTTGTAGTTGGTAACGATACTCTTAACTTAATCTCATCTTGCCATTACTTTTCTTTTTGCACAACATCTTTTCCTGTTAGGACATTTCACAAGCTTATATCTTATCTCCTTTGGATCCTAGAAAAATATTGGCAGAGTTTCCTCTATATTTCTTACTATCCCAAAACTTGCACGCAGCAAATTCCAACAATGCCTCACAGGGCTCCCACTTTCAAATAAAAGCGCAAGGATGTCGAAACTTACCTCATATATCACGCTTCTAGACGTACCTGATCCTTTAGAGATCTGCCTTGTTATCTCTTCCTATTTACCTTCACTTTCATCCTTCAGATTTACATTTCCATCATATCTCAATATTCTTACTTTATTCGACACACATCTTTCGTACCGTCGCTTACCTTTGTTCTGATTCATTCAATCTGCTTAGTTCTCAACTTATAACTGAACTTATTATCAAGGGATACATTTAATCAATTTCTCTGTCATATGAACACTGACTTACCTCCATGACAATCAATTCATTATCATATAAATACATACTTCGATAATGTAGCCTCAACGAAGGGGCTTACGTCAATCAATCACTTTCTTCTGTCAATACCGTTCTTCTGCTGCAATCAAGGGTTAGTATAAGGAACCTCATTTCCTATGGCTTAGCTCTATCGCACGATCATAGAGATGAAAGATGATCATTTTTCCTAAATGCCCTGTAGCCTCCTGTTTATTTGTGTGGCGCGCAACACACCATAAACAAGACTCTACTAGACACGGCTCGTAGACACTTCCTAGGACTAAACTGCTTTGATACCGCTTTTGTCACGACCCGACTAGGAGCCGCGACGGGTACCCGGGGCTAACCACCGAGCACCGCTCGTTCTATTACTCACCATACTCATTTAACGCTCTTTTATCGCATTTATACTCAAATCATAAGAAAATCATATCTCATTTGGAAACATAAATACTTTTATATACATAAGACTCTCGGCTATAAAAATCATATATATATATGTACATAATAGCAACCTCGTGAGACCATATAACCCATATTGCGTATCTACGAGCCTCTACTAGAGTACTAGACATATGGACGGGACAAGACTCCGTCGTGCCCAAAATACATATACATATATATACACAAAAGTATAAACCCGATTAGCACCTCCGGAATAATGGAGTGCTCCTGCAAATCTGCTGATAGCTCCTAAAGGTCTGCGCCATCTCCCTGTCTACCTGTGGGCATGAACACAGCGTCCAAAGAAAACAGACGTCAGTACGAATATTGGTAATATTGCAAATGTAGTGTCCTTTGGAGACTACACGGTATTTAGTAACCCACTATGGGATGATGATGGGCTTGGTCTTGATGACAAGCATGGGGTGGTTAAAGTTGTTGACACCATGGCCGATGACGAAAAGTCCTTCTTGAGGGTTTGTGACCCACTTGATGGACCAACGTCGAATTTGAGAATGGCTTTCGAAAGTGAAGAGTGCTCTTTAAAGAAGGGGAGTGAGTTACATGAAAAAGAGCACACTTCTTGGAAGGACTATGCTAGATCTCCTAATCTAAGGGATGGGGAGATGGTACTTATATCTTGGCATATGTTAGATAACTCTTTCCCTTGCGATAGAAACCTTCCCTTGAAGGGAAATGACATGATAGTTGGGTAAGGATGTTTTGAAAAAGAAGGTCAAACATGTTTGAAAATAGTCACTTCTTCTATGAGTGTTGCAAATAGTAGTGGCTTGCTTGAACTTGTTCTTAAACCCCATAATGAGTCTATACGTGAGGTCACTTCAGTTGAAGAATTTGTTTTGTGTGACACCTTTCTTTATTACCTATTTGCCTATGATGAACTTTGGAGGGGTAAACTTCTTGGTGCCCTATATGTGGAGTCTTTATTCATGTTGGTTATTGATGAGTGGCTATACCACAAGTTTGTGCATCCTTAGCATGTCGGTCGATTTGTTTGTGCTAACACTAACCCTCATGCTTTGAGGCTCTTGCTTGTTGTTGTCTTCCCTTGGTTTTTGCTAGGTTCGGATTCGAGGATGAATCCTTTTAAAGACGGGGAGGATGATATGATTCTCATGGGCTCGAGTGCATTTTTGGAGTGTATGATTTGTGGAGGATCTCAACTTAGAGTCTATGGTCTTCATTGGAGCTTATTCACCACATTAGGAGTATTTTAAAGGGCCTAAAGTGTGTATTTCCTGTCACGACCCAAACCGATGAGCCGTGACGAGGGGTCTGACCTCTAGCGACCAAACACCCCTATACTCGTATCTGAAATATACTGAAAATTAAAGGCCCATGAATGGCAAGACTAATCTCATAAAAAGGAAATATTAGAACTCTGTACAATCTGCATACATATATACACAACCATACGGAAGAACAGTGCAAGCCAACTAGGCTGCTACCTATATTGTACACAAAAGAATAGAAGCCGACAAGGCTACATCGTGTGACTAATACATACAACTGTCTACAGACCTCTACTGGAATAAAAGCTGTAGAAAGGATGGGACAGGACCCCGTCATACCCATATGCATACACATCTCAAAGGGGGCATACCAAAACTGACTGTAGCTCCAGATCGAATGGAGCGTACTGACCACTGCTAAATCTAGAGGTCCTACTGAGCTGGACCACCTGTCTATCTCCCTATACCTGCGGGCTTGAACGCAGCCCCCCGAGCAACGGGGAGTCAGTACGGATAATGTACTGAGCATGTAAAGCATAATAGTAACATCATATATATCTTTACACATGGAAATCATGAATAAGATCTGAACTCATAAACTGAAATGACTGACTGCATGTACTTGTATGAACTAGTATCAGCATGAATCTGTATATCTAACAATGCCTCTGTGGGCGCATAATACGCATGCTCATGCCTATCAATGAAGGTCATACATCTACATATAGGTGCGTATATAACGCTGATATATGCGCATATATAATGCCTGTCCCTTTTCTCATATCATACCGGCCTCTCAGCGACCGTCATCATATACATTGTGGCGATACTTGCAGCTTGATTCTCATATCATCATAATAGTGCACCAGCTGATCAGGTGGTAATGCGTATAAAACGCCTGCTCCTTTCCATACCCCATATACATATAGTACTTGCGTATATAACGCCTTCTGGACACGGGTCAACATACATACATATATATATATATATATATATATATATATATATATATATATATATATATATATATATAACTGAATGAAATGCATGCATAGCTGTATACATAAAACTGGACCCATGAACAGAAGGAGTAATCATAACGGGGTGCCTGAATGTCAAGAACTGAAATACTTCTAATGCTTCTAAGAGTAGAGTAATAGAGACTCGCTTACTCGCCTATTGGATCATATCATAGGATCATGCCAAAAGAAGGAAAGAATATCCTTAACATACCTCGAGGTATATCAAATCGACCAACTCCTACTTCTCGACTTGTAAACCTACAATTAAGACAACATAGACCTTCATTAGACTAGGTACTTCACTTGTTAATCCCCTTTTGATGCATAGAGGGCTTAACAAATCATGAACAACATTTCTCTCAAGCTTAACAACTCTTCAACTTCTCATTCACCTTAATACCAACCATAACAACACTTATGTATCCATATATATACAAATCCATTCCCAATCATCTCTTAAAATAACCCTAAGCTACTATTTTGTTTTTCATCAACTTACCACTTCCACAATTACCTTTTCTTTACTTAGAATTACTAAAACTCTTGATACTCAACTTAAATACAAAGGTAGAAATCATTTACATACCTTGAGGGGTCAAGAATCCCAAGAAGCACCTTAACTTCAACTCCCTAAACTTCCTATTCTTGGAAAAACCCTAGAAACAACCTTCTTCTTCACAAGCTCGGGTTTACGGGGTCCGGGTCTTGTCAAATCTTCACTAATAGGATGAAAAATATAGGGAGGAAATATTCTAGGGTTTTTCGATTTTTGTAAAGACGAAAATGTGAAATGAAGTCGTGAGCCACATATTTATACTTGGAAGCCAAAAGGCTATAACGGTCCAGTTCGACGAGCGGGTCGACTGCCCGTCGTCGTGTCGACGGTCTGTCGACTTTCCCGTCGACCTGCGCCTACAGAATGCATGGCTACGGAACCCTGTCGACGCCACACAACGACGGCCCGTCGACACGTTTGACGACCCGTCGATCTTGACTGGTGTCCTGTAGGTTTTTCTTATTCAGTTCAGGTCGCGTCGATTCGATTCGTTCAACTTATAATCCTATAAATCACCAGGAATACCTGCTGGTACCATTTCACACAGGGTAAGACACTTTCTATCTCCAAAACTCGGGCTCGGGTCTCGATTCCCAAGGCATACCCAAACTTGATGAGGGGTGTAAAATTTCCACACTACACTCTTGATGAGGATCAATAATGAGAGCCAAGTCTCTACGAGCTTCATAGAGGTGGAATCCTACAAGTTTTAGGAAATTTCTTGGGTGGGAGATTTAGAGCTCGAGTTCCTTGCCCGCAAGACTTGGAAGATAGCTTGGAGGGGTATTTACGCAAAAAGCTATTTGTGCAAGTGGCTAATTTGTGCAAGAAGGGTTATGCTTGCAAGAAGGCCATGCGTGCAAGGTTGAGTAGGGAGCTATCTATGCAAGGAGGGGCGTGTTTGGCCATCGAAGGCCAATCCTTGAATTGAAGACTACACTAAGAAGACTAGCCAAACAAGGCCCTTGCCTCATTAATGGCATTTTTGTAATAACTTAGTCTTTTTTAGTCTAGGAGTATAAATACTAGACTTGGACATTTCATTTACTTAGATTGGATGAATTATGTATTGAATACTCTAAGGAGTGATAGTTTGTTTAGGGTTAGCTTAGTTAATGGTGGATTCCATTGTTGGTCTTGAACCGTTTTTCCATTGATTTCATGAAGGGATGTTCATTTGTGGATTCAATTGAATTTCCCTTGCCTTGATTTCAAATAGTATAGGTTCTTTGAATTGAATCAAATTGAGAGGGTCTAAGTATCATATACTTAGGTTTGCTCATAGGTTCATTATTCATTGGGTCTTGTTTTTATCCTCTATTTCTCATCCCCTTTTTTCAAATCTCATCCCCAATTTCTTGTTATCTTTAATTATGCGTTTTGTGATTGATTTGGTGGTTTTCCCCAAATTGATTCATATCACGCGTTGCCTAGAAAACGGAAAAGCCCCCCCCCCCCCCCCCTCCCTCCAAAAAAAAGACAATTTTAGAAATAAAAAGGATTTGTGCTCCTAATAGAATATTTTACGAACTTCAGGGCCAATACTATAGAAGGGCAAGTGGAGAAGAGCACTTATGAGCAGGCCCTAAGGGCGAAAGTAATGAAAGTACACTAAGGGATTGATTAAAGAAAGTCGGGTAATCATCGAGGACAAGAGGAAGGATAATAAGTTAACAAGTCCGGCCAAGAGGCAAAGCATCAGTAACATGGGATAAGAGCCTTAACAAGAAATACAAAAATTCGAACATAAAGGAAATAGGATGATGTATGGGATATATGCATAAATATGAACAAGTTATAGTGTCATAAAGAAAGGTGGGGACTCGATGTAAGGAGAAAGAAAAGGGTGTATTTCGTGAAGATTTTATGATAAGAACGGGAGCTGGGAGAATATTAGAAGGCTATGATGCATGACTGTGATACAAACAAGTAAGTTAAAAGAACTACGGAACACTATAAGCTAAGTTAATGAAAGGATGGATCGTGGGAATGAATGATATAGTATAGATATCAGTCGGAATTAGGAACTAAGAGCAAGGAGGACCCTAAAGATATTAGTAAAAGGATAGCTATGAGAGAAGATTAAGATTGGATGAGCATTTTATAGTCGGACACTCCATAAGGAGTCTAACGGATTCCGATGTTATCATGGATCCATTAGCTTAGGGGACTGCTGGTTGTAAACGGAAGAGGCAATTAATAAAGAAAGCATCTGAATAATATCCGATATGTGTAAATATTTAACTTAGTACAAGGATTCAATTGGAAAAAAGCAAATAGGTTAAACAATACAATGAAAGGAACCCGGCATTATATAGGACAACGAAGTTAAAGGACCAATAAAGTCAGTTAAATGACTACCAAAGACGGCTAATATGAGAATGTTACGGGTATATGAGAACATCTTTTAAAAAGGGGGGAAGAACAGATTTAGTCCTGAGATGTTTTATAATATTCTCAAAATTCAAAAGAGAAAAATGTATTAGCTTGAAGAAGCCAAAGTTCGAGATATATTGAGAATGTATTAGGAGAAAGTGGGGATGGATTAAATACAAGTATATTATGGGATAGATATGGGAAAAGGAAGTATGACAAGATGATAAGGGGATTAGCGAGCAGAAGAGACTGAGCCCCATTGATGTGACATGTGATGTTTCTAGACTATGGTTCGAAGCGCTCGTACCAGGGAAATTTCGGTCACATTTAAATATACAGTACCGTACCCAAAGAGGTAACAAAAGGGGTAAGAAGGGTCTGCAAGCTGATTAGGAAATAATTACAAAGGATAATGTGAGTTGCGAAAAAGGAAATCTTAGTACTAGAAGAGATGGAAGTCTTAACAAGAGGAATGATTGTAGGAGATTCAATGATTTCCAAAGAAAATGAAGGTAATGTGTCTATGGATAGCAAGATAGCAGTACTGCCAGGGATTAAAAGGTACTTCAGAAGTCATCGGTTATGTCATAGGTTATAGAACCATATAAACAATTGTTGTGATGAAATGGACAACAAAACGCTAATTTAAGTCCTAAATGATTACCGGTACAAGAGAATCGTGGACATGCATTCTCGTGTGGAAAGAAATTCATGACGAATTGAGATTTTACCTTAGTTCTATACTTATGGGTTCATATTGTAAGATTTAAGGAGAGAAAATTGGAGGAGAAGTTCCAATATGAAATTGAAGATATTTTGAGTTGTAAGTTAGCTTAAGCTATGATTATTAGTATACTACGAGCGTAACCTTGTTAACGAGGGATAAGAATGAGAATGAGGGAGTATTAAATCTTACACATACGTATATAAGTGATTGTGTTGTGGTTGTTGTGACGGATTGATTATGGAAAAAGAGTCTAGATGGATAATCTGAGGAAAATAACCCCTAAGAGTAGAGAGTCATTAGCAATAAAATGCTATTGCAAATCATTTGGGCGTTACTATAGCTGGAGCTATGATGATATCGTGAGAAATCAAGGAGTATGATTAATGAATTATAAAGAAATGATATGGTACGTATACAGGAACAACGAGTACAAAAAGGGATAGTCTAAGATAGCACAAGAGAAATAAGCAAGGAAAGGTGTCATATCTGAACTAGAAAGCTTGTCTATTAATAGAGGGATGAGGAGCAAGTAAAAAGGGTACTTACTAATGGGCGGGATCCGTAGCAATTGGGAGTCAAGGCCACCTTAATGGGAATAGAACGATAACTAGATATTAGTTGACTACTGATTACATACATAAGAATATGAGGTTATGAAACTTATGGATGGGTTCAACAAAGAGTTAAGAGAAAATGAGAGGAGACTGATAACCTTAGACTATAAGGGTATGAAGATCAAGGTTTAAGAAAGAGCAATCAATGAAAATCTTGTAAGCTCGCAAGCTACAATATTCGAGGATGAATGTTTTAAGCGGAGAAGGATGCTACACCCCGTACTTTTGGAGAAGCAATTATCAAGTTTGAACATGAGCATGTTGAATTATGGCTAAGTAAAATAACTTTGGACTATAAGGAGCAAAGCATTATTAAGTATATTTTATGAGTGAAGGATACATATAAGGAATTCCGAAAAGTCTTACAAGGAAATGAGTGGAAGAAGTTGAGTTAGTATGACGTTGGAAGAAAAGGAGTTCTACCTTGACCGACAAAGAGGTGATTTGGGGAAGGAATAACTTCTAGCATATGATGAGTTTTGAAGTGAAGCAAAAGCCTAAATTGAAGTTCATGAAGTCAATGCAACAAACCGCTCGTAGATAGGAAATCGGAGTAGAAAGTTATGGATGTGACAAGTCAGGCTGGCAGGCTAGGGATTTGGTCTGTGCGAACGCGCCACTATTAGGCACGAACACGCAAAAGGATGGCAGCTAGCCCTCCGCGAACGCGCCACCTCCCAGCCCGAACGCGCAGGATAATTCCTAGGTCGGTGGAACCGACCTTGACAAGTATTAAAGGACCCTTTTGGTCACATTTTTGCCCATTTTCAGCCGTAGAACACTCCACCACATACATTTATGTTCCAACAAGTCCATATACCAATTTTGATCATAAAGCATTAAAGCTAGCCATTAACGAGGCTCGGGAAGCGTATAGAGTTTTGTGGTTCTCGCTCTAAACATCAAAGCCGGATGGAACGAAGGGATCTATCAAAGCTAAACAAGATTTCAAGCTCTCCTAATCTTGATTAAGGTAAGAATACCCTTTACTATCGGTATAATGAATCTTATTATGGAAGTTTAGTTAATAAAGTCTCGTAAGTCGATTTTTTGGTTGAGAAATTGGATAAACATCGCGTGGGATGTTTAATGGTATATTTTTGTATTGATGATTATGTTATTGGCATTGGTGTTGGTGTTGTTGTGTTGGTTGCTGGTATTGTGATTTCGGGCTGGGGATATTAACAGGGGAGATGCTGTCCGAATTTTGGTAGATTCTAAAAGAGTTTAATTTGAAGACTTAAGATAGGCATATGATGGTGAGCCTAACAGTAGTATGATTTCTCTTGGATGTAGATTTACGAGCTCGGGAAAATAAGTGTTAATTAGTAGGAGCCCAAAAAGGTGTGTTAAGGCTAAACCCTTTCTTTCTAAAGGCATGACTCTTTTCTTATGAACCTATACATGTCTTCCATAATATCCTTAGTCCCAAAAAGCTAGAAGTCTATGATTCTCAAAGTTCTTATGAAGCTAAGATAGATGTTTTCCACAATGAAAATGATGATGATGATTCCATTTTTGGAGATTCCAAAGGCATGATTCTTTCTTATAAACCTATAAGTGTTTTCCATAATATTCTTATTTCCAAAAGTTAGAAGTTCATGATTCTTAAAGCTTCTTATGATGCTAAAGGTAAGATGTTTTCTATGATAACCATGATGACGATGATGATTCTATTTTAGAAAATTTCAAAGCCTATGATTTTGATGCTACTATGACATTATTGAGCTATTTCATGAATTCCTTGATTTTATTCATTGTTGTTGATCTCATCTCATATTACTTGTTCTTTCGAGGTGGGATATAGTGATGATGATTATTTCATAATATAAATCGGAGGTTACATACCTTACGTCACTCCGATGGAGTTGTAGCTTTTGACTGGGCTCTCATGCATGCTTATATTTATGTATGATTGCATCGTGCCTAGTTGGCTAGGCAGACATCACTTCGGTGGGCGGCTTATGGATATGATAATAAAACCGTGCCTAGTTGGCTGGGCAGTCACCACTAGTGGGCGGCGTGAGATGATTACCCTGGAGGCGGGAGGCCCGGACACGGGCTAATGATGATAACACCGTGCCCATATGGCCGGGCAGCCTAACACCTTACCTATATGGTCGGGCATTTTACTTGTATATATGTTATACCCCGTATATTTATACGTCAAATTATTCGCAAGCAAGTCGACTCAAGTTAAAGGCGGAGTCATTTTCGGACACGAAATAGAAACCTTTAAATTTCAATTTTAAATTAGAATATAAATTAATCATAAATTTTATTTAGTGTAAAAATATTATTGGAGGTTAGGAGTTAATTAATTGTGATTAGATTATTAAGTGGGAATTAGTAATTAATTAAATTAATTAAAGTTAATTACAAAAGTGGGCCCCACCCGAATTAAAAAAAAACAAAACACAACTACATGACACATTAGGGGGAACGTGTAGGGACCAAGGAACAAGTATATATGTGAACAAGATGATTCACAAATCATCAAGGCAACATTTCATTTGAATTAGCACAAAAAAAAAAGGAGCAAGAACATTGCCATGGCTGCCAACCTCTCGGCCGGCCATGGCTATTGGGAAAAAATATTTGGTTCCTTGTTTCGATTAATTTTCAAGTGTAGTACAAATTCAAGGAGGTGATAGCGACATTGGATTTTAAGTTGGAGAAGAAGAAATTGTGAAATTAGAGCAATTAAGAGTAGAAATTACTCCGAGAAAATTTAGGTAAGATTTTCTTGTTTTATGATGTAATTGTGTTAATAGTATTGTAATGGAATTATTAGAATTGGATTGGACGAAATTGGAATTAAGAAAATGCATGAAATCGATGTTATAGGAAATTGTGGGTTGAAATGGATTAAGAGAAGTTGTTGGGTTGTTAGAATTTTTATGGGATGAATTGTGAGAATTTTATGTGTATATCATTGTTGTTGGTATTTCTGTGTTGACAGGAGGACAATTAGAAATTCGGGTTAGGCAAATATATAGGGGAAATGCTGCCCGATTTTCGTTAAGCCCTTAACTAATGGAAAACCCTAAACGAGAATGTATAGGTTAAAGAACAAGTTCTATAAAGTGATGGGCTACGGATTTACGAACTAGAAAGTATAGTTACTGACGATAACGTTACCTTTATACTAACTAGGCTAAAAGAGAGACAAAGCGAACGGTTTTGCGATTAGTCGTCAACAGGTATGTAAAGCTGTCCATTCTTTCTTTTGGCATGTCTTAGATTTAAGTGATGAATGATATGAACTTTGGGGTAATTCCATTCATAAGCTTTGAGTGATATTTATGATTCTTATTCACTTCTTGATATTAGAATTCTCAAGTGATTGAGCCTCCCTCTTCAGTTTTCTGTACGTTGGTTAATAGTCGATATATATCCGTTCCTATTCTTAGGAACTCTATGATAACTAGTGACTGGACTTCTATAAGGTGTTTCATACTATAGTGACATATGGCTATGATCCTTATGGCTTTGTGATATACTTATGATGACATTCAAGGGATGTTTGATATGTTCCGAGTGAAATTCGAAAGGTATTTGATACGACTATTGTCCTGATTTTCAAATGGTAATTCATGTTGATTATTCTATTGAGTCTTTGAAAATGTTTTTAAATTGCATATAGTTTCTCACTACTCTGCTCGTGCCTGCCTCAATATGTCTTTCACTGAGTCCCGGGCCAGGATATGTATTCGTGCACAGTTTCACTGCATTGTTCACCGAGTCCCTCACTAGAGGGCCGGGTACGGTATATATATATTATGGTGTTATGCTGTGTTATGGTGTTATGCTGTGTTATGGAGTTATGCTGTGTTACGGAGTTATGTTGTGCTCTGGAGTATGCTGTGTTATGGAGTTATGCTGTGTTCTGGAGTATGCTGTGTTATGGCGCCAAAGACGGGGTGGCGACCATGTTCACCGAGTCCCGTAATGGGCTGGATATGATATATGATATTGACATGCATGATTTATGTTTCAAAGGCAAGCATTTTGGTATTGTACTCGTTTTCTGTACTCCTTATTTCAGTTATGATCCTGTTTTCTATATTTCATGCTTTACATGCTCAGTACATATTCCGTACTGACCCCCTTTCTTCGGGGGGGCTGCGTTTCATGCCCGCAGGTGCAGATACTCGCTTTGGTGATCCGCCAGCTTAGGACCCCCTTTCTGCTGTCTTGGAGAGCTCCGTTGTTCCGGAGTCTAGACTTTTGGTTTGAATCTTATGATATATATATGTATATGCTATCCAGGGGTACGACGGGGCCCTGTCCCGTCATATTTCTCTATTCGTACTCTTAGAGGTCTGAAGACATATGTGTGGGTTGTGTATGGGTTCTGTTCAGCTGTGTCTATACGATGTGCTGTGGTATGAAGTTCGTCTCTAGTAGCAGCCTTGTCGGCTTGCATACGATATTGATATGTGATGGCGGCCTTGTCGGATTGCGTATTATTTCATGATATGATTAGTTGTGACTCCTCAGGAGACCATTGATCTGAAAGTATATATATATGATGATGTTACGAACTTTGGAGTTCCTTTATAAGTTTCCATATTGTCGTAGTTTCAGTTTGATGTTATATGTAACAGGTTGGTATACGGGTGCCCAGTTCGGGCACCAGTCACGGCCTACGGGGTTGGGTCGTGATAAAAGTGGTATCAGAGGAGTTCATCCTCGGAGTCTCTACAGACCGTGTCTAGTAGAATCTTGTTTATCGGTGTGTTGTGCACCACATCTATAAACAGGAAGCTACAGGACATTTAGAAGGTTACCTTTCTTTCATATCTAAGATCGTGCGATAGAGCCCAACCATAGGAAATGAAATTTCTTATACTAACTTTTGATTTCAGCTGAAGAACGACATCGACAGAAGAAAGCGACCGATGATATTGGCAGTTATAAGGTACACAGGTAAGTTACGGTGCGAAAGAGGCATGTTGGATAAGGTAAGAATATTGAAACATGAGTGAAACGTTAAGTTAGAGGATGAATGTCACGACCCAACTAGGGGCCGCGACGGGTACCCGGAGCTAGCCACCGAGCACCGCTCGCTCTACTACTCATCTTACTCATTTAATGCTCTTTTGCAAATTTTATACATAAAAGTATAACAAAACATAATTTGTATAGTAACATAAATGCTTTATATTCATTTGCCTCTCGGCCATCAAAATAATATATACATATATGTAATAACATCTTATGAGACCATCTAACCCACACTGCGTATCTACGAGCCTCTACTGACATACTGTATATATATAGACGGAACAAGACTCCGTCGTGCCCAAAATATGCATATGTACCAAAAGAATAACCATAAGCACCACCGAACAATGGAGTGCTCTCTATCAGCCGACGGCTACTGAGGATCTGGGCCAAGCTCACCTCTCTGTCTACCTGTGGGCATGAACACAGCGTTCAAAGAAAACAGACGCCAGTACGAATATTGTACTGAGTATGAGAGGCATAAACAATAAAGAAAAACATCAATAATATAATGAGAACATCAATATGGAACATCTGGATCTGAATGACGATCATAAGGGAAGTAATGCATGTTGTCTTACTCATACTCATCATCATGTCATATATGCATAATATGCAAGCTGCCCGTCCATGTCGGAACGGTGTGATAATCAATAACATTAGCCCGCGTCCGGGGTACCATCTGATGCCGCCCACTAGTGGTGTCTGCCCATGCCAAAAGGTCATGGTGTATCCGTATAGCTGCCCGCCTTGGCGGTGACTGCCCGGCCAATTAGGCACGGTGTGAAATGCTCATGTCATGCTTATCATAAAATACTTATAGTAATATGCTTATCTTATCATAGTACGTGCATAAGGCTCAAGATCAGCTTTACTCTATCGGGGTGACGTAAGGTCGTGATCCCTCGATCTCATTATGGAGCAATTACTGACATTCTGCCTCACCTTGAAGGAACTAGCACATAAGGTGAGTATAGGCAATAAATAACATCATTATCATTATAGCATCATCATATCGTATCTCTTATCTTATATAGACATTTATGAATATAGGCTTTTAACCTTCCAGAAAATGGGAACTCATGGAGAGGGTAAAGAGTTTACACTATAGGATTCATGCCATTAGAAGGAAAGGACTAGCCTCACATACCTTGGTCGTTTAACTAAGCTATCGCTCACTTGTCCTCCTTCGATATCACGTCATTACCTTCATGAGAGAATTCGAATTAACATTAGTTGATTGACTACAAGAGCGCATCGTTAATTCTAGGAAATATTGGGCAGCACTTCCTTTGTTTATACTACTTTTCCCATGTTATATATCAACTCCCAACATTCACAATACTACTCACAATATCACAATCAATAATCATCATTTATGTATATTTAGCAAAATCCACCATTGTCCTCCAATTTTCCCATATTTCTCCTTATAACTCATCTTTGTGTTTTCACGCCTTTAATACTTGTTTCATGATATAAACATTAGTATAATGTATTCATAATCACAACTCTTCAACTTTCATGATTCAATTCCACTATCATTCAATTATGTCACTATTCACTCAGTAATGACCCACTTTCTATGTTCTTCTACGTTTCAAGTATCCAAGCCTTCCAATACCTTAAACAACATGAAATGATTATGAAACTTACCTTGGATGATGGTTGAACAAGTCTTGAGTTGAAATACCTCACTTAGACAAAACCCTAGTTCCACCTTCTTTGGAATTCCTTGACGCTATGAGGAGTTTCACACTCTTGATTTCATGAATTTGGGTGTTATTGATCTAGATTTTTACTTGAATTCTTAGTTTGGAAGTGTTTGGAAGTTTCTAGAGAGAGATTGGGTCGTGTAGTGAGAAGGAGAAATAATAAAAATGAACTTGGATCATATTTTTATAAATACCAAACCAGTCCCGATGCCATTATACGATCCATTATACGGTCCGTATAAATTTATATGGTCCGTATAATTGACCTTAAAACTGACTCAGTGATCACCCCTTTCTGTGTCAACTTGACGGTTCATTTGACGGGCCGTATAATTTTACACGGTCCGTATAATCTACCGTAAAACCCACTTTTCCTCAACCTCTTTCTGTGACACTTTAACGGTTCATTATGCGGCCGTAAAACCATTATACGGTCCGTATAACCTACCGTATAATTCGCCAGTTCACTGAGTCTTATTTTGTCTCTTCGTCTAATCTCCGATCCTTACGGGACCTTCTGAACAGTTGTTCAACACCTCGATACCAATCATTTGAACGTTACCACTCGTCTCAACAACATCGTATACATTATATCCTTGTTAGTCTATTCACTGTACGCTTAACGGGGGGAAAATTTCGCCAGAGTTTCCCCTGTAATCTGGCACTACTGACCTGTCACATCAACATATAATATCATCGCCTCACAGGGCTACATCACAATATCAACATATCTATGGCCACACACGACCAAAAATATAAAAATAAATCATACATACCTTATATCATCGATGTTTCATCTTGAATATCTTCCGGGGATTGGAACAAATGGGGTACATGGATCTTATCTTCTCCTCTGCTTCCCAAGTCATTTCTTCCCGGTTGTTGTTCTGCCATAGAACTTTGACTGAAGCAACCTCTTTACTCTGAAGCCTTCGCACTTGCCTATCTAGAATAGCAATAGGCACTTCTTCGTATGTTAGATTCTCTGTCACTTGCACATCCTATACCAGAACTATTCTTGTTGGGTCTCCAATGCACTTGCGGAGCATCGAAACATGGAATACTGGATGGACCGATTCAAGCTCCGAAGGCAGTTTCAATTCATAAGCTGCCTGACCCACCTTATTAATGATTTCATAGGGTCCGATGTATCTGGGGCTTAACTTCCCTTTCTTGCCAAATCTCATCACCCCCTTAATCGGTGACACTTTCAGGAACACCCAATCGCCAACTTGAAATTCCAGGTCTCGTCGGCGATTGTCTGCATAAGACTTTTGGCGGCTTTGGGCTGTTAGCAATCGATCTCGGATCACCTTAACATTTTCTACCGCTTGCTGAATCAATTCGGGGCCTATCAATTGTGCTTCTCCTATTTCAAACCATCCAACTGAAGATCTACATTTCCTTCCATATAAGGCCTCGTATGGAGCCATTTGAATGCTGGAATGATAGTTATTGTTATACGCAAACTCAATCAGCGGTAAGTGATCATCCCAACTTCCACCGAAATCCAGCACACATGCTCGCAGCATATCTTCTAAGGTCTGAATAGTGCGCTCGGCTTGTCCATCAGTCTGCGGGTGAAATGCCGTGCTAATCCTTACTTGAGTGCCTAGACCTTCTTGAAAAGACTTCCAAAACTTGGCTGTAAACTGTGCCCCTCTGTCTGTGATAATGGCCAAAGGAATTCCATGAAGTCGCACAATTTCCTTGAGATATAACCTCGCATAATCTTCGGCTGGGTAGGTAGTCCTAACAGGGAAAAAATGGGCTGCTTTTGTCAATCTATCCACGATCACCCATGTAGAATCATACTTCCCTCATGAACGGGGTAATCCCACAACAAAATCCATGTTAATGATTTCCCATTTCCACGTAGGAATTTCCATTGCTTGCAATAAACCTCCTGGCTTTTGATGCTCGGCCTTTACTTGCTGGCAATTCGGACATTGTGCCACAAATTACGCTATGTCTCGCTTCATGCCATCCCACCAATATATCAATTTAAGATCATGGTACATCTTGGTTGTACCTGGATAAATAGAATACCGAGAATAATGTGCTTCCTCTAAAATCCGTTGGCGCAAATTTGCCACATCCGGTACACATAGCCTGTCCCGATATCTAAGAATCCCATCTATGGAAACTTCAAATGGAGACTTTTCGTTTTCATGAGATAGATCTCGGTAGCGGCTCAACTGGGAATCTTCATATTGCCGTTCCTTCACTTCTATATTCAAAGATGAAACTGTGGGGTCATTGATGCTAATCCCTGCATCACCCAAATCCATTACACGTACTCCAAGATTAGATATTTGGTGGAGCTCACGGGCCATTTCTTGCTTCTCTGAAGGAACTCCACGTAAACTACCCATTGATCGATGGCTAAGTGCATCTGCTACTACATTTTCCTTTCCGGGGTGGTATAAAATATTCACATCATAATCCTTTAACAATTCTAACCACCGCCTCTACTGTAGGTTCAACTCCTTTTGCTTTAAAATATATTGAAAACTTTTGTGATCTGTATAAATATCGACGCGCACACCATACAAATAATGTCTCCACATCTTTAAGGCATGAATAACCGCAGCTATTCAAGATCATGAGTTGGATAGTTCCTTTCATGTTTCCGCAACTTCCTCGAAGCATATGCAATAACTTTCCCATGCTGCATCAATACACATCCTAGTCCGACACCGGAAGCATCACAATATACGACATAGCCATCTGACCCTTCTGGAAGTGTTAACACTGGGGCTGAAGTCAATTTATCTTTCAACTCTTGGAAGCTACGCTCACAAGCATCACTCCACTGGAATGGAGCTGAAATAGATGAGAAGCCCTCTACAAATCTTCTATAGTAGCCTGCCAGTCCAAGGAAACTACGAACTTCCGTGGGTGTTGTAGGCCTTGGCCAAGTCTTCACTGCTTCAATTTTCTGAGTGTCGACTCGAATACCATCATCTGAAATAACATGACCCAGGAATGCTACAGAATTAAGCCAAAACTCGCACTTTGAAAACATTGCATATAATTCCCGAGCTCGAAGAACGCCAAGAACAATTCTTAGATGATCTGCATGTTCCGATTCTGTGCGAGAATACACCAGAATATCATCGATAAATACTATCAGAAAGAGATCCAAGAATGGTTTGAACACATTATTCATTAAATTCATGAACACCGCCGGGGCATTCGTCAACCCAAATGACATTACTCGGAACTCATAGTGCCCATACCTCGTCCTGAAAGCCGTTTTGGGGATATCTTCTCCTCTAATTCTCACTTGATGATAACCCGATCATAGATCTATCTTGGAAAACCACATAGCACCTTGCAATTGATCGAACAAGTCGTCAATTCTGGGGAGGGGATATCTGTTCTTTATTGTCACTTTGTTCAACTATCTATAATCAATACACATTCGTAGCGAACCGTCTTTCTTTCTCACGAACAAGACCGGTGCTCCCCACGGTGATGAACTGGCCTAATGAAACCCTTCTCAAGAAAGTCTTTCAACTGTGCCTTTAGCTCTTTCAATTCTGCTGGGGCCATCCGATAAGGAGGAATAGAAATGGGCTTGGTGTCCGGCAATACATCAATGGCAAAATCAATTTCCCTTTCTGGAGGAAGACCTGGTAGTTCATCTGGAAATACATCTTGGAATTCGCTCACTACCGGAACCGATTGAAAAGCTAGTGGCGTTGCCTCGGTATCATGAACTCGAACTAAGTGACAAATATAACCCTTAGCTATCATCTTCCTTGCCTTCAGGTAGGAAATAAACCTACCCTTTGGAGAAGCTGTATTACCCTTCCATTTAAGTACGGGCTCTTCCGGAAATTGGAATCGAACTACTTTTGTCCGGCAACAAACATTAGCATTGCATGATGCCAACCAATCCATACCCATAATTACATCAAAATCTATCATCTCGAGTTCAATTAAATCGGCTTTTGTCGGACGATCACATATAACAACTACACAATTCTTATATACTTGTCTCGCTATTACGGGATCACCAACCGGAGTGAACACCTCAAAAGGTTTAATTGGCTCGGGTCTCACCCCAATACAATATGCAATATACAGAGTAATATACGAGAAAATAGAACCCGGATCAATCAGAGCATATACATTACGGGAAAATATAGCCAATGTACCTGCGACAACGACTCAAGATCCTGTCGCCCAGCAAGAGCATATATGCGGGGCTGGACAGCACCTGAAGTAGATGCTCCCCCTCTGTCTCTACCTCTACCTGCTGAAGTCTGGGGAATCTGTGCTGTCGAGCGTACTGAAGAAGAACCCGCTGCTGAACCTGTAGGCTGAGTCCCATCCATATCTCTCGCTGAAGGACAATCTCTCATCATGTGACCAACTTGCCCGCAGGCATAACAAACATCCGAACTCTGATGACACTGTCCGGAATGCAATTTGCCGCACTGGATGCACCACGGTACTGGAGGTCTCCTCTGACTAGAATCTCCCATAAACTGAGAATCTGGGGCCCTCGAACTCTGGCCCTGTCCTGACTGAAAAGAACGGTCAAATCTCCTATCTGAGAATCTGGGAGGCGCACTGGTCGCTGATTGACCTGAGTGTCTATAATGCATCTGTCTCGGTCCCCCTCTATACTCACTGCTCGTTCCCATATATCTAGCCCTCTTACCCTGTCTTCGATCATTATCACGATCACTCCTCTGCTGCTATTGTCGTTCCTCAAGATTCTGAGCATGAGCCTGTATCCGGGAAATATCCATCCCGTCTTGCAATGAGGCCGTCAAACAATCTCTAAACAAGTGTGGCCCCAGACCGCTCACAAATCTATAGACCCGGTCTCCCATGTCGGCCACCATAGTTGGAGCATACCTAGCCAAAGAATTTAATTGCATACTGTTCTCTCGGGCACTCATGCTTCCTTGCTTTAAATTCAAGAACCTGTCCACTCTAACTCAGCGGACCTCGGGTGGCAAGTAATGACGAATAAAGGCATTCACAAATTCTTTCCAAACGGGATGTGGTGCATTCTCTCCTCTTGATGCCATCCAATTTTTGTACCATAACACCGCCACATCATGGAGTCTATAAGAGGCCAACTCCACGGATTCGGTCTCGGAGGCATGAATAATCTTTAAGGTCCTCAACATTTCATCAACGAAGTTTTGCGGATCTTCATCCGGCTTCGACCCAAAGAATTCCGGGGGATTTAGGGTCATAAAATCACGGGCTCCCATACTAGCTGAACGATCACTTGGGCCCGCATTCTGTCGTTGTGCCTGAGTGGCAACCAATTGTGTCAATAAATGTATGGCCTCGGATACTTGTTGACCCGAAGCACCCGGTGGAGGAATCGGAGCTGAGGCTCCTCCTTGCTCTTCTACATCGGGCACGGCCTCATTTTGCCATTCACCTTCCTCTACATTCATCGGAAGCTCTCGTTCTGCCCGCCTTTTTGCCGTAGCCTTGCCCTTTTGGGCGGCGGTAGCTTTTCCCTTTGGCGGCATTTTTTCTGAAACCATAACACACTTTTAGGAAAGATGTAATCTTAGGCATGGCTCTATCGCACGATCTCATGAGAAGAAGGATTGTCATTTTCCTAAATGCCCTATAGCCTCTTGTTTATTAGCGTGGCGCGCAACACACCATAAACAAGACTCTACTAGACACGGCTCGTAGACACTTCCTAGGACGAACTGCTCTGATACCACTTCTGTCACGACCCAACTAGGGGTCGCGACGGGTTCCCGGAGCTAGCCACCGAGCACCGCTCGCTCTACTACTCATCTTACTCATTTAATGATCTTTTGCAAATTTTATACATGAAAGTATAAGAAAACATAATTTGTATAGAAACATAAATGCTTTATATTCATTTTCCTCTCGGCCATCAAAATAATATATACATATATGTAATAACATTTTATGAGACCATCTAACCCACACTGCGTATCTACGAGTCTCTACTGACATACTGTATATATAGACGGAACAAGACTCCGTCGTGCCCAAAATATGCATATGTACCAAAAGAATAACCATAAGCACCTCCGAACAATGGAGTGCTCTCTATCAGCTGACGGCTACTGAGGATCTGGGCCAAGCTCACCTCCCTGTCTACCTGTGGGCATGAACACAGCGTCCAAAGAAAACGGACGCCAATACGAATATTGTACTGAGTATGAGAGGCATAAACAATAAAGAAAAACATCAATAATATAATGAGAACATCAATATGGAACATCTGGATCTGAATGACGATCATAAGGGAAGTAATGCATGTTGTCTTACTCATACTCATCATCATGTCATATATGCATAATATGCAAGCTGCCCGTCCATGTCGGAATGGTGTGATAATCAATAACATTAGCCCGCGTCCAGGCCTCCCGCGTCCGGGGTACCATCTCATGCCGCCCACTAGTGGTGTCTGCCCATGCCAAAAGGTCATGGTGTATCCGTATAGCTGCCCGCCTTGGCGGTGACTGCCCGACCAATTAGGCACGGTGTGAAATGCTCATGTCATGCTTATCATAAAATACTTATAGTAACATGCTTATCTTATCATAGTACGTGCATATGGCTCAAGATCAGCTTTACTATATCGGGGTGACGTAAGGTCGTGATCCCCCGATCTCATTATGGAGCAATTACTGACATTCTGCCTCACCTTGAAGGAACAAGCACATAAGGTGAGTGTAGGCAATAAATAACATCATTATCATTATAGCATCATCATACCGTATCTCTTATCTTATATAGACATTTATGAATATAGGCTTTTAACCTTCCGGAAAATGGGAACTCATGGAGAGGGTAAAGAGTTTACACTATAGGATTCATGCCATTAGAAGGAAAGGACTAGCCTCACATACCTTGGTCGTTTAACTAAGCTATCGCTCACTTGTCCTCCTTCGATGTCACGTCGTTACCTTCATGAGAGAATTCGAATTAATATTAGTTGATTGACTACAAGAGCGCATCGTTAATTCTAGGAAAAATTGGGCAGCACTTCCTTTGTTTATACTACTTTTCCCATGTTCTATATCAACTCCCAACATTCACAATACTACTCACAATATCACAATCAACAATCATCATTTATGTATATTTAGCAAAATCCATCATTGTCCTCCAATTTTCCCATATTTCTCCTTATAACTCATCTTTGTGTTTTCACGCCTTTAATACTTGTTTCATGATATAAACATCAGTATAATGTATTCATAATCACAACTCTTCAACTTTCATGATTTAATTCCACTATCATTCAATTATGTCACTATTCACTCAGTAATGACCCACTTTCTATGTTCTTCTACGTTTCAAGTATCCAAGCCTTCCAATACCTTAAACAACATGAAATGATCATGAAACTTACCTTGGATGATGGTTGAACAAGTCTTGAGTTGAAATACCTCACTTAGACAAAACCCTAGTTCCACCTTCTTTGGAATTCCTTGACTTAGATGAGCTATGAGGAGTTTCACACTCTTGATTTCATGAATTTGGGTGTTATTGATCTAGATTTTTACTTGAATTCTTAGTTTGGAAGTGTTTGGAAGTTTCTAGAGAGAGATTGGGTCGTGTAGTGAGAAGGAGAAATAATAAAAATGAACTTGGATCATATTTTTATAAATACCAAACCAGTCCTGATGCCATTATACGGTCCATTATACGGTCCGTATAAATTTATATGGTCCGTATAATTGACCGTAAAACTGACTCAGTGATCACCCCTTTCTGTGTCAACTTGACGGTTCATTTGACGGGCCGTATAATTTTACACGGTCCGTATAATCTACCGTAAAACCCACTTTTCCTCAACTTCTTTCTGTGACACTTTAACGGTTCATTATACAGCCGTAAAACCATTATACGGTTCGTATAACCTACCGTATAATTCGCCAGTTCACTGAGTCTTATTTTGTCTCTTCGTCTAATCTCCGATCCTTACGGGACCTTCTTAACAGTTGTTCAACACCTCGATACCAATCAAATGAACGTTACCACTCGTCTCCACAACATCGTATGCACTATATCCTTGTTAGCCTATTCACTGTACGCTTAACGGGAAAATTTCTGGGGTGTAACATTCTTCCCCCCTTTTGGAACATTCGTCCTCGAATGTTAAACACTCGGGATTCTATAAAAATTTCACCAGAGTTTCCCCTGTAATCTGGCACTACTGACCTGTCACATCAACCCATAATATCATCGCCTCACAGGGCTACATCACAATATCAACACATCTATGGCCACACACGACCAAAAACATAAAAATAAAGCATACATACCTTATATCGTCGACGTTTCATCTTGAATCTCTTCCGGGGATTGGAACAAATGGGGTACATGGATCTCATCTTCTCCTATGCTTCCCAAGTCATTTCTTCCCGGTTGTTGTTCCGCCATAGAACTTTGACTGAAGCAACCTCTTTACTCCGAAGCCTTCGCACTTGCCTATCTAGAATAGCAATAGGCACTTCTTCGTATGTTAGCTTCTCTGTCACTTGCACATCCACTACCGGAACTATTCTTGTTGGGTCTCCAATGCACTTGCGGAGCATCGAAACATGGAATACTGGATGGACCGATTCAAGCTCCGAAGGCAGTTTCAATTCATAAGCTGCCTGACCCACCTTATTAATGATTTCATAGGGTCCGATGTATCTGGGGCTTAACTTCCCTTTCTTGCCAAATCTCATCACCCCTGTCACACCCCGACTTTATTAGGGTGTGATGGGCACCGGACCCCATACTTGGAGCCGAGCGAACCCGCTGACTCTTATTACATACTTAATTTCCTTAGGCTCTTACATCAATAAAAATGAAAAACATAATAAGGCTTTCAATTTCTTTTCCATCGTACTCAAACCAAACTGATTCTGCAATCACATGGATTTTATGACATAATACAATGACACGTCGGCTGGTGGAGCCAATCACAATATCGACACTCTGTACCCACAACTCTGTCTGCAAAGTCTATAACTTCGAACAAAACCTCATAGCATAATACGCTGACTCGGCTACACTCCAGGGCCAAATGGAGCTCGCCAACTTCGCTGGAACGTCTCTATAATAGCTTCAACTCATCTGGGTGTACCTGCGCGGCATGAAACGCAGCCCCTGAAGAAAAGGGGTCAGTACGAACAATGTACCGAGTATGTAAGGCAAGAGTAGTAACATAAGATCATGGAAAAGACATAAAGAACAGTATAGAATAAGAAAATGACATGTACCTCTGTTTACCTCTTAAGGCAGATATCATGTAAGCTAACTTTCCCTCTTGAAACAACATATAAACATATACATATAAACTGCCCGACCATACAGGTACGGTGTACTTCTGTCTGAGCATACTATGAGATAAAAGGGTAACCTATACATCTGGGTGCCCCTTAGGGCGGATGCCATGCATGCTAGCTTTCTTTAAAAAAAACATATAAATATCTGTAAGTAAGTTGCCCGTCCAAGTAGGAACGGCGTGTAAACTGCCCGTCCATATAGGATCGGTGTGTAAGCCCGCGTCCGGGCCTCCCGCGTCCGGGGTATAAACTGCCCACTATAGTGGTGTGTCTGCCCGGCCGCCCGTTGGACGACACGGTGTTATACTGCCCGGCCATGTAGGCACGGTGTCATAAAAAAAAATACATATATAATTACAAAGCATGCATGAGAGCCCAAGTGAAAGCTATAACTCTATCGGAGTGACGTAAGGTCGGTAACCTCCGATTTCATTATGGAATAACCATGGTCGTTTGTCTCACTTTGAAGGAACGATAATCATAAGGTGTGACTATCAACGGAGAATAGCATTAAAAGAAAACATAGAATGAAATCATGGACATCATTAACGTTAATTCATATGCTTTGAAATCTTTAGAAAATAGGGTCATAACCAAGGAATAGAATTAAAGATCAAGATCTAGTCTGATACATTCATGCTCATATTGAATCCTTAACTTGAGACTCTTAGTCATGGAATCATTCTTGTCATACTCATCATAGACATTTTCTCTTCCTTAACATCATTGTTACCATTGTCATCATAGAAATATTCTCATTAGAATAGTTATAACACTTATTGTTTGATAAACAGAACAATAAAGAAAATCCGAGAACAATGGGCCCACCTCGGGTCAAATGAGGCGGCGTACACAATTTACGTACGTTACATTTTTATGACGTCACTTGTGAGAGTTTTAAGGTAGTCGGGTTTCATTTGTGCAAGTTTTAGATATTTAGGCAATTCTTCCAACTATTCATGAAATGTCTAATTCAATTCTACTGAATGAAAAGGGGGCAAATTTAGACGCGGATTCCGGAGAATAGGGTCGTCCCCGAGGCTCGTATCCAATCCTATTATGTCTAATACATGCCAAAGAAGGAAGGGTAAAGCCTTACATACCTTTTTCCGCTCCTTACGCTCCTCCAAATTCAAGATCCAATTTCTTCAAAATCTACATTTGGTCACATTTACCAAACATTAATTAGGGCATTTAGAAGTTGATTCTTAAAGTAACACTTTGTCTACAGAAATTTCGGCAGCATTTCCCCTATAAATACACCGTCCCCAAGAATCTATCTTGGCCAATTTCAATCAACAACAATCCGGGAATTGAACCCGGCCAAACCAACAACAATGCTAGCAATTTATTCTAGCAACACTCCAACATTCAATTCAATTCAATTCAATTCAACTCAATTCAATTCAACAACCCCAACCTTACAATCCTCCAACCACATCCTTTACTTCTAAATTCATGAGTTATACACTAACAACATTACCTTCCATGCATGCAAGAACATTATGTCCAATTTACATAACCCTATAAAACAAGTCTCCAACTACTACAACTTTATTAAGATCATTAAGCTTTTATTCGCAACATAAAATCCACAACACAACAACCAAAGTACTAAATAAAATCAATTCACTTGTCTTACACAACCCCACCATTTTCGGCCACCATACCACATACATGACCACAACTTCAACATGCATGATCTCATGTTCTTCATCCATTTTACATTATGGAATTCACAACACAACAATCAAACTACTAAAATAAAATTAATTCATCATTTCTACACAACAATTACTCCATTCGGCCAAAACCATACATACACATACTTCATGAATTTCATTCATTTCCACATGCTACAACATACATAAACATCCATAACATGTAAAAGATCATGAATTCTTACCTTCTCCTCTTATCTTCCTTCTTGGCCAAGAGTGTAACTTTCAAGAATTTGTGTTTTTCTTGCCCCAATGAACACTCTACTTTGCTAAGGACCCTTCAATTAGTTGTTTGGCTAGGAGAGAATAATTTTTGGTGAAAAATTATCCAAGGTTTTTTTTTTTTTGTTGGTCTTGCTTGTCTTGAATTAAAGGGTAAGCTCTCATATATATATATATAAGTAATTCCTTAAGCATGTGAGGGGCACATGCCTCTCTCTCAATTTCTCTAGAAATTTCTTTTTTTTTTCTTGAATTTTTCTAAATTGGTCAAAGAAGACTAATTGTCTTCTTATGCAAGCTTTGACCCCATGTGTTTTTATTATTTACAATTAGCCCCCCCCCCCCCCCCCCTCCCCACTTAATATGAAATGGCCACATGTCTCCCTTTCTTTCTTTTCCTAGAGTTTTCTTCTCTTTTTCTTGAATTTTTCTTAAAGAAATAAAAGACGACTCATTGTCTTACCATGTACACTTTGGTCCATATATTTCCATCACATGGCCAATATGCCCTTTTTGGAACCTTCATGAACTCCTTTTGTAAAATTCCCGTTTTGCCCCTCGACTTTCCTCAATTTTACCATTTCGCCCCTAGCCTTCCACATTATTACCATGTACCATTTTCTGAGTTTCTCTTTTTACCCTTAACCTTTCTCAATATTTCCATAACACTAATGTTCATAAATAATATTCATAACCACATGTACGTTAAAATAATTTTTTTGAAAATGGTCTCGCCCTTAACTTTCCACGACAACTTTGAAATATCCAAGCGTACAAAATACGGGCTATAACAACCCCCTTCATTGGTGACACTTTCAGGAACACCCAATCGCCAACTTGAAATTTCAGGTCTCGTCGGCGATTGTCTGCATAAGACGTTTGGCGGCTTTGGGCTGTTAGCAATCGATCTCGGATAACCTTAACTTTTTCTACCGCTTGCTGAATCAATTCGGGGCCTATCAATTGTGCTTCTCCTGTTTCAAACCATCCAACTGGAGATCTACATTTCCTTCCATATAAGTCCTCGTATGGATCCATTTGAATGCTGGAATGATAGCTATTGTTATACGCAAACTCAATCAGCGGTAAGTGATCATTCCAACTTCCACCGAAATCCAGCACACATGCTCGCAGCATATCTTCTAAGGTCTGAATAGTGCGCTCGGCTTGTCCATCAGTCTGCGGGTGAAATGCCGTGCTAATCTTTACTTGAGTGCCTAGACCTTCTTGAAAAGACTTCCAAAACTTGGCTGTAAACTGTGCCCCTCTGTCTGTGATAATGGCCAAAGGAATTCCATGAAGTCGCACAATTTCCTTGAGATATAACCTCGCATAATCTTCGGCTGGGTAGGTAGTCCTAACTGGGAAAAAATGGGCTGCTTTTGTCAATCTATCCACGATCACCCATATAGAATCATACTTCCCTCATGAACGGGGTAATCCCACAACAAAATCCATGTTAATGATTTCCCATTTCCACGTAGGAATTTCCATTGCTTGCAATAAACCTCCTGGCTTTTGATGCTCGGCCTTTACTTGCTGGCAATTCGGACATTGTGCCACAAATTACGCTATGTCTCGCTTCATGCCATCCCACCAATATATCAATTTAAGATCATGGTACATCTTGGTTGCACCTGGATGAATAGAATGCCGAGAATAATGTGCTTCCTCTAAAATCCATTGGCGTAAATTTGCCACATCCGGTACACATAGCCTGTCCCGATATCTAAGAATCCCATCTATGGAAACTTCAAATGGAGACTTTTCATTTTCATGAGATAGATCTCGGTAGCGGCTCAACTTGGAATCTTCATATTGCCGTTCCTTCACTTCTATATTCAAAGATGACACTGTGGGGTCATTGATGCTAATCCCTGCATCACCCGAATCCATTACACATACTCCAAGATTAGATATTTGGTGGAGCTTACGAGCCATTTCTTGCTTCTCTGAAGGAACTCCACGTAAACTACCCATTGATCGATGGCTAAGTGCATCTACAACTACATTTTCCTTTCCGGGGTGGTATAAAATATTCATATCATAATCCTTTAACAATTCTAACCACCGCCTCTGCTGCAGGTTCAACTCCTTTTGCTTGAAAATATATTGAAGACTTTTGTGATCTGTATAAATATCGACGCGCACACCATACAAATAATGTCTCCACATCTTTAAGGCATGAATAACCGCAGCTATTCAAGATCATGAGTTGGATAGTTCCTTTCATGTTTCCGCAACTTCCTCGAAGCATATGCAATAACTTTCCCATGCTGCATCAATACACATCCTAGTCCGACACCGGAAGCATCACAATATACGACATAGCCATCTGACCCTTCTGGAAGTGTTAACACTGGGGCTGAAGTCAATTTATCTTTCAACTCTTGGAAGCTACGCTCATAAGCATCACTCCACTGGAATTTAGCTGACTTCCGTGTTAGTTTCGTCAATGGAGCTGAAATAGATAAGAAGCCCTCTACAAATCTTCTATAGTAGCCTGCCAGTCCAAGGAAACTACGAACTTCCGTGGGTGTTGTAGGCCTTGGCCAAGTCTTCACCGCTTCAATTTTCTGAGTGTCGACTCGAATGCCATCATCTGAAATAACATGACCTAGGAATGCCACAGAATTAAGCCAAAACTCGCACTTTGAAAACTTTGCATATAATTCCCGAGCTCGAAGAACGCCAAGAACAATTCTTAGATGATCTCCATGTTCCGATTCTGTGCGAGAATACACCAGAATATCATCGATAAATACTATCACAAAGAGATCCAAGAATGGTCTGAACACATTATTCATTAAATTCATGAACACCGCCGGGGCATTCATCAACCCAAATGACATTACTCGGAACTCATAGTGCCCATACCTCGTCCTGAAAGCCGTTTTGGGGATATGTTCTCCTCTAATTCTCACTTGATGATAACCCGATCTTAGATCTATCTTGGAAAACCACATAGCACCTTGCAATTGATCGAACAAGTCGTCAATTCTGGGGAGGGGATATCTATTCTTTACTGTCACTTTGTTCAACTGTCTATAATCAATACACATTCGTAGCGAAC
The DNA here is from genome assembly GCF_019175385.1 of Lycium barbarum. Lineage (NCBI taxonomy): Eukaryota > Viridiplantae > Streptophyta > Magnoliopsida > Solanales > Solanaceae > Lycium > Lycium barbarum. The sequence goes on from NC_083341.1 coordinate 66,335,258, forward strand.
CGTCTTTCTTTCTCAAGAACAAGACCGGTGCTCCCCACGGTGATGAACTGGGCCTAATGAAACCCTTCTCAAGCAAGTCTTTCAACTGTGCCTTTAGCTCTTTCAATTTTGCTGGGGCCATCCGATAAGGAGAAAGAAAAATGGGCTTGGTGTCCGGCAATACATCAATGGCAAAATAAATTTCCCTTTCTGGAGGAAGACCTGGTAGTTCATCTGGAAATACATCTGGGAATTTGCTCACTACCGGAACCGATTGAAAAGCTACTGGCTTTGCCTCAGTATCATGAACTCGAACTAAGTGACAAATATAACCCTTAGCTATCATCTTCCTTTCCTTAAGGTAAGAAATAAACCTACCCTTTGGAGAAGCTGTATTACCCTTCCATTAGAGTACGGGCTCTTTCAGAAATTTGAATCGAACTACTTTTGTCCGACAACAAACATTAGCATAGCACGATGCCTACCAATCCATACCCATAATTACATCAAAATCTATCATCTCGAATTCAATTAAATCAGCTTTTGTCTGACGATCACATATAACAACTACACAATTCTTATATACTTGTCTCGCTATTACGGGATCACCAACCGAAGTGAACATCTCAAAAGGTTTAATTGGTTCGGGTCTCACCCCAATACAATCAGCAATATACGGAGTAATATACGAGAAAGTAGAACCCGGATCAATCAGAGCATATACATCATGGGAAAATATAGCCAATGTACCTGTGACAACGACTCAAGATCCTGTCGCCCAGCTAGAGCATATACGCGGGGCTGGACAGCACCTGAAGTAGATGCTCCCCCTCTTCCTCTACCTGTACCTGCTGAAGTCTGGGAATCTGTGCGGTCGGGCGTACTGAAGAAGAACCCGCTGCTGAACCTGTAGGCTGTGTCCCAGCCATATATCTCGTTGAAGGACAGTCTCTCATCATGTGACCAACTTTCCCACAGGCATAACAAGCATCCGAACTCTGACGACACTGTCCGGAATGCAATTTGCCTCACTGGCTGCACCGCGGTACTGGAGGTCTCCTCTTACTAGAATTTCCCATAAACTGAGAATCTGGGGCCCTCGAACTCTGGCCCTATCCTGACCGAAAAGAACGGTCAAATCTCCTATCTGAGAATCTGGGAGGCGCACTGGTCTCTGACTAACCTAAGTGCTTACAATGCATCTGTCTCGGTCCCCCTCTATACTCACTGCTCGTTCCCATAGATCTAGCCCTCTTACCTTGTCTTCGATCATTATCACGATCACTCCTCTGCTGCTGTTATCGTTCCTCAAGATTCTGAGCATGAGCCTGTATCCGGGAAATATCCATCCCGTCTTCCAATGAGGCCGTCAAACAATCTCTAAACAAGTGTGGCCCCAGACCGCTCAGAAATCTATAGACCCGATCTCCCATGTCGGCCACCATAGTTGGAGCATACCTAGCCAAAGAATTTAATTGCATACTGTACTCTCGGGCACTCATGCTTCCTTGCTTTAAATTCAAGAACTTGTCCGCTCTAGCTCGGCGGACCTCGGGTGGCAAGTAATGACGAATAAAGGCATCCACAAATTCTTTCCAAACGGGAGGTGGTGCATTCTCTCCTCTTGATGCCATCCAATTTTTGTACCATAACACCGCCACATCGCGGAGTCTATAAGAGGGCAACTCCCCGGATTCGGTCTCGGAGGCATGAATAATCTTTAAGGTCCTCAACATTTCATCAATGTAGTTTTGCTGATCTTCATCCAACTTCGACCCAAAGAATTCCGGGGGATTTAAGGTCATAAAATGACGGGCTCTCGTACTAGCTGAACAATCACTTGGGCTCGCATTCTGTCGTTGTGCCTGAGCGGCAACCAATTGTGTCAATAAATGTATGGCCTCGGATACTTGTTGTCCCGAAGCACCCGGTGGAGGAATCGGAGCTGAGGCTCCTCCTTGCTCTTCTACATTGGGCACGGCCTCATTTTGCGATTCACCATCATCTACATTCATCGGAAGCTCTCGTTCTGCCAGCCTTTTTTTTCGTAGCCTTACCCTTCTGGGCGGCGGTAGCTTTTCCCTTTGGCGGCATTTTTTCTGAAACCATAACACACTTTTAGGAAGTATGTAATCTTAGGCAAGGCTCTATCGCACGATCTCATGAGAAGAAGGATGGTCATTTTCCTAAATGCCCTGTAGCCTCTTGTTTATTAGCATGGCGCGCAACACACCATAAATAAGACTCTACTAGACACGGCTCGTAGACATTTCCTAGGACGAACTGCTCTGATACCACTTCTGTCACGACCCAACTAGGGGCAGTGACGGGTACCCGGAGCTAGCCACCGAGCACCGCTCGCTCTACTACTCATCTTACTCATTTAATGCTCTTTTGCAAATTTTATACATGAAAGTATAAGAAAACATAATTTGTATAGAAACATAAATGCTTTATATTCATTTGCCTCTCGGCCATCAAAATAATATATACATATATGTAATAACATCTTATGAGACCATCTAACCCACACTGCGTATCTACGAGCCTCTACTGACATACTGTATATATAGACGGAACAAGACTCCGTCGTGCCCAAAATATGCATATGTACCAAAAGAATAACCATAAGCACCTCCGAACAATGGAGTGCTCTCTATCAGCTGACGGCTACTGAGGATCTGGGCCAAGCTCACCTCCCTGTCTACCTGTGGGCATGAACACAGCGTCCAAAGAAAACAGACGTCAGTACGAATATTGTACTGAGTATGAGAGGCATAAACAATAAAGAAAAACATCAATAATATAATGAGAACATCAATATGGAACATCTGGATCTGAAGGACGATCATAAGGGAAGTAATGCATGCTGTCTTACTCATACTCGTCATCATGTCATATATGCATAATATGCAAGCTGCCAGTCCATGTCGGAACGGTGTGATAATCAATAACATTAGCCCGCGTCCAGGCCTCCGGCGTCTGGGTACCATCTCATGCCGCCCACTAGTGGTGTCTGCCCATGCCAAAAGATCATGGTGTATCCGTATAGCTACCCGCCTTGGCGGTGACTGCCCAGCCAACTAGGCACGGTGTGAAATGCTCATGTCATGCTTATCATAAAATACTTATAGTAATATGCTTATCATCATATGCTTGTCTTATCATAGTACGTGCATAAGGCTCAAGATCAGCTTTACTCTATCAGGGTGACGTAAGGTCGTGATCCCCCGATCCCATTATGGAGCAATTACTGACATTCTGCCTCACCTTGAAGGAACTAGCACATAAGGTGAGGGTAGGCAATAAATTACATCATTATCATTATAGTATCATCATACCGTATCTCTTATCTTATATAGACATTTATGGATATAGGGTTTTAACCTTCCTGAAAATGGGAACTCATGGAGAGGGTAAAGAGTTTACACTATAGGATTCATGCCATTAGAAGGAAAGGACTAGCCTCACATACCTTGGTCGTTTAACTAAGCTATCGCTCACTTGTCCTACTTCGATATAACGTCGTTACCTTCATGAGAGAATTCGAATTAACATTAGTTGATTGAATACAAGAGCGCATCGTTAATTCTAGGAAAAATTGGGCAGCACTTCCTTTGTTTATACTACTTTTCTCATGTTCTATATCAACTCCCAACATTGACAATACTACTCACAATATCACAATCAACAATCATCATTTATGTATATTTAGCAAAATCCACCATTGTCCTCCAATTTTCCCATATTTCTCCTTATAACTCATCTTTGTGTTTTCATGCATTTAATACTTGTTTCATGATATAAACATCAGTATAACGTATTCATAATCACAACTCTTCAACTTTCGTGATTCAATTCCACTATCATTCAATTATGTCACTATTCACTCAGTAATGACCCACTTTCTATGTTCTTCTACATTTCAAGTATCTAAGCCTTCCAATACCTTAAACTACATGAAATGATCATGAAACTTACCTTGGATGATGGTTGAACAAGTCTTGAGTTGAAATACTTCACCTAGACAAAACCCTAGTTCCACCTTCTTTGGAATTCCTTGACTTAAATGAGTTATGAGGAGTTTCACACTCTTGATTTCATGAATTTGGGTGTTATTTGTTACACCTCGAATATTTCTCCTTACTTGTATGATGAGTGGAATGATGAAGAGTTTGAGTGAATGATGTTTTATTAAGTCGGGAATGGCTAATTAAGAATTTTTGAAAATAAGAAAGTCGCGGAAAATTTTCTTTCCAGTGGTCGTATATGGCACTATACGGCCCGTAAATTGATTTACGGACCGTATAGTGCAATCGTCCCTCAGCTAGCCAAAAATCTAAAGTTCTGCCCAGTGATGATATGGTTAAATACGACCCAGTTTACGGCCCGTAAGCTGGTTTACGGTCCGTAAACCAGGTCGTAAACTGCCATGTCCATCAGCCAAAACTTTCTGTCTTTGAAATGGTTAAATACGACTTGGAGGACGGCCCGTAAACTGGTTTATGGATCGTAAACCTCAGTCGTAAATTGCCATAATCTCCAGCCAAACTTTCTGTTTTTGGAATGCTTAAAAATGACCACAGTGGACGGACCGTAAATCAAAATACGGTCCGTATATGGTGGTTTACGGCCACTGTTCACCCCGACAAGAATTCATTAAAAATCAGATTTTGTGATTTTTAAAAGGGACTTAAGCCTCATTTCACTTCATTTTCATCCATACGCCTCAAGAGACATTCTAGAACTCTCCAAATAATTCCTCCACAAGAATTCAAGAGAATTAAAGGGAATATCAAGACCAACAACACTAATTTCATGGAATCAAGGGTAAGAACTCAATAAAGGATCTTCTAAGTCAAGAAATTCCCAAGAAGGTGGAACTAGGGTTTTGGCTAAGTGAAGTATTTCAACTTAAGGATTGTTCAACCATCCTCCAAGGTACGTTTCATGATTATTCCATATTGTTTGAAGTATTGGAAAGCTTAGACACTTGAAATGTAGAAGAACATAGAAATGGGTCATTATTGAGTGAATAGTGGCATGAATGAATGATAGTGGAATCAAACTATGAATATTGAAGTGTTGTGAGTACTAATACGTTATAAATGATGTTTTTATCATGAAACAAACATTAAATGCATGAAAACGCAAGGATGAGCTAGAAGTAGAAATAAGGGAAAATTGGAGGAAAATGGTGGATTTTGCCAAACGCACGTAAATGACGATTGCCGATTATGATATTGCGAATAATATTATGAATATTGGGAGTTGATATAGAACGTGTGAAAAGTAGTATGAGCGAAGGAAGCGTGTCCGACTTCTCCTAGAATTAGCGACACGTTCTTATAGTCAGTTACTAATGTTGATACGAATTCTCTTATGAAGTAACGACGTGATATCGACGGAGAACAAGTGAGCGATATCTTAGCTAAATGACCAAGGTATGTGAGGCTAGTCCTTCTTTCTAATGGCATGAATCCTTTAACTTGAATCCCTATTCCTTTCATGAGTTCTTGTATTCTAATAAGTTAAAAGCTTATGCCTATGAATGTCTATATAAGATAAGTTATGTGATATGATGACACTCGAATGATGATGATGTTATTTCTTGCCTATACTCTCCTTATGTACTAGTCCTTTCAAGGTGAGGCGGAATGTCCATGATGGTTCCATAATGTAATCGGGGGACCACGACCTTACGTCACCCCGATAGAGTAAAGTTGATCATGAGTCTTATATACGCATTATGATAAGATAGGTATTTTATGATAAGCATATTACTATGAGCATTTACATTAAGCATGTCATGAGCATTTCACACCGGGCCTAGTTGGCCGGGCAGACACTGATTCGGTGGGCGGCGATACGGATACACCACGACCTACGGGCGTGGGCAGACACCACTAGTGGGCGGCATGAGATGGTACCCCGGACGTGGGAGGCCTGGACGCGGGCTAATATTATTGATTATCACACCGTTCCGACAAGGACGGGCAGCTTGCATATGATGCATACATGTCATGATGATGAGTATGAGTAAGATAGCATGCATTACTTCACTTATGATTATCAGTCAGATCCAGATGCCTCATGTTGATGTTATCCTCATATTGCTGATGTTTCTTTTCATTATGTATGCCTCTCATACTCGGTACAATATTCGTACTGACGTCTTTTCTTCGGACGTTGTGTTCATGCCCACAGGTAGACAGGGAGGAGAGCTTGGCCCGGGTCCTCAGTAGCTGTCAACTGATAAATAGCACTCCATTGTTCGGAGGTGCTTATGACTATGCTTTGATGTGCAATCATATATGCATATTTTGGGCATGACGGAGTCTTGTTCCGTCCATGTATTCATTATGTTAGCAGAGGCTCGTAGATACGCAGTGTGGGTTAGATGGTCTCACAAGATGTTTTCTTATGTATGTATATTATTTTGATGGCCGAGAGGCAAATGTTTATAAAGTATTTATGTTTCGATTAAATATGATTTTCCTACAATTGGTATGAAAAATTGATAAAAGAGTATTAAATGAGCAAGATAAGCAGTAGAGTGAGCGGTACTCGGTAACTAGCTCCGGGTACCCGTCGTGGCCCCTAGCTGGGTCGTGACATTATTGATCTAGATTTTCACTTGAATTCTTGGTTTGGAAGTGTTTGGAAGTTTCTAGAGAGAGATTGGGTCGTGTAATGAGAAGGAGAAATAATAAAAATGAACTTGGATCATATTTTTCTAAATACAAAACCAGTCCCGATGCCATCATACGGTCCGTATAATTGACCGTAAAACTGACTCAGTGATCACCCCTTTCTGTGTCAACTTGACGGTTCATTTGACGGGCCGTATAATTTTATACGGTCCGTAAAATCTACCATAAAACCCACTTTTCCTCAACTTATTTCTGTGACACTTTAACGGTTCATTATGCGGCCGTAAAACCATTATACGGTCCGTATAACCTACTGTATAATTCGCCGGTTCACTGAGTTTTATTTTGTCTCTTCGTCTAATCTCCGATCCTTACGGGACCTTTTTAACAGTTGTTCAACACCTCGATACCAATCAAATGAACATTACCACTCGTCTCCACAACGTCGTATACACTATATCCTTGTTAGCCTATTCACTGTACGCTTAACGGGAAAATTTTCGGGGTGTAACAATGAAAGAGAAGGTGGATAGGAAAGTATAGCAGAATATATCGTCAAAGGATCAGGTACGTCTCGAGGTGCGATATGTGAGGTAAGTTCCGACACCTTTATACCTTTTACTCGAAGTTAGGAGCCCTGTGTGGCTATGATACGATATGATTTATGTGTATATATGTTGGCCCTGTGAGGCATTGTTGGTATTTCCTGCGTGCAGATTCTGGGATAGTAAGAGGTACAGAGGAAACTCTGCCCAAAATTTCCCAGGAATAGGAAAAGAAGAGAATGAAATATAGGTTCATAATATGCCTTGAAAGTTGATACCAATAGGGTAAAATTATTATGATGGACTAAAGCTTTAAGAGATGCACTCCATGTCATTCGTAAGGGGCACCATTCTTACTTGGGAAATTTTATTTCGAAAAGGCATATATGAGCAGCAAAGTTTGGAATTTATTTGGACGGACCAGAATACTGTCCAGCCGCATTTTTTCCTTAGAAGAAGCTTATGTTGAAGGGCAAAAATGTCCGGTATTTAAGTTTCAGTTCTATTGAAAAGTACAAAGCATACAGCAGGTAGTTTGTGAACTAGATAATTCATTCACGACTCAAGAATAAACCTGGAGGTAAACCATGTGAATCAAGCACTAGAAGTCCTGTGGTGCTTGTCGGATTCTAGTTTTCTTCTGCTGGTGGTTGGAGAATGCTTCCTAGTAACATTTTATTAGTTCTCAATCAACTAGTTGGAGATGGAATTTGTGGAAGGAAAACTTAAATTTGTGGGCTGTCTAGGATCATGTATTTTCTATGTTGTTGGTGAAATGCCAGGATGATTCGGAAGGGCTTGTGATACTAAGGGATGATTTAGAAAGAGGTGGCAACTCGTAACAGAACATTTTATTGAGGTATCAAGTGAACCGATAAGTAGGGGTAAATTACGACGAGCTTACAGCAAAAGGAAGTAGTAGTATGATTGAGATAAAAGTACAGGGCAGGAAGAATTATGACAAGTTATGAAGGTATTAGTAAGACATCTTGTGAGATACTAAGGGTAAGAACGATCAGAAAGGGTGAAGGGTTAAGTACGCCTAGTTCACGGAGTGTAATTAAAACATGTTGATAATCGTGAACAAGATTAAGAAGTGTTACGTTATCGGATGGATTACGAACAGGCTGTAATGTGAACACCATAAGGATTTCCATAGAAATGAGTAAAGCCTAGCAAGGAAGTAACTAAAGGATGCGATGTGATTGGTGTGAAATGGAAAATCAAATGTAGAACGAATAAGAAAGACTTACAAATTGCTACATTAATTACATTACTCGAGAACCAACCATCAGATAAGATTTTATACTAGATATCAAGAGTTCTCATCGCCTCGTGATTGTGTTAAGGTTTCGTACATGGGTAATCTAAGTTATAGATGGTATAAAGGAAGACATTGATATGGCACAGTATACCAAATGTATAGAAGAAGGATCATAGGAATTTGAAAATTGGAAATGGAGGCATAGAGCGGGATATAAATAGATAATAAGATAAATACACCCAAAAATGAGGGAAGCGGATGAGAGAAATGCAAGTGTAAGATGCAATCAACTGACACCCCATGCTGAAACAAGTTAGTGAGATCTGAAAGCCAGCGACAAACGGATAGAAGCCAAGATGGTATTTGAGATAGTGCTGAGAATTATTGGTACAGACTTTGGATAATATGACATCAGAAGGTGGATGCTTATAACAAGGAAGAATATGACAAGAGAATGGTAACGAGTAACTTAAAAGATATTATAAAAGATGGCAAGGCTATACTGGATTAGGGGTTAAGATGTTGACAACGGAGCTATTGGCTAATGATATTGTGACACATAAGTAGCAAAGGAGAAAGGACAGGAAATCTCTCTTATAACAGGATATGAGGAAAACCAAATGGTCAATAAAGGAAGGGAAAGGAATATGACAAGACAGGCTACGAGCGAGTTTTAGTACGGATGAGTCATGTAAAACATAATGAACCAGAAAAAGGAAAGACTATGACTAAGGTGGAATATACTTTATAAAAGTTGTACAAGAATAGTTATGCAATCTACGAATACTTGTATACTAAGAACGAGGCCAAGTGAGTACTTGATAAGAAGAGTAAGAATTCAGTAACAACAATGTGGTTGCGATATTTCGGATACATCAAAGAAAGGTATAAGATGGTTTGAGGCAAAACTACGGAGATATAATTAGTACTGAGAGAAAAAGCCATAGTTGAGCCTTGATATCAATTGAAAGATATGAGAGAAGAATATAGGGTTTGCATAAAGACTAGTGAGGCAACACTAAGGTATTTACTGGGCTGACTTGAGCACCTACACGTACTTGTGTAAAGATTGCAATAGGATGCGTGGTAGGAAAAATAAGAGCAAATTTGAGTAAAAAGGCAATAGAAGAGTTTGAGTCAAAAATAAGGAAACGACACGAGATAATATGCCTAAAGTATTACCAGTTACGTTAAGGGAAATTACGAAACGATTTAATCGAGACAATCAGAACAAGCGAGTTACGGGATGACAGTGAAGTCATAATATGAGGGGACCATAGCGCTATTTGATAACCAACCCTAAAGATCAAGATCAAGAAGTAAAAACAAGTGATAGTTAAAGTCCTTTAAAAGATAGTCAGAAAGTGACGCATGATGTTGAGGGTTCCAGAATACGGACTGTCACAGCGAAGTAAAGCAGGGATATTAGAGTACAAAATGTTACCCCCTGGGAAATTTCGTTTTACTCGTAAAACTAGCGAAGGGTCTACAGGTTATCAGAGGCATGTGATACTCCAGGGGTATTAAAGTCTAATGAACCGACGAGGGACGTCTGCGCGTTATAAAAATCATATTTAAAGATTGAGAGTTAAGATGAAGGAAACGGTATCTTAAGGGTATAACTATAGGAGAAGAAGGAGTCAAGTTAATACTAAGCGCACAAGGAAGGAAGTAAGATTTCGACGGAAGAGCACGCAATACAACTGATAACGGACTGCGAAGTAAGAGGAGAGTAAAGGCAATGACGTGAAATTATTACCTCGGAAAGCAACAGAAAGAGGAGATATTACAGGAATGACTATGTAGAGACCTGGAATGCGTTATAATGAATTATAGCGAACCGACAAACGAAAGAGGTATGTGAAGCGTTATAATGAATTATAGCGAACCAACATTCGAGGACGAATGTTCTAAAGGGGGGAAGGATGTTATACCCCGTATATTTATACGTCAAATTATTCGCAAGCAAGTCGACTCAAGTTAAAGGCGGAGTCATTTTCGGACACGAAATAGAAACCTTTAAATTTCAATTTTAAATTAGAATATAAATTAATCATAAATTTTATTTAGTGTAAAAATATTATTGGAGGTTAGGAGTTAATTAATTGTAATTAGATTATTAAGTGGGAATTAGTAATTAATTAAATTAATTAAAGTTAATTACAAAAGTGGTCCCCACCCGAATTAAAAAAACAAAGAAAAAACACAACTACATGAGACATTAGGGGGCACGTGTAGGGACCAAGGAACAAGTATATATGTGAACAAGATGATTCACAAATCATCAATGCAGCATTTCATTTGAATTAGCACCAAAAAAAAAAAAGGAGCAAGAACATTGCCATGGCTGCCAACCTCTCGGCCAGCCATGGCTGTTGGGAAAAAATATTTGGTTCCTTGTTTCGATTAATTTTCAAGTGTAGTACAAATTCGAGGTGATAGCAACATTGTATTTTAAGTTGGAGAAGAAGAAATTGCGAAATTGGAGCAATTAAGAGTAGAAATTCCTCCGAGAAAATTTAGGTAAGATTTTCTTGTTTTATGATGTAATTGTGTTAATAGTATTGTAATGGAATTATTAAAATTGGATTGGACGAAATTGGAATTAAGAAAATGCATGAAATAGATGTTATAGGAAATTGTGGGTTGAAATGGATTAAGAGAAGTTTTTGGGTTGTTAGAATTGTTAGGGATGAATTGTGAGAATTTTATGTGTATATCGTTGTTGTTGGTATTTCTGTGTTGACAGGAGGACAATTAGAAATTTGGGTTAGGCAAATATATGGGGGAAATGCTGCCCGATTTTCGTTAAGCCCTTAACTAATGGAAAACCATAAACGAGAATGTATAGGTTAAAGAACAAGTTCTATAAAGTGATGGGCTATGGATTTACGAACTAGAAAGTATAGTTACTGACGATAACGTTACCTTTATGCTAACTAGGCTAAAAGAGCGACAAAGCGAACGGTTTTGCGATTAGTCGTCAACAGGTATGTAAAGCTGTCCCTTCTTTCTTATGGCATGTCTTAGATTTAAGTGATGAATGATATGAACTTTGGGGTAATTCCATTCATAAGCTTTGAGTGATATTTATGATTCTTATTCACTTCTTGATATAAGAATTCTCAAGTGATTGAGCCTCCATCTTCAGTTTTCTGTACGTTGGTTAATAGTCGATATATATCCGTTCCTATTCTTAGGAACTCTATGATAACTAGTGACTGGACTTCTATAAGGTGTTTCATACTATAGTGACATATGACTATGATCCTTAGGGCTTTGTGATATACTTATGATGACATTCAAGGGATGTTTGATATGTTCCGAGTGACATTCGAAAGGTATTTGATACGACTATTGTCCTGATTTTCAAATGGTAATTCGTGTTGATTATTCTATTGAGTCTTTGAAAATGTTTTTAAATTGCATATAGTTTCTCACTACTCTGCTCGTGCCTGCCTCAATATGTCTTTCACTGAGTCCCGGGCAAAGAAATGTATTCGTGCACAGTTTCACTGCATTGTTCACCGAGTTCCTCACTAGAGGCCCGGGTACGGTATATATATATTATGGTGTTATGCTGTGTTATGGATTTATGTTGTGTTACTGAGTTATGCTGTGTTATGGAGTTATGCTGTGTTCTAGAGTATGTTGTGTTATGGCGCCAAAGACGGGGTGGCGACCATGTTCACCGAGTCCCGTAATGGGCCGGATATGATATATGATATTGACATGCATGATTTATGTTTCAAAGGCAAGCATTTTGGTATTGTACTCGTTTTCTGTACTCCTTATTTCAGTTATGATCCTGTTTTCCATATTTCATGCTTTACATACTCAGTACATATTCCGTACTGACCCCCTTTCTTCGGGGGGGCTGCGTTTCATGCCCGCAGGTGCAGATACTCGCTTTGGTGATCCGCCAGCTTAGGACTCCCTTTCTGCTGTCTTGGAGAGCTCCGTTGTTTCGGAGTCTAGACTTTTGGTTTGATTCTTATGATATATATATGTATATGCTATCCAGGGGTACGACGGGGCCCTGTCCCGTCATATTTCGCTATTCGTACTCTTAGAGGTCTGTAGACATATGTGTGTGTTGTGTATGGGTTCTGTTCAGCTGTGTCTATACGATGTACTGTGGTATGAAGTTCGTATCTAGTAGCAGCCTTGTCGGCTTGCATACGCTATTGATATGTGATGGCGGCCTTGTCGGCTTGCGTATTATTTCATGATATGATTAGTTGTGACTCCTTAGGAGACCCTTGATTTGGAAGTATATATATATGATGATGTTACGAACTTTGGAGTTCCTTTATAAGTTTCCGTATTGTCGTAGTTTTAGTTTGATGTTATATGTAACAGGTTGGTATACGGGTGCCCAGTTCGGGCACCAGTCACGGCCTGCGGGGTTCGGTCGTGACAAAAGTGGTATCAGAGCAGTTCGCCCTCGGAGTCTCTACAGACCGTGTCTAGTAGAATCTTGTTTATCGGTGTGTTGTGCACCACATCTATAAACAGGAAGCTACAGGACATTTAGGAGGTTACCTTTCTTTCATATCTAAGATCGTGCGATAGAGCCCAGCCATAGGAAATGAAATTCCTTATACTAACTTTTGATTTCAGCTGAAGAACCACATCGACAGAAGAAAGCGACCGATGATATTGACAATTACAAGGTACACAGGTAAGTTACGGTGCGAAAGAGGCATGTTGGATAAGGTAAGAATATTGAAACATGAGTGAAACGTTAAGTTGGAGGATGAATGTCACGACCCAACTAGGGGCCGCGACGGGTACCCGGAGCTAGCCACCGAGCACCGCTCGCTCTACTACTCATCATACTCATTTAATGCTCTTTTGCAAATTTTATACATGAAAGTATAAGAAAACATAATTTGTATAGAAACATAAATGCTTTATATTCATTTGTCTCTCGGCCATCAAAATAATATATACATATATGTAATAACATCTTATGAGACCATCTAACCCACACTGCGTATCTACGAGCCTCTACTGACATACTGTATATATAGACGGAACAAGACTCCGTCGTGCCCAAAATATGCACATGTACCAAAAGAATAACCATAAGCACCTCCGAAGAATGGAGTGCTCTCTATCAGCTGACAGCTACTGAGGATCTGGGCCAAGCTCACCTCCCTGTCTACCTGTGGGCATGTTATACCCCGCATTTTCAGAGCATGAGCATGACACATGCTTCCTCAAAAAAAAATTGACAATTATGTTGTAGCTACATAATTTAAACTCACGTTGATAGTGTTGTATCCCGTATTTTAGTACGTCGGATTATTTGTAAGCTGAGGTGGGTCCCACACGTCGAGATTTTTTTTGGACATGTGACAAATTATATGAAGAACATATGTGAAGTTAAACACAACTCAAGAAGGACCCTTGAGCCAAATCGAAGTGGAAGTCCTCCAATCAAATATTTTTAAGTAACGTTTTCTGGTGATCTGACTTCGAGGGGCCAAAACGGTATTATACGTTTGGAATTTGGAAAGCTACCAAGAAATAGAAGTTGTATATAATTGCATTATCTTTCCAACCATAGGTCGTGGGTCCACCGGTGACGTCGGGACAAGGAGATATGGACGTTTTAAGGCAGAAAGGTCAGTGGGCTAAGCCCAATCCGAGCCCAACCGGGTTAGGCCCATGACCCATGTTTATTTAAGTGAAACTTCAGCCCTTTTCTCCTCAATTTTCATACCAAAACACCAGAAAATTCTGGAAAAAGAGAAAGAGGAGCCTTGGAGAGAAGAAAAATCAATTTTGACCAAAAATCTGAACCCCGAATCCCGAAACCCATGAAGGGAAAGGTGTTGTACGCTGCGTTGTCTTCAATATGAGCTAAAACTAAATCAAGAAAAAGAAGATGGACGTGATGGCTGCACACTTGAGGTAAGATTACGATCCCTTTTCATTGTTAACAAGTTTATTTAATGTTTTAACGGATTAGAACGGAGAAAATAGCGATATAAATTTGTTTATTGATGTTGTTGAATTATGGTTTGAGTTTGAGGAGAACTTTGGATAATATATAAATATATATATATATATTTCTTGTAGGATGTTGTTATTAATGTTATTGGTATTGATTTCAGCTTCTCTACGGAAATAAAATTACTAAATAGTTATACCGCAAATTGGTTGGTTGAGAAATTTAGAAAACAGTGTGTGGGCTATTTTATGGCATACGTTGGTTTTGGAAATGACGTTAATACTATTGGTATTGTTGTTGATGTTGTTGGTTGCTGAATTGGAATTCGGGCTAGGCATATAAACAGGGGAGATGCTGCCCGATTTTCGGCAGGATATAAATAGTATGATTGAAATATGGTACAAATGTGCGATGAAAAGGCTAACATTAGCATAAATCCCTTCAAATGTATATTTACGAGCTCGGACAAATAAGCGTAGCTAATAGGAGGTTGAACAGGTTTGTAAGGCTTATCCTTTCTTTCTTTTGACATGATCTTTGTGAAACGAACAGACGATGTATATGTATGATTTAAAAGAAATTCCTATTCTTAGAGCCACTAGCATGGCTAATATTCTTGACTTCCATAAGTTGTTTCATAAAGTTTTGATGCGCATCTATGATGTCCGAAGTTCTGTTTGATATGTTTCCGAATGGCATTCGAGGGACAATTGATATGACTAATGTCTTGATTTTCAAATGATAGTACGTTTGATTATTCCATGGAGTCCTTGATATATTTTGATATGTACATATTGTTCGAAAAGCTCTATTTGATTTGATCCATAACGATATTCGGAAGGTTCCTAACATGATTGTTGCTTTGATTTTCCAAAAATGGCTTCTGAAACGGTCGTAGAAGGTTCTGTACTTAAAACGCCCATAACTTTATTATACTAAGTCGGATTGACCCGAAACTTGTTTCTGAGCCTTCAGGTGTCGGTAAGTATACTTATCCATCGAGTCTTAAAATTGTTTTGTATGCATTTAGTTTCTCACGACTCTTCTCGTGCATGCCATAATGTATCCTCCACTGAGTCCCGGGCTAGGATATGTTCTCGTGCGTACTCCACTGCATTGTTCACCGCGTCCCTCTCACTTGCGGGCCGGGGCATGTTATATATGATATGATGACATGATGATATGATGACGGGGTAGTGGCCAGGATGACATATGATGACTCTATCCACCGTGTACCACAATAGAGGGCCGGGGCACGTTACACGCATATATGATACATGGCATTGACATACATGATTTCATTCACCGCGTCCCTCAATGGAGGGCCAGGCCACGTTATATGCATATATGATATATGGTGATGACATGCATGAATTTACTCACCGCGTCCCTCACCAGAGGGCCGGGGCACGTTATATGACATATGATACATGATGATGGCATACATGATTTTCATTTATGATTTATGATGACATACATGATTTTCATTTCAAAAGGCAAGTGCTTTGATGTTTTGAAAGGTCATACTTGATTCTGGTAAATATCTGTTTCAGCTATGATTCGTTTTTCTGTATTCCATGCCTTACATGCTCAGTACATATTCCGTACTGACCCTCTTTCTTCGGGGGCTGCGTTTCATGCCGCGCAGGTACACCCAGATGAATAGAAGCCATTATAGAGGATGTTCCAACGAAGTTGGCAAGCTCCATTTGCCCCTGGAGTGTTGCCGGGTCAGAGTATTATGCTATGGTGTCTTGTTCGGAGTTAGAGACTTTACAGACAGAGTCGTGGGTATATAATGTCAGTTTTGTAAGCGGCTCCATCAGCCGATGTGTCATTCTGTGTTATGTGATAAATTCCAAATGAATACAGATTCTGTTTGGTTTGGGAACAACGAAAAAGAATATTTCTGAAAGCTCTCATTATGTATTTCATTTAATTTAAGTTAGAAGACCAAGCGAGTATGTGTGTAATAAGAGTCAGCGGGTTTGCTCGGCTCCGAATATGGGTTCAGGTGCCTATCACATCCTGGTAAGATTAGGGTGTGACAAAGTGGTATCAGAGCAGGTTGTCCTAGGGGTTATCTGCAAAGTCGTGTCCAGTAGAGTCCTGTTTATGGGTGTGAAGCCGACCACATTTATAAACAGGAGGCTGCAGGGCATTTAGGGATTGTTGACCTTCTTTCTGTCTTAGATCGTGCGATAGAGCCAAGTCATAGGAAAATGAGATTCCTTATATAAGCCTTACATACGACGGAAGAAGGTAAGTGGCGATATGGAAAGCCACAGAGGTAAGTATTGATATTTTGTTCTTTACCTAAAATTGGATGCTCTGGATGGCTGGAATGTGTTATATAGCCGTATGCTCTGTGAGGCATTGTTGATATTAGCTGCGTACAGATTTTGAATAGTAAAAATTGTAAAGGAGACTCTGCCAGAATTGCCCAAAATCAGGTCATTTAGTTTGGTATGCCTAACAGGAAAAAGCGTGGAAAGGAAATATCGTAAACAAACGATAAGTAAGATGCATCGTTTTAGAGGAGTTATGGATTTGGCATGGCATGAAGAAAAAAAAAATTGCGAGGAAGACGATTAGCAATCCGAAGGACTAAGATGGATAACATTCGAGGCTTAGCAGGAGCAAGGTCTGTTGGAGGATTCAGAGAAAGTCGACAATCGGTTTTGCTGTAGATTATTATGTAAGGATGGTGAGTGGAAATCCGAACAGACTGATACCCGAAGTATTCATAAGTAACGGCGACGAAGGTATATTCGCTACCATCGGGAATCTGGGAATCTAGGACGAAGGGTAGTTATGCACATAAGCGAAAGGTGAATATTGAGGATCGAAAAGGGCAAAGCAGTAATTGTAAAAGAAAGAACGTGTTACGAGAATGTCTCGGAATCTGTAAGACTTCGACTTGCTCCTGATCATGTAATAAAGGTCATGCGAGGAAGTGGACGCGATTATATCAGCATTAAGGCACTGGATTCCATCGAAGTTTCGAGGTTATGTGTGCTAAGGTGGGAGAAATTTCAGGATGGGTGACCCCCTGGGAAGGGTGCAAGAAATCCTATAGATTTAGACATAAGAGACAAATGAGAAGTTAGAGTAGCCTAAGGAAAACTAGAGTATGTGGAGTGGTTAGAAACCTTAAGGAGGTTGCGTAGGCTGAGGCGGACTAGACCGGTGAAGAGGAAGAAAGTGCATCACACCTCTAGAATTAGGGTGAGTTTGAATAGCGTTTGGAAATATTTTGTAAGCGTGATGGTAGTAAATGTATATGTATGCATAT
Source organism: Lycium barbarum (assembly GCF_019175385.1). NCBI lineage: Eukaryota > Viridiplantae > Streptophyta > Magnoliopsida > Solanales > Solanaceae > Lycium > Lycium barbarum. Next base: position 66,352,956 of record NC_083341.1, read on the forward strand.
GATATCCCGTCTATGACTGTATCAATGGGTAGGTGAATCCTAGCAACCGACGTTGCGATGTATGGAAGACATTAATTGAACAGAGTAACGGAGTTCAAGAGACAAAACGAAAGATATGGTACAAATGTTACAAGGTAAGCTGATACTGGTTCTACTACTGGTTAAGGCTGGAAAGTCCTAATACAATGATATTTGGAAAAGAAAGAAAGTGAGTAAATGAAAGGTAAGGAGATCAAAATGTTGGAAGAAGTGGAAGGTCAGAAACATGAATGAGTAAAGCCTTCAAGAGAGACGACAGGCAAAGCACGAGACCATTTGGGTAAAAGTTCGAAGGTAGGTGTGTAAAAGGGGAATAAGAAATGAACGAAGGGAGAAAGAAAAGGACGTTTACGAGTACTTATAAGTTGATGAAAATGCGATGAAAGCTAGAGTGGTCTACAGCATCGGAACTGGATTTCACTCTTATAAGTATTCTGATCGGATACAAGATTATAACTAGCAAGAAGATAGACAAGTCAGACCATACGATGACGGAACCCCAGCCCTAAGAAGATCGCAAAGGGTGGCCGGTAATTATCGAAGTTACTCGGAAGCTATGGGCGTGTAAGGGCCTCTTTAATAAGGGGGAAGAACATACTAGAATTGAAAGGAACTGTGACGTTTCAAGCCCAGAAGAGGAAATTTATTAGCTTAGGACCGGAATTTGAGGCCAAGGGTAGGATGATAAGCGAAGGACATACGCCTATGATATTATGGATGAATTGGGGGAAAGTGCAAGGTAACTCAAGTTAGAATGTTAAGGAATGATAAGAGCAAAGGGACGTAAGGCAAGTTATGGGGGTATCGTGGAGACGAGCTAAACAGAGCATAACAAAAATTGAGACCCAAGAAAGACCAAGGACAGAACCAGAGTGCAAAGGGAAAGAGAGCATTAAAAGATAACTAGCAGTGAATAAGAAAGCTTATAAAATACCTTGTTAAGGAAAGTTCGGCGTAGAGGTTTTTGCAATAACAGGACTAATAAAGCAAGGATGTGCTAAAGGAAAAGTGTACTTGAATTAACTTCATGTATATCATGAAACAGACATGGGAAGGAGGCATGACAAGGTAATAGAGGTTTATAAAATCAAGGAAATAAATTTTGTCAATACAATATGTCATGTTTCGGGCTATGGTTCGAATCCCTCACACCAGAGAAAAATATTGTGTTACCAGTAAATAGGTAGCAGATGTACCCCAAAAGGCAATGAAGGAAGTGAGAAGGCCTACGAGCGATCAAGGATAAGTATTAAAGACAGACGGGACTACTAAGGAAAAATCGCAGCTCTGGAAGAGATGAGAGTTGAAAATATCTTCTACGTCGGGAAATTATAAGTCACTGCTTATATTAAATCACGAGAGTATGTGTCACAGGACCATATGAATAGTTATCCTGATGAAGTGGCTAGTAAAATGGTATAGGACGACAACAAATATTTCAAAAGAATGAAAGTTAGTTAAGTTACAATTAACCACTGGTATAGGGGAGCCAAGGACTTGAAGAGAAGTAAGCAAAGAAGAGTGTCGCGGCTAAATAAGAAAGTTTCCAATTGGTAGAGAAATAGAGGGTTGCAAAATAAAGGAATTAAGACAACAGAAGGTGAAATCATGGAAGTAGGTGACGACAAGGTCGCAGGAAAAGGATTCAAGGATGTAACTAAAGGGGATGGACATTTAAGGAATTAAAAGATCTGCTTGATGGATAAACCAAAATGACAGATAAGTACGTCAGACTATGGGAGGACTTATTAACTGAAAATCAGGCAGAGGTTAAAAGTAGAAGGAGAAACCCAAGGAAAAGTATTGAAGGGTATCATGTTTCATTGGAGCAAGCGGGTGCTAATTAGACCGCGTGGAATTAGCAACATGAAGGCTCTTATTGGAAAAAGAGACGAATGAGGGTTACAGACAAAGGAAAAAAATGAAAGGATTCGAATTCACTGCATGACTGGAGATCTGGTTATTTCCGACAGACTTCTGAATTCACTCCTAATTTGTTAGCCAAACTAAGGATCAGAAACTATAAGAGTAAACTGAAGGAAATGAAGCATTAAAAGAAAGGTTTGAGATATTTTTGAATACATATACAAGAATTGCCGTTAGATAGCCAAGGCCCAGAACTCCAATTGGAGGAAAGAGAAATCAAACGAGATGTTTCGGTGTTAAACTAGTCGAAAGACAAAGTACCGCAAAGATTGATTCGACTGCTACAGAAATCAAATGATGCTAAATGTGATTAGCCTTGAGGTTATCCTTAAGGAAGTAAGAATAAGAATAATTCAACTTTAAGAAGATACAGGCTTGGGTCATCTAGGAAACGTAAGGAAGACACGTGGTGATTGAAGGGAACAAAAAGAAGATGAAACAAAAGGATTGGATAAAAGTATGTGGTAAATACGGCATGAAAGGGCATGCAAGAATGTAAACAACGGAAGCTGAAGAGGCAATGAGAACGATAAAGTATAAACAGTTAGTAGACAGACATATAATGCGAAAAGGGACGATTTTGAGTACAGGCATAAATTTTGGCCACAAAAGAAGAAAAATAGACTGCATAATTTGGATAAATTCGGTTTCAAATGAGAAAGTAAGTAAAGTAATTACTAACAAGTATAAGTAAGAACCTTGACATTTACCTCAACATTCGAGGACGAATGTTTTTAAAGGGGGGGAGGATGTTATACCCTGCATTTTCAGAGCATGAGCACGACACATGCTTCCTCAAAAAACAATTGACAATTATGTTGTTGCTACATAATTTAAACTCACGTTGATAGTGTTGTATCCTGTATTTTACTACGTCGGATTATTTGTAAGCTGAGGTGGGGCCCACACGTCGAGTTTTTTTTTTTTTTTTTGGACATATGACAAATTATATGAAGCACATATGTGAAGTTAAACACAACTCAAGAAGGACCCTTGAGCCAAATCGAAGTGGAAGTCCTCCAAACAAATATTTTTAAGTAACGTTTTCGGGTGATCTGACTTCGAGGGGCAAACACGGTATTATAAGTTTGGAATTTGGAAAAGTACCAAGAAATGTAAGTTGTATATATTTGAATTATATTTCCAACCATAGGTCGTGGGTCCACAGGTGTCGTCGGGACAAGGAGATATGGACGTTTTAAGGCAGAAAGGTCAGTGGGCTAGGCCCAATCCGAGCCCAACCGGGTTAGGCCCATGACCCATGTTTATTTAAGTGAAACTTCAGCCCTTTTCTCCTCAATTTTCAAACCAAAACACCAGAAAATTCTGGAAAAATAGAAAGAGGAGCCTTGGAGAGAAGAAAAACCAATTTTGACCAAAATCTGAGCCCCGAATCCCGAAACCCATGAAGGGAAAAGTGTTGTACGCTGCATTGTCTTCAATATGAGCTAAAAATCAATCAATTAAAAGAGGATGGACGTGATGGCTGCACACTTGGGGTAATATTATGATCCCTTTTCATTGTTAACAAGTTTATTTAAACTTTTAACGGATTAGAACGGAGAAAATAGCGATATAAATTCATTTGTTGATGTTGTTGAATTATGGTTTGAGTTTGAGGAGAACTTTGGATAATATATATATATATATATATATATATATATATATATATATATATATATATATATATATATATATATATATATATATATATATATATATTTCTTGTAGGATGTTGTTATTAATGTTATTGGTATTGATTTCAGCTTCTCTACGGAAATAAAATTACTAAATAGTTATACCGCAAATTGGTTGGTTGAGAAATTTAGAAAACAGTGTGTGGGCTATTTTATGGCATACGTTGGTATTGGAAATGATGTTAATACTATTGGTATTGTTGTTGATGTTGTTGGTTGCTGAATTGGAATTCGGGCTAGGCATATAAACAGGGGAGATGCTGCCCGATTTTCGACAGGATATAAATAGTATGATTTGAAATATGGTACAAATGTGCGATGAAAAGGCTAACATTAGCATAAATCCCTTCAAATGTATATTTACGAGCTCGAACAAATAAGCGTCGCTAATAGGAGGTTGAACAGGTATGTAAGGCTTATCCTTTCTTTCTTTTGGCATGATCTTTGTGAAACGAACAGACGATGTATATGTATGATTTCAAAGAAATTCCTATTCTTAGAGCCACTAGGATGGCTAATATTCTTGACTTCCATAAGCTGTTTCATATGGTTTTGATGCGTATCTATGATGTCCGAAGTTCTGTTTGATATGTTTCCGAATGGCATTCGAGGGACAATTGATATGACTAATATCTTGATTTTCAAATGATAGTGCGTTTGATTATTCCATGGAGTCCTTGATATATTTTGATATGTACATATGGTTCCAAAAGCTCTATTTGATTTGATCCATAACGATATTCGGAAGGTGCCTAACATGATTGTTGCTTTGATTTTCCAAAAATGGCTTCTGAAACGTTCGTAGAAGGTTCTGTACTTAAAACGCCCATAACTTTCTTATACTAAGTCGGATTGACCCGAAACTTGTTTCTGAGCCTTCAGGTGTCGGTAAGTATACTTATCCATTGAGTCTTAAAATTGTTTTGTATGCATATAGTTTCTCACGACTCTTCTCGTGCATGCCATAATGTATCCTCCACTGAGTCCCGGGCCAGGATATGTTCTCGTGCGTACTCCACTGCATTGTTCACCGCGTCCCTCTCACTTGTGGGCCGGGGCATGTTAGATATGATATGATGACATGATGATATGATGACGGGGTAGTGGCCAGGATGACATATGATGACTCTATCCATCGCATCCGGCAATAGAGGGCCGGGGCATGTTACATGCATATATGATACATGGCATTGACATACATGATTTCATTCACCGCGTCCCTCAATGGAGGGCCGGGGCACGTTATATGCATATATGATATATGGTGATGACATGAATGAATTTACTCACCGCGTCCCTCACCAGAGGGCCGGGGCACGTTATATGACATATGATATATGATGATGGCATACATGATTTTCATTTATGATTTATGATGACCTACATGATTTTCATTTCAAAAGGCAAGTGCTTTGATGTTTTGAAAGGTCATACTTGATTCTGGTAAATATCTGTTTCAGCTATGATTCTCTTTTCTGTATTCCATGCCTTACATGCTCAGTACATATTCCGTACTGACCCTCTTTCTTCGGGGGCTGCGTTTCATGCCGCGCAGGTACACCCAGATGAATAGAAGCCATTATAGAGGATGTTCCAGCGAAGTTGGCAAGCACCATTTGCCCCTGGAGTGTTGCCGGGTCAGAGTATTATGCTATGGTGTCTTGTTCGGAGTTAGAGACTTTGCAGACAGAGTCGTGGGTATAGAATGTCAGTTTTGTAAGCAGCTCCATCAGCCGATGTGTCATTCTGTGTAATGTGATAAATTCCAAATGAATACAGATTTTGTTTGGTTTGGGAACAACGAAAAAGAATATTTCTGAAATCTCTCATTATGTATTTCATTTAATTGAAGTTAGAAGACCAAGTGAGTATGTGTGTAATAAGAGGCAGCGGGTTCGCTCGGCTCCGAATATGGGGTCGGGTGCCCATCACACCCTGGTAAGATTAGGGTGTGACAGGGCATGAACACAGCGTCCAAAGAAAACGGACGTCAGTTCGAATATTGTACTGAGTATGAGAGGCATAAACAATGAAGAAAAATATCAATAATATAATGAGAACATCAATATGGAACATCTGGATCAGAATGACGATCATAAGGGAAGTAATGCATGATGTCTTACTCATACTCATCATCATGTCATATATGCATAATATGCAAGTTGCCCGTCCATGTCGGAATGGTGTGATAATCAATAACATTAGCCCGCGTCCGGGGTACCATCTCATGCCGTCCACTAGTGGTGTCTGCCCATGGCAAAAGGTCATGGTGTATCCGTATAGCTGCCCGCCTTGGCGGTGACTGCCCGGCCAACTAGGCACGGTGTGAAATGCTCATGTCATGCTTATCATAAAATACTTATAGTAATATGCTTATCATCATATGCTTATCTTATCATAGTACGTGCATAAGGCTCAAGATCAGCTTTACTCTATCGGGGTGACGTATGGTCGTGATCCCCCGATCCCATTATGGAGCAATTACTGACATTCTGCCTCACCTTGAAGGAACTAGCACATAAGGTGAGTGTAGGCAATAAATAACATCATTATCATTATAGCATCATCATACCGTATCTCTTATCTTATATAGACATTTATGAATATAGGCTTTTAACCTTCCGGAAAATGGGAACTCATGGAGAGGGTAAAGAGTTTAAACTATAGGATTCATGGCATTAGAAGGAAAGGACTATCCTCACATACCGTGATCGTTTAACTAAGCTATCGCTCACTTGTCCTCCTTCGATATCACGTCGTTACCTTAATGAGAGAATTCGAATTAACATTAGTTGATTGACTACAAGACCGCATCGTTAATTCTAGGAAAAATTGGGCAGCACTTCCTTTGTTTATACTACTTTTCCCATGTTCTATATCAACTCCCAACATTCACAATACTACTCATAATATCACAATCAACAATCATCATTTATGTATATTTAGCAAAATCCACCATTGTCCTCCAATTTTCCCATATTTCTCCTTATTACTCATCTTTGTGTTTTCACGCATTTTATACTTGTTTCATGATATAAACATCAGTATAACGTATTCATAATCACAACTCTTCAACTTTCATGATTCAATTCCACTATCATTCAATTATGTCACTATTCACTCAGTAATGACCCACTTTCTATGTTCTTCTACGTTTCAAGTATCTAAGCCTTCCAATACCTTAAACAACATGAAATGATCATGAAACATACCTTGGATGATGGTTGAACAAGTCTTGAGTTGAAATACTTCACTTAGACAAAACCTTAGTTCCACCTTCTTTGGAATTCCTTCACTTAGATGAGCTATGAGGAGTTTCACACTCTTGATTTCATGAATTTGGGTGTTATTGATCTAGATTTTCACTTGAATTCTTGGTTTGGAAGTGTTTGGAAGTTTCTAGAGAGAGATTGGGTCGTTTAGTGAGAAGGAGAAATAATAAAAATGAACTTGGATCATATTTTTATAAATACAAAACCAGTCCTGATGCCATTATACGGTCCATTATACGGTCCGTATAAATTTATACGGTCCGTATAATTGACCGTAAAACTGACTCAGTGATCACCCTTTTCTATGTCAACTTGATGGTTCATTTGATGGGCCGTATAATTTTATACGGTTCGTATAATCTACCATAAAACCCACTTTTCCTCAACTTCTTTCTGTGACACTTTAACGGTTCATTATGCGGCCGTAAAACCATTATACTGTCCATATAACCTACTGTCTAATCTCCGATCCTTACCGGACCTTCTTAACAGTTGTTCAACACCTCGATACCAATCAAATGAACGTTACCACTCGTCTCCATAACATCGGATACACTATATCCTTGTTAGCCTATTCACTGTACGCTTAACGGGAAAATTTCCGAGGTGTAACAATGAAAGAGGAGGTGGATAGGAAAGTATAGCAGAACAGATCGTCAAAGGATCAGGTACGTCTCGAGGTGCGATATGTGAGGTAAGTTCCGACACCTTTATACCTTTTACTCGAAGTTAGGAGCCCTGTGTGGCTATGATACGATATGATTTATGTGTATATATGTTGGCCCTGTGAGGCATTGTTGGTATTTCCTGCGTGCAGATTCTGGGATAGTAAGAGGTACAGAGGAAACTCTGCCCAAATTTTCCCAGGAATAGGAAAAGAAGAGAATGAAATATAGGTTCATAATATGCCTTGAAAGTTGCTACCGATAGGGTAAAATTATTATGATGGACTAAAGCTTTAAGAGATACCCTCCATGTCATTCGTAAGGGGCACCATTCTTACTTGGGAAATTTTATTTCGAAAAGGCATATATGAGCAGCAAAGTTTGGAATTCATTTGGAGGGACCAGAATACTGTCCAGCCGCATTTTTGCCTTAGAAGAAGCTTATGTTGAAGGGAAAAAACGTCGGGTATTTAAGTTTCAGTTCTATTGAAAAGTACAAAGCATACAGCAGGTAGTTTGTGAACTATATAATTTGTTCACGACTCAAGAATAAACCTGGAGGTAAACCATGTGAATCAAGCACTAGAAGTCCTGTGGTGCTTGTCGGATTCTAGCTTTCTTCTGCTGGTTGTTGGAGAATGCTTCCTAGTAACATTTTATTAGTTCTCAATCAACTAGTTGGAGATGGAATTTGTGGAAGGAAAACTTAAATTTGTGGGCTGTCTAGGATCATGTATTTTATATGTTGTTGGTGAAATGCCAGGATGATTCGGAAGGGCTTGTGATACTAAGGGATGATTTAGAAAGAGGTGGCAACTCGTAACAGAACATTTTATTGAGGTATCAAGTGAACCGATAAGTAGGGGTAAATTACGACGAGTTTACAGCTAAAGGAAGTAGTAGTATGATTGAGTAAAAGTACAGGGAAGGAAGAATTATGACACGTTATGAAGGTATTAGTAAGACAACTTGTGAGATACTAAGGGTAAGATCGATCAAAATGGGTGAATGGTTAAGTACGCCTAGTTCACGGAGTGTAATTAAAACATGTTGAGAATCGTGAACAAGATTAAGAAGTTTTACGTTATCGGATGGATTACGAACAGGCTGTAATGTGAACACCATAAGGATTGCCATATAAATGAGTAAATACTAGCAAGGAAGTAACTAAAAGATGTGATATGATTGGTGTGAAACGGAAAAGCAAATGTAGAACGAATAAGAAAGACTTACAAAGTTCTATAGGGAAAGTTCAAAAGAAAAGTCAAGTGGTAACGACAGTGAAAGCGAGCACAGGAAGAGAAGGAGTTGATAGAAATAGGAAGATAAGGGAAAGCGAGTGGGGTTACAGTGTAGCGATGCGTTATGACATGTATAGCTTGGGAAACGAGTAAAATAAGCGACAGAATTGTGAAAGACCAACCTAAAGGAAGGTGAGCAACGAGACAGAAGGAGTGCCAGAAATGACTGGGATGATAAGAACAAATAGAGATGAACAGAATATGTTTCGAAAATGAGACAGGGTTTATGTAGAAGTAGTGTTTTCCGAAGGATACAGGGGTAGCATGAGATTCCTCGTGAACAGAATAAAAGATAGACATAGACTGGAGAAATGAAAGGAATACTAAAGGAAGCACTCAAGACGGACGTAATTAATTAAGTATGAGTATAGGATAAAAGGGAAATGTATAACTACAAACTTAAGGTGTAGTACGATGAAAAGGTGATAAGACAAGACCACTAGTAAGACGAATTGATATGATTTTGAGTAAGTTAGAAATTAGCGTTGGGTATACAACAAGGGTGAAAGAGCATGAGGCATAAAGGAATGCTACGTGTATGTTACTTCACCTCGAAAATGGTGAAATCCTTAAAAGACAAGGATTGCGGATTTGCGAAACAACGGATGTATTGTGAATTTATTAAAAGAAACAGATGATATCCGTTGGGATAAAGATAGTGTTATGAGAAATCTTGAGACACTTATCATTAGAATATAAGTGCTACCGAATGGAGAATTTGAAATGGCAATAAGCACTACCTAATTACTGATTGGAATGAAGGGAATGTGGCTTCGGACAAATTGCTACATTAATTACATTACTCGAGCACCAACCATCAGATAAGATTTTATACTAGATATCGAGAGTTCTCATCGCCTCGTGATTGTGTTAAGGTTTCGTACATGGGTAATCTAAGTTATAGATGGTATAAAGGAAGACATTGATATGGCACAGTATACCAAATGTATGGAAGAAGGATCATAGGAATTTGAAAATTGGAAATAGAGGCATAGAGCGGGATATAAATAGATAATAAGATAAATACACCAAAAAATGAGGGAAGCAGATGAGAGAAATGCAAGTGTAAGATGCAATCAACTGACACTGCAACACGTTTAATGTGAATACATAAACTTCAAATGAGACCCCATGCTGAAACAAGTTAGTGAGATCTGAAAGCCAGCGACAAACGGATAGAAGCCAAGATGGTATTTGAGACAGTGCTGAGAATTATTGGTACAGACTTTGGATAATATGACATCAGAAGGTGGATGCTTATAAAAAGGAAGAATATGACAAGAGAATGGTAACGAGTAACATAAAAGATATTATAAAGGATGGCAAGGCTATACTGGATTATGGGTTAAGATGTTGACAACGGAGCTATTGGCTAATGATATTGTGACACATAAGTAGCAAAGGAGAAAGGACAGGAAATCTCTCCTATAGCAGGATATGAGGAAAACCAAATGGTCAATAAAGGAAGGGAAAGGAATATGACAAGATAGGCTACGAGGGAGTTTTAGTACGGATGAGTCATGTAAAGCATAATGAACCAGAAAAAGGAAAGACTATGACTAAGGTGGAATATACTTTATAAAAGATGTACAAGAATAGTTATGCAATCTACGAAGACTTGTATACTAAGAACGAGGCCAAGTGAGTACTTGATAAGAAGAGTAAGAATTCAGTAACAACAATGTGGTTGCGATATTTCGGATACATCAAAGAAAGGTATAAGATGGTTTGGGGCAAAACTACGGAGATATAATTAGTACTGAGAGCAAAAGCCATAGTTGAGCCTTGATATCAATTGAAAGATATGAGAGAAGAATATAGGGTTTGCATAAAGACTAGTGAGGCAACACTAAGGTATTTACTGGGCTGACTTGAGCACCTACACGTACTTGTGTAAAGATTGCAATAGGATGCGTGGTAGGAAAACTAAGAGCAAATTTGAGTAAAGAGGCAATAGAAGAGTTTGAGTCAAAAATAAGGAAACGACACGAGATAATATGCCTAAAGTATTACCAGTTACGTTAAGGGAAATTACGAAATGATTTAATCGAGACAATCAGAACAAGCGAGTTACGGGATGACAGTGAAGTCATAATATGAGGGGACCATAGCGCTATTTGATAACCAACCCTAAAGATCAAGATCAAGAAGTAAAAACAAGTGATAGTTAAAGACCTTTAAAAGAAAGTCAGAAAGTGACGCATGATGCTGAGGGTTCCAGAATACGGACTGTCACAGCGAAGTAAAGCAGGGATATTAGAGTACAAAATGTTACCCTTTGGGAAATTTCGTTTTACTCATAAAACTAGCGAAGGGTCTACAGGTTACCAGAGGCATGCGATAATCCAGGGGTATCAAAGTCTAATGAACCGACGAGGGACGTCTGCGCGTTATAAAAATCATATTTAAAGATTGAGAGGTAAGATGAAGGAAACGGTATCTTAAGGGTATAACTATAGGAGAAGAAGGAGTCAAGTAAAGACTAAGCGCACAAGGAAGAAAGTAAGATTTCGACGGAAGAGCTCGCAATACAACTGACAACGGACTGCGAAGTAAGAGGAGAGTAAAGGCAATGACGTGGAATTATTACCTCGGAAACCAACAGAAAGAGGAGATATTACATGAATGACTATGTAGAGGCCTGGAATGCGTTATAATGAATTATAGCGAACCGACAAACGAAAGAGGTATGTGAAAGGTATAATTAATTAAGAGGACACTTGAGAAAGTATTGGGAATTCAGAATCAGTCCAACATTCGAGGACGAATGTTCTAAAGGGGGGAAGGATGTTATACCCCATATATTTATACGTCAAATTATTCGCAAGAAAGTCGACTCAAGTTAAAGGCGGAGTCATTTTCGGACACGAAATAGAAACCTTTAAATTTCAATTTTAAATTAGAATATAAATTAATCATAAATTTTATTTAGTGTAAAAATATTATTGGAGGTTAGGAGTTAATTAATTTTTATTAGATTATTAAGTGGGAATTAGTAATTAATTAAATTAATTAAAGTTAATTACAAAAGTGGGCCCCACCCGAATTAAAAAAAAACAAAAAAAAAACACAACTACATGACACATTAGGGGGCACGTGTAGGGACCAAGGAACAAGTATATATGTGAACAAGATGATTCACAAATCATCAAGGCAACATTTCATTTGAATTAGCACAAAAAAAAGAGCAAGAACATTGCCATGGCTGCCAAACTCTCGGCCAGCCATGGCTGTTGGGAAAACATATTTGGTTCCTTGTTTCGATTAATTTTCAAGTGTAGTACAAATTCAAGGAGGTGATAGCAACATTGGATTTTAAGTTGGAGAAGAAGAAATTGCGAAATTGGAGCAATTAAGAGTAGAAATTCCTCCGAGAAAATTTAGGTAAGATTTTGTGTATATCGTTGTTGTTGGTATTTCTGTGTTGACAGGAGGACAATTAGAAATTCGGGTTAGGCAAATATATAGGGGAAATGCTGCCCGATTTTCGTTAAGCCCTTAACTAATGGAAAACCCTAAACGAGAATGTATAGGTTAAAGAACAAGTTCTATAAAGTGATGGGATACGGATTTACGAACTAGAAAGTATAGTTACTGACGATAACGTTACCTTTATGCTAACTAGGCTAAAAGAGCGACAAAGCGAACGGTTTTGCGATTAGTCGTCAACAGGTATGTAAAGTTGTCCCGTCTTTCTTTTGGCATGTCTTAGATTTAAGTGATGAATGATATGAACTTTGGGTTAATTCCATTCATAAGCTTTGAGTGATATTTATGATTCTTATTCACTTCTTGATATTAGAATTCTCAAGTGATTGAGCCTCCCTCTTCAGTTTTCTGTACGTTGGTTAATAGTCGATATATATCCGTTCCTATTCTTAGGAACTCTATGATAACTAGTGACTGGACTTCTATAAGGTGTTTCATACTATAGTGACATATAAATATGATCCTTAGGGCTTTGTGATATACTTATGATTACATTCAAGGGATGTTTGATATGTTCCGAGTGACATTCGAAAGGTATTTGATACGACTATTGTCCTGATTTTCAAATGGTAATTCGTGTTGATTATTCTATTGAGTCTTTGAAAATGTTTTTAAATTGCATATAGTTTCTCACTACTCTGCTCGTGCCTGCCTCAATATGTCTTTCACTGAGTCCCGGGCCAGGATATGTATTCGTGCACAGTTTCACTGCATTGTTCACCGAGTCCCTCACTAGAGGCCCGGGTACGGTATATATATATTATGGTGTTATGCTGTGTTATGGAGTTATGCTGTGTTACGGAGTTATGCTGTGTTCTGGAGTATGCTGTGTTATGGCGCCAATGACGGGGTGGCGACCATGTTCATCGAGTCCCATAATCGGCTGGATATGATATATGATATTGACATGCATGATTTATGTTTCAAAGGCAAGCATTTTGGTATTCTGGTTATTGTACTTGTTTTCTGTACTCCTTATTTCAGTTATGATCCTGTTTACTGTATTTCATGCTTTACATGCTCAGTACATATTCCGTACTGACCCCCTTTCTTCGGGGGGGGGGGCTGCATTTCATGCCCGCAGGTGCAGATACGCGCTTTGGTGATCCGCCAGCTTAGGACTCCTTTCTACTGTCTTGGAGAGCTCCGTTGTTCCGGAGTCTAGACTTTTGGTTTGAATCTTATGATATATATATGTATATGCTATCCAGGGGTACGACGGGGGCCCTGTCCCGTCATATTTCGCTATTCGTATTCTTAGAGGTCTGTAGACATATGTGTGGGTTGTGTATGGGTTCTGTTCAGCTGTGTCTATAGGATGTGCTGTGGTATGATGTTCGTCTATAGTGGCAGCCTCGTCGGCTTGCATATGATATTGATATGTGATGGCAGCCTTGTCGGCTTGCGTATTATTTGATATGATTAGTTGTGACTCCTCAGGAGACAGTGATCTGGAAGTATATATATATATATATATATGACGATGTTATGAATTTTGGAGTTCCTTTATAAGTTTCCGTATTGTCGTAGTTTCAGTTTGATTATATTTAATAGGTTCATGTACGGGTGTCCAGTTCGGGCACCAGTCACGACCTGCGGGGTTGGGTCGTGACAAATATCAATATAGAAGCATAATAAGCAACATGAGAAACAACATAAGATGGGAGATAGTAGAATCATCGTCATAAACACTCACTTGCTTTTCATAGGGACTTTCCATTGCTAATGCGAGGTTGTGTACATACATCCGTATTCGTATCCGTACTCATATCGATACTCACTTACATTTCATATCCATAGTCGTCTTTGTATGCCTATTCTTATTCATATTCATATCATGTCCGTATTCATACTCATATCTATATCATGTACATATCCATATCATATACATATTTATATCGTGTACATACCTGGCCCTACCAAGGCTTCAGGGTTACACATACCTGGCCCTACCAAGGCGTCAGGGTTATCCATACCCAACTGCAGAGGTGCGCGCGCGTTACATAAATATATAAATATTCTACCCGGCCTTATAAGCTCGGGGTTCCATAATAGTCATACATAGATACATATACATAATATCTCATAAGCATCTTTAGCATCATTACCATTTTCATCGTCGTTCACTACATCTATCCTTATAGGATTACTCGTCATATGAGGAACTTAGTACAATCGTAACATATCGAGAATCATAAACTTAGTAGCTTTAGAAGATAGAGTCATTTGGAGGACATCATAGACTTATAGAAGATTTAGATGATTGGCCAAAGAACCATGCCTTATGAAAGAAGGGTTAGCCTTACATACCTTTCCGTTCAACTATTTTATCACTTGCACGTTCTCCTTCAATGCTCACGTTTCTACCTTCGTTAAAGTTATACTATCATTAGAAAACCGATAGCTAGCATACATGACTAAGGCTAGAGAAAATCGGACAGCATCTCCTTTATTTATACGACATTCCTCCATATCGTATAACAACTCCCAAACGTCATTCATTCACAATATCATAACAATAGTCTTTATTCTCCTACATTATCTATATTCTTCAATTCACTTCAAGTCACCCATATCCATGGTCGTAACACACGAATACGTTCATTCATATACCTTGCCTACCTCATGTTCTTAACATCATTTATAACATATCCATATCACAACACATCAAGAATCATGACTCAATTCAAGGTATTACTCAAAATGGCACTATTTCCACATTCATGACCCACTTTTCTATATCCTTCTACAATCCAAGTGTTTCAACTTTAAAATACCTTAAACAATATGGAAATACCATAAATCTTACCTTAGATGTTGTAGGAACAAGCTTTGGGTGGAAATACTTCACTTGAGCCAAAACCCTAGTTCATCTCCAATGAGATTTCTTGACTTGGATGATCTTTAATGGGTTTCTTACACTTGATTCACTTACTTTATGTTGTTGATCACTAATATCTCTTGAATTCTTATGGAAGAAATGTAGAAAGATGTTTTAGAGAGAAAGGGTGTGATAGGGAAATGAAATGAAATGAAACTTAGATCCCTCATTAAATACACCAAATCTGTCCCGACCAGTTCTACGGACCAACATACGTTCCGTATAATTTATACTGACCGTATGTCTGGCCGTAGATTTGGTCCAGAGAGGGGTGCCAATCTGGGCTGATTGTACGGTCCAACATACGGTCCGTATGTTATATACGGCCAGTATGTTTGGCCGTATAATCCACAGTTTTTCGAGGTTCATTTTCGTCGACTCGTTTGATCTCCAATCCTTATGGAACCTTCTTAGCACTTCTTTATCACCTCATTAACAATCTAAGGGACGTTATAACTCTTCTCCAAATCATTATTAAATCCTCGTTAACTTGTTACTCGTAATTCCTTTTCGATACCTATCGTATGCCTTGCCTTCTCTTGGCAAACTTTCTTCCCTTATCTCGAACATCTTTGAAATCTTAATGAGGGTCATCAATGTCATCTCTCACTTATCGAAATTCCATATACTTCGTGCTCTTCGTTAGTCTATTCACTGCGCATCAATGAAATAATTTTCGAGGTGTAACACCGATATCCGATGTTCATTCTGAAAGCGTGGATTGAGTGAGTGCATGAACTCCGCAGGTCCCCCAGAGTGGTGCCGGTGAGAACCCCCCGTGGGCAAAGATCCGAGGTCCCGTCTGTCTGTTGGGCAAAGATCCGAGATGGGTGGCACTTAGACTTTGCGAGTCAGACTGGGTTTTGCTACCTAGATGTCGATATTTCCGTTCGGAGCACATGTGTACACAGCATTTTCATGGTATTGCATTGCATTCATACATCATTGTGTTGCATTGCATTATGGTTTTTCTGAGATGATTTGATGTTTACTTGTGATGTTGGATTCAGATTGATTCATTGAGACTTGAAACGGAATTGGGATTAGATGTTGTTTAAGCGATGATGTATACTTGTCTTCGAATATCTTGATTTTATTGGTTGGCTTATTGTGATGTGCTTCATAGGATCAGTTGTATGTTGGGCCTCTAAAAGGATGTAGACTAAAAATATCATAGTGAAGAGTCGATTCCTAGACCAAAAACGAAAGGTATAATGATATATGATTTTGTAAAGACAGTTGTGGATTTGTCTTGTGATTATTAGAGGAAAGTTAATGATTTAAGGATCTTGACTTAGTTATTATCATGATTGTTTGTGAATTCTTTTACTGATTTATGTTACTAATCATTGTCGGCCTATAATACTTACTCAGTACGTGTGGATTGTACTGATATTGCACTTGCTACACCTTTTTTGGGGTGTAGATTGTTTCAGGTGGTTGATTGTGATATGAAGCGGAAATGTGCGGTGCCTATCTGGAAGGCCTCCTCCCACTTTATTTCGGGACGGAGGTTGAGTCTTAGAATGTAGTGGTAATTTGAAATCATTAGTTGCTCTTGTACTAGTCTAGACAAGGTCATGCGAAGTTGGATCAAGTCTGTATTCATTAAATTGTTGTAATCATATTAAACCTTGAGTTTATTAATCATATTATGATGTTCCGCTGTTATTTCTAAATATCTATTGGTTAAAATGATTCATTTTTGTTTAATTGATGTATTATTCGATAGAGGGTTCGTCTACCGAGGTAGGAAAGGTAGGTACCTGCACGGTCCTAAAATAGGTCGTGACAAGTTGGTATCAGTGCATAGGTTACCGGTCTACTAGGTACAAGTGCAAATATGTAGAAGATTCTCGTGGAATGGTACGGAAACATTTGTACCCATCCACAAGAGGTTATGAGGCATCGTAGGAAAAAAAACTCCCTTTATTCTATCTATTCGTGCTACTTCGGTCAAATTGGTATCTCGCCGGGTCCAATTGGTATCTAGGCAATTCAAATTGGTATCTGTGTATCCTTATTTTATCCTCCCTCGAATGGCGAACACTCATTTTCATGCGTTTGATCTCGTACATTGTGTGGTGGTATGGTATGAGAGGTGTCATCTCGGTTCAAATGCGTGGCCTAGTTAAGTTCTAGCTTGGGAAGAAGGTTTTGACTTCGATAAGGTTTATGATAGTATGAGTGGCACAGGTGAACTTAGGGCAGACAATGATTGCGCAATGGTTAAGTTTTTAGTATTGGTATGCGAGGACGAGTGTGAGTTTGCTAGTGATTACCAGATTCGACGAGTACAATGATTGCGTGTGGTCGGTAAGAGGAGTTGAGTGTAAGTACATAAAAGACAATATGGTTAGAGAGCATAGAGAATCCAAATTCTTGAGGGGATTGGTATTGGTACTTGTTGTGCACATGGAATTGAGTCGTGATAAAGAGGATTTGGATAGAAAATTCTTGAGCACTAAGAAGGAAATAATTGTTATCTGGCATGCTTATGAGAATGTGTTTGCGACTGTTATGAGAGTGGATTCTGTATTCTAGTGCGATGAACCGAGTTGAGTTCCAACGTGATTGTATGTGAAGTGGTTCGTAAGCCCTTTCGGATAAGGGTGTGTCTTTGGACTTTCGCGTTTAAAGAAATGATAAGGATTCGGTGTCGAGATTTATGAAAGTGGTTATGTCGTGGACCTATGATAATTGATGGTTAAATTGAAAGGATGAGTTTAGGGTTGTACGAGAGTGAGATGATTTTAGTAACCAAACAATTGTTAAGATTTATAATGGATTCAGGCCGAGAGCCTTTGTACTTTTTATGTAGCTTCGGTGAGTTTTGTTATTTATTGGTGTTGTTATCCGGTTGAGTTGATGGTATAGTCGCTTGAATGATTAGGTGTGAATAGGTTCGACAATGGAGACGTTCTAATTTAGTGAATAAGAGATGTAGATCATTTTGGAATTCAAATTAAGGAATGGAATAAGGGAACCTTGGTAGAGAAAAGTGGGTCATTGTAGATCATTGTACTTTATTGGATTTAGAGTTTAGTCTGTTTAGACTTCGATGTGTTGTATGGTAACTCTAATGTGTAAAATGTGTGGTGTGATTCTACCTCAAAGGTTGGTTTGGTAGTGTGCAAGACATATGATTTGCGGTAATTGATTTAGTGGCTTCGAGATTTGGTTAGTGTTAGTCGAGAGTGGCAAGAATTAGGTGCGCCCTTTGGAGTACTTGAATCTATTTGAATGGTGGTATTGTTGTCTAGTATGGAATAGACGAGCTTGTGATTGTTGTGGGATTTTAAGAAAGTAAGTTTATGGAATGGGTAAGTGACAAGAAGTTGTGACCAGTGGCAGAGTGAGAAGTGAGATTTCAGATAACCGACATGTTGGGTTTATAGGAAGTGGCTTGTGTGGCACCCCTTTGGATAGATTCACAGTACTTTGCAGTGAATGAGTTAGAATGTGTTTAAGGGAAAAGATTTGTATAAATTCTTAGTATGTTATGACTATCAGTGTTTCCGAGATGGGATCGTGTTGTGCTAAGTGTTTTATGTTATGAACAACATTGACAGAATGACTTCGGATATTATGGGTCCGAAGTGATTATGCTTGTTAGCGCCAGGGATTGTGAGATTTTGATGCTTTCGAAAGTATTATGGGCTATTCACGTATTACAATGGAAAGTTTGATAGTTAAAAGATTGATTTATAAGTACATATGTCCTTAGTGTCAGAAAATTTGGGTTGTTCCAAGTATGCGTATTGGGTAATGTTAAGGAATTTGAGGTTGCGTTCGCAAGATTTAGTTAAATGGTACCTTGAGAACAATTTGGATAAGTTTCAGCTTTAGAGCCGAGAGCGATAACTTATGGTTTGCTATGCGCAGTAAGAATATGATGGGTTTTGAATCTTTGAATCAGTTTATGGTTGCTGATATATTCTGAAATGGTGCATTCATTGTGGGTCATTATGGTTTGAATGGAAATAGTTAAATTGAGGTCGTAACTCCAAGAGAACTTATGGGTCCCAAGTAAATCAGTTTAATGGATGTGATATGGAACGCGTGATTTTTGAGGTTTTTTATTAGTAGTCCTTGTGGTATCTCACCTGAGTCAGCCTTGCGGTTAGTACAATGGGTTATAATGATAATGGTTGTGCTTCGGAGAGATTCTAGGATTGTGATAAGGCTCTGCTCTGATCATTGGATGTTAGCAGATCTTGCTCTATGTGGTACTCGATGGTAAGTTCCTAGATAAGTGATTCGGAGAGTTAAGAAGACTTCGAAATGGTCAAACTGTTTGTGAAAAAGATGAGTTTCAGTGGTATGACTTAGAGTTTCTGTATGTTTGGGGTTCTCCTTTGGAAACAGTAGGTCATGGTCCCAGTCTGCTTTGTGTGCTTCTAAGAATTTGTGATTTAAGGAACGACTTGGAAAGGGTGAAACAAAAGGATTAGCTGGCTTAGAATATCTTACTAGTTCGGAATGTTTTATGATTTAGTTATGTCTAAAGGTTCGTGCTATTTGATTTATGTATGTGAGATCCGTTGTTTGTTTTAGAGGTATGGTAATTGGGTCTTTTGGCTAAGTGCGAGCGAGTTGGGGTTTGGGTTTGCTTCTTGTTGTAAGAGCTTCGTGTTGGTTGTGATATGATTTCCTTGGTTACCGTAAGCTTGTCCTACTCTCGTTCTTCGCTCGAGGACGAGCAATTGTTTAATTGGTATCTGATGTAATGACCCATTTTGTCGTTACCGTGATTATTCCATTTTTTGCCTCGTTGACCAGTTCCTGAGTCTCGTTAGAACTATTTGGACCCGAGAAGATAATTGTCATGGTTCCCTAGGCGTCATTTTAATTTTTGGAGCATCTTTTAGAAAATGTGGCTTTAAGCAAAAACCGTTTGACCTAGCGTTGACTTAGACAACGAGACCCCCGTTGGGAAAACCGAGGCCACGGGTGCGTTAGTAGCGTGTTATTACATATGTGGGCATATCTTGGTTGCCTGTATCAGGCCTCGAATGATTGTCAAATTTCAGAAGGAAATCATGAAACTTCGTTTTTGGGATTCTAGTGTCTGGTGTCCGCTAAGGCGGCACCAGCACTGTTGCAGTGGCACTGCTGTACCGGTGGGATAGCCGTTGCAGCGGTAGTGTGTATTGTGGTTAGGACCGCCGTAGCGATCTGCACAGCTGCTGGGGCGGCCATTTGACCGCTGTAGCGGTGTTGACTGAGACTAACCCTACTTTATAAGTTTGAGACCCAAAACCCTATTCAATATTCTATTTTCGTTGGAGGGCTAAGTGGAGGCGAATTTTAGAGTTTCCAAGAGGATTCTTCATGAAGGTAACTCCTCTAACTTGATATTGGTTCTTTAACCTCTCTTAATCCTTAGAATCACCTAGAATCAAATGGGTCTTTAAAGGGGTTTCTTAAGTTGAGTTCTAAAATCAATTTGGCTTCCTAGAGTCTTCATAAATAGTAATATTATTGTTGAATATGCTTGAAAACGTTGTGAATGGATTAGTTAGATTCATAATTTTCCGTAAAACATTAAGATTAAAAGGAGGGTTTTATGAGTTTTCTTCCTGGTGGGTTGTTGGCTTTGAAATCTTGTATTACTGGTTGGGTTAGCTTCATTAAGCATGAATTTGATGATTATAAACTATATAAACATGTTTATTCCATTTTTAGAGGTAAAATTGTGGGATTTAAGTTAGGGTTTATACCCAAAATTGGGGGTTTCACCTAGATTCCGAATTTAAGTGTTTATTTAATTAATCTAGCTTGTAATGATGAAAAAGGATCACTTAGAGCATTATTATCAAGATTTAGCATAGAATCTCTAATTCTCACCATTCTAGTTCATAAATACCATTTATTGGGTTAAGTGTTGGGAATTGAAAGTAGTAAGTTAATGATTCTTGTTTGTATCGATTGTAACTCCGTATTTGGATATGGCTAGACTTCTGTTGTTTGAGCATTTGACGGTGCTTCGAAAGATGAAACGAGATGTGGATTCGTAGCACCTGTTCGGCTACCAGGTAGGTTACGACTTCCTTTTTGGTAGACTCCGGTTAGTTTCATATATTCCTGTATTAGAAAGAACGGAGAATGAATGTGTAGGAATTGGAGATTTGGGATGGAATCTTAGGATGGTATTGTTGTGTGATTTGTGTATTCGGGCTTATGGCCTGTAGACTCCTTAGGATGTTTGGTGTGATTTCTTGAATATTGGTGGATTTTATGTGATTTGGGAGTAGTGGATGGTACATAATTTATTTATGTCTCACAACGGGAAATTCCTTATTATGTGGTTAATTGTGTTATACCATTCTGTCACGACCCGACTCGGGGCTGCGACGAGCACCCGGTGCTAGCCCACCCGGGCACCCTCTTAGCTTACTCTTATGCGTACATCTAGGTGAGCCACATAATTATACATGCATTTCCATTCATTCGTCAACTAGTCCCATTTGGGACAACGACACATTTATATCATCATAGGCATCTGTGCCACAACAATGTACATGGGCCGACAAGGCCAACAAAATGAAATACAAAATATAGGCCGACAAGGCCAAACACATCTACCCACACACACACATGTCTACGAGCCTCTAAGAGTATAACATATCACATTAGCGGGACAGGACCCCGCTATGCCCCTGATTATATACACAAAAGAATGAGTACCCAAAAGATATGGCTCCGAAGGAAATGGAGCTCTCTATGTAATCTCCGAATAGGCAGCTATGGATCAAGTCTGTCTCCCTGTGCACCTGCGGGCATGACGCAGCGTCCACAAACAAAAGGACGTCAGTACGAAGAATGTACTGAGTATGTAAAGCATGATCAACATAGATATATAAGCATAATGAACAACATATGAAATAGCGTAGGAGGGAAGACAATAATATCATCGTCATAGTACTTACCTGCCTTTCGTAGGACTTTCCATTTTTCATACGTATTTGTACACCTGCGTCATCATCCGTATTCCATAATAGTACTCGTACCATACTTGTGCTCATATTCGTATACATATCCTTATTCGTATTCTTATACATAGTCTTATCACATTTATATTCATATTATATATTTAGTCATTTCATATACATAGCATTTTACATAGCATACCCGACCTCATAGGATCGGTGTTTCATACATACTGTTATATCCCGCATTTTTGCGCATTCGGATAATTTAAGATAATTGCGGAAGATTAAGAACAAGACTATAATTTTGATCTTGTTTGGTGTACAAGTTGTTTATGAAAATTTTGAAGTGGGAATATTAAGAAAGGTCAAGGGCATGAAGGGAAATTCGCAATACGACTCGTGGAAATATGGAGGAAGACGAAGGGCAAATTTGGAATTTGGAAAATAATTTTTCATAAATTGTAGGACAAAAAAAAAGGTGGGCTTGCAATTAAAGAGGCCATTTGGGCCATTCAAAGGGGGTGGGCTTAGGCCCAATTAGAAGCTTAATGAATAAGCTTAAAAGATGACTAAGTCATCTTTATTTCATAACATTTCCTAGAAATTTCTAGAATTTTAAAGAACAAAGAAGAAAGAAAGGGGAAGGGCCATTTCGGCCAAGACCCCAAAAATTCATGCCATGGAAATTGATCACAAAAAAATATTTTTCTCCTAGCAATCCCACCAATTGGAAGGCCCTCTACAACATGGAAGAGTTGTTGGAACAAGAAAATCATCCATTTGTACAAATTCATAATCTTAACCAAGAGGAAAGTTGAAGGAAAAAAAGGTAAGAACAAATCTTCTTTATATGTTATGGATGCTTGTGTATATTGTAGGATGTGTAAATGAATGAGAAACATGAAAACATGAATGTTGAAGTGTGGCCGTGTGAGTATGGTGTTGGCCGAATTTAGTTGCATTTGTGGAGAAATGATGAATTAATTTTACTTAGTATCATGATTGTTGTGGTATGTTGAAGTGAATGAAACTCATGAAAATATGTAGTGTGCATGTGTGGCCGTGTGGTGCTAGAAGAGTGAGAAAATTTTATCTTGTATGTTGGTTGTTGTTGTAGTGAAATCTATGATGGAAAATGGAAGCTTAATAATTTTAGTTTAGGTGGTAATTGTTGGAAACTTGTTCTAGAAGTTTATGAAGATTGAATATGATGTTCTTGCATGTATGGCATATAAGGTTGTTAGTATGGTGTTGTTGGAATATAAATTATAAGGTTGTTATTGTTTTTGTTGGAGTTGGAAGGTCTTGAAGGAAGTAGTATGTTAATTGAAATTGTTATTATGATTGTTGGCATTGTTGTTGAAAATTTGGCCGGGTTGAATTCCCGGATTATTGTTGATTAAATTGGCTAAGTTGAAGTTTTGGAGATGGTGTATTTATAGGGGAAGTGCTGCCGAAATTTCGGTAGACAAATGTTACCTTAAGATTCAACTTCTAGATGCGCTAATTAAGTGTTATATCCCGTATTTTCGCGTATTCGGGAAAATTCGAAATAATTTTGATTTGTAAGGAATAAGGTCACATGATGATGTGAATTAATATATGTGTGTGTTATTCATGAAAAATATTAGTGTGGAAACACGGAGGAAGGCCAAGGGCAAAAATTGGAATTTTGGAAATTAGTTTCGGGAATTGCAAAATAAGAATTTTGACCAATTGGGCTCAAAAAAATAAAATGAAAAATGAGGCCCAAAGCCAAGGGTGGCCGGCCATATATGTGGTCCAAGCCCATGGGAATTAATTAAATTCCCATGTGATTATTATCTTTATATTTAGAAGATTCAAGAAAGGAAATAAAGAGAAAGAGAGAGCAAAAAACAAAGAAAAAGAAGAAGAGCAAGAGAGGGGGGGGGGGGGGGGGGGGTTCGGCCAGCCCCCTCCCATTTTTACCCCCTAAAATCTTGCTTCCAAAATTGTTTTCTTGTGGTATTTATACTAAATTGAGTGTCCTCTACAACTAGGTGCAATTTTTTGGGAGAATAGAGCACTTGTTTCTTCAATATGACAATATGTTTGAGTAAAGAAGATTGGAGAGAAAGGTAAGAATTCATCCCTATTTATTGTGTTATGAAGTCTTGTTTGTGTTGTAGTATGTAGAAATGAGTAGAAACTATGGAAATATGGAAGTTTACCAAGTGGGTATATATATATGCATGTAGCCGTGTGTATATGTATGTGTATACCTATAATGTGTTGAATTTTATGTTGTATTCTAGTTGTGAGTAGGGTGGAATTCATATTGGGAGTGGAAGTTGATTGAATTTGATTAATGTTGAAAATATGGAGTGTGGCCGTGTAGTATATGGAACTTGGAATGGAAACGAATTAATTTTGTTTGATATGTTGTTGGTGTTTTTGTTGGGTTGTTGTTGATTGTTTTGGCCGAGTTGAATTGCTATATGTATAGGGGAGGTGCTGCCGAAATTTCGGTAGACAAGTATGAATTTAAGTTGAACTAGTAGAATCTATAACTCACAATTGGTAAATGTGACCATTTGCAGATTTTGGACGAAACGGGAAGTGAGCTTGGAAAGGTGTAAAGAGCCTAAAAGGTATGTAAAGCCACCCCGATTCTTCTTTTGGCATGTCCTAGATGTAATAGGATCGGATTCACGCCTCGGAGAATATTCTGCTCATCAGAATCCGCGTCTGAAATTGTCACATTTTCGTTCAATAGAATTGAACCCTTTTAGTATGCTTTATTGAAAAATTATGCAAAATTTCTCCAAATCACTTAGGAAGTTATGGAATGCCCTAGGACTTCTGTAGGTGACCCCATAAGCTTAATGCACGTAATTTGAGCCCGCCGCTTTGGTTGTCCCGAGGTGGGCCCGCTATTTCCGATTTTACCCTTATGGTCCTTTGTAACTTGATTTCAAGCAATTTTTAAGGAAACGTCTTATCTACTTTTCCAACTACTAATGATGCTTATTCGGGATACTATATTAAGTCTCTATAAAGGTACGCTATTTTGTATTGAATTTAGTTCCACTATTCCCGTTTTGCTCTCTTATTGTACTATTGCCTTATTTTCGAACAATATAAAATGAAACGTTTTAACTGTCCTTTTAACTACTAAGGAAAATTGTTTTAATGATTCCCTTGAGTCTGGTAAACTATTTTGGAATATGAAAATGATCCCAGAAGGATTATTCTTCTGTAACTCATTATGACATACGACATACACTTACTATGATTCTGTCCGATTTCATTGGTTTGATTTGTCATTCGATATGCCTCATTGAGTCTCTGGAAATATATGGTATTTTTATTGCATTTAGTTTCTCACTACTCCATTCGTGGATGCCTCAATGTTTCCCACACTGAGCCCGGGCCAGGATATGTTGTCAAGCGTATTCCATTGCATTGTTCGCCGTGCCTCGATGTGAGGGGGCAGGTATATATGTACATGGGTTTTGGAGTATGCTGTGCCATGTACACACATTCTGATATGATATGATCTGATATGGCCATCTGATATGATATGTTATGTGACGGGGTTATCCCCTACTCTGTTCCTTATGTATGGCGGCACCAGCGTCGGGGGGGTGGCCACGTTCTGTTTGCTGAGCCCCTTGGCAGGGGCCGGATATGATGTGATATATGTTTCTGTACACACTCCTCATGTTTTGAAAATATGCATTTGGTACTTCGGATGTCACACTCACTTTTCTGTAAGTTCTGTTCCGGTTAAAATCTTGTTCCGTGTTGGGACCAGGTACGACATATGTTTTCAACAATTACTATTTATGCCTTATGATCAATATTTTGCTAATCTGGATATTCTGTCCATTTTCTGTACCTTCTGTTCTGATTATGACTTGGTTTACTACGTTCTGTGCTTTACATACTCAGTACATATTTCGTACTGACCCCCTTTTTTCGAGGGCTGCGTTTTCATGCCGCGCAGGTACAGAAGACAGATTTGCTGACCGCCTGCCTAGGACATCTATTCTGCTATGTTGGGAGCGCTCTTTTGTCCAGAGCCTATATGTTGGTATAGTCCGCTGCTATTGTATATATGTATGGTATTCAGGGGTATGACGGGGCCCTGTCCCGTCTTATGATTCTGTTATGTTTTGTAGAGGTCTGTAGACATACTTGTGTGGGTTCTGTATATGTTTGGGTATGATATGATCTGTGACAGCCTGACCGGCTTCCATGTACTGTGTCGGTTCATTTATGATCATTACTAATGCCAAGTGACTTTTATATTTGAAAATATTCTGTCGTTTGCTAATTTGGGTTATTGGGTACGTTTGGGTGTCCAGCACGGACACTAGTCGCGGCCTACGGAGTTGGGTCGTGACATTAAGGTTTGGTAAATATGACCAATTTGTAGATTTTGGCGGATTTGCAACTTGAATTTGGAGTAGCATAAGGAGCGGAAAAAGGTATGTAAGGTTTTATCCTTTCTTGCTTGGCATGTCTTAGGCATACTAGGTTGGATACGAGCCTCGGGGACAACTCTATTCTCCGGAATCCGCACCTAAAGTTTCTCCTTTTGATTCAATGGAATTGAATTAGAAAGTGTGCGAAATTTTGGAAAAACCTCCGAAGCATCTAGAACTTGCATAAATATGACCTGACTACCTTAAAACCCCCACGAGTGACGTCATGAAATGTAATGTACGTAAATTTGGTACGCCGCCTCATTTGACCCGAGGTGGGCCCATTGTTCCCGGATTTTCCTTATTGTTTCGTTTATCAAGTGACAAGTACTGTAACTATTCCAATGAGAATATTTCTATGATAAAAATGATAATGATGATGTAAGGAAGAGAATATGTCCATGATAAGTATGACAAGAATGATTCCATGACCAAGTGTCTTAAGTCAAGAATTCAATGTGAGTATGAAAGTGCCCAACTAGTTCATGATCTTTAATTCTATTCCTTGGTCATGACGTTATTCTCTAAAGATTTCAAAGCACATGAATTGATGTCTATGATGCCCATGATTTCATACTATGTTTTCTTCTAATGCCATTCTCCGTTGATAGTCTCGCCTTAAAATACTCGTTCCTTCCAGGTGAGACAAAGCGATCACGGTTATTCCATAATGTAATCGGAGGTCACCGACCTTACGTCACTCCGATGGATACATGATTTTCTTTGGGCTCTCCTGCATGCTTATATGACATATGTATATGAGATATGAATATGTACATGGGGTGGGGGGAAAGGATACATGGGGATTGGAAGGGAAACATACCATCCCGGATGCGGGATATATGGGCGAGCCGATGTATTTCGGTGCTATATGGGCGAGCCGACATTGTTCGGTGCTATGCTATGACCCGACATGATATGACACGATATGATATGACATGATATGATGTGACACGCTATGATATGACATGATATGATATAATATGACATGACATGATATGATATGATACGACATGATATGACATGACCAGATAGAGCATGCATGGCATCCGCCCCCAGGGCACTCATATGTTCAGGTTACTCTTTTGTTCCATGATATGCTCAGACAGAAGTACCCCGTACCTATATGGTTGGGCAGTTTACATGTAAATGTGTATATGTTGTTGCAAAAAGGGAAAGTTAGCTTACTTGATATCTGCCCTAAGAGGCAAGCAGAGGTACAAGTTATGTTCTTACTATATACTATTCTCTATGTTTTCTACCATGATCTTATGTTATTACTCTTGCATTACATACTCAGTACATTGTTCGTACTGATCCCTCTTCTTCGGGGGCTGCGTTCATGCCGCGCAGGTACACCCAGACGAGTGAAGCTAGCATAGAAGACGTTCCAGCGGGGTCGGTAGACTCCACTTGTTCTGGAGTGCTGCCGAGTCAGAGTATATGAGCCATGATGTTTTGTTCGATGTAAGAGACTTTGCAGACAGAGTCGTGGGTATAGAGTGTCAGCTTTGTAGACGGCTTCGCCAGTCAATATGTTATTATGTTCATGTCACGGGTCCTATATGATGATAGACTTTACTTATGAAAAAACAAATTGGAGAGCTTACTATGTATTTTATTCTTAAGTGATTCAAGAGTTTATGTATGTAATAAGAGTCAGTGGGTTCGTTCGGCTCCAGATATGGGGTCGGGTGCCCATCACACCCTGTCGGGATTGGGGTGTGACACATACTTGGCCAACCAAGGCTCAAGGTTACTCATACCTGGCCCTACCAAGGCTTCAGGGTTATCCGTACCATCTGCAGAGGTGTGCGCGCGTTTCGTAATCGTATACATACTTTATACATATTCATATACATATATCCTACCCGGCGTTATAAGCCTGGGGTGTCATTATAGCCCTTCATAGGCACATGTAAGTATAATAGCCCGTAGGCACCTTTAGCATCATTATTATTATCATCTTCATCACTATGATCATCATTTTCTCTACGTCTATATCTTATGCTTACTCGTCATATGGGGTGCGTAGTACAATCGTAGCACATATCGAGGATCGTGAGCTTATGAGCTCGGAGTGTCAATCTTTAGAATACAACATACTCATATAGAGGATTTAAGAGTTTGGCCAAGGAACCATGCCTTATGAAAGAAGGGTTAGCCTTACATACCTTTTCGTCAGACTATTCTACACTCGCACGCTTCCTTCCAATGCTAGCGTCCTTACCTTCATTAATATCATAACAATGGCCATTAGTCATTCACATTAACCACATTATCTAGATTCCTTAATTTGCCTCTAATTCACCCATATTCATGGTCATAACATCCAACTTCGTCCATTCGTCTAAAGTGTCTAGTTCATGATCTTAGTACCATTTATAATACACTCATATCACAACACAACAACATTCATGATTCTGTCACGACCAAGCTAGGGGCCGCGACGGGTACCCGGGGCTAACCACCGAGCACCGCTCATGCTATCATTTACCTAACCTATTTAACAATCATTCATCTGTTTCCGGTTAACTTTAAAAAGAGGATTTGCTTTTCATTACAAAAATATAACGTGTTGATACAAAAACATATTTCAATATACTTATACACATGCGTACTACCCACGTTGTGGAACCACACAACCCACATCGAGCATCTACGAGCCTCTATTGTGTGACATACAAATATATACACAAAAGGAACAACCAATTAGCACCTCTGAAAGATGGAGTGCTCTTCAGCTCGGCTAGTGACTCCTATCAGTCTGGACCGCTTTCCCGTCTACCTATGGGCATGAACACAGCATCCAAAGAAAAGGATGTCAGTACGAGCATTGTACTGAGTATGTAAGGCATACACCAAGAAATAAAGTAAGAATAAGAAAGTAAAATAAGTACAAGGAGATAATCGATAACTGCTTGCCTCTTAAGGTGGATCCATGCGTGCATACTCATAAAGCATCATATAGTAAATTGCTGTGGAACGCGCAGCCCGATCCATATGTCATCATATGTTAGTGCCGAGGAACGTACGGCCCGATCCATAAATATAATAAGTTAGTGTCGAGGAACGTACGGCCCGATCCATAACCCATATATCCCGCGTCCGGGATGAAATCATGATATGCCAGCTGACCAGGTGGCTATGCGTCTATAGCGTCTCACCTTCCCCATATCCCCTGAATACATATACATATCATATACTTATACCATATACTTAGCATGCATGAGAGCCCAAGGAAAATCTGTAAGTACGTCGGAGTGACGTAAGGTCAAAAGCCTCCGATTATGTTATGGATTAATCATTGTCGCTTTGTCTCACCTTGTAGGAACAATTATTATAATGTGAGACTATCAATGAAGAATAGCATTAAGAGGAAACATAGAATAGGATCGTAAATCTCATAAGGCATCAAGCCATGTATTTTTTTTTTTTGGAATCTTAAAAGAAATTAGTCATCATCCATGAATGAATTGAGAAATCAGTAAATAACTCAACATTCTTATATCGTCGTTGGAATCATAAACTTAGAACCTTTAAGCATGGAGTCATTCTCATCATAATGATATTCTCACTTTTGACATCATCGTTGTCATTGAAAAACATATCCTTCGTCGTTATCATAAGAACTCACATAATCACAACCTTTGGTTTTGGAAAATGGAAGTACTTTGGAAAACATTTATCGAATATCAAAAAGGATATCGTGCTTCGGAATCTTAGACTATTTAACCTTTGATAGCAAGGAAAAGATGGGAGCATTTATGAAATCGTAAGCTAGGGATCATGCCTTTGAAAGAAAGGGAATAGCCTCACATACCTTCGATGTTTACAATTCTTATTGCTTGCTCGCTCTCCCTTAATGCACTCGTATATACCTTCAAGAAAATTCATGTTATCGTTAGCTAAGTAATTATAAGAACGGACTACTATTTCTAAGGAAAATTTGATAGCACTTCCTTCATTTCTAATACTTTTCCCATGTTTCATTTCAACTCTCATACATTCGTAACGACACTCACAATATTACTTTCAACAATCATCACTCATACACTTTGAGAAAAAATCTACCATTTTCCTCCAATTTCTCCACATCCATGGTTATAGCTCGTTATCACGTTTTCTCGTATATAATACTTATTTCATGGTCTAGACGTTATTTATAACATATTCACAACCGTAGCTTATCAACATTCATGACTCCATTCAACTACTATTCAATTGTGCCACTATTCACCCATGCAAGGCCCATTTTCTATGTTCTTATACATTTCAAGTATCTAAGCCTTCCAATACCTTGAACCATATGGTATAGTCATGAAACATACCTTGGATGATGGTGGAACAAGCCTTGAGCAACAATACTCTTTTTATACCAAAACCCTACTTCAACCCTTTTGAGATTTCTTGAAGAAGATGACTTCCAATAGAGTCTCATGCACTTGCTTTCATGAATTAGATGTTGATGATATTGGTTTCCCTTTGATCTCTTGAATTTTGTGGATGAATATTTGGAGAGCTTCTAGAGTGTTCTTGAAGGTTGTATGGATGAAAAATGAAATAAAATGAGGCTTTGGTCCCTTTTAATAACTCAAAGTTGATCTTTAATGAATTCCAGTCGGGGTGAACGGTGGTAGTAAACCACAGTTTACGAGCCGTAAACTGGTTTACGAGCCGTCCTCCCTGGTCGTATTTAAGCATGTCCAAAACAGAGAAGTTGGCTGAAGAATATTGCAGTTTACGATCGAGGTTTACGGTCCGTAAACCAGTTTACGGGCCATATTCCAAGTCGTATTTAAGCATTCCCACACTTTAGCAGAAAGTTGGAATTTGAAAGGCTGGAGGAGGATGGTGGTTTACGGTCCATAAATCACTTTATGGGCCGTAAATCACTTTACGGGCCGTAAATCACTATACGACCACTGGGCTGCATGAAATTCTACAACTTTTCCATTTCAAAAAAAATTCACGAATCATCACCCCTTGCTTAGTAAAACACCCAACACTCATACCCTTGTCATTCTATTCCTTGTACATGTACGGGGACTTTTCCGAGGTGTAACAGATTCAATTCAAACTATTCCTCAAAATGTCACTATTCATCATTCATGACCTACTTGACCATATTTTCTACAATCCATGTATTTCAACTCTTCAATACCTTAAACATCATGTAATAATCATGAATCTTACCTTAGAAGTTGTAGGAACAAGCTTTGGTTAATAATACTCCACTTTGAGCAAAACTCTAGTTTTTCTCCATTTGGATTTCTTGACCTAGATGATCTTTGATGATGTTCTTACTCTTGATTCACCTTGTTTTATGTTGTTGATCCTCAAATATCCTTGAAAACTTGTATAATAAATGTAGAGAGAGGTTTTAGAGAGAAGTGGTGTAATGTAGAAATGAAATAAAACAAGTCTTGGTCCTCATATTTAATGAACTGAAAATTTGTGCTGAGGTGAACAGTGGTTGTCCATGGAGGTTTACGGTCCGTATTCCAGTTTACGGACCGTCCCTCGTGGTCGTCTTTAACCCTAAGCAGAACTAGAAACTTTGGCTGCATGCATGGTGATTTACGACCATGGTTTACGGGTCGTAAATCACTTTACGGTCCGTCCACCAGGTCATTTTTAACCATTTACTCGACTGGCAGAAAGTTGAAGTTTTTGCATGCCAATTTACGACTGCCAGTTTACGGACCGTATTGTGATTTGCGGTCCGTATTTTGCACTTTACGACCACTGGGCAGTTTTGCCAACTTTCAACTTTTCACATTTCTCGACTTTTCATTCTAATCATTCTCGTCCATATACGCACATTGCTCATGAAACATTATACACTCGCACTCCTCGCACACATCACTAGTTCGTTTACTTGCGTACCAACGGGAAATTTTCCGAGGTGTAACATTCTTCCCCCCTTAGGAACATTCGTCCTCGAATGTTAAAGTCTCGGGGAATTCTACAAAAATTTCGCCAGAGTTCCCCTTATAATATGGCGCTACCATCCTGCCACAACAACCCATAATATCGATGCCACACAGGGCCACAACGTAACAACATAAAAATTTTGGCCACACATGACCCAAAAGCATAAAAGGAAATATACATACCTTATGATCTTGACGTCTCATCTTGGGCTTCTTCCAAGGACTGAAATAAATGTGGGTATTTGGATCGCATATTTTTTTCTGCTTCCCATGTCATCTCCTCTCGTTTACTGCTTCTCCATAGAACCTTAACCGAGGCCACCTCTTTGTTTCTAAGCCTCCGTACTTACCTGTCTAATATGGAAATGGGTACCTCTTCATAAGTCAATTTCTCTGTCACTTGCACATCGTTTACTGGGACGATCCTAGTGGGATCTCCAATACATTTCCGGAGCATCGAGACATGGAATACTGGATGGACTGACTCCAATTCCGGAGGTAGTTCTAACTCATAGGCCACTTTGCCTATCCTTCGCACAATTTCGTATGGCCCAATATACTGGGGACTAAGCTTCCCCTTTTTGCCAAATCTCATAACGCCTTTCATTGGCGACACTTTCAAGAATACCCAATCCTTCACTTTGAACTCCAAGTCTCTTCGACGATTATCCGCATAGGACTTCTGACGACTTTGGGCTGCTAACAACCGATCTTGTATAAGCTTGACTTTCTCTATAGCTTGCTGGATCAAGTCTGGCCCTATCAATTTAGTTTCCCCGGTTTCAAACCACCCAATTGGGGATCTACACTTTCGCCCATATAAAGCTTTATATGGTGCCATTTGAATGCTGGAATGATAACTATTATTGTAAGCAAATTCAATGAGTGGCAAATGATCATCCCAATTTCCTCCAAAGTCTATCATACATGCTCGCAACATATCCTCCAGAGTCTTAATAGTACGTTCAGCCTGCCCATCGGTCTGTGGATGAAATGTCGTGCTAAGGCTAACTCGGGTCCCTAAACCCTCTTGGAAAGACCTCCAAAACTTAGCTGTAAACTGAGTCCCTCGGTCGGAGATAATAGATACCGGGACGCCATGGAGTTTTACTATCTCTTTAAGATAAATCTTCGCATAATCTTCTGCCTCATAGGTCGTCCTGACCGGTAAGAAATGAGCTGACTTGGTGAGTCTATCCACATTCACCCATATGGAATCATACTTACGTCGAGAACGGGGTAAGCCTGAAATGAAGTCCATGTTAATCACTTCCCACTTCCAAGTTGGGATTTCCATAGCTTGCAACAATCCACCCGGCTTTTGGTGTTCAATCTTCACTTGTTGGCAATTAGGACACTGGACTACGAATTCCGCTATATCTTTATTCATCCCATTCCACCAATATATAGACTTAAGATCATGATACATTTTTGTCGCCCCGGGGTGGACAGAATAACGGGAACAATGGGCTTCCCTCAATATTTGGTGACGTAGGCCTACCACATCGGGAACACATAACCTGCCTCGACATCGGAGAACTCCGTCTCCCGAAATATCAAATGATGACTCCTCTTTCTGAGGGAGTGTATCTCTGTACTGCATTACCATGGGATCCTCATATTGTCGCTCTTTTACTTCCGCTACTAGCGATGAAACTGCTGAATTCTGAATAGTAGCTCCGCTGCTACCTGAGTCCACTACTCGGACTCCTAGGCTAGCTAACTGTTGAAGCTCACGAGCCATCTCTTTCTTTTCTGGTCGTACATCACTTAGACTTCCTATCGACCTACGGCTAAGAGCATCAGCCACCACATTTGCCTTTCCGGGGTGGTACAGGATCTCAACATCATAGTCTTTTAGCAACTCTAGCCATCGTCGTTGCCGCAAATTCAACTCTTTCTGCTTGAAGATGTATTGAAGACTCTTATGATCTATGTAAATATCCACGTGGACACCATATAAGTAATGTCTCCATATCTTTAATGCATGGACCACCGCGGCCAATTCTAAGTCATGGGTAGGATAATTCTGCTCATGTTTCCGCAATTGCCTTGAAGCATACGCAATCACCTTTCCATATTGCATCAACACACAGCCTAGCCCAACACCTGAAGCGTCGCAATACACAACGTATCCTTCCAATCCCTCTGGAAGTGTCAGAACTGGGGCAGAAGTCAATCGACCCTTTAACTCTTGGAAACTACGTTCGCAAGCATCTGTCCATTGAAACTTGGCTGATTTCTGTGTCAAGTTTGTGAGTGGTGCAGAAATAGAGGAAAAACCTTCAACGAATCTCCTGTAATAACCTGCTAAGCCCAGAAAGCTACGAACCTCTGTAGGAGTTGTGGGTCTTGGCCAAGTTTTCACGGCCTCAATCTTTTGACTATCCACTCGAATACCATCGGCTGCCACAATATGCCCTAAAAATGCCACTGAGTTCAACCAGAACTCACATTTGGAAAACTTTGCAAACAATTCTCGAGTTCGAAGAACTCCAAGGAAAATACGCAAATGATCCGCATGTTCTGCTTCAGATCTAGAATACACCAAAATATCATCAATGAATACGATTACAAATAAGTCCAGAAAGGACCTGAACACATTATTCATCAAATCCATAAATACCGCTGGCGCATTAGTTAGCCCAAATGACATCACCAAGAATTCAAAATGACCATATCTCGTTCTGAAGGCTGTCTTAGGGATATCTTTCTCTCTAACCCTCACTTGATGATACCTGGACCTCAAATCAATCTTTGAAAACCATTTGGCGCCTTGCAATTGATCAAACAGGTCATCAATCCTTAGGAGAGGATATTTATTCTTAATCGTTACTTTATTCAATTGCCTATAATCAATGCACATTCTCAGGGAGCCATCTTTCTTTCGGACGAACAATACGGGCGCTCCCCACGGGGATGAACTAGGCCTAATGAAGCCTTTATCAAGCAAGTCCTTCAATTGCTCCTTCAACTCTTTCAATTCTGCGGGTGCCATTCTATATCGAGGAATAGATATAGGTGTGGTGCCTGGCAACACATCAATGGTAAAATCAATCTCCCGTTCGGGAGGAAGGCATGGAAGCTCTTCCGGGAACACATCCGGAAATTCGTTCACCACTGGAACTGACTGTAGAGTCGGCGACTCAGCTTCTACATCTTGAACTCGTACTAGATGATAAATGCACCCTTTTGTAATCATTTTCCTTGCCTTTAGATAGGAAATAAACCTACCTTTTGGTGATGCCGTATTTCCTTTCCATTCTAACACTGGTTCTCCCGAAAACTGGAAACGAACCACCTTCATCCGGCAATCAACGTTGGCATAACAAGAAGCCAACCAATCCATGCCCATAATGACATCAAAATCTACCATTTCTAGCTCATGCAAATCAATCATAGTACGACGATCACAAATCACAATCACATAATTCCTATATACTCGGCTAGCTATTACCGATTAACCCACGGGTGTAGACACCTCAAAAGGTTTGATACACTCCAGCTCAATTATAAATCGACCCACAATATATGGAGTAACATATGATAATGTGGAGCCCGGATCAATCAAAGCATATACATCATGAGAGAATACCGATAATATACCTGTGACCACGTCAGGAGAAGACTCAAGATCTTGGCGTCCAGCCAAAGCATAAATACGGTGCTGAGGACCGCTATTACTGGGAGCTCTGCCTCTACCTCTACCATGGCCGACTGGCGCATGTGTACTTGGCCTCGTAGGGCGCACAGATGCCGAAGATCCAGCTACCGACCCTGATGGTTGAGTCCTACCTCTACCATGTACTGAGGGACAATCACGCATAATATGGCCTGGTCGACCACATGAATAGCAAACATCTGAACCCAATCGGCATTGACCCCAATGCGACTTCCCACACTGGGAACATCGTGGTATAGGTGGCCTTGACTGGCCTGAATCACCTCTAAACTGGGACCCTGAATAACTCTGACTCGGCCCGGGATGAGTAGATCTATCAAGGCTCTGGCCTGAAAACCGTGGAGGTGCACTGGTCATAGAATAGCCCGAATGTCTAGGGAACTGTTGCCTGTGTCCGCCTCTGGACTCACTTATTGGGCCCGAAGATCTGGCCCTCTTGCTATGTCCCCTATCCTGTTCACGTTCACTTCTCCGTTGCTGTAGGCTTTCCTCTAAGTTCTGAGCATGTGCCTGAATGCATGCAATATTCATACCTTCCTGAAGTGACGCAGTCAAGCATTTGTCCATCAGATGGGGCCCTAGGCCCTTTACAAATCGGTGTACCCTGTCGCCCATATCTGCTACCATGGCCGAAGCATACCTGGCCAAGGAGTTAAAACGGAGGCTATACTCTAGGGCACTCATACTGCCTTGCCTCAAATTTAAGAATTTATCGGCCCTAGCTCGCCGAACTTCTAGGGGCATATAATGACGGAGAAAAGCATCAACAAACTCTTGCCATACCGGGGGAGGTGCATTTGTTCCCCGTGAATCCATCCATACCGTATACCACTGAATCGAGACATCTCTCAATCTATATGACGCTAACTCCACTGACTCGGTGTCCGAAGCATGTATCAACCGGAGCATCCTTAGCATACCATCAATAAAGTCCTGGGGATCCTCCTCCGGCTTTGACCCAAATAATTCTGGAGGGTTCAAAGTAATGAAATCACGGGCCCTCGCACTAACAGCCCTATCACCACGCCCTAAACTTTGCCTCTGAGTCTGGGCCGCAACCAACTGAGTCAACAAATTAATGGCCACTTTCACATCTTGGCCAGAAGCATCCGGTGGAGGGGCTGGAGGTGCTGGAGCTGGGGCTGAGGCTCCCTCACGCTCCTCAGAGACGGGCACTGTCTGGGAGGACTGAGATTGAGCCGCACTCTGGGACTCATCTTCCTCTACTACCGGTGGCGGTGCTCTTTCAGCCCGATTTTCTGCCACCATCTTGCCCTTTTGGGCTGCTGTAGCCTTTTTCTTTTTAGGCATCTCTGAAATACACAACACACGATTAAGGAACAAGAATTTCTTACATTATAGCTCTATCGCACGATTCTTATGGAGAAAGAAGGTCAATCATTCCTAAAATGTCC
This sequence comes from Lycium barbarum, assembly GCF_019175385.1. Classification (NCBI taxonomy): domain Eukaryota; kingdom Viridiplantae; phylum Streptophyta; class Magnoliopsida; order Solanales; family Solanaceae; genus Lycium; species Lycium barbarum. The sequence goes on from NC_083341.1 coordinate 66,390,645, forward strand.
ACAGCTCCTTGTTTATAAGTGTGGCGCGCAACACACCCATAACCAAGACTCTACTAGAAACGGCTCGTAGACACACCCTAGGACTGAACTGCTCTGATACCACTTTTGTCACGACCCGACTTGGGGCCGCGACGAGCACCCGGTGCTAGCCCACCCGGGCACCCTCTTAGCTTACTCTTATGCGTACATCTAGGTGAGCCACATAATTATACATGCATTTCCATTCATTCGTCAACTAGTCCCATTTGGGACAACAACACATTTATATCATCATAGGCATCTGTGCCACAAATTCCAATTCCGGTGAAGAGAAGAGTGAAACTCCGATTGCCTCATTTGATTGGCTTTGATCCCTACCTTATGACCTTGGCCAACTTTCTTCATCCCTCTTTTATCCCAATGTACATGGGCCGACGAGGCCAACAAAATGATATACAAAACATAGGCCGACAAAGCCAAACACATCTACCCACACACACACATGTCTACGAGCCTCTAAGAGTATAACATATCACATTAGCGGGACAGGACCCCGCTATGCCCATGATTATATACACAAAAGAATGAGTACCCAAAAGATATGGCTCCGAAGGAAATGGAGCTCTCTATGTAATGTCTGAATAGGCAGCTATGGATCAAGTCTGTCTCCCTGTGCACCTGCGGGCATGACGCAGCGTCCACAAACAAAAGGACGTCAGTACGAAGAATGTACTAAGTATGTAAAGCATGATCAACATCGATATATAAGCATAATGAACAACATATGAAATAGCGTAGGAGGGAAGACAATAATACATCGTCATAGTACTTACCTGCCTTTCGTAGGACTTTCCCTTTTTCATACGTATGTTTACACCTACGTCATCATCCGTATTCCATAATAGTACTCGTACCATACTTGTGCTCATATTCGTATACATATCCTAATTCGAATTCTTATACATAGTCTTATCACATTCATATTCATATTATATATTTAGTCATTTCATATACATAGCATTTTACATAGCATACCCGACCTCATAGGATCGGTGTTTCATACATACTTGGCCAACCAAGGCTCAAGGTTACTCATACCTGGCCCTACCAAGGCTTCAGGGTTATCCGTACCATCTGCAGAGGTGTGCGCGCGGTTCGTAATCGTATACATACTTTATACATATTCATATACATATATCCTACCCGGCATTATAAGCTCGGGGTGTCATTATAGCCCTTCATAGGCACATGTAAGTATAATAGCCCCGTAGGCACCTTTAGCATCATTATTCTTATTATCATCGTCATCACTATCATTATCATTTTCGTTACGTCTATATCTTATGCTTACTCGTCATATGGGGTGTGTAGTACAATCGTAGCACATATCGAGGATCGTGAGCTTATGAGCTCGGAGTGTCAATCGTTTGAATACAACATACTCATATAGAGGATTTAAGAGTTTGGCCAAGGAACCATGCCTTATGAAAGAAGGGTTAGCCTTACATACCTTTTCGTCGGACTATTCAACACTCGCACGCTTCCTTCCAATGCTAGCGTCCATACCTTCATTAATATCATAACAATGGCCATTAGTCATTCACATTATCCACATTATCTAGATTCCTTAATTTGCCTCTAATTCACGCATATTCATGGTCATAACATCCAACTTCGTCCATTCGTCTAAAGTGTCTAGTTCATGATCTTAGTACCATTTATAATACACTCATATCACAACACAACAACATTCATGATTCAATTCAAACTATTCCTCAAAATGTCACTATTCATCATTCATGACCTACTTGACCATATTTTCTACAATCCATGTATTTCAACTCTTCAATACCTTAAACATCATGTAAAAATCATGAATCTTACCTTAGAAGTTGTAGGAACAAGCTTTGGTTAATAATACTCCACTTTGAGCAAAACCCTAGTTTTTCTCCATTTGGATTTCTTGACCTAGATGATCTTTGATGATGTTCTTACTCTTGATTCACCTTGTTTTATGTTCTTGATCCTCAAATATCCTTGAAAACTTGTATAATAAATGTAGAGAGAGGTTTTAGAGAGAAGTGGTGTAATGTAGAAATGAAATAAAACAAGTCTTGGTCCTCATATTTAATGAACTGAAAATCTATGCTGAGGTGAACAGTGGTCGTCCATGGAGGTTTACGGTCCGTATTCCAGTTTACGGACCGTCCCTCGTGGTAGTCTTTAACCCTAAGCAGAACCAGAAACTTTGGCTGCATGCATGGTGATTTACGACCATGGTTTACGGGCCGTAAATCACTTTACGGTCCGTCCACCAGGTCGTTTTTAACCATTTACTCGACTGGCAGAAAGTTGAAGTTTTTGCATGCCAATTTACGACTGCCAGTTTACGGACCATATTCCATTTTACGGTCCGTATTTTGCACTTTACGACCACTGGGCAATTTGGCCAACTTTCAACTTTTCACATTTCTCGACTTTTCATTCTAATCATTCTCGTCCATATACGCACATTGCTCATGAAACATTATACACTCGCACTCCTTACACACATCACTAGTTCATTTACTTGCGTACCAACGGGAAATTTTCTGAGGTGTAACACATTCATAGCGAACCTAGTTGATAAACTGAAGGATAAAATATACCAAAGATTGCGACTGAGTTCTAGACTGAGTTGTGAGAAATGATTGTGAGTAGAAGGTGAAATTATTTGTTCCAAGCTATTAGGCTAAGTTAGGGGAAGTGGTAATAATGTGTATCGACTTGATTAACCTGTTGTGTGTTTCGGGCTTGCCACCTCGTTATGCATGATGTGATTGTTTTATTGTGCCGGTTGATGCCATGAGTCGTTAGTAGATATTAAACTCTGTTTTTTCATCTTTATTATAATATAGTTGGCATACCCACTGTTGGTAATTATACTAAAATATATTATTCACGTACCCACTGTTGGTACTTGGGTTCTTATCATATTATTGGCATACCCACTATTGGTATTTGTGATTCGGATATATTGTTGGCGTACCCACTGTTGGTACTTGTGATCATATCATATTATTGGCATACCCACTGTTAGTAGTTGTGATTCAGATATATTGTTGGCGTACCCACTATTGGTACTTGTGATCTTATCATATTATTGGCATACCCACTGTTGGTATTTGTGACTCGGATATATTGTTGGCGTACCCATTGTTGGTACTTGTGATATTGAGCATGATTATTGATGTGATTCATGCATTGCACGTACTCTCATTTTCATGATATACTGTTGAGATATTGACGATACTTGATGAAATACTTGATGAGTTGGGTTCAGTTTTACTTGAGTGATGTGAGAGTCCGATATCCGATGTTCGTCCCGGAGTCGTGGATGGAGTGAATTGATACTTGATGAAAACTCTTTTATTTGAGTGATGTGAGAGTCTGATATCCGATGTTCATTCCGGAATCATGGATTGAGTGAGTGCATGGACTCCGCGGGTCCCCCAGAGTGGTGCCAGTGAGAACCCCCCATGGGCAAAGATCTGAGGTCCCGTCTGTCTGTTGGGCAAAGATCTGGAACAGGTGGCACCTAGAATTTGCGAGTCACACTGGGTTTTGCTACCGAGACGTCGATATTTCCGTCCGAAGTACATGAGTACACAACATTTGCATGGCATGACATTGCATTCATACATCATTGCATTTCATTGTATTGCATTATTGTTTGTCTAAGATGATTTGATGTTTACTTGTGATGTTGGATTCGGATTGATTCATTGAGACTTGTAACGGAATTGGGATTAAATGTTGTTTAAGAGATGATGTATACTTGTCTTCTATTATCTTGATTTTATTGGTTATCTTATTGTGAGGATCGTTCGTAGGATCAGTTGTATGTTGGGCCTCTAAAAGAATGTAGACTAAAAATATCATAGTGAAGAGTCGATTCCTAGACCAAAAACGAAAGGTATAAGATATATGATTTTGTAAAGACAGTTGTGGATTTGTCTTGTGATTATTAGAGGAAAGTTAATGATTTAAGGATCTTGATGTTATAATGAGTAGTACATCGATTATGACTTGACCTAGTTATTATCATGGTTGTTTGTGAATTCTTTTACTGATATGTATTACTAATCATTGTCGGCCTATGATACTTACTCGGTACGCGTGGATTGTACTAATATTGCACTTGCTACACCCTTTTTGGGGTGTAGATTGTTTCAGGTAGTTGATTGTGATATGAAGAGGAAATGTGTGGTGCCTATCTGGAAGGCCTCCTCCCACTTCATTCCGAGACGGAGGTTGAGTCTTAGAATGTAGTGGTAATCTTAAATCATTAGTCGCTCTTGTACTAGTCTAAACCAGGTCATGGGAAGTTGGATCGAGTCTGTAATCATTAAATTGTTGTAATCATATTAAACCTTGAGTTTATTAATCATATTATGATGTTCTGCTGTTATTTCTAAATATCTATTGGTTAAAATGATTCGTCTTCGTTTAATTGATGTATTATTTGATAGAGGGTTCGCCTATCGAGGTAAGAAAGGTAAGTGCCCACGCGGTCCTAAAATGGGTCGTGACAAGATAAGTCACATCCTTGCCTTGTCATTCCCAAGTGACAAACCTCTTAACCCTTTTACCCTTAAGTGACTTTAACAGACCCTTTCTTCTATTCTTAAATGAATACTTTCAGCTAAAGCATGATTTTATTTAGTCAGGGCTTAATGACGCATATGCTCACACACAAGGGAAACAGATTTGATACAAAGGCAATTGAATAACATGAGAGACCAAATCATCATAACTAGTTAATACAAGGGCTAAGACTAAAGAGCATATGAACATGTACAGAATTCAAGTTGAAAGCCATACAGGATCATTATTCAAACCATAGGATTATATTAAGCAATAAAATATGAATATGCCAATGTCTAAACTTATGTATTAATGCTAGATGAGAATGGGACCTATAACTATTCACAACAAGTGACACAACCAAATCAGTTTTTCAACAAAGATTAAACTAAACAAGGACATATACAAACCATTAACAAATGAACCTTCTCACAAATACATACACATTAATGATAGTCAAAGTATCCAGGTAAATGTTTCATTTGAATCAATAGGCTAATACACAAACATGAATCAAACATAGGTTTAGGCTAATACACAAACATGAATCAAACATAGGTTTAGTAAGGCATATGACTGACTGTGGACTGAACAACTTCTAATAAGCACATAATTGGGCAATTTTCACTTTGAACAGAACTTATAGGCATGCTAATAATTAGGTAGACTTATTTTAGCTCATGTTAGTTTGACATAGCATCTCAACTAGATTTGAGCCATACTGATAAACAAAATAACAACCTAGCATATGTAACTCATAAACTAAGCTACATTAAACAACTAATACCAATCAGACTTAACTTAGGGCTCATAAATCACCTAAATTACTGGCTAAACAGGGAACCACATTAAACAGACATATAAAGGCCTATTAGCAAACTAATCATACATAAACATACTGATAACTAAGCATACAACTAAACTAAATAAGTATATAAATATAAGCAAATTAAGGAAAAACAGAACTGAAAGGAGGATTATTTACCTTTTTCGAGTGCAACCTTGGTCGAGAATGGAGTTGGTGGATCCTTTTTGCCCCAAAACACCAATGCTCAGCCACAAACAAGAGAATAAAACAATTAAATTTTGTACTAAAAACGCAAATAATTAAATGTCTCCGCCAAAGGATGAAATCCTAGGTAATTCGAGTTTTTTTTTTTTAGTATATCTCAGTGTCTGTCTAAAGTGTGAAAGGTGGGGTTCTTTATATAGAACCCCCAAAACCCCTAATTCTAGTTCCCAAACCGATGTGGGACTTGTGAATTTTGCAAAATAATTCTCTTGAATTCGCGTAGATCAACAACAACCAATGAAAATCGTGAATTCAAATTAGAATGAGACAAATTTCATTAAGAGTTTCATCCTTGAGAGCAGAAAAAGAGAAGAGGAGAGAGGGTTGGGGTTTCTACCTTAGTATGGTGGTGTATCGATGGTGTAAGGGTAAAAAAAATTAATTCTCTTGCCCACTTTGGATGGTCAATGATTGGCACAAAGCTGTACGCCTAAAAATTTGCCATTTTCAGGCCAATGATGACCGAAGAAAGAGAGAGGAGGGCGAGGCGGCTAGGGTTTCCTCTTCTCATAAAAGTGAGAAATGAACTAAGGAGGTCGTTTGGTTTGTGTATAGCAAACTTAAGGGGTAGTTTGGACGGTGGGTCGGGTCCGGTCGTTTGGACTGGGCTCGGTCCGCATTTAAAAGAAAGGAAAAGGGGCCTGTTGTTCATATATACATGATATACCTGCATATACATGCATATTCGTGTATATTCATGTATATGTGTGTATATGTGGAAGAACAAAATAGCCAATTTAACAAATAACCAAAGGTAAGAACTGTTCATACTTAAAAAAATTAATTTTGACCAAAATTAAACTAGTTAACCGATTAATTCCCTTTAAAACATGGTTATTTGCACAAAGACTAATTTTTGCAATTATGACCCCAATTGACCTTTAATCATGCACTTGGATATTTTAAATATAACCAATAATTAATTGAACATTTCAAGATCTGTTCAGATAGCAGACAAGTCCTACAAACTTTGATATGTTAGAGGAAATCCCTTCACTTATCATTGTAGATATGAATGATTTATTAATAGGATTGCCTGGTAATAAAGAGACCAGAGAAGCAGTTTTGGTTTAAATGGAGATAGCATAAGTGGTCCAGATGGCTTTTCTGGACAGTTCTTTCAATCCTGCTTGAGTATAATTGGTGAAGATGTAACAAGGATGGTCAGAGATTTTTTCTTGTGGGCAAGAATTGCCAAGGTTCATAACTCATACAAATCTTGTTTTCATCCCAAAGAATGAGGTAATGAACAATTTTTCTAATTTGAGGGCCATAAGCCTAAGTACCTTCGCTAATAACATTATTTCTAGAGTATTGCATGAGATAATAGTAACTGTACTGCCTGAGATCATTTCAAACACACAAACTGACTTTGTGACAGGCAGGAGTATAGCTAAAAATGTATTATTAGCTTAGGAGATAATCAGAGACATCAATAAAAGGAACAAACTTCATAATGTGGTGGTTAAATTAGATATGGCAAAATCGTATGACAGGGTATCAAGGATCTTCTTAACCAAGGTGTTAAGGAAGTTTGGATTCTCAGAGGTAATTGTTGACATGGTATGGAGGTTGGTTTCCAATAACTGGTATTAAATACTAGTTAATGGACAATACCATGGTATTTTCCACTCTTCAAGAGGTCTCAAACAAGGAGACCCTTTATCTACCACTCTATTCATAATTTCAACAGAGGTGCTTGCTAGCGGCTTGAATAAACTCCATGAAGACAAGGACTTTAAGGGGTATGGCTTCCCAAAGTGGAATCCTACGATCAACCACTTATCACATGCAGATGACACCATTTTTTTCTGTTCCGCTGACTCAGATTCAATGAAGAAGATGATAAAAATTATGAGAAAGTATGAAGTAATATCTGGTCAGATGATAAACAACAGTAAAAGCTTCTTTATGTTTATGAAAAGACTCCAGTTGTTGTGATAGAAAGGATAAAGAGGAAAATTGATATGAGAAAAGGCTCATTTCCCTTTACATACTTAGGATGCCCTATATTTTATGGAAGAAGGAAAATTGTATATTTTGAAGATCTAGTCAATTAAATGATGAAGAGAGTTACATCGTGGAAAAATAGGTTTCTCACTTTTGGAGGAAGATATACCTGTATAGCTCATGTCTTGCAAACTATGTCAGTATACCCTATCTACAATGAATCCTTTAGTTGGAGTTGTTGAGCAACTACATAAAATTTTCGTAAAATTCTTTTGGGGTAACGCAACAGCAGTAAAAGGTAGCAGTGGGTTGCTTGGATAAAATGTGCATTCCATATAATGAAGGAGGTTTGGGATTTAGATCCCTGCATGATATCTCAAAGGCACTTTTTGCAAAACTCTAGTGGAACACATATATGCTTTCTTGTGGGGTTCTTACATGGTAAATAAGTATTTCAAGAAGCTACATCCTATTATAGAATAGGCCAAAGGTGCATCAAAATTTTGGAAGAAAATAGTGGAGGTAAGAGAGGAAGTTGAACACAATATATGGTGGAAAATCTAAGTTGGTAATTCAAGTTTCTGCTTTGATAATTGGAAAAAGCAAGGAGCACTACACTTTGTACTGCTTGATCATGACATAGAAGAGGAAACAAAGGTGAGGGAGTTCATAGATAAAGGACATTGAAATATTCAGAAGCTGAAGAGTTAGGTACCAGAAGAGATTGTTCAGCACATCATTGATAATGTAAGTCCAGTACTCCAAAATGTTGATAATGATAAAGCTTGGTGGATGGGCAATTCCAATGGTTTGTTAACTGTCAAGAGTGCTTTAGAGGAGATGAGGCAACAACAAGCTAAATCACTGCAGTATAGTTTGATCTGGGCAAAAGGATTACTAATAAAAATTGGCTTCTTCTTATGGAGGCTATTGAAAAGGAGAATGACAGCAGATGACAACTTGAAGAGAATAAAGATCCCAATTGTGTCTAGCTGTTGGTGTTGTGCAAAACATAAACTTGAGAAAATGGCTCATCTTTTTCTAACATCTCTATAGCTTTCAAGCTTTGGAAACAGTTTGCTTCGTGTGCTGTTATGAATATTGATGGCCTGCAACTACAAGAGGTAATCATTAAATATTGGACAACAGTTGCAGCTCCCAAACTATATGTCATATATACAACAGTTCTAGCAATCATCCTGTGGGAGCTATGGACGAGGAGCAACTCAATCAAGCATGAAGAAAACACGTCATACAACAGGATGCTATACCATGTTCAACTCACAATAAACCAACCGATTAGAGTTAAATATCCTTGGGTTACCAGAATACCTTCAAATTGGCCTTCAATTATTCTTTTTCTCAACTATTACAAACGCACTTTGCATTACTGTATTGAAAAGTGAAAGTTTGCAGTTGTGGACTTAATCATATGCAATATAGATGGGGCAAGTCAGGGTAATCCAGGCAAGACCTCATATGGTTTTTGTCTGAGGGATGACAGAGGAGACCTCAATTTTACACAAGCTCATCAAAGCCCTTTGAGTTTTCAAAGTCAAGGTGCCTTTCCCTTTTCCCTTTTTCGAAATCTCCTCTATTGCAGCAAAAGTCAAAAAAAGGGTACTCACGCTGCAGCTTGCTTGCCATAGGGATCACTACAAGCATGATAGCAAAAACAACAGCAATCCAGCAAGCAATGCAGTGGTGTTTGACAAAGAATTTTTAGAACATAACTTTAGAAACTGATTCACTTGTGCTAAAAAACATTCTACAGGATGTGTGGGAAGTACCATAGGAGATTGTTGAAATGGTTGAAGAAATACAACAGGTTCTACATCAGCTGCAGTATAACTTGTGCATATATGCAGAGAAGGGAACAAATTAGTTGATTACTTAGCTATTATTACTTTTGAAGAAGACCAGTTGAGGCAGTTTCATAGCTTTCAGGAGTTGCCATCACCAGGTATAAAGATTCTGAACATAGACAAGGCTCAAATTCCTTCTCTCAGAATAAGGAGAGTACAACAGGTTTGATGAAGATCCAGATTCAGAAGAAGATCAAGTTTCATACGCATCACACGAAACATAAGATTTTGTTCCTAGAATATTTTTTAGCATTCTTCTGCAAAAATGTACAACAGCTCTTGAGATTTATACCTCAAAGGCGTCTAGGGCAAATTTTAGACTAGTTTACTTTATGTCTTTTTTTGAACTCATTCCTTACATTTGTTATTCTTTTGCAGTTTATTAATAAATAAAATACCAACATTTTGATTAAAAAATAGTTTCATGAATACTTATTGGAAGTTACAAAAAAATAAACTTTCCTAGTATAGTTGTAGCTTCTTTTAATATTGCTTCAAATGGTGATGATTATGCACATTACTTAATTGTAAGTCCTTATAGATAAGCTCAACAGAAATCAGATTTTACTTGTCAATCCGATAATTTTTTCCAACAGATAAGATACTTAAATAGTAAGTTAACCTGGTCATGTGATTCTTCGAGTTAACAAAGAACCAATCGACCGGGATCTTATTCTTGAAGCGATTGATGGGCAGAATTCAAGAAACGGACGTAAATCGGGCTATACTTCTCGAAATTATGTGATTTCAAGACGAGGAGAAAGATGACGATTTGAACTATAAAAATAACTATTGAATGGTTTAAATCAAGTAAGTATTGAGGGCAGAACGAATTTTAATCAAGAAACACGTTCTTGAATGATCAAGAACAAATAAAGTTCCTAAGTCACCACTTGAAATAAATTAACGTGATAAAGAAACACCACACGCAACTGAAAACAAGGTAAAGACTATCACCACCTTGCTTGGAACCAAAAACAAGGATAAAGAACAAGAAATAGAGAGAATAACTCTATTGCAAAATTTAGGTTTATGCTAAAAACGTGAATAGTATATTTACAAGTCATGAGAACCCTTTATATAGGCTTAGGGTCTCTTCTTTTATTACTACAAATCCTTATTCTACTCTAGAAAGGAAATAACTAAAAACAAGGAAAGTAAAATCCCTATTCTATAAGGAAAAGAATAAAGAAAACTAGAATCCTACTAGAACTAGGATAAAGATCCTACTAATGATAGGAAATTAAATCCTACTATAATATAAATCAAGAAACAAGAAACCTATTTAGAAAATGATTCAAGAAACAAGAATGGGAAATAATCTTCAAATTTGAGCTTCTTGGACTTCTCTTTTTCTTGAACTTCAGTCTTGTGTTTCTTGATTTTCTTAGATTTCTTGATCTTCTTCATCTTTCATCACCTGGTAACATATAACTTTCTTAAAGGATAAGTTGAATTACCAAAATATTACTGAATACACGTTCACTTTAGTCATAATTTGCATTAATGGTATTCCAATTAAATATTCAAATTGTCTGAATACAGTTCACACGTTCACAACAGGTGAAAAGTCTTAAATTTTCTTTTTCCAATTCGTATATTTACTATAGCCAAAAGTTACCATTTAACAGGATCCAAATTAAATGGCCAATTTCATCTTTCAATTCACATCCGCTATCTTTTGAAAGATAATAAATTTTGCACTAAAGGTTTTCATTTAAATGTATATTTACCTATTTGTACATAAATGTTATTGGAATAGTGTTTGATTATAAGGGCTAAACCGTCTCTCAACTTTTAATGGGTAAATTCGTAAATCAACCTTTAACTGATTTTGTTCCCACTTTTAATATAATACTAGTTTCTCGTCACGTGCGTTGCACATGTATGCCAAGTCTATAATTTAATAAAACAATATCAATATCAATTTATAACTTAGAAAGAGTCGATTGATTATCATATTTTTGACAAGAATAGTCGATATTCCAAATTTCCCTAATTAGATAAGAAACAAAGAATTTAGTTTAATTTCCATCATATATATAAGGAGAATCTTCTCTGCAATACATTGCTAAACAGGGAGAGAAATAACTTAATTCATCCGTTCCTAAGAGTTCCTAGATCTCTAATGTAAATTTCTTTCTTTATATGGCATCAACTTGGGAGTCTTCCGAATAGCGCAAAAAATTAAAATATTTGTTACTTTCCTTTCTAATAGTGCATAGAGAATTAATATGTTCTGAATTAAATGGTGATGTTCGAAAGGTGATAATGTAAGGACATTTTAGGGAAGAGATTGAAAAAGAGATTATAGAAGTTAGATATTAGTCCCTCTTCACCTTAACATTGACAAGCAACAAAAGATGTAAAAACACAAATATCTTCAGAGTCGCCTAGGTTAGACATTTATTGAGGAACTTTTTAGAAGAGCTTTTTCCTCATATTTCAGAGATATTTTTAAAATGCATCCAAAGTTATTATCCAAAGCTAATACTCATTACATATTACTTAAGTGCATGTGAGGTCTGTTGTAACATTTTTAAAGAAGTTTTGACGAGGTTAAGGGTGTTGTTCGTAGGATGCGCAGGGGAAGAGCGACCGGACCTGACGAGATTCCTGGGGAATTCTGGAAGAGCGTGGGCCCGCAAGGTTTGGAGTGGCTGGCTAGGTTGTTTAATGTCATTTTTAAGACGGCATTGATGCCCGAAGAATGGAGGGCGAGTGTAATGATCCCTCTATACAAGAATAAGGGAGATATCCAGAGTTGCAACAACTATAGAGGTATCAAGCTGCTAAGCCATACTATGTGTTATATCCCGCATTTTATGCAATCAGATAATTCAAGACAATCGCGGGAAGACAGTAACCAAGGCCATATTTTTACTTTGCTTGGCATATAAGTTGTTATGAAAATTTTGAAGTGGAAATAATGAGAAAGGTTAAGGGCATAAAGGTAAATTTGCAATACGACTCGTGGAATTATGGAGGAAGACGAAGGGCAAATTTAGAATTTGGAAAAATTTAATTTTTCATGAAGTGCAAAATAAGACATAAAAGAAAAAGTGGGCTTATGTTTTGGGCCATGTTGGACGACCCACTTGGAGTGGGCTTAGCCCACTTAGGAGTCTTATGGATTAATAAAAGATGACCAAGTCATCTTTTCATACCACACTATAGAAAATTCAAGACTTGGAAAGAAAAAGGGAGAGAGGAAACCCCTACAAGGCCATTTCGGCCAAGAGCAAAAATTGCCAAGAAAAATTGATAAAATTTCTCCAAAAATCATTTTCTACCAAGTAGGGGGTGCACAACAAGGTGGAGTTGTTGTTGGAACAAGAAAGGTTCAAAATCATACAAGTTGCCAAGAGTTAGGCAAGTGAGAAGTTGAAGAAGAAAGGTAAATTCTAATCTTGTTTTATGTGTTATACATGGTTTATATGTGTTGTAGTATGCTAAAATGGATGAAATTCATGGAGGAGAGGAAATTAGTATGTGGCCGTGCATGTTCATATATGAATAAGAATCATATTTCAATTATTTCGTTTAGTGTTTGGTTGTTATGGTTGTGAATGATATGTGGAAGATGGAAGTTGAATAAATTTGGAGAGAATGTAGTTGTGCATGCATGAAGTGTGGCCGTGAGTGTTGTGTGTGTGTGGTCGTGAGGATGTGGTATAGTATGGAAGTGAATGAGTTAATTTTATGTAGTGTTTTGGTTGTTGTTATATTGTGAATCCTATGTTGCTAATGAATGTCTAGGAACCTTAGTTGAGTTGTGAAAGTTGGAGACTTATTTTAGAAATCATGCATATTGAATGTGATGTTCTTACGCGTATGAAAGACAATGATATTGGTATGGGGTCGTTGGAATATATATATATATTAGAAGATTGCATTGTTTTATTGGAGTTGGAAGGTTTTGAAGAAAGTAGTAAATTGATATCATGTATCTTGAATTGAATGTATGGATCGCTAGTGTGATTGTTGAATTCATGTTGATAGTTTGGCCGGGTTTGAATTCCCGGATTGTGTTTGATGAGAATTTGACTAAATTAAATGTCGAGGATGGTATATTTACAGAGGAAATGCTGCCGAAATTTCGGTAGCCAAGTATTACCTTAAGATTTCAACTCTAAGTATACTAATGAGAGTTTTGGTAAAAATGACCAATTTGCAGATTTTGACGAAATTGTGACGTGAATTTGGAATAGCGGAAGGAGGTATGTAAGGCTTCACCCTTCTTTCTATGGCATGTCTTAGCAGAAATAAGCTGGGTACGAGCCTCGGGGACAACTCTGTTCCCCGGAATCCGCACCTAAAGTTTTCTACTACCTTTTGTTCAATAGAATTGAACTAGAAAGTGTGCCAATGGTCGGAAAAACCTCCTAGACCCCTATAACTTGCATAAATGGGACCCGATTACCCTAGAACACTCACAAGTAATGACACGACATGTAACATATGCAACTAGTACACGCTACCTCATCCGGCCCGAGGTGGGCCCGTTACTCTCGGATTTTCCTATAGCCACGGTGGACTTACTTGAAGTAAATCCAAGGGGGAATTTTGATCCCGACCTCATTACCGAATGATAAGTACTATAACTACTCTAACGAGAATGTTTCTATGGGGATAATGATAATGACAATGTTAGACAAGAGAATGTACCTATGACAAGTACGACCGGAACGATTCTACGACTAAGATTTTTAAGCTAAGGGTCCAATGTGAATATGAAATCGATAAACTAATTTTTGAATCGTATTTATATTCCCTAGCTATAACTTTATTTTGTAAGACTCCAAAGCGTATGACTGTCATCTATGATGCCCATGATTTCATTCTATGGTTACTGTAATACTACTCTCCGTTGATAGTCTCGCCTTAAAATACTCGTCCCTTCAAGGTGAGACAAAGCGATCACAAGTACTCCATAATGTAATCGGAGGCTACCGACTTTACGTCACTCCGATGGGCGTAACTTTCCTTGGACTCCCGTGCATGCTAGTTATGTGCTACAAGTGGATGTGTATGGGTTTGTATATATATAAGGTAATTACTTGTATATGGGACATGTGTATGTATAAGGGAGAAGTAAATGTACATGTATATGTATATGGGGAAAGGGGAAGGGCCACTGTTATATTACCACCTGATTCAGCTGGATTCCATCCTGGACGCGGGATGCCCGGACGCGGGATATGGGAGAGTCGTACGCGGCGTCTGTATATATATAATGTATGCTACCTATATATGATGTAATGTGTTGGGACACCGTTGGGGAGGGGGCTTGGGAGAGCCGATGTATTCGGCGTTTGTAAATGTGAATCAAAGATACTGTTCACTGACTTGTACTGTTTTCTGTATACGAGAATAAGGGACACCGTGGGGGTGGAGCCGATTGTATTCGGCGTCTGTAAATGTGAGCAAAAGGTACCGTTATTGAAATGTACTGTTTTCTGTACACGAGAATAAGTAATATATAAATGTTAATTCCTATGCCTATGAAAAGAAACGTCTCAAAGGTGAAAAGACAAGCCTACATGACAGTCGACCTGAAAAGGGGCCTTCCCACGTACAGGTTACTTTCCTGCCTCGTTATATGTCCTATGACTCCATGATATTGTTAATCGTACTCTAGGTTACTGGTTATATTATCTTTTATGCCTTACATACTCGGTACACTATTCGTACTGACGTCCCTTCTTGTGGACGCTGCGTTTCATGCCGCGCAGGTCAGCAGACAGGTGGACGTGATTCTTAGGAGCTCTACCAGCGGTATTCTACAGTGCTCCAGTTGTTCCGGAGCCTCACTCCCGCGGTACTATTTTGTGTGTATGTATATTCGGGCACGACAGTATTCGGCCCTTTCTATGTATAAGTGTACTATGTCTAGAGGCTCGTAGACAGATATGTATAGTCAGTCAGGTACAAATAGATGTATGGTGTCTCGGCATGATTGTTGTATAAAGTAACAACGAAGTTTACTAGTTTATGTTCAGAATGACGCTGCTAATGTTAATGTTCAGAAAGAAAAAAAATATATATGGCTCTGTTACACGGCTTGCCATGAAGTAAAGGTAATATGACATATAAGGGGTGCTCGGTACAAGTATCGGGTACTCGTCACGGCCCCTAGTCGGGTCGTGACAGAAGTGGTATCAGAGCAGTTCGGTCCTAGGGGTTTGTCTACGAGCCGTGTCCAGTAGAGTCTTATTTATGAGTGTGTAGCGCGCCACGCTTATAAACAGGAGGCTACAGGGCATTTAGGAAATATGACGTTCTTTGTGTCCTAAGATCGTGCGATAGAGCTATGCTATCAGGCTTCCACATTCCTTTCCTAATCCTATGCTATGGTTTCAGTAATGCCGCCGAAGAGAAAGGCTACGACGGCCGAGAAAGCCAAGAGGGTGGCGGGCAGCAGAGTCGAGCGAGAGCTAGAAGAAGGAGAATCTGATAATGAAGCTCCCCCTCAGACTTTTCCTGCTCCCCCTGCACCAGCAGAGCAGGAAAGAGTTCCAGCTCCAGCCCCCGCACCTCCAGTCCCACCGCCAGCAGCTCCGGGCCAGCAGATGGCAGAGGCCATCCAGTTATTGACCCAGCTCGTTGCCGCACAGGCTCAGGGCAAGATGTAGACCTGGGAGACAGGGCGGTAAGTGCAAGGGCCCGTGACTTTATTACCCTAAAGCCGCCAGAGTTTTATGGATCGAAACCAGAGGAAGACCCGCAGAGTTTCATAGATGAGATGCTGAGGACTCTGAGGATCATACATGCTTCGGATACGGAGTCTGTAGAGTTGGCTTCATACAGGCTGCGGGATGTGGCAGTTCTGTGGTACAGCAGATGGATATCTTCGAGGGGAGCAAATGCACCCCCTCCGGTTTGGCAGGAGTTCACTGAGGCGTTCCTGTGACATTTCCTACCGCCAGAGGTTCGACGGGCTCGAGCCGATATGTTCTTGAACCTGAGACAGGGAAATATGAGCGTCCAAGAATACAGCCTCCGTTTTAACTCGTTAGCCAGGTATGCCCCAGCCATGATAGCTGATAGGGGAGATCATGTGCACCGATATGTGAGTGGGCTAGGGCCACATTTGGTTAAGGAATGCTTGACGGCTTCACTCCAGGACGCGATGACTATTACCCGCATCCAGGCCCACGCCCAAAATCTGGAAGAACAGTACCATTCACGGAGAGAGGAGCGTTATCCAGATAGGGGTCCCAGAAAAAAGGGCAGATCTTCTGGGGCTAGAAGCGAGTATAGAGTGGGGCAGGCACAAGAGCAGTCTAGGTATTCAGGCCAATCAGTGGCCAGTGCACCACCTCGATTTGCAGATAGAAGATTTGACCGCTCCGCCTATTCGGGACCAGATCAGGGTACTAGAGCTCCAGGATCCCAGTACAGAGCTGATTTTAGCAGGACGGGGCTGCCCCCACCACGATGTGCTCGGTGTGGCAGGCCCCACTCTGGGCAGTGCTACCTAGACACCGGTGGTTGTTTTGCCTGTGGTCGAACTGACCATTTTGTACGTGACTGCCCACTAAAGGATGAAGGAGGCCGAACTCAGCCAGCCGGATCAGCAATCGGTTCATCGTCGACCGTGTGCCCTCGTGGACAGACTTCCCAGGCTCCAGCGGGCCGCGGCCGAGGTAGAGGAGGGGCACCTAGTTCAGCCGGTCCTCCGCACCGCTTATATGCACTGACAGGATGACAGGACCCTGAACCTTCCGCCGACGCGGCCACAGGTACACTTCCGGCATCCTTTCTATAATATATGGATGTTAAATTGAGCTGGATTTTACTTTATCTTGCACCGTCCCGTGTGTTGCGGAACATATAAGAAATTCGGGAAAATTTAGGATAAGGGTAGCCGTGCACACAAGAAAAAGGGTGAATAGTAGTGACCACGAAGGCTAAAATAGTCATTAAAAGAGAAATATGTGCTATGAGCGCGTTCGAACATTGCCGAGACCCCAACTTGCCCCACATTATGTGATATAGGTAGTACGGGGAAGCGGAGGTAAAAATACTAACACCGAGACACTGAAATGCATTAAAGTTTCAAGGTTAAGCGTGCTCAAGTGGGAGTAATTCCATGATGGGTGACCCCCTGGGAAATATCCTGAAAATTTCGTAAATACGGAAATAAGAGACGAGTGTAAAAGTAGGTAGCCCAGAGTAAATTGGGGTGTGGAAAGTGGTTAGAAACCCCGTACGAGTCATGTAGGCCGAGACGGACTAAACTAACAAAAAAGGGGAAGCCATGACAACAGAAAGCTTTGAGGATGAAGGAGAAAAGTACAGGTGTCACAGGGTGAGACTGATATTGAGTCCACACTAGCTAAGGCAAGAATTCCCTGATATGACGATATACGGGAACATGTCTAGTGAGGGGATAGACGTAGCGGACGCCACGAAGAAGGAATTTCAACCGTAAAGATCGTAAAAAGGGAAACCTAAGCTTCTAAGATGAATATGCTAAGCGACATGAGGTATTTACAAAGGAGACCTCCCCGAAATATTATACTACGCTATGAGGCAAGTTTAACATTCGAGGACGAATGTTTTAAAGGGGGGAGGATGTTATATCCCGCATTTTATGCAATCGGATAATTCAAGACAATCGCGGGAAGACAGTAACCAAGGCCATATTTTTACTTTGCTTGGCATATAAGTTGTTATGAAAATTTTGAAGTGGAAATAATGAGAAAGGTCAAGGGCATAAAGGGAAATATGCAATACGACTCGTGGAATTATGGAGGAAGACGAAGGGCAAATTTAGAATTTGGAAAAATTTAATTTTTCATGAAGTGCAAAATAAGACACAAAAAAAAAAAGTGGGCTTATGTTTTGTGCCATGTTGGCCGACCCACTTGGAGTGGGCTTAGCCCACTTAGGAGTCTTATGGATTAATAAAAGATGACCAAGTCATCTTTTCATACCACACTCTAGAAAATTCAAGACTTGGAAAGAAAAAGGGAGAGAGGAAAACCCTACAAGGCCATTTCGGCCAAGAGCAAAAATTGCCAAGAAAAATTGATAAAATTTCTCCAAAAATCATTTTCTACCAAGTAGGGGGTGCACAACAAGGTGGAGTTGTTGTTGGAACAAGAAAGGTTCAAAATCATACAAGTTGCCAAGAGTTAGGCAAGTGAGAAGTTGAAGAAGAAAGGTAAATTCTAATCTTGTTTTATGTGTTATACATGGTTTATATGTGTTGTAGTATGCTAAAATGGATGAAATTCATGGAGGAGAGGAAATTAGTATGTGGCCGTGCATGTTCATATATGAATAAGAATCATATTTCAATTATTTCGTTTAGTGTTTGGTTGTTATGGTTGTGAATGATATGTGGAAGATGGAAGTTGAATAAATTTGGAGAGAATGTAGTTGTGCATGCATGAAGTGTGGCCGTGAGTGTTGTGTGTGTGTGGCCGTGAGGTTGTGGAATAGTATGGAAGTGAATGAGTTAATTTTATGTAGTGTTTTGGTTGTTGTTATATTGTGAATCCTATGTTGCTAATGAATGTCTAGGAACCTTAGTTGAGTTGTGAAAGTTGGAGACTTATTTTAGAAATCATGCATATTGAATGTGATGTTCTTACGCGTATGAAAGACAATGATATTGGTATGGGGTCGTTGGAATATATATATATTAGAAGATTGCATTGTTTTATTGGAGTTGGAAGGTTTTGAAGAAAGTAGTAAATTGATATCATGTATCTTGAATTGAATGTATGGATCGCTAGTGTGATTGTTGAATTCATGTTGATAGTTTGGCCGGGTTTGAATTCCCGGATTGTGTTTGATGAGAATTTGACTAAATTAAATGTCGAGGATGGTATATTTACAGAGGAAATGCTGCCGAAATTTCGGTAGCCAAGTATTACCTTAAGATTTCAACTCTAAGTATACTAATGAGAGTTTTGGTAAAAATGACCAATTTGCAGATTTTGACGAAATTGTGACGTGAATTTGGAATAGCAAAAGGAGCGGAAGGAGGTATGTAAGGCTTCACCCTTCTTTCTATGGCATGTCTTAGCAGAAATAAGCTGGGTACGAGCCTCGGGGACAACTCTGTTCCCCGGAATCCGCACCTAAAGTTTTCTACCTTTTGTTCAATAGAATTGAACTAGAAAGTGTGCCAATGGTCGGAAAAACCTCCTAGACCCCTATAACTTGCATAAATGGGACCCGATTACCCTAGAACACTCACAAGTAATGACACGACATGTAACATATGCAACTAGTACACGCTACCTCATCCGGTCCGAGGTGGGCCCGTTACTCTCCGATTTTCCTATAGCCATGGTGGACTTACTTGAAGTAAATCCAAGGGGGACTTTTGATCCCGACCTCATTACCGAATGATAAGTACTATAACTACTCTAACGAGAATGTTTCTATGGGGATAATGATAATGACAATGTTAGACAAGAGAATGTACCTATGACAAGTACGACCGGAACGATTCTACGACTAAGATTTTTAAGCTAAGGGTCCAATGTGAATATGAAATCGATAAACTAATTTTTGAATCGTATTTATATTCCCTAGCTATAACTTTATTTTGTAAGACTCCAAAGCGTATGACTGTCATCTATGATGCCCACGATTTCATTCTATGGTTACTGTAATACTACTCTCTGTTGATAGTCTCGCCTTAAAATACTCGTCCCTTCAAGGTGAGACAAAGCGATCACAAGTACTCCATAATGTAATCGGAGGCTACCGACTTTACGTCACTCTGATGGGCGTAACTTTCCTTGGACTCCCGTGCATGCTAGTTATGTGCTACAAGTGGATGTGTATGGGTTTGTATATATATAAGGTAAGTACTTGTATGTGGGACATGTGTATGTATAAGGGAGAAGTAAATGTACATGTATATATATATGGGGAAAGGGGAAGGGCCAATGTTATATTACCACCTGATTCAGCTGGATTCCATCCTGGACGCGGGATGCCCGGACGCGGGATATGGGAGAGCCGTACGCGGCGTCTGTATATATATAATGTATGCTACCTATATATGATGTAATGTGTTGGGACACCGTTGGGGAGGGGGCTTGGGAGAGCCGATGTATTCGGCGTCTGTAAATGTGAATCAAAGATACTGTTCACTGAATTGTACTGTTTTCTGTATACGAGAATAAGGGACACCGTGGGGGTGGAGCCGATTGTATTCGGCGTCTGTAAATGTGAGCAAAAGGTACCGTTATTGAAATGTACTGTTTTCTGTACACGAGAATAAGTAATATATAAATGTTAATTCCTATGCCTATGAAAAGAAACGTCTCAAAGGTGAAAAGACAAGCCTACATGACAGTCGACCTGAAAAGGGGCCTTCCCACGTACAGGTTACTTTCCTGCCTCGTTATATGTCCTATGACTCCATGATATTGTTAATCGTACTCTAGGTTACTGGTTATATTATCTTTTATGCCTTACATACTCGGTACACTATTCGTACTGACGTCCCTTCTTGTGGACGCTGCGTTTCATGCCGCGCAGGTCAGCAGACAGGTGGACGTGATTCTTAGGAGCTCTACCAGCGGTATTCTACAGTGCTCCAGTTGTTCCGGAGCCTCACTCCCGCGGTACTATTTTGTGTGTATGTATATTCGGGCACGACAGTATTCGGCCCTTTCTATGTATAAGTGTACTATGTCTAGAGGCTCGTAGACAGATATGTATAGTCAGTCAGGTACAAATAGATGTATGGTGTCTCGGCATGATTGTTGTATAAAGTAACAACGAAGTTTACTAGTTTATGTTCAGAATGACGCTGCTAATGTTAATGTTCAGAAAGAAAAAAAAATATATGGCTCTGTTACACGGCTTGCCATGAAGTAAAGGTAATATGACAGATAAGGGGTGCTCGGTACAAGTATCGGGTACTCGTCACGGCCCCTAGTCGGGTCGTGACACTATGAAAGTGTGGGAAAGGGTGGTGGAGATGAGGGTAAGGAGAAGTGTGTCTATTTCAGAGAACCAGTTCGGATTCATGCCGGGACGCTCAACTACAGAAGCCATCCATCTTGTGAGAAGGTTGGTGGAGCAGTATAGGGAGAGGAAGAAGGACTTACACATGGTATTCATCGACCTAGAAAAGGCTTATGACAAAGTTCCAAGACAGATCCTATGGAAATGCTTGGAGGCTAAAAGTGTACCTGTTGCGTACATTAAGGTGATGAAGGACATGTATGAGGGAGCCAAAACCAGGGTAAGGACAGTAGGATGAGACTCAGAGCACTTTCCAGTTGTGATGGGGTTGCAACAAGGATCAACTCTTAGTCCGTTGTTGTTCGCGGACGACATAGTCCTGATCGACGAGACTCGTAGCGGAGTTAACGCTAAGCTGGAGAGTTGGAGACATACTCTGGAGTCTAAAGGGTTTAAGCTGAGTACGACCAAGACAGAGTACTTGGAGTGTAAGTTCAGTGAAGCACCTCAGGAGGCTGGCTTGGAAGTGAGACTTGGTACAGTCACGCCCCAAATCCCACCCTAGACGTGACCGGCATCCGACGTCATGAACGATATCGGAAGAACCTAATAACACCATAATAATACTCGAACCCGCCAGGTTCAACATTCGCCTCAGAAAAATTTATAAATTAAATGTAACATATCATGAATCATGAATTAAATTAGCGGAAGTCTTTAATATCATAAAAGTTAATCAAAACGTGACAACGCCCAAGAGTTAACAAAACTCCACAACTACCCACAAGAATGCATACTATGGAGCTTCTAGGATAAAGAGGTAATAGTTTGACTCATCGGGACGCAGCCCGGAAATCTAAAATAATAAGTGAAACAGGAAGTGTCCCACCAACAAGGATGTGGGCTCACCAAATCAACAACAGCAGCAAGTCCTCCTAAGCGTCGAGAGTATCACGAGCCTGCTCTTCTCCGTTACCTAACATACCATCAAAAACAACAATGGTATGCCTGAGTACTTCGTACTCAGTGAGTGCCTCGGGGACAACAAGTACTATGAAAATAGAATACGTAACGCATAAAGAAATTAGTCTTGCCAGTCAGGTTAGAACGATATAAGAACAGTTATCCAGTTTATGTATCTCAATAATAACATCAAAACCAATTTATAAAGCCTCTTGTCAAGATACAATCTCAAATATGTCTTTTTAACCAATTAAGATAATCATCACCAATTCCATGAGAGAATAAGAATATCTCACATGCCAATACAGTCCCAAGAACCAATCACATCGAAGGGATAACCGTAGAGATTCCCTAAACACTGCGCAATACACTGAATTATAGATTCACGGTGGCTACTCTTCCTCCCGAATAGCAAGGCCATTAATACACCCCAGGTAGCGAACCCGGAAGTGGCCACTCTTACTCCCGAATGGCAAGGCAATTAATACACTAGGATCCATAGTGGCTACTCTTCCTCCCGAATAGCAAGGCAAACACAATAACAAAGTCCATGGCATAGAAGCCGATTCACAATTTGTCTCAAAGTAGTCACACCATCAATAACATTAAAGTTCATTATGCCATATCTAAAGAATAAGTCATTCCAATCAAAGTTTTGAAACGTATAACTTCTTTACAAAAGATTTCCATGTCCCAATTCATCAATGAGAATGTTATCACCAACTCTTAACCATCATTATTAAGCATCTCTCATAGGGAAAAACATTCATAATATCTTATACATATATAGGGTTTGTTACAATCTAGGTTTAATGTGGGTTTGTCCCCTCACACACATTAACCACCATTTAGACATGAATTAGAGTTCAAGAAACATAAAAAGATTGCTTTTCCTTTCATTCATTAAGGAATCTTGAATAAAATTTATACTTCCAACAATAGTTTCATAAGTGATTTTAAAAGGGAGACATACCTTAATTTGTTAAACAAGATTTAACAATTCACTTTTCTATTGAAGAACACCCAAAACCTAGCTTGAATCACTTTGGAAGGAAATATGTTGCAAACCCTTAATTGTTCCAAAACTTGAATTAAAGACTTGAATTTTTGGAGAAGATTTCCTAAATCTTGATTCTTGAATCTTGAGATGGGTTTTCTTGAAAACCCTAGATTAGGAATGATGATTTACTGATTAGATTACAAGGATATTAGAATTGAGTTGGAATAATTAGAATGGACTTACCTTGGTGTTCTTGATGTTGGAGGAGAGTAGGAGGTCGTTCTAGGGTTTGAAGGAATGAAAAATAATGAGTTGAACTGATATGGATGAATATATATTGTTCTGTGAAAGTGAAATTTACGACCTGAACAGTGCTGGTCGTAAAGTCAGTTTACGGGCCGTAAATTGATTTACGGACCGTATTCTGCACTTTGGACTGCACTGTGTCGCTTCAGTAAAATGGCCATAACTCCTTGCACAGATGTCCGTTTGACCCCCGTAAGATACCGTTGGAAAGGTATTTCAATGATCTACAACTTTCATCAAGGAAGTTTTCCCAAATTCGAAATACGTTTTGAAATACGGGCCATAAAGTGAAATACGGTCCGTATTTAACCATATGACCTCAAAATGTCAAATTCCAGAATGTTCAGAAATTCTTGGTTTCAGTTTACGGGCACTGTTCATGGTCGTAAATTGAAATACGGTCACTGTTCATGGGCGTAAACCACCATATCACAACTGAACAGAAAAATTTCAATTTCCACATTCTTTATCTGATGTTCTAAGTCTAGGATCGTGGTCAAAACTTTCGTTAAAGGTACGGGGTGTTACATTATCCCCCCCTTAAGATCATTCGTCCTCGAATGAGGATAGTAAACATGAATTTTAACCATTCAATAACCTTGCGAACGAATAGCTTAAAACTTAGATCATACCTAAAATAGGGAACAAGTGAGGATATCTCTTCTTCATGTCCTCTTCCGCTTCCCAAGTAGCTTCCTCACTATTATGATTTCGCCATAACACTTTGACCGACGCAACATCCTTTGTTCTCAACCTTCTAACTTGGCGATCCAAAATCTGAACTGGTTCTTCTTCATAAGATAAGGATTCATCAATCTCAACCTCTTCATAGTTCAACACATGAGAAGGGTCAGGTTTATACAACCTCAACATCGAAATGTGAAACACCGGATGAACCATGGATAGCTCAGCCGGTAATCTCAACTCATAAGCTACCTTTCCAACCCTTCTAGTAATCTCATAAGGACCAATGTAGCGAGGACTAAGCTTGCCCTTTCTGCCAAACCGCATTACCCCCTTCATAGGTGACACTTTCAAGAAAACCTTGTCACCAACAGCAAATTCCAATTCCCTACGCCTCATGTCCGTATAAGACTTTTGTCTACTCTGAGAGGTCTTTAGTCGTTGCACAATCAGATTTACCTTTTCGATCGCCTCATGAATTGAATCAGGACCCAACAACTCTACTTCCGTTGGTTCAAACCAACCAATTGGAGACCGACAACGCCTCCCATAAAGAGCCTCATAAGGAGCCATCTGAATACTAGCTTGATAGCTATTATTGTAAGCGAATTCCACCAAAGGTAGGTGTTCATCCCAACTTCCTCCAAAATCGATTGCACAAGCACGCAACATATCCTCCAAAGTCTGAATAGTTCTCTCTGCTTGCCCGTCAGTTTGAGGATGAAAGGCAGTGCTCAGTTTCACTCTAGTCCCCAAACCTTCTTGAAACGTCTGCCAGAAATGAGCAGTAAATTGCGTACCTCTGTCAGATATGATAGATGTCGGAACACCATGCAACCTAACAATCTCTTTCAGATATAACTTGGCGTACTCTGCAGCGGCATATGACGTCTTTACAGGAAGAAAATGGGCAGACTTCGTGAGTCTATCCACGATCACCCAAATTGAATCATACTTGGCCCTTGTGCGAGGTAAACCTGCAACAAAGTCCATATTTATCATCTCCCACTTCCATTGAGGAATCTCAATGTTTTGAGCCAAGCCACCCGGCCTTTGATGTTCGGCCTTCACCTGTTGACAGTTCAAACACTTAGCCACAAAGTTAGAAATATCAACCTTCATGCTCTTCCACCAATAGTGTTGTTTCAAATCCTTATACATCTTGGTGGATCCCGGATGAACCGAATACTTGGAACTATGAGCTTCCATCATTAGTTCTTGTCGAAGACCATCAACATCGGGAACACACAATTGTCCTTGCAATCGCAGAACACAATCGCCAGTCCCCACAGTAAATGAAGTGTACTCACCCCTTTCCACTCCATCTCTCAACTTTGCCAAAAGTTCATCATCATATTGCTTGAATTTAATCCTTTCTACAATATCAGACCGTGATGGAGTGATTCCCACTAATTCTCCATCTTCAGTTTCATCAAGCCTAACCCCAAGGCTGGCAAGTCTTCGAATCTCTTTCCCCATGGGCATGCCATGAGCACGCAAATAAGCCAACGTGCCCATGGATTTTCTACTCAAAGCATCAGCAACCACGTTAGCCTTGCCAGGATGATACAAAATATTCAAGTTGTAGTCTTTTAACAACTCCAACCACCTCCTCTGCCTGAGGTTCAACTCTCGCTGCTTGAAAATATATTGTAGACTCTTGTGATCAGTAAAAACATCACAATGCTCACCATACAGGTAATGACGCCAAATTTTCAAAGCAAATACCACAGCAGCCAACTCCAAGTCATGAGTCGGATAGTTCTTCTCATGCTTCTTCAACTGACGCGAAGCATAAGCAATCACCTTACCGTTCTGCATCAACACACAACCCAAACCAATTCTAGAAGCATCACAATACACCACATATCCACCAGACCCCGAAGGTAACGTCAAAATAGGAGCCGAAGTCAACCTTGCCTTAAGCTCTTGGAAACTCCTTTCACAAGATTCAGACCACTGAAACTTAGCAGTCTTCTGTGTCAATTTAGTTAGTGGAGAGGCTATTGACGAAAAACCCTCCACAAACTTTCGATAATAACCTGCCAAACCCAAGAAACTACGAATTTCAGTCGCACTAGTGGGTCTAGGCCAATCCTTCACTGCCGCAATTTTCTGAGGGTCTACTTTAACGCCGTCCCCGGTCACCACATGGCCCAAGAAAGCCACAGAATCAAGCCAGAATTCACACTTAAAGAATTTTGCATACAACTCGTTCTCCTCAAGTGTTGTCAAAGTTATCCTCAAATGATTAGCATGATCCTCACGATTCTTAGAGTACACCAAAATGTCATCAATAAATACAATAATGAAGCGGTCTAGATATGGCTTAAACACACGGTTCATTAAATCCATGAATGCGGCAGGCGCATTAGTCAACCCAAAGGACATGACTAGAAACTCAAAGTGCCCATAACGAGTACGGAAAGCAGTTTTTGGGATATCCTCCTCCTTTATCTTCAATTGATGATATCCAGACCTCAGGTCAATCTTCGAAAAGAATTTAGCACCCTGAAGTTGGTCAAACAAATCATCTATTCTAGGCAAAGGATACTTATTCTTAATGGTCACTTTATTAAGTTGACGGTAGTCAACACACATTCTCAGGGAACCATCCTTCTTCCTAACAAACAAGACTGGAGCACCCCAAGGTGAGGAACTTGGTCGGATGAAACCCTTATCCAACAAGTCCTTCAATTGATCCTTCAATTCCCTTAGCTCCGCTGGAGCCATACGATAAGGTGGAATAGAAATAAGTTGGGTGTCGGGGATAACGTCAATCCTAAAATCAATAACCCTATCAGGAGGAATACCAGGGAGATCTTCAGGAAATACTTTAGGATAATCACTTACTATGGGAACAGATGCGAATTCGGGTACTACGACTTTTGTATCATTAACAACAACCAAATGGTAAATACACCCCTTAGTAATCATCTTATGAGCCTTAAGATAGGAAATAAATCTACCCTTTGGCTTGGCAATTTCACCCTCCCACACCATAATGGGCTCATCGGGAAAGGCGAAACGAATTAACTTGTGGCGACAATCCACATTAGCATAACACGCAGACAACCAGTCCATCCCCATAATTACATCAAAATCCACCATCTCAAGTTCATACAAATCGGCCACAGACTCACGGCCTTTAACCACAACAACACAATTTCTATACACTCTAGAAGCAATAACAGGAACACCCGTAGGCGTATCAACAGCA
Organism: Lycium barbarum; assembly: GCF_019175385.1. NCBI lineage: Eukaryota > Viridiplantae > Streptophyta > Magnoliopsida > Solanales > Solanaceae > Lycium > Lycium barbarum. The sequence goes on from NC_083341.1 coordinate 66,418,256, forward strand.
AAGGGTTCCAACAAAGATTCGGGTTTCATACCCATATCAAGAGCAAAATAAGGAGTCACATAAGATAAATTTGAACCCGGATCAATCAATGAGTAAGCATCATGAGTACAGATGGTTAGAATACCTGTAACCACTGCGTCAGAAGATTCAGCTGCCTCCCTACGGGTCAGCCCATAAAGTCGAGCTGTCCCTCCGCCAAAAGTATTAGCAACTTCCTTTCCCTTGCCATTATTACGAGTATTCTGATAATTATTGGTAGCATTACCAGCCGACGGATTTTTAGCAGATGCAGAAGCAGGCGAATCATTCTTTTGATTATTCATAGCAGCCATCTCACGTAGCCATTTTCTGCAATACCTCTTAATATGCCCCGGAAGACCACAGTGATGGCAGACACGACTCTCCCACACTGGCGGACGACTACTTCCCTGCGAAAACCTACCAGTATTGTTATTATTTTTCTGGTCTTGTCTACCAGAAGGCACGCTAACATGGGAAGGAGTGCCAGAATGAGCAGGTGCAGAATACCCTTTACTCTGCCCTCCCTTATAATTATTACCACTAAAACCACCTGCTGATCGGGCCTTCTTGTGCTGATCTCGATCCACCCTCTCTTCATTTTTCCAACTTTCTTGTTGTTCAGCAAACCCAACCAGAGATGAGAAAGTGCAAGTAGGAGACATAGCAACAGCAGCACATGCAGACTTGATACGTGGTACCAAGCCTTTCACAAAACGAGTCAACTTATGCTTTTCAGTCGGAAGCATGTATAAAGCATACTTTGACAGACGTGTGAACTCCAAACTATACTCGCGAACTGACTTATTACCCTGCTCCAGCTTTTCAAATTTTGTAGCCATTGCAATTCTTTCCTCATCAGACAAAAACCTTTCCATGAATGCCTCCTCAAATTCAGCCCACGTCGGAGCTAAAGCAGCGTCACCTCTCTCAGATTCCCATATCTCAAACCATACGTGAGCAACATCCTTCAACTGATACGAAGCAAGCCTCACAGCTTCTGAATCGTGGGCATCCATTGCCCTCAATGCCTTAAAGGTCTCATCTAAGAAGTGTTGGGGGTCGTCCACCTCTCGTGACCCAAAGAACTCTGGTGGCTTTAAGTCTAGGAACTGCTTAAATCTGCCTCCACCATGAGGTCCCACACCAACACGCTGCTGTTGAGCCGCAACCAAAGCAGTCAACATTTGAATCGTTGTTTGCATAGTACCAATCTCAGGCACACCCGCAACAGGAATAGCAGGAGCAGGCGGTGCTGGGGGTGGTGCTTGATTTCCAGTATCATTTCCATTACCAGCATTCGATCCTCCAAGATTTCGGTTACCTTTTGCGGGGCGTCCTTATTTACCACTTTTGGATCGCGTCAGAGTCATTTCTGCAAGGCACGAATTACGAGCGAATTAGAATGATCCTAAAGAAAGTTCAAGCTCTATAGCACAATCTAGAATAGAGAGGAGTGAGAAACACCTATAAATGCCCTGGTAGTCTTTCGATCATACAGGTGATCAGGCTGCACAAGGAAGACTCCACTAGACACAGCTCCACAGACACAGACAACTCCTAGGACACATTTAAACCTTGGCTCTGATACCAAGCTTGTCACGCCCCAAATCCCACCCTAGACGTGACCGGCATCCGACGTCATGAACGATATCGGAAGAACCTAATAACACCATAATAATACTCGAACCCGCCAGGTTCAACATTCGCCTCAGAAAAATTTATAAATTAAATGTAACATATCATGAATCATGAATTAAATTAGCGGAAGTCTTTAATATCATAAAATTTAATCAAAACGTGACATCGCCCAAGAGTTAACAAAACTCCACAACTACCCACAAGAATGCATACTATGGAGCTTCTAGGATAAAGAGGTAATAGTTTGACTCATCGGGACGCAGCCCGGAAATCTAAAATAATAAGTGAAACAGGAAGTGTCCCACCAACAAGGATGTGGGCTCACCAAATCAACAACAGCAGCAAGTCCTCCTAAGCGTCGAGAGTATCACGAGCCTGCTCTTCTCCGTTACCTAACATACCATCAAAAACAACAATGGTATGCCTGAGTACTTCGTACTCAGTGAGTGCCTCGGGGACAACAAGTACTATGAAAATAGAATACGTAACGCATAAAGAAATTAGTCTTGCCAGTCAGGTTAGAACGATATAAGAACAGTTATCCAGTTTATGTATCTCAATAATAACATCAAAACCAATTTATAAAGCCTCTTGTCAAGATACAATCTCAAATATGTCTTTTTAACCAATTAAGATAATCATCACCAATTCCATGAGAGAATAAGAATATCTCACATGCCAATACAGTCCCAAGAACCAATCACATCGAAGGGATAACCGTAGAGATTCCCTAAACACTGCGCAATACACCGAATTATAGATTCACGGTGGCTACTCTTCCTCCCGAATAGCAAGGCCATTAATACACCCCAGGTAGCGAACCCGGAAGTGGCCACTCTTACTCCCGAATGGCAAGGCAATTAATACACTAGGATCCATAGTGGCTACTCTTCCTCCCGAATAGCAAGGCAAACACAATAACAAAGTCCATGGCATAGAAACCGATTCACAATTTGTCTCAAAGTAGTCACACCATCAATAACATTAAAGTTCATTATGCCATATCTAAAGAATAAGTCATTCCAATCAAAGTTTTGAAACGTATAACTTCTTTACAAAAGATTTCCATGTCCCAATTCATCAATGAGAATGTTATCACCAACTCTTAACCATCATTATTAAGCATCTCTCATAGGGAAAAACATTCATAATATCTTATACATATATAGGGTTTGTTACAATCTAGGTTTAATGTGGGTTTGTCCCCTCACACACATTAACCACCATTTAGACATGAATTAGAGTTCAAGAAACATAAAAAGATTGCTTTTCCTTTCATTCATTAAGGAATCTTGAATAAAATTTATACTTCCAACAATAGTTTCATAAGTGATTTTAAAAGGGAGACATACCTTAATTTGTTAAACAAGATTTAACAATTCACTTTTCTATTGAAGAACACCCAAAACCTAGCTTGAATCACTTTGGAAGGAAATATGTTGCAAACCCTTAATTGTTCCAAAACTTGAATTAAAGACTTGAATTTTTGGAGAAGATTTCCTAAATCTTGATTCTTGAATCTTGAGATGGGTTTTCTTGAAAACCCTAGATTAGGAATGATGATTTACTGATTAGATTACAAGGATATTAGAATTGAGTTGGAATAATTAGAATGGACTTACCTTGGTGTTCTTGATGTTGGAGGAGAGTAGGAGGTCGTTCTAGGGTTTGAAGGAATGAAAAATAATGAGTTGAACTGATATGGATGAATATATATTGTTCTGTGAAAGTGAAATTTACGACCTGAACAGTGCTGGTCGTAAAGTCAGTTTACGGGCCGTAAATTGATTTACGGACCGTATTCTGCACTTTGGACTGCACTGTGTCGCTTCAGTAAAATGGTCATAACTCCTTGCACAGATGTCCGTTTGACCCCCGTAAGATACCGTTGGAAAGGTATTTCAATGATCTACAACTTTCATCAAGGAAGTTTTCCCAAATTCGAAATAAGGTTTGAAATACGGGCCGTAAAGTGAAATACGGTCCGTATTTAACCATATGACCTCAAAATGTCAAATTCCAGAATGTTCAGAAATTCTTGGTTTCAGTTTACGGGCACTGTTCATGGTCGTAAATTGAAATACGGTCACTGTTCATGGGCGTAAACCACCATATCACAACTGAACAGAAAAATTTCAATTTCCACATTCTTTATCTGATGTTCTAAGTCTAGGATCGTGGTCAAAACTTTCGTTAAAGGTACGGGGTGTTACAGGTACCCAGGCCATCCAGAAGAAAAGTAGTTTCAAGTACCTTGGGTCTATTCTGCAAAGCTGTGGGGAGATTGACGATGATGTCACACGTCGTATTGGGGCAGGGTGGATGAAATGGAGGCTTGCTTCCGGAGTGCTATGTGACAAGAAGGTGCTACCAAAACTTAAGGGCAAGTTCTACACAAGTGGTGGTTAGACTGACTATGTTGTATGGGGCGGAGTATTGGCCGGTTAAGATCTCTCACGTTCAAAAGATGAAAGTTACCGAGATGAGAATGTTAAGATGGATGTGTGGCCACACTAGGAGTGACAGGATTAGGAATGAGCATATTCGGGATAAGGTGGGGGTGGCCTCGGTGGAAGATAAGATGGGAGAAGCGAGATTGAGATGGTTTGGGCATGTGAAGAGGAGAGACACAGATGCCCCAGCGCGGAGGTGTGAGAGGTTGGCCATGGATGGTTTCAGACGAGGTAGGGGTAGACCGAAGAAGTATTGGGGAGAGGTAATTAGACACGACATGACGCAACTACAGCTTACCGAGGACATGACCTTAGATAGGAGGGTTTGGAGGACCCAAATTAGGGTAGAAGGCTAGTAGATAGTCTCGTTTTCCGTTCTTATTAGTAGTCGCATTATTGCAATATAATTTCTTTTGCTCAGATTTCTGTTATTATCTGTTATTTCCTGTTCTTTGATTATCCTGTGTTATCTGTGTCGCTTGCATTATTTCATTTCATATCGCTTTGATTCTCTTAACCTTATCTGATTTCTTTTTATGCTTTTGAGCCGAGGGTCTTTCGGAAACAGCCGTCCTACCTTGGTAGGAGTAAGGTCTGCGTACACTCTACCCTCCCCAGACCCCACGATGTGGGATTTCACTGGGTTGTTGTTGTTGTTGTTGTTATCACATAACAAGGTTTACTATACATGAAAAATGAGTATATCCCTTTAGTATAATTTCAGATGGAATCTGGTTAAATTGAGGAAGTGTAACATTTGTGCTACTGCATGATCATGACAAAGAAGAAGAAAAACTTTTATACCATTACACATGATTATTGTCTAATCTTAAAGTTGGTGAATTAACGTTGAGTAGTTGTTCCTTATCTTCAACTTTCAAACAGAGAAATTGATATTCAGTTTGAAATATTGCAGTTTTTCGGTTCAACCGAAATTAATTTCATTAAGCAAAAAATCGAAAGTTTGTAGTTCTTAAAACGACGCGGTTCGAATAACCGAATAAATCAACTTTTTTGGTTCAATCAATTTATTTGGTTTTAAGCGAATAATGTCCATCCTTATACAACAATATCTTGAAGATGGAAGAATATGTTATGTCTAATGCTCAAAAAATTAAAAGAAAATACCAAAAAAATTACTATAGATTATCAAGAAAATTCCGGTTCTGTTAAGGTTATTATAATAAGCAATACACCATGTAACAAATATTTGCCAAATTAAAATGTCACAGTATATACTTGCGTGGGAATTAATTTGAGTACATGAAATAAAACTTACAAGTATTGAAAAACTTACAAGTACTGTATTATAGATGTTTTCTTTTTCCAAATTACATGTGCGTGAGATGTTTGGCATGTAAGTTTAAACACAATGATTTACAGCCAGGCCAAACAGTTTAAAGTCGAATTTGTTAATCTTGGAAGAACGCATCTGTTCGGGTTGTGGTGTTTTTGCACCACAGTTTTTTTTTTTAAATTGTAAATATGATAATTACATTTTTAAGAAGGGCATTTAAGTAATTTAACTTTCAAGTTAGGGAATTCATGCTTTTAATATAATATGAAGATAAATAGATTAATTAATATGAATGATTCGTAAATCAACTTTTGACTCATTTTGTTCCCACTTTTAGGATAATATGATTATACTGTGTAGTTGCTACGCAATGTAATTATTACCCACATTGTGATTTCCAAACACTGCCTAAAACCTTTCGTGAAATTTAGGTCAATTTAATAAACTTGAACACTCCATCAAGTTTAGCGACAATTTGCTCACTAGAGATCATATTCTATACAACTTAATTCTTCCAAAATGGAATGACAAAGGGAGGAGAAACTCAAACTTTTTACTGAGGATGCAGTTGATTATATCTTGCCTACCGTATGTATAAAAGAATACTCCGAGGAACATTATTCGCCAAATCACCTTGTCCATTATAGACTGTTAATTTGCCTGGTATCATCTTCATTCCACATATAAAACTCATTCCAAGTGTCCGCATTCACTTCATGTGGCTCAATTGCCTATCGGGCTCATGAACCTCCAAAAAATGCAGTGAAGTTGCAGCAGTGTGAGTTACCTCTTTTGGAAGTTGAAATATTTTATTGCATACGCAAAAATCACTGTGAACAGCACGCTAAAGCTAACTACCATAAAACCAGCAACCCCAATGAAATCATGCCTATATCCAAACACATTCTTGACCAAAAGGTTTATTGGGAGTGACTGAATGCCATCTGATAGTTTCACAAGTCTATCATCGTCAGCATACTGGGATGCGACAAGGCCATATAAAGTCCAAGCTACAGGATTTGCCCAGTAGTACCATCTCCACCATATCGGGATCCTCTGTTTCAAAAGAATAGTGGAAGATGCTATTAGAAACAAAAGAGAAAACTAAGTTATGGCAAAGGACCTCCAATGCCATCACATTTCAAATTTAGCAGCAATTAATTCGTAGCTGGTCAGCAATTAGTCATGAAGAGCTATTCATGGAAAATGGCATGTCCGAATCAGAGAAGAATGTTAGTTCATTACCTTGTGAGGTATCATGAAACCACTGAAAAGGTTCCAGAGCATGTAAAAAGGAGCAGCAATAATGGCAGCCACATTGTGGTTGGGCGTGACTGCAGTTGTCATCATCCCATAAAAGGTGAAGTACAACATAGTGAAGTACATAAACAATATGTACCATAAAATTTTAGAAGCAATCCACTCAAAAGCTGCCATTGAATAGAATATAGTGCTGTATATTAGTGCCTGTGAAAACACGTAAGGGAGCTCAATAGCAACCTGCATAGAATAAGTGGAGCAGTGTTAAGAATACCAAAGATCAAGAAGTTTTTAACTGTCAAGGAAACAGACATAGTGGTAAATCTTTAGACCAGACCTGAGCGAATGCAAATGGTAAAGCTGAGTACATCCCTGCAGCTCTCTCTCGGTACGAAACAAATCTTTCGACAGAAACAACTGGTTGGACAGCAGTGCCATTTGTAATTCCAATGAACAACACTGCAATATACATGGATCCCATAGCATTGAATAAATCCTGCTGCGAGTCCCTGTTTTGTTACCAATTGAAGAAGCTAAGGTACAGTAACATATCACCAGTTAGGAACAATATGTTAGGGACAAAGGACTGTAAGTATTGCAATAAGACTTAAGCCCCCTCTACTGCTTGCAGGAGTGAATGAAATGTTAGTTGTTTTCCAAAAGAAAGAAGCCAACTAAATTTCGTATTTCACTTCCGCTTGTGTCAATTGCAAGGTAGGAACAATGTTTACTTTCAATCACCTAAAACTTTTTTTACCAGGAACACAGAAGCAAGTTAACACAAAGGTGCAACTCAAGAACTCTGTCAAACATTAATATAAAGTGTTAGTTGTTGACATTAGCATCACAAATAGTCAGTCAGAAAAATGAATGGACAAATGTGTTAGTTGATTCCAATTATCATCAATTTTTTCCTTTCTTGCTTTCCTTTCACTCTATATAAGGAAACCAAGGCCAATATAGTAGTTAATACCACAGAAATTGATGTAAAGGCACAGTAGAATATTATCAAGGACAAATTTCAGGTTACGGTTAGTGTAAAAAAGAAACCTTTTTGAACCGAATCTCCAACAAATTGTCCCCAGCATCAAAGATATGATGAGCGTGTAGAAGAAGCGAACAGCAGTATATTGTGGGTTGCGCCAATACGAGAGATTTTGCTTCCAAAGGCAAGCCAGGAACTGATTGAAGTAGGACTGACAGTACTTAGCAGGGAAATTCAAATCTTTTGAATCCCCAGATGACCTGCTTAGCCTTTTAACCAAGACTTGATTATATCTGGAGCGCAAGAAAAGAAGTAAAACATTAAGGAAAAGAACATAGAGTAAGTTAGAAATGAGAAAATCGTACGTACTGAAAAAGATTTGATCTTTGGTAAATTTCTGCAAAATCAACACCAAGTCTATTTTCCTCTACTGACAAAGTCACCTCCAACATCCACGTGGCAGGGTTATATCCAGGTCTTATTTTGGGTACCCCTTCTATTGCCTACACAAGAAGTATAAGGAGTACCTGCTTTTAGATGATTATATATCAAGAAATGAGCAATGCACCTAATGGAAACAAATGTGTGCAAGTATATAACCTCAAAATACTCAATTAACTTGCATGATTTAGGACCAAGAGGTCCTGCATAAATGAGCTCTCCTCCGCGCTTCATAAACAAAAGCTGCCATTACAGAAGAGATCAATACAAAAAATAATCAGAAGCAAGCAACAATACATTTGTCTACTATATTCTATACAATGGACTGATGCTCCTTGATTGTATAGTATTATGAGAATAAGGGGTTAAACATCTTATATTCAGTCTGTCATTTTGTACTTCTATATGCTGTGCAAGCTTTCAACAAGAAAATATATATGATTTCAGTTTTGATTTTGTTGTGTTGATCCCCTATAAATGGTGGATGGCTCTTTTCTTCTCATCTCTCTACTGGTTACTATCCCTCTTTGGCTATTTCTTCCTGTAGTTGTAATGAACTCCTCGACTGCCTTTAGTTGTAATGAACACGTACAGTTTCTATACCTCTTTTCTTCTCTTCTGCCTACAGGTTTTAAGTCCTCTTAGTTATTTCATTCGTTAGTCGTAATGACAAACCTATACTACCTTTTTCTTTTGTCAAGCTGAGGCTGCTCTTCTGTACTTATTGAACACATTTTCCTGTTTTTCTTTTCCAGTAACACAAGACCAAACTTATCATCAATAAAGCAGCACCTAGGACTCCTGGTTTCTCTCAGTAACTTCTAGCAAATAGTTTTTTCAGTACTCATTGGAACTGTTCAAAATTTCTTGCTACACTCACTTAATACAGAAAGTAAGTGCTCATGGCTAATTCGGCCCAATGTTGTATCTGCTGATGATTCAGTCGTTGACGTCCACACGTGGGAAGTCTATATCTGAGCCAGAGTCTCTTTGTTTGGGATCTCCACATGGAAAAGACTCTTAAGTTTCAAGAAGCAGCGAAGACACACCATGATCCAAAATGATAAACTTGGCACACTCGGTCAATTTGGAAGTGATTCACAAGGGTGACTAGATTAATATATTTGACACCAACCCCCTCACCCTGCCTATTGAGCTTATCTCAGGGAACTATTGAATAGCTATCTTATTTAGCTAGTCCTAAATGGCCTACTTATCTTTCTCTATGATATAGGTCAGTGCTGAATACCATACAATTACTAATTGGGAGGATGTCGCAAGCTAAAAGCAAATCTTCATTCGAAGTCAAGAAAACTCTTATTCTGCTACGAATTTTTGAAGACATAGGTAAAGTGTGCTCAAAGTAGCTATAAGAGATACTATTGCTACCATCTTCACAAGAATGGGGCATCAGTTATTATGGAATAAGGATGCTGTAACAATCCAACCCCTGTTTTTGAGGGTTTAAGTTTAAAAATGTATTTCAAGACTTTTTACAGGTCAACATTACCGTCTGAGAATTGTTGGGATGGTTGGGGTTGAGAGCTAGGGAATGAGGTTAATTTCAGACATGTTGGGATCATGAAAAAAATAAAAATATCCTAACACTTATTTTTTAATATTTGCGTCGTAAATTGAGTTTTGAGCATGTGTATGAGTTCATAGTACTACATTGGACTTGCGGGAATGGCTTGGGATTGACCCAAGGCTTCGAAGTGGTTTCGGGAACATTTGCAACTTAGTTAGAGTTGCTGCATTTTTGGTGTCTTGTGCCTGCATGATAGAGCACTTGTGCCGATAGTGCTGAAGGAAAATTAAAGCAGTGTGATCGCGCACTTGTGCCGGTAGCACTGAAGAAAAATATCTTCCATAACGTTGACAAAAATCAGCAGGCAGCACAATTGAGCTTAAGAAGCACGACAGCACTCAAGGCACTGAAGCATATAAGAAGCAGAAACATGATTTCAACCCCCAATTTTGGGAAATTTTGTGATTTGGAACTCGAGCACTGAATCCAAAAGAGGAAAGTTTTGACTTAGAATCTAAGATATGAATTGCTGACACTCTTATACTCGATTTGTACGTGATTCAAACCGCTAAATCATGAGTTAAGAGGCTAAAATTGGGTATTGACCTATACCTAGAAATCAAAAATTGATGATTAGACTAGAAATTGACATCCAATGAGATTTTGATAATAGATTTGGACTCCATCGCTAATGGGTAACGCGTCCGTGTAATTTATTTTGAATTTTGACCAGTCGATTCGAGGGGTGGTTTGAGTTGACCAAGAATTGACTTTGACCCCAAGGTGTCCTAAAATTATGAGACTAGTTCTCCTAGGCTATTTGGACCCGTCGTTAATGATTTTGAATAGATTGAGGTCATTAGAGATAGTCTGAGCAGAGTTGGGCATTTTACGAAAGGTTAGCCTACCAAGATATAAGGCAAGTGAGGACTTGAACTCTTAGTTTGCTTATTTTTCATCGGAAGCATGGCATATGTGTTATTTATGTACAGTCTAAACTATCTACTTCTTGTGTCCGGCAAGCATGAACTAGGTTATCCAGCTTTAAAGTACAACACATAGATAGTGAGGGTCCCAACATATGTATCTATGTATTATTGAAACTTTCAGCAGTTAAAAGTTACTTTGTGATAGTTGTTTAGCATGCATTATCACACAGTCATTAGCGCACACAACCTGGGAACCCCTATGTCATAAGGCCAGTTAGTAGATTGAGATAGGACCGGGTAAGAGGTGTGGTTAATGCACAACACAAGGCGGGTCAGACAGGCAGCTTATGCCCCATAGCAGTTCTAGCAGCTTTAGGAATAGGAGCATCATGATTATCCTGTGTGATTATGTTTATGATTTTTTTTTTTTAAAGGAAAGAAAAATATAATTGTGTCTATGATTTTATTCTTATCTGCATACCTGAATATGATTTTAAACCTGTTATGCTTCGAGTGTTAGTTATTCACAAGTAGCAGTTTTCTAAAGTCTTGTCCATGGGTAAGCCGAGAGCGTGGGAATATGAACTTGCTGGGTCTTACTACTCACATTTGTTATTTTGGTGCAGGGCCCAGAGAGGGCGGTCCAGTAGTTGACCTGTGACATTCAGTCCATAAATTAAGCTTACTATCTATTTTTTGTATATTTTTTTTTTATAAGTTCTTTTTTCTTTTAAAGGAATCAACATGTCCTGTATGATACCCTGTCAGTATATGATATATATAATGTGGGTATCATAGAAGACTAAATAGTTTTTTTTTTTTTTTTTTTAAGGAATGATCAGTCCTTTATGATACCCGGTATATGAGATACCATGTGGGTACCATAGAGGACTAAGAAATATTTTTTTGTTTTAAGAAATGAACCAGTCTCTATGATACCCTGTCAGTATATGATATATCATGTGCGTATCATAGAGATCAGTCCTCTATGATATCATTTCAGTATATGATGCATCATGTGGGTCAGTCCTCTATGATACCCTGTCAGTATATGATATATACTATGGCTACTGCAACAGTATACTTCAACTGCTATTGATTTAGTATATTATATGGTAGAATGAGTTATTTTATGATATTTGATTTAGCAACAAGTAAAAATAAATAAAAGATGTACTATATGATTATCTTTTTTATTGATATAGTGAAAAAAATATAAAGAACAAAAATAAAGGAGCCAAAAAGGTGTGTCGAATTAGATTAACAACAACAACAACAAACCCAGTTGGATCCCACAACGTGAGGTCTGGGGAGGGTAAAGTGTACGCAGACCTTACTCCCACCTTGGAAGGTAGGGAGGCTGTTTCCGAAAGACCCTCGGCTTAGATTCCGAAAGGCTGTGTCGAATTAGATTACAACAACAACAACAACAACAACCACCCAGTGAAATCCCACATCGTGGGGTCTGGGGAGGGTAGAGTGTACGCAGACCTTACTCCTACCAAGGTAGGACGGCTGTTTCCGAAAGACCCTCGGCTCAATAAAAGCATAAAAAGAAGTCAGATAAGGTTAAAAGATCCGGATTAGATTATGAAAAAAAAATGATTTGTTCAGAGCTGAGGTGAGCTGTCACTAGTCAGTCACTATCTTTTATTTATTCAGTATTGTCTTTATTTCGAGCTGTGTCTCATACTTTGTACTCAGATACTGCAGCTCCATGACTTGGCCTCTTTCCTTTGGGTATTAGGGGTTTCTGCGTGATATCAGATATTGAACTTCTTTCTGCATTTCCGTTAATTTAGACTATCATAGTACTTCTGTTGTATTTAATTCACCATTATGATCATGTTAGTTAGAGGGTTTGCCTAGCGAGGGTAGTGACTTGTTGGTGTCCTGTCACGGCCTTAAGTGCCAACTTTGGGTCGTAGCAGATCTGTACTCAGGCAGCTTGTGCAACGCATCTAAAAGAGAAAAAAAAAAATCCATTTTATACTAGAAAAGAAGTACCTCATCAAATGATTCAAAAATGTCAATGCTGGGCTGATGGATTGTACAAACAATTGTTCGGCCGGTGTTCACAATGTTCCGTACAGTCCTCATTACAATGGCTGCAGCTCTTGCATCCAATCCAGATGTAGGCTCATCCATGAACACTATAGAAGGGTTGGCTACTAGTTCAACAGCAATTGTTAGCCGTTTCCTTTGCTCTGTTGACAGTCCATCAACTCCAGGCAAACCAACCAAAGCTCCTCTTAGTGGACTCAGCTCCACAAGCTCCATTACCTCCTCAACAAATGCCTGAAACCAATATCCTCCTTAAAAGTTATTTGGGTCCGAAACAGGAAGTATCAAAATAAATTCCAAGGTGTTACCTTTTGTGTCTCTAGGTCAACCTCTGGTGGCAAACGTAGCCAAGCAGAGAATAATAGTGATTCAAGAATGGTCAAGCAAGGGGAGTGGATATCATTCTGCTCACAGTAACCAGATATTCTAGCAAAGGTTTCTTGCTTTTTTGGGTAACCCGATATGTGGATGCTCCCTTCTATAGTACCACCAGTTTTTCTACCGGCTAATACATCCATGAGGGTGGTTTTTCCAGCACCACTAACTCCCACCAGTGCAGTGAGCACCCCAGGCCTAAATGCTCCAGTAATATTGACCAACAACTGCAGCCGGTCTTCTGCCATGCCTTGTTGCTTCAGTTCCTGAAGTAACATTTATTTGTGTTTCTTAGATATAGAATGATGCAAAGAGAAAGATGGAAAGAAGAGGTTGAGGTATGTACCAGTGGAACATCGACATAATAATTGATATCCTTAAAAGTCATGGAAAGTGGCTGAAAAGGTAGAACGAGGCCTCTGTTCTTGAAACTTTGTCCTGAATAGTATTGAGTGGAAATCTCATTAAATATGATGAAAAGGTTGAGCTGAAAATTATCAAATTTCCTACAATGCAACACGCGTAAATCTTCTTACTAAGTGAGCCAGAATGCTTCAAATACTCTCTTAGCTGAATGACAGCCGGTTCTTCTTTCTTAGTCCTGCCTCTATCTTGAAGCTCCTCCTTAGAAACCACAGCTTGATGCTTTACAAGAGCTGAAGAAATGTAGAAGGAGCAATAATACAGAATTGATTTTTGTTATTACCTTGCAACATGCTGTTTTATCTCCAGTTTTTTCTATTTCCATTTGCTGATTCAAATGATAAGTTCAGAGAATCACATATAGCTTATAGGATAAGAGTCTTACGGTCAAGGTAGGCCAGGAAGAATGTGAATAACATGTTGAATAGAATCGTATATCCAAGCAAAGCACAGACACCAATCCAGTACCAATAGCTCTGGGGGAATAAACTGCGTGACTTCAATAAAGCTTCACCTAGTCGCAAATCAGAGTTCTTGCTTGCTCTCTGGATGCATAAGGGAAAAGTTGGTAAGTGTTTTCTTATTTATTAAAGTACTTATTAGAAGAAAGTGGATGTGATGTTAAATGACATGGATTGGAGGATGGCCAAACAGTTGAAATGGCAATGCCTCACTAACAAATTTGTGATGTTTTCCATGTTCATCAAAACATTACAGCTCAGTTCTTCCATGCATGCCACAAGATTCATTCTTTGATGCAATCATTTCATAGTGTTTCGTTTTTTGGAACTGACATGGATAATTTCTTCGAAGAAGGAAAGACAACATGTAAATATGAATAGCAAGGTTCTATTTATTCTTAGATTTCAACTGAGATCCGGGAGGTTACAACCACTACCAGTGGCGGAGCCAGGAATTTAGTGAAGGGTGTGCAAATTTTCTTCTTACTTGTGTTAAGGGTGTGCAAAATTAAATATATACGCATTGTAGCTAACATTTAACCTATGTACACCGCGTAATTTTCCGACGAAGGGTGTGCACCTGACCACCCTTCGCCAAAGGTGGCGGGCTCCGCCCATGACCACTACTGAAACCATGAGGACCTCAGGCCCTCAACTTCATTCTGTTCTTTCCCTTTTCTTTGTTTTGTCTATGTTTACTACGTGTAAAATGAAATATGCAGACATTAGTAAGAATTCAAACCAAAAGTTAGCTCTAAGTTTACCTTATGTACACTACATATTCTTGCCTTTTTACAGTTATGTCAAGAAAAGTAAATTAAGTTATGCAAACTGACGACCAATTTAAGATACTTGACATCATAAAAGACCACCTTGTCCCATGCGTGGCCAAGAAATTCATTCACCGAAGCTGCATCTTGAGCATACATCAGGGGAGAAATCCAAAAACCCCAGATCCACCATCTTGGTATTCTATCTGTCAGAACAGAAAAAAAGAAATGAATCATCAACCTATCGTGGAGCTTAATGAGGCAATAATTAAAGCATACGAGGATTTAGTTTCACCTCTTGAAATAATATATCCCCCAAGAGCCATGACAATCAACATGGCAAAAGATCCAAAAGTGTTTGCAACAATCATATTTCGGCCCAAGGCTCCCATTAGACGAAAAAGAGCAAGAGACATTTGATGCAGAAAAAAGAATAGTAAAATTTGTTTAAGGAATCTGCACAGTGAAGGAAAAAAATCAAAAGAAAAAGATCAGAGAACAAAACAAAGATACTGGGTGTAGAATCCAGACAAAGATAAATGTGAATCTAAAAGTTTATACTTTACCGTGCAACACTTGGATCAAATCCAACAACATAATATGTCACTGCTACCCATAAACCAGATTCTATTAAGGAAGTTGGAATGCTCAATACCCAAGAAGGGAGTGTATAGACCCAGCATGGATAGAAATGCAAGTCTCTATGCTTGTAAATGACTGGAAGCTTGACAATAAGCATTGAGACCTCCGTGAAACCATTGAAAAGAATAATAACCATGGAAAAATACAGTTGTCCAAGATATAGGCCTCCATCATCAATTGTATTGTGATGCAGAGTTGTGCGGAAGAAAACACTCATGGTGATCAAAGAAACCAAGAAGAGCTGAAAACCAACATAGAGAACGTAAGAACAAAGGAAGTTTTAGTTCTTAAAATTTTGATCCTATTTTTTGGTGTACTTCATCAAAATACTCATGCTAGCTCTACCTGAAGAAATTTGAAAATGTAGATAAATGAATTCCTTTTCATGAGCAACAGCTGCCAGTCAAAGCCGGTTTTAAGAAGTTCTGTTCTCTTCGCTCCATATTTAGAAGTTGACAAGGCTGCAGGATGATTGTAGCGTTTATCGAAAGGAATATTTAGCTCTTCAGATAAATTCTGCCCGGTGTGGTATGATCGAAAAGCTTCAGCAAACTTTGTAACTGGTATGTAATGGTAAGGGCGACGAGAAACAGCCCAGTACTGTTCTTGGTCCTTTATAGAGACAACCTATAGGAGAAAAAAACATATAACTTAGACGCCAAAGAATTTATTAACAATGCAGAGCTACACACTTACTTCTTGAAGGAAATCTGCGACATTCTTCCTCCCCGGACAATGAAATCCCATAAATTCAAAAAAATCAAGGACATCTTCGCGAGGTCCCTGGTACACAATCTGGCCTTCAGACAAAAGTATAATATCATCAAATAACTCGTACGTCTCTGGAGCAGGCTGAAGAAGAGAAATAACAGTAGTTCCATCGAGTGCATGCGTTGAATGTCTAAGATATTTAATAATTTGGTATGTCGTGGAACTATCAAGTCCTGTTGAGATTTCATCCATGAAGAGCACTCTTGATGGACCCACCAATAATTCACCTATAAGAACCATCCAATGCATGAGTATTCTTAGTACTATTGATCGCTTCACAATCCAAAGGAAAAAAATTAATCCATCCACCTGTGGTGAGCCGTTTTTTCTGGCCTCCCGAGATCCCCTTGAGCATTTCATCCCCCACCAAGGTGTCCGCACAATTGTCTAAACCTAGAATCTTTGTTAGAGAAATGTTAGTGCTTCAGCAGCGGAAAGTTAAATTACTCAACAAAAACATCCACATATTATGCACTCGTAACATGAATTTGTTGTGCTTCTTGTAGAAAGGCCAATAGCATAATCAGGAAAAAGAAACACTGTCCAAGTATATATTACATTAAATTAGTCCTCGTTACATCCTAGCACTACTAGTGACTTTTACGAGTTTAGCAACAAGAACGGGAGAACAGAATGATCCATATTGATGTTTGGTATACAAACAAATATGCAGAGTCGGTATTATAGATGAATTCTCAATGTTAATCCACTAGTGCAATCTATGCCATATCAAACTGCCACATGAATCGAAGCCAGAATTTACAAAATACCTTCAGTATGTACTCAACAACAAGTCCAGCATCGTTCCCCTCCAAAGCTAATGCCTATAATGAGAATACATATCATGAATGAATTGTAATCAATTGTTAAGAAGAATAATAAATGTAGTAAGAGAAAAGCATCAAGCAAATCACAGTTTTTTTTTTATCAAGTAAAACTAGCACTCCTCATCGACATCTGCATTGAAATCACACTAAATTACCTTCATGAATAGGTCAAGATCTTCATCAGGTTTTATTCCTGCCATCTTTTCTCTTCTTGAAAGTTCCAAAAGCATATCTGTAGCAAAATTCAACAGTTCAGCTTAGGTAATTAGAGAAAAACTGGAAGACTTTCACACAGCTTTACCATATTTTGATCCAACACCCTGGCAACGTGCTGAGAAGCCCAGCGTCTCCCTGACAGTCATCTCTGCTATATGCCAATCTTGTTGACTGACATAAGCTGATGTCCTTTGGGGAACAAACTCCTTCAAACCATGTCCATTGTAAGTAATATTCCCTGACATCTTCAAATTGATCAATGTCTCAGTATAATATTATAAAAATCGCAGATGATGTTGCCTCCAAATTATGAAAAGAATCAGATATGACAGTACCTGCAAGTCAGATTTGAGGCGTCCAGCAAGTGCCAATAACAATGTGGTTTTTCCAGAGCTTGGAGGACCCAATAAGAGCGTTAATCTAGAAATTAACATCATAATGCTTTAGGTAATCATACTCTCACCAGATTGATTTACTCAGGAGTTCATGATTGATTCATACCTGGAAGGTCGGATTATCCCACTAATGTCATCTAAAATTGTCAGCCTTGTTCTGTTGCCAGAATATATTTTTAACTGCCTTAAGAAAGCCTAACATGTGCTCGTGATACAGAGACAGGAGAGATTTTAGATGCCAAAAGTATCAAGCGTTATTCTAATGTAATAATTGATGAGACGGGGAATACCTCAGTCATGTTGAAGACAAAATTTGAAATAGTTGGCAGTGCTCGACTGCCAAGATGCACATAAGCTTCAACTGTCAAATGCTGAAATCTTACTTCTATTTTTGGGAACTCCAAATCAACTCTGCACTTGAAAGAGTAAAATAATGTAAACGCTCACTGCTAATAACTAGTGACAACAGAATATCACAGAAATTCTAGCAAATACTTATGATGATATTAACATTTCATGGACCACAGCAACTGTTCAAGTATTAATTAAAGCGTAAGTAAATCGAAATTTTTATGCAGAATAATATATAAGAGTGCATTCTATTTCACATTATGAACCAATCCGATCAAAACATTTAAAATTAGCTAGTTGCTTATAAGGAATTAAGCATGTCAGGGCTTGTCCATACTAGAACCAAATGCAAGAAGTGTATTGCCCCCCAGGTAAGAGAACTTACTCGAGGTTAATAAACAAGTCTCCATCCGTCAATTTACGTGGCACCGGCACCATTTGACTTGGCATGGAGTTTTAAGAAAGAAAGAAAGACTTTTAAAATTTGTGATCTAAAGTAGCCTCGGATATTTTTGTATGTCTGTAAATGCATACAAAAAACAGACTGTTTTTCAAAACAGACAGTTTTTCTCTTTCTCTCTCCTCTCATCTTCTCTCTCCTCTCATCTTACCAACGGTAAGTGCAGCTCCCCCCCCCCCAACCCCCACCCCACCCACCCCCCAACCTAGCCACCCCAAACGGTCACCGGCAACCGGCGACGACGACCACCATACGCTTCCGGCCGGCCAGATCTCTCTCTCCTCTGTTCTCTCTTTTCTTTCCTTCTTCCCTTTTTGTTTTTTTCCTCTTTGCCTTTCTCTTCTACCCTGCAACTGGAAATCCCCCACCAGTAGGTTTCCGGGCAGTTTCTGCACAGGTACTCGAGTTTTCCGGCAGTTCCTGGCGGTGAACAGTGATTCCGGTATAAGCTTGCGTCCAAGAGACTAAATGGGTAGGACCTAAAGCTAAGGAGGTGGACGGGTACAAGCTTTGGTTCTCGGGCAAGTCGAGGTATAGGAATGGGGTAGGGATCTTAGTAGATAGTGAGCTTAGAGATCAAGTGGTAGAGGTTAGGAGGATCAATGACAGGATGATGGCAATTAAGTTAGTCGTTGGAGGGTTCACCTTGAACATTATTTGTGCCTACGCGCCACAAGTGAGTTTGGACGAGGAGGTAAAAAGGCGTTTTTGGGAGGACTTGGACGAAGTGGTGGTAAGTATACCGCCTACTGAGAAATTATTCATAGGAGGAGATTTCAATGGGCACATTGGGTCTGTTTCGAGGGGTTATGACGAGGTGCATGGAGGATTTGGCTTCGGGGACAGGAATGGTGGAGGAGTCTCACTCCTGGATTTCGCAAAAGCTTTTGGATTGGTGGTAGCCAACTCGAGTTTTCCGAAGATGGAGGAGCACTTGGTAACCTTCCGTAGCTCGGTGGCTGCGACGCAAATAGACTTTTTGCTCCTTAGAAAAGATGATAAAGGCCTCTGTAAGGACTGCAAGGTCATAACGAGTGAGAATCTTACGACCCAACATAAGCTATTGGTGATGGATTTGGAGATAAGAAGGAAGAAGAAGAAGAAGGTCGTGGATGACCGACCGAGGATTAGGTAGGGTAGTTTGACTCTGTCTAGTACCCTAGAGATGGGGGACAAGTTGATGGCTATGGGAGCGTGAGATAGTTTGGGGGATGCGAGCAGTATGTGGGATAGGACGGCCAGTTGGAATAGGGAAGCAGCTATAGAGGTATTGGGGGTCTCACGAGGCCGCCGTGGTGGGCACCGAAGGGATTGGTGGTGGAATGGAGAAGTCCAAGGGAAGGTAGAAGCAAAGAAGCAGGCATATGTGAAGTTGGTAGATAGCAAGGATGATGAAGAGAAGCGGACGAACAGGGAAAAGTATAAGATGGCGAGAAAGGAGGCGAAGTTGGCAGTTTCGGCAGCTAAAACGGCAGCCTTTGAACGTCTTTATGCAGAACTAGAGGACAGAGATGGGGATAAGAAGCTATTTAAGCTTGCCAAGGCGAGAGAGAGGAAGGCACGCAACTTGGATCAAGTAAAGTGCATCAAGGACGAGGATGGCCAAGTGTTGGTACAGGAATCTCGCATTAGACAGAGATGGCAGTCATACTTTCATGAACTCTTGAACGAAGGAGGGGACAGAGACATTGTGTTGGGAGACTTGGAGCACTCGATAGGCGTAGCGACTTTGGATATTGTAGGAGTATAAAGGTTGAGGAGGTTAAGGGAGTTGTTCGTAGGATGCGCAGGGGAAGAGCGACCGGACCTGACGAGATTCCTGGGGAATTTTGGAAGAATGCAGGCAGGGTAGGCTTGGAGTGGCTAACTGGGTTGTTTAATGTCATTTTCAAGACAGCGAAGATGCCGGAAGAATGCAGGTGGAGTACAATGATTCCCGTGTACAAGAACAAGGGAGACATTCAAAGCTGCAACAACTATAGAGGTATCAAGCTACTAAGTCACACTATGAAAGTGTGGGAAAGGGTGGTGGAAATGAGGGTGAGGAGAGGTGTGTCTATTTCAGAGAACCAGTTTGGATTCATGTCGGGGCGCTCGACCACAGAAGCCATTCATATTGTAAGGAGATTGGTAGAGCAGTATAGGGAGCGGAAGAGGGACTTGCACATGGTATTTATTGACCTAGAAAAAGCCTACGACAAAGTGCCAAGAGAGGTCCAATGGAGATGCTTGGAGGCTAAAGGTGTACCTGTGGCGTACATTAGAGGGATAAAGGACATGTATGATGGAGCTAAGACTAGGGTAAGGACGGTAGGAGGAGACTCGAAGCACTTCCCTGTTATGATGGGGTTGCATCAGGGATCAGCTCTTAGCCCGTTTCTATTCGCCCTGGTGATGGATGAATTGACGCGACAAATATAAGGTGAGGTGCCTTGGTGTATGTTATTCGCGGATGACATAGTCCTGATTGACGAGACTCGCAACGGAGTTAACGATAAGCTGGAGGGCTGGAGACAGACGTTGGAGTCTAAAGGATTTAAATTGAGTAGGACCAAGACAGAATACTTGGAGTGCAGGTTCAGTGGCCTACCGCGTGAGGCTGACGGGGAAGTTTCAAGTATCTTGGGTCTATTATACAGGGAGATGGGGATGTCGACGATGATGTTTCACATCGTATTGGTGCAGGGTGGATGAAATGGAGGCTCGCCTCCAGAGTGCTGTGTGATAAGAAAATGCCACCAAAACTTAAAGGCAAGTTCTACAAAGTGGTGGTTAGACCGACTTTATTGTACGGGGCGGAGTGTTGGCCAGTCAAGAAATTTCACGTTCAGAAGACGAAAGTCGCGGAAATGCGAATGCTGCGATGGATGTGTGGGCACACTAGGAGGGATAGAATTAGAAATGAAGATATTCGAGACAAGGTGGGAGTGGCATCGGTGGAGGACAAGATGCGGGAAGCGAGGCTGAGATGGTTTGGGCATGTGAAGAGGAGAGACACAGATGCTCCAGTGCGGAGGTGTGAGAGGTTGGCTATGGACAGTTTCAGGAGAGGCAAAGGGAGGCCGAAGAAGTATTGGGGAGAGGTGATTAGACAAGATATGACACAGTTTCAGCTCACCGAGGACATGACCTTAGATAAGAGATTGTGGAGGACTCAGATTAGGATAGAAGGCTAGGTGGCTTATCCTTTCACCATAGTAGTTGTAGTTTTGCTCATTTGTTTATTACTATTTGATTTCTGCATTTGATTGCTGCTTATATTTGTTGGACCATTGTACTTTGGTTATCTTATATATCTATAGCAGTTAATGCTCCTTTCTTTCCGGACTGTCCTATCATGACTTTCTCGCTTTTGTTATTCCTTATTTTCATATTGTTTTCGATATGCTTGGTCCTATCTGACCTTTTGTCTTGTTTTTCCTCTCTTGTTCTCCTCTCTTGAGCTGAGGGTTTTTCGGAAACAGCCGCCCTACCTTTCAAGGTGGGGGTTAGGTCTGCGTACACTCTACCCTCCTCAGACCCCACATGGTGGGATTATACTGGGCTTGTTGTTGTTGTTGTGTTGTTGTGTAAATTATCTCATAAAGTTAAATTATTTCTCAATATATAAAGGTAACGTTCTTTTTGTGATAGACTAAAAAGGAAATGGTGCCACATAAATTGGGATTGGGGGAATAGTATATTACAGTTTTTCCTGCTCTTTTGAAGAGATTATGGAAATAGAGAAAAACAACGAACTTATTGTGAAGAAACATAAGTATTGAAACGTATAGAAGGGGGCAGCTTAACTTCTCAGTTTAACTAGGGGCAGATTAAGAATTTAGACACAATGAGTACACTTGTTAATCAATTTTGCTAAAAATCTTTTATATGGATTTATGTAATTTGAATCAAACATTGAATGCACGAATATCAACAGAAAAAAAAAAAAAGAAAAAAAAAGAGAACCTCTGGAAACGAAGCTTCATGCGATTAAAGAACTTGTCCCAATCATCATCAACGGACTTGACCAGACGATCCAAGACAACTTTGCGTTCATCATTTTGGAGGTTATGGACATCGACCTCCCATGATTCCCCAACAATGTTCCTGAAGATCCCTCTCCTTACACGGTTGTATGTTGGTAGCCTCTCCAAAGCAGCCCACCGTAGCGCCTCCTCATCGTCACCATCCTCCCTAAATGACGCCGACCGCACCGACACATTCTCCGCCGAGCCCCACATTGTAAGACTATAGAGCTATCAGGATAACTTAGTCATCGATTAGTGATTACTGTGAGGTCTGCATTTTCGTTGGAGCCATAAATTTGTGTGCCAATACATTCACACACCTAAATTTGTGAACTAGTTACTAAGTTAGTTGAGCTATGCATTTATGGCTAGCTATCTTATCTCTCTCCACTTCAACACCCGTGGGGTCCCGTCAACCCTTTATTTCTGCGTTTGTTTATGAATATTTTCTGTCTACTTCTGGTTAGCAAAGTTTTAGCACTCAACTGTTTTGGTCGTTTCTTCCATTTCTTTTTACTACAAAATATTTTTGTAGTCTAGTCATTGCCTTCAAAGTTTAACCGGATTACTCTAAAGTTCTTCTGATCTCATTTTCCTCTTGAAAAATATGGTCATTTTTGTCTGTTTTTGCAATTATTCTTATAGTGCTAATTGAGAAACAGAGTAGATAGTATCATTTAATGTCCCAGGAAGGACAGAAAACGATGGCGGGGCTTAAAGAATCATTTCTCACCCACTCTCAACGAATTTATTTTGTTAGTACTCGCTGTATTGGGCGAACCACGTGTAATAGTGACTTGGTGATTTCATCGCATGTGATGATGAGCGAGTGGGTATTCAAAGGCGGTGATTTGAATTGTAACGGTTGGGAAATTGGCCTGCTTTTTTAGCGTTCCATTTACTTTTCGGCTGGCTTTTGATTAAAAGCCTGTTTGGATTATCCCTTTTATCTCAAAAAGATTATCTTCTCTCTTTTTTAATCTGTCTAAAAAATATTATCTTTTTTTTATATTTAAAAATAATTTAACTTTATGAGCTGATTTACAGTCACATAAATATCTAAAATTTATTTTGGACCACACATATCAAAAGTCTTCACTTTGTGTCAAGCCAAAAGAGGACAATCTTTTTAGGACAGAGGAAGTATTATGAGCCTGTTTGGATGGGCTTATGCCTATAAGCTGAAAACAGCTTATAAGCCAAAAAAAATAAGTTGGGGTAGTCTAACTTATTTTTTTTGGCTTATAAGCTGAAAACAGCTTATAAGCTGCTTTAGATAAGCTAAGTCAAATAGACCCAATTATTTTTTTGAACTTATTTTAAGCACAAAATGATTTTAAGCTGGCCAGCCAAACACTCAAAAAAACTGAAAACAGCTTATAAACAACTTATAAGCAACTTATAAGCCAATCCAAACGGGCTCTATTTTAGGTGTTTTTTAAGTCAAAATTACTATTAAATACTTTTGTAGTGTTTGGGTACGATAAATAAATAAGTATTTGTTTTTAAGCTAAAATAATAAAAATAAACCAATAGTAACTTATAACTTTTGGCTTATAAGTCATAAGTTATAAGCTCATCCGGGTTTTAACTTGATATTCTTTTTCTTTCTAAAGTTAGATTTTGAGAACTTTTAAAAAATTCTAAGTAAGCGTTTGGCCATAGATTTCAATATTTTTCATTTTATTTGAAATTTATGAAGTTGAAGTTGAAAATGGAGTTGTGTTTGGTTATATGTTTTGCAAAGGAGAGAAGCTAGTGTTTTATTTGAATTTTTTTAAATTAAAACCATCTAGCCATATGCTAGAGGGACATTATTAGAATGAAAAACTCTATTACAGAAAGAATAGTACAGAAATGTAAAATACGCACTTCTATTCCCTATAGCCTATTACTACAAGAGTTCTTCAGCTTTGGTTTTGAATTCATAATCAGATACCTAAAATTCTCACAGATGCTATGAATTCTTAACCACTGAATTTTTTCAAGCAAAAAGATGTTGCATTTCTCAGCCATAGAGAGCCTTCAGAGCCTGTAGAAGCCTGTTGATCCTGATATGCTTGTGGTTCATAGCCAAATCCTCAAATTTTCTGATCTTCCATGATGAGCTGCATTTGTTGTGAACTTTAAATCTTGTAGAAACAGACTGTGTAATGGTTACTGATTAAACTATTTACTAATCTCCTTCCAATGGATTGAATATTACTGGTAATCATTTTTTTTGGGCGGAATGCCTTTCAAAGGCACTGGTCTTTAATTTTTGCCCCTCAAATTTCAAATCTTTAATTTTTGCCCTTCGCCTAAAACTCATGGGTTCCGGGTTCGAACCCCCGTTCAGTCAAATATTAAAAAAAAAAATTACAAGACAGAAGTTTATAGCAAAGTTAGACCTATTCGGGCAAAGTTAAGGAATAGGTCTAACTTTACCCGAATAGGCCTAACTTTCTTAAGACAGAAGTTTGTCTTAAGGCTTAATTTTGGGTAAAAGTTTGCTTTAAGGCAAACTTCTGCCTGAATAGGTCTAATTTTGCTATAAACACTTGCGAATTTTTTTTTTTAGCTGAGTCATGGTTCGAACCCAGAACCTCAGGATATTAGGCGAAGGGTAAAAATTAAAGACCAACAATCTGAGGGGCAAAAATTGAAGACCAATTGTCACGACCCAACCAGATGGGCCATGACGGGCACCCAGAGCTAACCTATCGAGCACCTCTTAACAGATATCTCATAACCATATCTAGGTGGACCACAAAGATAACTCATAAATATTATAATCTGTAAGAGACACGAATCCAAAAGGTATAAGCTGTCTATATAATCGTCATCAACTATACCCATATAAGTAAGCAGACAAGGCTGCCAAAATGATATACAAAAATATGAACCACTGAGGTGTCACGCCCCATAACCCACCCTAGACGTGACCGGCATCTGACGTCATGAACAACATCGGAAGAACCTAAAAGATGCAATAATAACACTTGAACCTTCCAGGTTCAATAATCACCTCCAACAGTTTATAAGATAAATTTGCACGAAATGTGAATTAAATTAGCGGAAATCTTTAATATTATAAAACTTAATCAAACGTATCACATGCCCAAGAGTTAAACAACTCGAAAACTGCCCACAAGAATGTATGCTATGGAGCTTCTAAGATAAAGAATGATTTTCTAACACATCGGGACGCAGCCCGCCAAAATGCTAAAATAATGAATAAATATAATGAGGGTATCCCACGAATGAACATGTAGGCTTACCAAGTCAGCAGCAACAGCAAGTCCTTCCTAAGCGCCTGAAGTATCAAGAGCCTGCTCTTCTCCATTACCTAACATACCATAAAAAATAACAATGGTATGCCTGAGTACTTCGTAATCAATGAGTGCCTTGGGGACAACAAGTAATACGAAAATAGAGTACAATAATGCTTAAAGAAATCAGTTCTAAAACCCATGTGAAATCAATCTAAAAACAGTTATTCAACTTGTGTATCTCAATAAGAATTATCAAAACCGATTATAAAGCCTCTTGTCAAGTTACAACTTTCAATTATGCCTTTCAAATTGATCATGATTGTCAACAACAGTTCCATGAGAGAATAAGAATATCACATATGCCAATACAGGCTCAAGAATCAATCACATCGAAGGTATGGCCGTAGAGGTTCCCTAATCACAACACACCACACCGGAATATGTAATTCTCGGTGGCTAGCCTTCCTCCCGAATAGCTAGGCATAAACCGTACTCCGGGTAGCGAACCCAGTAGTGGCCACTCTCCCTCCCTAATGGCTAGGCAATTACCACACTAGGATCCATAGTGGCTACCCTTCCTCACGAGTAGTTAGGCCAAACACAACAATAAAGTTCATAGCATCGAAATCGATTCACAATTGGTCTCAAAGTTGTCACACCATTAATTAGCATTAAAGTTCATTATGCCATATCGTAAAGATAAATCATTTCAAAGAACGTCTTGAAAACGTTTACACTTCTTTAACCAAGATTTCAATGTCATAGTACAATATGAAAACATTATTACCAATCCCTTGCCATCCTTATTGACCATCTCTTATAGAAGAAAACGATTATGATTTCATATACGAATATAGAGGATAATACAATCAAGGTTTAATGTGGGCTTGTCCCTTCACGCACACCAACCACAATCAAAACATGAATTAGGGTTTTTAAAGTATGAGAGGTTCACCTCTCTATTAAATAAAGAACTTTTGAAAAGAATACATACATCCAAAATAAGATTTTAAAAGGGAGACATACCTTAGTTAAGCCTTACATAACTCAACAATTTACTTTTACAACGAAGGGCACCCAAAATCCTAGCTTGAGTCACTTTGAAAAGGATTACTTTGCAAACCCTAGGTTTTTCATTCAAGAATCATGTTAAGATCATGGGTTTAATGCTAGGATTGATTAATAATGTTAAGGATGTTCTTATCCGTATCATGTTCGTATTCATACTCATATCTATATCATATACATAACTATATCATATACATAACATTTACATAGCATGCCCGACCACGAAGGTTCGGTGTTTCATACATACTTGGCCAACCAAGGCTCAAGGTTACACATACCTGGCCCTACCAAGGCTTTAGGGTTACATCTACCTAGCCCTACCAAGGCTTTAGGGTTACATCTACCTGGCCCTACCAAGGCTTCAGGGTTATCCGTACCGTCTGCAGAGGTGTGCGCGCGTTACATAATTATATACATATTCTATCCGGCCTTATAAGCTCAGGGTTCCATAATAGTCATACATAGATACATATACATAATAGCTCATAAGCATCTTTACTATTATCGTCACTATCATTATCGTCATCGCTATTATCGTCTTTATCGTTATCGTTATCGTTATCGTTATCACTATCATCGTCGTTCATTACAACTATCCTTATAGGATTACTCGTCATATGAGGAACTTAGTACAATCGTAATACATATCAAGAATCATAAGCTTGTAGCTTTGAAGATAGAATCATTTGGATGACATCATAGGCTTATAGAAGATTTAGATGATTGGCCAAAGAACCATGCCTTATGAAAGAAGGGTTAGCCTTATATACCTTTCCGTTCAACTATTTACCACTTGCACGTTCTTCTTCAATGCTCACGTTTTTACCTTCATTAAAGTCATACTATCATTAGAGATTGATAGCTAGCATACACAACTAACACTAGAGAAAATTGGACAGTATCTCCTTTATTTATACAACATTCCCCCATATCGCGTATCAACTCCCAAACGTCAGTAATAAATTCACAATATCATAACAATAATCTTTATTCATCCACATTATCTATATTTCTCACTTCGCTTCCATTCACCCATATCCATGGTCATAACACACAATTTCATTCATTCATATACAAAGTCTACTCCACGTTCTCAATGTCATTTATAACATGATTATAATCATAATGTATCAAGAGTCATAACTCAATCCAAACATTTACTCAAAAGTGACACTATTCCCACATTCATGACCCATTTCCTATTTTCTCATATAATCCAAGTGTTTCAACTTTCAAGTACCTTAAACAACAAGGAAATGTCATAAAAATTACCTTAGATGGTGTAGGAATGAACCTTGGGTGCAAACACTTCACTTGAGAAAAAACCTAGTTTCACCTTCACTTGGATTTCTTGCTTTGGATAAACTTTAATGGGTTTCTTACACTTGATTCACTTAGCTTGATGTAGATGATCACCAATACTTCTTGAATTCTTGTGGAATAAATGTAGAGAGATGTTTTAGAGAGAAGGGGTGTGATATGGAAATGAAATGAAATAAAACTTGGATCCCTTATTTAATGAACCAAATCTGTCCCGGCCAGATACGATCGATGAAGCGTCGATCGAATCGACGGAGCGTCGATCGGATCGACGGAGCGTCGATCTGATCGTCGAAGTCGTTAAATTTCCAGTGAGCAACCTTTCGTTTCCTTTCATTCTACGGTGAGAAGGACGGTCCGTCGAACTGATCGACGAAGCGTCGATCTGATCGTCGAATGGTCTTCGCGCTAACTCGATTCTATGGCGCAATCGACAAATCGTCGGCCCGTCTGACGGTACAAAGAACGACCATCGAACCCCCCTTTCACAGAACTGCAGTGAAGTTTTATTTGACGAACTTTTCTCTCTTGCCTCTAACTTCTTTGGAATCTTAATTAGAATCGTTAAGCATCCCTTCTTACTTGTAGGGACATCATGTACACCTTAACTTACGTTAGTCCATTCACCGCTCAGCAACCCAAAGTTTTGAGGTGTAACACCTATCCACTATCACCCAAATCGAATCAAACTTGCCCTTTGTGCGGGGTAAACCCACAACGAAATCTATATTGATCTCCTCCCACTTCTACTGTGGAATCTCGATATTCTGAGCCAGGCCTCCAGGCCTTAGATGTTCAGCCTTCACTTGTTGACAGTTCAAACACTTAGCCACAAAGTTAGAAATATCAACCTTCATGCTCTTCCACCAATAGTGTTGTTTCAAGTCTTTATACATCTTAGTGAATCCCGGATGAACTGAATACTTGGAGCTATGAGCTTCCATCATTAATTCTTGTTGAAGACCATCAACGTCGGGAACACACAACCGTCCTTGCAATCGCAGAACACTATCACCAGCCCCAACAGTAAATGAAGTGTACTCACCCCTTTCCACTTCATCTCTCAGCTTCGCCAAAAGTTAATCATCATATTTCTTGGATTTAATCCTTTCCACCGTGTCAGACCGCGATGGCGTGATTCCCACTAACTCTCTATCCTCAGTTTCATCCAGTCTGACCCCAAGATTAGCAAGTCTTCGAATTTACTTCCCCATGGGCATGTCATGAAAGCGCAAATAAGACAACGTGCCCATAGATTTTATACTCAAAGCGTCAGCAACCACATTAGCCTTACCAGGATGATACAAAATATTCAAGTCATAGTCTTTTAAAAATTCCAACCACTTCCTCTGTCTGAGATTCAACTCTCGCTGCTTAAAGATGTATTGCAAGCTCTTATGGTAAGTAAAAACATCACAATGCTCACCACACAAATAATGGCGCCAAATTTTCAAGGCAAATACCACGACAGCCAACTCTTAGTCATGAGTCAGATAATGCTTTTTCAACTGTCACGAAGCATAAGCAATCACCTTACCGTTCTGCATTAATACACAACCCAAACAAATCCTGGAAGCATCACAATACACCACATATCCACCAGACACAGAAGGTAAAGTCAAAATAGGAGCCGAAGTCAACCTTGTCTTAAGCTCTTGGAAACTCTTTTCACAAGCTTCGGACCACTGAAACTTAGCAGTCTTCTGTGTCAATTTAGTCAATGAAGAGCCTATTGATGAAAAGCCTTCCAAAAACTTTCTGTAATAATTTTCCAAACCAAGAAACTACGAATTTCAGTCGCACTAGTTGGTCTAGGCCAATACTTAACCGTTGATATCTTCTGAGGGTCTACTTTAATGCCGTCACCGGTCATTACATGACCCAAGAAAGCCACAGACTCAAGCCAGAATTCACACTTAGAGAATTTTGCATAAAGCTCGTTCTCCTCAAGTGTTGTCAAAGTTATTCTCAAATGATTAGCATGATCCTCACGACTTTTAGAGTACACCAAAATATCATCAATAAACACAATAATGAAGCGGTCTAGATAAGGCTTAAACACACGATTCATCAAATTCATGAATGCAACAGGTGCATTAGTCAACACAAAGGACATGACTAGAAACTCAAAGTACCCATAACGAGTACGGAACGCGGTTTTCGGGATATCCTTCTCCTTTATCTTCAATTAGTGATACCCAGACCTCAGGCCAATCTTTGAAAAGAACTTAGCACCCTGAAGTTGGTCAAACAGATCATATATCCTAGGCAAGGGATACTTATTCTAAGGGAATCATCTTTCTTCCTAACAAATAATACCGGAGCACCCTAAGGCGAGGAACTTGGTCGGATGAAACCTTTATCCAACAAGTCCTTCAGCTGATCCTTTAATTCCCTTAGCCCCGCTGGAGCCATACGATAAGGTGGAAAAGAAATAGGTTGGGTGTCGGGAATAACATCAATTCCAAAATCAATACCTCTATCAGGAGGAATACTAAGAAGATCTTCGGGAAATACTTTGGGATAACACTGACTATGGGAAAAGATGCAAATTCGGGTACGACGACTTTTGTATCATTAACCGCAACCTAATGGTAAATACACCCCGTAGTAATCATCTTATAAGCCTTAATATCAGAAATAAATCTACCCCTTGGCTTAGCAATTTCACCCTCCCACTCAATAATAGGCTCCTCGGGAAAGGAGAAACGAACTAACTTATGGCGACAATCCACATTAGCATAACATGCGGACAACCAGTACATCCCCATAATCACATCAAAATCCACCATCTCAAGTTCATACAAATCAGCCACGGTCTCACGTCCTTAATCACAACAACACAATTTCTACACACTCTAGAAACAATAACAGGGACACTAGAAGGCGTATCAACAACAAAGGGTTCCGACAAAGGTTCGGGTTTCATACCCATATCAAGAGAAAAATAAGGGGTCACATATGATAAATTTGAACCCGGATCAATCAATGAATAAGCATCATGAGAACAGATGGTAAGGATACCTGTAACCACAACGTCAGAAGCCTTAGATGCCTCCCTATGAGTCAGCCCATAAACCGCAGCTGTCCCTCTACCAGAAGTGTTTGCAACTTCTTTTCCTTTGCCATTATTACGAGCATTCTGATTATTATTGTTAGCATTACCAGTAGCGAATTTTTAGCAGATGCAGAAGCAGGCGAATCATATTTTTAGCAGATGCAGAAACAGGCGAATCATTCTTTTGGTTAGACATAGCAGCCATCTTGCGTAGCCACTTTCTGCACTCCTGCTTAAGATGACCCCTAATACCACAGTGATAACAGATACGATCTTCCCATACAGCAAACCGACTACTACCCTTGGAGAACCTGCTTTGGTGATTAGTCTTTTGACCTTGCCTATCAGAAGGCACACTGACGTTCAAAGAAGCGCCAGACTGAGCAGGTGCAGAACACCCTTTACTCTGCCCTCCCTTATAATTATTACCACTGAAACCACCCGCTGATCGGGCCTTATTGTTCTGATCTCGATCCACCCTCTCCTTATTTTTTCAACTCTCTTGTTGTTCAGCAAACCCAACCAGAGATGAGAAAGTGCAAGTAGGTGACATAGAAGCAGCAGCACATGCAGACTTGATACGTGGTACCAACCCTTTCACAAAGCGAGTCAACCTATGCTTTTCAGTCTGAATCATGTATAAAGCCTACTTTGACAGATGGGTGAACTCCAAACTATACTCACGAACCAACTTGTTACCCTGTTCTAGATTTTCAAATTTCGTAGCCATAGCAAATCTCTCCTCATCAGACAAAAACCTTTCCATGAATGCCTCTTCAAATTCAGCCCAAGTTGGAGCTAAAACAGCATCACCCCTCTTAAACTCCCACATCTCAAACCATGCGTGAGCAACATCTTTCAACTGGTAAGAAGCAAGACTCACAGCTTCTGGATCATGGGCATCCATTGCCCTCAACGCCTTGAAAGTCTCATCTAAAAAGTGCTGGGGGTCATCCACCTCTCGTGACCCGAAGAATTCTGGTGACTTTAGGTCGAGGAATTGCTTAAGTATGCCTCCACCATGAGGTCCCACACCTCCACGCTGATGCTGAGCCGCAACCAATGCAGTCAGCATTTGAATAGCAGTTTGCATAGTACCAATCTCAGGCACACCCGCAACAGGAATAGCAGGAGCAGGCGGCGCTGGAGGTGGTGCTTGATTTCCAACATCATTCTCGTTACCCGCATTCGCACCCCTGAGATTTCAGTTAGCTCTCATGGTTTGTCCTCTGTTACCAT
Organism: Lycium barbarum; assembly: GCF_019175385.1. NCBI lineage: Eukaryota > Viridiplantae > Streptophyta > Magnoliopsida > Solanales > Solanaceae > Lycium > Lycium barbarum. The sequence continues at coordinate 66,450,512 of NC_083341.1, forward strand.
TTTCGGATCATGTCAGAGCCATTTCTGCAAGGCACGAATTAACGAGCGAATTAGAACGACCCTAAAAGGACTTCAAGCTCTACAACACAATCTAGAATCAAGAAGAATAGGAAACACCTATAAATGTCCTGGCAGTTTCTCGCTCATGCAGGTGATCAGGCTGCACAAGGAAAACTCCACTAGACACAACTCCACAACACAAACAATAATCCCAGGACGTATTTAAACCTGGCTCTGATACCAAGCTTGTCACGCCCCAAAACCCACCCTAGACGTGACTGGCATCCAACGTCATGAACAACATCGGAAGAACCTAAAAGATGCAATAATAACACTTGAACCCGCCAGGTTCAATAATCACCTCCAACAGTTTATAAGATAAATTCGCATGAAATGTGAATTAAATTAGCGAAAGTATTTAATATTATAAAACTTAATCAAACGTATCACATGCCCAAGAGTTAAACAACTCGACAACTATCCACAAGAATGTATACTATGGAGCTTCTAAGATAAAGAATGATTGTCTAACACATGGGGACGCAGCCCACAAAAATGCTAAAATAATGAATAAATATAATGAATAAATATAATGAAGGCATCCCACGAATGAACATGTGGGCTGACCAACTCAGCAGCAACAATAAGTCCTTCCTAAGCGCCTAAAGTATCAAGAGTCTGCTCTTCTCCGTTACCTAACATACCATAAAAAACAACAATGGTATGCCTGAGTACTTCGTACTCAGTGAGTACCTCGGGGACAACAAGTAATACAAAAATAAAGTACAATAATACTTAAAGAAATCAATTCTGAAACCCATGTGAAATCAATCTAAAAACAATTATTCAACTTGTGTATCTCAATAAGAATTATCAAAACCGATTATAAAGCCTCTTGTCAAGTTACAACTTTCAATTATGCCTTTCAAATTGATCATGATTGTCAACAACAGTTCCATGAGAGAATAAGAATATCACACATGCCAATACAGGCCCAAGAATCAATCACATCGAAGGGATGCCCGTAGAAGTTCCCTAATAACAGCGCACCACACCGTAATATGTAATTCTCGGTGGGTATCCTTCCTCCCGAATAGTTAGGCATAAACCGCACTCCGGGTAGCGAATCAATAGTGGCCACTCTTCCTCCCAAATGGCTAAGCAATTACCATACTAGGATCCATAGTGGCTACCCTTCCTCCCAATTAGCTAGGCCAAACACAACAATGAAGTTCATAGCATAGAACTCGATTCACAATTTGTCTCAAAGTAGTCACACCATCAATTAGCATTAAAGTTCATTATGCCATATTGAAAAGATAAATCATTTCAAAGAAAGTTATGAACATGTTTACACTTCTTTAACCAAGATTTCAATGTCATAGTACAATATGAAAACATTATTACCAATCCCTTGCCATCCTTATTGACCATCTCTTATAGAAGAAAATGATTATGATTTCGTATACGAATATAGAGGATAATACAATCAAGGTTTAATGTGGGCTTGTCCCCTCACGCACACCAACCACAATCAAAACATGAATTAGGGTTTTTAAAGTATGAGAAGTTCACCTCTCTATTCAATAAAGAACTTTTGAATAGAATAAATACATCCAAAATAAGGATTTTAAAAGGGAGACATACCTTAGTTAAGGCTTACGTAACTCAACAATTTACTTTTACAACTAAGAGCACCCAAAACCCTAGCTTGAGTCACTTTGAAAAGGATTACTTTGCAAACCCTAGGCTTTTCATTCAAGAATCATGTTAAGATCATGGGTTTAATGCTAGGATTGATTAATAATATTAAAGATGTTCTTACCTTAATGTTTGGAGACTTGGAGAAAAGATTTTCGTCCTTAGGGTTTATGAGATTTGGAATAAGTGATAAAATTAACTAAACCCGCTATATATATACATAGCTGGCGGCAGGCGAAATACGCCCAGAAATACAGACCTTATTTCAAAATACGGGTCGTATTCACGGTTAACAAAACAGTGAGCAGTCTAGGGAATGGGTGAAATGCTCCTAGAAATATGGACCGTATTTCAATATACAGGCCGTATTCTCTGGCCGTATTTTATGATAGCAAAACAGTGAGAAACCAAGAAAGTTGGGTGAAATACGCCCAAAGAATACGGGCCGTATTTCTACATACGGGCCGTATTCTTTGGCCATATTTTAGATTAACCAAAAATAGTGGAGTCCGATTCTCCAAGACACTTTCACACTTAACTCGAATTTTCAGAGTGTTACATGAGGTTACAGAACATCTAACTATATACATCTGTCTACGAGCCTCTACATAGAGTGCATAACATCATAAAGACGGGATAGGACCCCGCCAATGCCATGTATGTAAATACTAGCTGAACCGCAGCTCCGAAACCGATAAAACGCTCCTGTACAAACGCTAATGAAGCAGCCTAGGGGTCTGGTCCTTCTTCCTGTCTACCTGCAGGCATGAACGCTGCGTCCACAAACAAAAAGACTTCAGTACGAATAATGTACCGAGTATGTAAGGCATGAGTAACAAAATAAGGATAGTACGAAGACAACATGAGATAAAGAGATCAATCTGTACCTCTGAATGCCTCTTAAGCAGATGGCATGCATGCTTAGCTTTTATAAAAAATATATTTTCATACATACATATATATAGTATCCTGCCCGGCCATTTGGGCTCGGTGTTATCATTATCATCCCGTGTTCGGGGTAACATCATAATCTGTCCATTGCAGTGGTGTGCACATCTACGTGCCTGCTCGGCCGACTATAGCACGGCGTGGTGTGCGAAAATACATACATATATATAAAGCATGCGTGAGAGCCCAAATAAAAGCTATGACTCTATTGGACTAATGTAAGGTCGGTAAACCTCCGATTGTCATTGCAGAACTATCATCATGGGCATATCTCACCTTGAAGGAACAATAACCATAAGATGAAATTAACATCAATGAATAAAATCAATAATCATATAATAAAGATCAACAATCATGAGAAAAATGTCAACAATTTCATAAGAACATCAAGAACCATGAGTTTCTAGCATCTCTAGAAATAAGGACGTTATAGATATCATTGGCATGGGTTTGTATTGATGGGATCATGCCATAAGAAAGAAAGGGACAGCCTTAACATACTTTTTCGCCTCCGTAACTACTTAACGTTTTTACTTCCAAGCTCGCAAATCTACATTCAAGAGGGTTCATACTAGAGTTAAGTCTTGGAAAAACTCATAAATTCAACCAAACTAATACTTGAGCTAATAAAGATTGGACAACATTTCTTTTATACCTTTTACTTCCACCAATCCTCCAAACAACACCCAAATACCAACAACAATGTAAACCATTCCATTTCTATGAGATTATATACAATCTACACTTAAATCAACCCAAAAATTCCTTCCAAGTTCCATTCACAATCAATAACTACAACACAATGCCTTATAACTTTCCTTACCACAACTTCGTTCACCTTTTGACCTACTAACCTCCAAATTAACTCAATATAAGAAATAAAGAAAGAGCATACCTTATTCTTGAGGAACCTTAACTCACCCAATCTTGTTTTTAACCAAAATTGCCACAACTTTAACTAAAAGCAAGGACCATCATCATCCATGAGCTAGCTTAGGCTTTTTAAAGCTTGATTTTTACTTGATTTAGCTTATGAGGTTTATGAATGGTTAGAGATGGTAAAGGAAGCTTGAAAATTTTAGAGAGTTCAAATTTTTGGGTGTAAATTAATGACCCAAGTCGTGGCCCTTTTAATTTATAGGAGAGAGGAATTTTCCACCGCCTGAAATTTGATGGAAAGGTCGACGGTTCGTCGACTTGCAACCGTCGAATGGCGGCAGCCTCTGATTCTCAGAGGGTTGTTCGATGGTGCAAGTTGACGGTCCGTCGACCATTCGATGGTCCGTTGACTAGCAACCATCGAGTTTCTCATTTTTCACACAGTTTCTTTGGTTCATTCAGCATCCAATCTTTCCGATACTTGTTGCGCATAACTCAAACTCCCGTATACGTGGAATAATCATGTAAAATCTCTTATGACCTTGACAACTACTTCACTTACTAACTCCACGTTGACTATCTTACGGAAAAACTCAACGTATAAAATACGAGGTGTAACATCCTCTCCCCCCCCCCCCCCCCCCCCCCCCCTTAGGAACATTCGTTCCCGAATGTTGAAATCTTAAGGAAAATTTCGACAGAGTTTCCCCTGTAACTATACCACTACCATCCTATCACAGCAACCCAAATTATACAACGCCTCACAGGGTTACAACAACAATAATAACCATGGCCCAACACGACCAAGAAACTATAAAAAGAGTGCATTACGTACCTGAAACCAATGGCGTCTCTGTATGAATCTCCTCTGGAATAGGAAACAAGTGTGGATACCTGGACTTCATATCTTCTTCAGCTTCCCAAGTCATTTCTTCCTTATTACTGTTCCTCCAATGGACGTCAACTGATGTTATACCCTTATTTCTCAATCTTTGAACTTGTTTGTCTAGAATGGCAATGGGAACCTCTTCATATGATAATTTCTCCATAACTTGAACATCATCCACCGGTACGATTCTAACAGGATCTCCTATACACTTGCGAAGCATTGACACATGGAAGACTGGGTGGACTGACTCCAAGTCTGAAGGTAGATCTAACTCATAGGCTACCTGGCCCACTTTGCGTATAATCCTGTAAGGTCTAATGTACCGAGGAATACGTTTACCCTTCTTACCAAATCTCATAATGCCTTTCATCAGTGACACCTTCAAGAATACCCAATTATCAATCTGGAATTCTAAATCTCATCGGCGATTATCTGCATACAACATCTGACGACTCTGAGCTGCCAATAGTCGATATTGACTAAGCTTGACCTTTTCTACTGCTTGTTGGATCAAATCTGGTCCTTCTAATTTGGCCTCCCCCACTTCAAACCATCCAATTGGTGATCTACACGTCCGCCCATATAAAGCTTCATATGAGGCCATCTGGATACTAGAATGATAACTGTTGTTATATGCGAACTCAATGAGTGATAAATGATCATCCCATCTACCTTCGAAGTCTAACACACATGCCCTTAACATATCTTCGAGGGCCTGAATAGTACGCTCAGCCTGTCCATCAGTCTGGGGGTGAAATGATGTGCTAAGACTCACCAGAGTCCCCAAACCTGTCTGGAAGGACTTTCAGAAGTTAGCTGTAAACTGCGCACCTCTATCAGAGATAATGGATACCGGAACACCATGGAGTCATACTATCTCCTTGATATAAAGCTTTGCATATTCTTCAGTTGGGTACGTAGTCCTAACAGGCAGGAAATGAGCTGACTTTGTAAGTCTATCCACAATTACCTATATAGAATCAAACTTACACTGGGAATGAGGTAATCCTGTAATGAAATCCTTGTTAATTACTTCCCATTTCCAAGTCGGAACCTCTATAGCTTGCAATAATCCACCGGGCTTCTGATGCTCAATCTTTACCTGCTGACAGTTGGGATATTGAGCTACGAACTCTGCTATGTCTTTCTTCATTCCATCCCACTAATAAATTGACTTAATGTCATGATATATCTTTGTCGTTCCTGGATGAACAGAATAACGGGAACAATGGGCTTCACCCAAAACCTGGCGACGCAGCCCTACAACATCAGGAACACATAGTTTGCCTCGGTATCTAAGAATTCTATCTGCATAAATCTCGAATGGTGACTTTTTCTTTTGAGGAGGCTTATCTCTATAATGAACTAACATAGGATTTTCATACTGGCGCTCTTTCACCTCAACCACTAAAGACGAGACAGCTGAATCTTGAATTGTGACTCTTGTATCGCCCGAATCCAATAATCGAACTCCTAGGCTAGCTAACTGCTGAAACTCACGGGCTAACTCCCTCTTCTCTAGCTGGACATTACATAAACTACCCATGGATTTGCGGCTAAGAGAATCAACTACTACATTCACCTTTACAGGATGATATAAGATACTAACATCATAATCTTTTAATAACTCTAACCATCGCCTTTGTCGTAAGTTCAACTCTTTCTGCTTGAAAATATATTAGAGACTCTTGTGGTCTGTATAGATGTCAACATGAACACCATACAAATAGTGCCTTCACATCTTCAATGCATGAGTCACCGCAGCTAATTCTAGATCATGTGTTGGATAATGTTTCTCATGTTTCACCAAATGCCTTGAAGCATAAGCTATAACCTTGCCATGCTGCATCATCACACAACATAGCCCATGCCTGAGGCATCACAATAAATAACATATCCCTCTGATCCTTCTGGAAGTGTCAGGACCGGGGCCGAAGTCAATCTATTTTTCAACTCCTGGAAACTACGCTCCTAGGCGTCTGTCCATTGAAACTTAGCTGATTTTTGAGTCAGCTTCGTCAGTGGTGCAGAAATAGAAGAAAAACCTTCTACAAACCTTCTATAGTAACCTGCCAAACCCAAAAAACTATGAAATTCAGTAGGTGTTGTAAGCCTCGGCCAAGTCTTCACAGCTTCAATCTTTCTGGATATCCACCCGAATACCATCAGCTGAAATAATGTGTCCCATAAAAGTCACCGAATTCAACCAGAACTCACATTTAGAGAACTTCACATATAACTTCCGAGCTTGAAGAACTCTAAGGACAGTACGTAAATGATCCACATGCTCTGCCTCGGACCGAGAATATACCAAAATATCATCGATAAACACAATCACAAACGTATCTAAGAAAGGCCTGAATACACTATTCATCAAATCCATAAATACCGTTGGTGCATTAGTCAATCCGAACGACATTACTCGAAACTCGAAATGACCATATCTTGTTCTGAGGGCCGTCTTCGGGATGTCCTTCTCTCTAACTCTCATCTGGTGATACCTGGACCTTAAATATAGTTTTGAGAACCATTTGACACCCTGCAACTGATCAAACAAATCATCAATTCTTAGAAGTGGATACTTATTCTTTATTGTAACCTTATTCAGCTTCCAGTAGTCGATACACATCCGTAAGGAACTATCTTTCTTTCTTACAAACAACACAGGTTCTCCCTACGACAACGAACTGGGCCTGATAAAGCCTTTTTCAAGCAAATCCTTTAATTGCTCCTTCAACTCTCTTAATTCTACAGGTGTCATTCTATAAAAAGGAATAGATATTGGTTTAGTATCCGGTAATACATCAATGGCAAAATCAATCTCTCGTTCTGGTGGAAGGCTTAGAAGCTCGTCCTGGAGTACATCCGGAAACTCATTAACTACTGGGACAGACTGGAGAGTCGGCGGCTTTACTTCTGTATCTTGAACCAGTACTAGATGATAAATGCAATCCTTAGCAATCATTTTTCTTGCCTTGAGATAGGAAATAAACCTACCTTTCGGCGATGCTGTATTTCCCTTCCACTCTAGAACTGGTTCTCCCGGAAACTGGAAATGAACCATTTTTGTTCTGCAATCAACATTGGCATAACAAGAGGGCAACCAATCCGTACCCATAATAACATCAAAATTTACCATATTTAACTCAATCAAATCTGCCATGGTATGGTGGTCACAGAATACAACCACACAATTTCTACACACCTGTCTAGCTATTACTGGGTCACCAACGGGTGTAGACACTTCAAAAGGTTGAATCGGCTCAGCTTTCACCCCAAATTGACTAGTGATAAGTGTAGTAACAAATGACAATGTAGAACCTGGATCAATTAATGCACACATATCATGAGAAGACACTGATATGTCATGAGAAGACACCGATAATATACCTGTAACAACATCAGGTGAAGACTCGAGACCCTATCGTCCAGCCAGTGCATAGATACGGTTTTGAGGACTGCTCGAATTGGACGCTCCCCCTCTACCTATGGCACGACTTGCTGATGTCTTGGAGATTTCCCCAGAGGACGTACAGATGATGAAGAACCTGCTGTTGACCCTGTGGGCTACACTATACCTCTACTACCTCTCGATAGACAGCCTCACATCATATGGATTGTCTGACCGCAAGCATAACAAGCATCTGAACCTAAGCTGCACTGTCCCGAATGTAGCCTACCACACTGAGTGCATCGTGATAAAGGTGGCCTCATCTGGCTTGAATCACCTCTATACTGAGAACTTGAGGCTCTGAAACTCTAATCGAGTCTAGAATGAATTGGTCGATCAAATCTCTGGCCTGCAAATTGTGGAGGTGCACTAGCTGCTGATTGGCTTGAGTGCCTAGAAAACAGCTGCCTCTGACCCCCTCTAAACTCACTAACAACACCTGAGGATCTGGCTTTCTTTCTATAGCTCGTATCATGCTCGTGCTCACTACTCCGCTGCTGCCGTCGCTCTTCAAGATTCTTTGCGTGGGTGCATACCTTCCTGAAGTGAGCCTATCAAGCAATCAAAAATCAAATATGGTCCCATACCGGTGGACATGATCTCCCATATTCGCTACCATAGCTGGAGCCTACCTAGCCAGTGAATTAAAACGAAGACTATACTCCCAAGCACTTATATTCCCCTGTCTAAGGTTTATGAACCAATCAGCTCTAGCTCGTCGAATCTCCGGCAACAAGTAATGTCGAAGAAAAGCATCCACAAACTCTTGCCACATAGGTGGAAGTGCGTTAACCCCCCTAGAAGACATGCAGGTAGTATACCAATAAACAACAACATCCCGTAATCTGTACGAGTCCAACTCTACCGACTCAAAATTTGAAGCATGCATCACCCGCAATATCGTGAACATCTCATTTATAAAGTTCTACAGGTCCTCTTCTGGTTTTGACCCAAAGAATTTGGGAGGTTATAAATTAATGAAATCACGAACTCTGGCACTAAGATAACTCATAAATATTATAATCTGTAAGTGACATGAGTCCAAAAAGTATAAGCACATCTATATAATCATAATCAACTATACCCATATAAGTAAGCTGACAAGGCTGCCAAAACCACCACAACTTTAACTAAAAGCAAGGACCATCATCATCTATGAGCTAGCTTAGGGTTTTTAATGTTTGATTTTCACTTGATTTAGCTTAGGAGGTTTATGAATGGTAAGATGTCACGCCCCAACCTTGGTGAGGCGTGATTGACACCCGGCACCTTACGAAAACCGAGCGAACCAACTGATAACTCACATCCTCTATGTCTCAAACGACAAAATAAGGCCAACAATGAATATAATATCATGCGTACGTATATATACAATGGGCCTGCGATGTCCACATATCCACTAACAAAACATAACTGATCTGTACACAAAAATCTATCTGCAAAGCCTCTATGAACATGACTGAAGTACACAAGTCAGGACAAGGCCCCCGATATACCTTCTTGTCACAAAAAACATATACAACTCAGACTCGGCAATGCTCCAGGAAGAAATGGATCCCACCAATAAAAACTGGTACCTGAAACCAGCCTACTGCGGAAGATCCTCGTCCCGTCTGTCTACACCTGCGGGCATGAACGCACCTGTCATGACCCAACTAGGGGCCATGACGGGTACCCGGAGCTAACTACCGAGCACCTCTCATATCACTAGTCATCATACTCAACCTGAACATATACATATATAAATACCCCAAGGCTACACATAGATAAACATAAGCCTGTACAGTTACCAAAAATGATATACAAAAAATGTACACTGACATCGTCATGGGACACCAACAACCCACACGTATATATCTTTGAATCTCTACTAGAGTACTAGACATAAGAACGGGACAGGACCCCGTCCTGCCCAAAATATATACACAAAAAAATATGACCATAAGTGGCACATCCGGAACAATGGAGTGCTCTCAAAGTCTGCTGATAGCTCCTACGACTCTGGATCACCTCCATGTCTACCTGTGGGCATGAACACAGTGTCCAAAGAAAGGGGACTTCAGTACGAACAGTGTACTGAGTATGTAAGGCATGAATAAAATGAGCATAATAGAACAATCATAAGACATGAGATGAATATATAACCTGCTTAACTTTTAAGAGAGTGTGCGCGTTTTAGTCATATCACATTTATCATCATACCACACGTACCCTCGTTGTTAACCCGCGTCCGAGTAACCATTATACGCCGCCCACTAGTGGTGGTCATGTCCGGCCTTCCAGGCGCGGTGGTGTCATAAGCAACCCGCTTTAGCGGTGACATGTCCAACCATCTAGGTACCGTGTAACCTCATCATTGTACACATCTCATAAAACATACATTCAAACTCGAAGATAATCTAAAATTATATCGGGGTGACGTAAGGTCGAGAACCCCCGATTTCTGTATGGAGTATCAATGATCATCATACCTCACCTTGAAGGAATTAATATCATAAGGTGGATTTAGAAACAATGAACATCAAGGAATCGTATGATGGTCATTAGCCTCGTAAAATGGCATATCGTATTCATAGCATGAACATCATGAGAGTATTGTATCGTAAGCTTTAGAATCACAAGACTTTAGTTCATCCTTACCTTTATCATACTCATAATATATCTCTTATTTCTTTTATCTCATAAGAGGCTCTATCTAACATAGACTCATAGTTCATGGGATGTAAGAAGGTCATGGAGAGATAAGGGGATTCATACCATCGGGATCATGCCTTAGAAAAGAAAGGACGAGCCTTACATACCTTGTATCTCTTCAACTTTCTATCGTTCACTCGCGTGCCTCTCTAACTTGCGATTCTACCTTCAAGGAAATTCGTACATGTTATAACCTGCATTTTTTTACATTGGGATAATTCAAGATAATTGCGGGAAGTTAAGAGCAAGGCTATATTTTGATCTTGTCTAACACACAAGTTGCTTATGAAAATTTTGATATGGAAATATTAAGAAAAGCTAGGGGTAAAAAGGAAAATCCGCAAGATGGCTCATAGAAATATGGAGGAAGGCTAAGGGCAAATTTGAAATTTGGAAAATAAATTTTCATGAATTACAAAACAAAAAAAAAAGTGGGCTTGAATTAAAGGGGCCATTTGGCCGTCCAAATAGGTGGGCCAAAGCCCATATGGGAACAAAATAAATGAGTCCAAAAGATGACTTATTAGTCATCTTATTCATTTTATCACTTGGAAATTTCAAGAACCTTAGAGAAACCAAGCAAAGGGGCCATTCGGCCATGTCCAAACAAGCAAGAACCTTGGAAAAAAATTCATCAAAAATTATTTTCTTCTAGGTAAACAACCCATTGAAAGGTCCCTAGCAAAGTAAGGTGGTCATTGGAGCAAGCAAAACACATATTCTTGCAAGTTACAAATCTTAGCCAAGTGAGAAGTTAAGGGAAAAAGGTAAGGTTTAATCCTTTTCTTATATGTTATGGATGATTATGTACGTTGTAGTATGTAAAAGTGGATAAAATTCATGAAGATGGGGATGCTATATGTGGCCGTGTATATGTAGTATATGGCCGTGTGGATATGGTGTGGTGTGGAAGAAGATGAATCAATTTTACTTAGTATCTTGATTGTTGTTGTAATGGAATCCATGATGAGAATGAAAGTTTAATGATTCTAGTTAAAGTTATAAGTGTTGGAGAGTTGTTTGGAAGTTAATGTGATGTTAAAAATCATTTCTTATACTCATGGAAAATGATGTTGTTAGTGTGTAAATTATTGGTATGGTTTATGAACTTGAAAGAAGAAAATGTGTTGTTATTGTTCTTGTTGACTTTGGAGGGTCTCGGGTGAAGTAGTATGTTGATTGGGTTGTTTTGAATGTTATGTGAATTGTTTGAAGTATTCTTGAAACATGTTAGAAAGATTTTGGATTAATACATGAATGTGGGATCATTGGTGTTAGTTGGACTATATGTGATTGAATTGAATAAATGAAATGTCATTGAATTATGTGACGAAGGTTACTAATGTTAGAATATATTTGGATTGATTGTTGAAGTTGTTAGTATGATTGTTGGTATTGTGTTGATAATTTGGCCGAGATGAATTCTCGGATTGTTGTTGTTAAAATTGGCCGAGTTAAATTCTCGGGGATGGTGTATTTACAGGGGAAATGCTGCCGAAATTTCGGCAGATCATAAGTGAATTTATTTGAGAAACTAAGGCAAGTGTATGACGACGAATCTAATAATTGTGTGACTCTTTTGAATGTAGACTAGCAAGCTTGGATAAATAAGCGTAGCTAATAGGACGTGGAGAAGGTATGTTAAGGCTCGTCCCTTTCTTTCAAAGGCATGATTCCGATGTTATGATTTCATAATTGTTTCCATATCCTCCGTGTTCTCGAAAGTTAAATGTTATGATTCCAAGGCATGATTCCCTTTCCGATAACTCGTAAATGTTTTTCCCAAAGTGTCCGTAATCTACCAAAACAGAGGTTTATCATTTTGTAAGATCTTGTGACAATAACGATGGATATGTTTTTCAATGACGTTGATGATGTCAAGGATGAGAATGTTTCTACGATGGCGACGATAATAATGATTTCATGTTTAAAGGTACTTGGTATGGCTACTGCTTTGATTTTCCAAAAATAGCTTCCGAAACGTTCATAGAAGGTTTTGTACTTCAAACGCTCCTAACTTTCTTATACTAGGTCGGATTGACCCGAAACTTGTTTCTGAGCCTTCAAGTGTCGATTTATGTACGTACCCATCGAGTCTTAAAAAAAGTTGTTCTATGTGCATATGTATAGGAAGCGACGCCTTATGAGATTTATGATCTTAGTTCATGTTCTCTTAACGCTGTTATTCGTTGCTAGTCTCATCTTATAATAATTGTTCCTTCAAGGTGAGACAAAGCCATGATGATTATGCCATAATATATTCGGAGGTTACCGAACTTACGTCACCCCGATAAAGTATAGTCATCCTTGTGTCTTTTTGCATGTTCTATGTTAAACATATGATGATAGTATTACACCGCACCTATATGGGCGGGCAGTTATATACACCACTATAGTGGGCAGCTTATACCCCAGACGCGAGAGGCCCGGACGCGGGCTTACACACTGATCCTATATGGACGGGTGGTTTATACACCGTTCCTATTTGGACGGGCAGCTTATACACTTTGCATATATGGTACGAGGATGAGTAAGGGTAAGGCAGTTTGGCTTATTCTCTTTATACTTGACAGCTTGGTTATGACGTTTCGTATTGATGTCTTTCTTTTCAATATTGTCTTATTTCACTGTTCATGCCTCTCATACTTAGTACAATATTCGTACTGACGTCCGTTTTCTTTGGAAGCTGTGCTCATGCCCACAGGTAGACAGGGAGGTGACCCCGATCCAGATTCATAGTAGCGGCCAGCTGACTGAGAGCACTCCATCATTCGGAGGTGCTTATGCTTATTCTTTTGGTACATATATATATATACTTATATATTTTTTTTTTGGGCATGACGGATCCTTGTTCCGTCTATATGTACGGTATCTCAGTAGAGGCTTGTAGATACGCAATGTGGGGTAGATGGTCTCACTACATGACTATGGCATATTTGTGCACATTATTTTGTTAGCCTTTAGAGGCATATGTACATATGTAAGTTAGTCACATATTTTTGTATGCATCAACTTATAATGAATTTTGTTATTATACGACTAGGTTCTATTAAACGGTGAAGAAAGGTAGAAAGACTTCGACGAGTGAGGAAGTAAGGGGTGCTCGGTGGTCAGCCCTGGGTACCCGTCGCGGCCCCTAGTCGGGTCGTGACAGTACAAAATTTAGATAATTGATAACATAAGTATATTTGAACTAAAGCTATTGAAAATTGGGCAACATCTCCTTAGTTTCTACAACTTTCCCCATACCATATAACAACTCCCAACATTTGTAAGAACATTCATAATCCCATAATCCACAATCTTCATCAACCATATATCATTCAATTCTCCTACTCCCATTTCAAGGGAATCCATAGCCATGATCATAATACAATATTGCATTCGTTCTCCTATTATTATCTCCCATGTTCTTAATATCACTTATAGCAAGATTCTATTCATGATACATCAAGAGCCATAATTCATGTCAACTGCTAGGTAAGATTACTATTACTTTCACCTTTGATCTCTGTATTCTATTTTCTTCCATAATCCAAGTCTTTCAACCCCTCAATACTCTCAATAATAGGGAATAAACATAGAACTCACCTTAAGCACTTGGGAACAAGCCTTGAGTCACTCTACTCCATTAGAATGGAATCCGCCACTTGCATGCCAAAAGAATCCCCACTCTCCACAAACCCTAGGAGGTTTTCTAGTATATGAATCTCTTAATTCTTGGCTTTTTGGTATAGATTGTTGTGAAATTAAAGGGAGGGTTTTTGGAGGGTTCTAGAGAGATATAGAATCTGCTTTTTATTGAAAATAATGAAATAAAACGTGGGTTCTTATATTTATAGACAGGGCTGGAAACTTCTAGGTCCGCGGGTTGACGAGCCGGGTCGACGGTCCGTCGACGTGGCCGTGAACCGCCACCTGAAATGTCTGAGTTTTGAACCCTGTCGACGGTGCCAGTTGATGGCTCGTCGACGTGGCCGTCGATGCTGACTGGTTTCAGCAGTTTCCTGAACTGCTTCGCTTTGCTCCGATTCGATTCGTTTCACTTCTAACTCCCCTGTAATGTCAAGGATACCTACTTATATTCCTGTACATATACAACGCAAAATATCTCGTGAGTAACGCTCTGGTGCGGACTACCAAACCGAGGGTATACACCGCCAATAAGCCAAAATCTAATTGAAATAAAATGGGAGGTGTAACATTCTTCTTCCCTTTAAAAACATTCGTCCTCGAATGCTAAGTTCTGGGGACTTCTACGAAAATTTCACCAGAGCTTCCCCTGTAACATGGTGCTACCATCCTGTCACAGCAGCTCATAATAACTATGCTGCACAGGGCTACAATGGGATAGCAATAAATTATGGTCACTCACGGCCAAAAGCATGAAAAGAAAGCATATATACCTCACAATATCGAGGTTGATCCTTGGATCTCTTTCGGGGGTTGGAATAGGTAGGGGTACTTAGACTTCATATTTGCTTCCGCTTCCCAAGCCATTTCTTCTCGGTAATTGTTTCTCCATATGACTTTGACTGAAGCTACTTCTTTGTTTCTAAGCCTCCGCACCTGTCTGTCCAGTATGGCCATAGGTACTTCTTCATAAACTAGTTTTTCTGTCACTTGAACATCATCTACTCGCACGATCCTAGTAAGATCTCCGACACATTTTCGGAGCATTGAGACGTGGAAAATCGGATGGACTGATTCAAGTTCTGGGGGTAAGTCCAATTCGTAAGCTACTTGACCCACCTTGCGGAAAATTTTGTAGGGTCCAATATATCGAGGACTCAACTTGCCTTTCTTACCAAACCTCATCACCCCTTTCATCGATGATACCTTAGGAATACCCAATCATCCACTTGAAATTCTAAACCTCATCGACGGTTGTCCATATAGGAGTTCTGGCGGTTTTGGGCTGTCAACAATCGATTTCGGATGACCTTGAACTTTTCCACCGCTTGTTGAATCACCCCAGGACCTATTAATTATGTTTCCCCAACATCAAACCACCCATTGGGGATCTAAACTTTCTTCCATATAGAGCTTCATACGGGGCCATCTGGATACTGGAATGGTAGTTGTTATTGTATGCGAACTCGATTAGAGGCAAGTGATCATCCCAATTACCACCAAAATCTAGCACGCATGCTCGTAGCATATCTTCTATGGTCTGAATAGTGCATTCAGCCTGTCCATCAGTTTATGGATGAAACGTCGTGCTAAGCTTTACCTGAGTACCCAAACCTTCTTGGAAAGACTTCCAAAATTTAGCTGTAAATTGTGATCCTCTATATGTGATAATAGATAACGGAACACCATGAAGTCTCACAACTTCCTTATGATACAATCTTGCATAATCTTCTGCTGAATATGTGGTTCTGACTGGAAGAAAATGGGTTGATTTCGTGAGGCTGTCCACGACCACCCATATGGAGTCATACTTGCTTCGGGAACGAGGTAGCCCCACAATGAAATACATGTTTATCGCTTCCCATTTCCATTGCTTTTAATAATCCTCGTGGCTTTTGATGCTCGACCTTCACTTGTTGGCAGTTTGGACACTAAGCTACAAATTCTGCTATGTCCTTTTTCATTCCATCCCACCAATACATTAGCTTAAGATCGTGATACATCTTTGTCGCTCCTGGATGAATAGAATATCGGGAGTAATGAGCTTCTTCTAGAATTTGATGACATAGCCCTGCCACATTTGGGACACATAGCCTGTGTTGGTACCTAAGAACTCCATCTGTAGAAACTTCAAATGGTGACTTCTCTTTCTCATGAAATATATCTCTATAATGGCTCAACTGAGGATCTTCATATTGGCGCCCTCTCACCTCCATATCTAAGGATGAAACGGTTGGGTTATGAATACCAACTCCTGCACTGCTAGAATCAATTAGACGAATTCCAAGCCTGGCTAGCTGGGGGAGCTCAAGGATTAATTCTTTCTTCTCCGAAGGGATCTCACATAGACTTCCCATTGATTTGCGGCTAAGTGCGTCGGCCACTACATTCGCCTTTCCGGGGTGGTATAAAATACTCACATCATAATCTTTCAATAATTCCAACCACCGTCTCTGTCGAAGATTTAACTCCTTCTGCTTGAAGATATATTAGAGACTCTTGTGATCCGTATAAATATCAACATGAACACCATACAAGTAATGTCTCCACATTTTTAGTGCATGAATAACCGCAGCCAATTCAAGATCATGAGTTGGATAGTTCTTTTCATATTTTCACAACTGCCTCGAAGCATAAGCAATGACTTTACCGTGCTGCATCAACACACATCCTAACCCAACGCTAGAGGCATCACAATACACAACATAATCGTCTGGTCATTCTGGGAGTGTCAGGACTAGGGCTGAAGTCAGTATGTTATTTAACTCTTGGAAACTGTTTTCACAAGTATCAGTCCATTGAAATTTCGCTGATTTCTGAGTTAGGTTCGTCAATGGTGCTGAAATGGAAGAAAATCCTTCCACAAATCTTCTATAATAACCTGCAAATCCCAAAAAACTACGAACTTCCGTGGGCGTTGTAGGCCTTGGCCAAGTCCTCACTGCCTCAATTTTCTGAGTATCAACTCGAATGCCGTCAGCTGAAATAACATGGCCCAGAAAGGTCACACAATTCAACCAAAACTCGCATTTTGAAAATTTTGCATACAATTCTCGAGTCCGAAGAATTCCAAGGACAATACGCAAATGGTCTATACGTTCAGATTCCATCCGAGAGTAAATAAGAATATCGTCAATGAACACGATCACAAACAGATCTAAGAGTGGCCTGAATACATTGTTCATCAAGTTCATAAACACTGCCGGAGCATTCGTCAACCCAAACTGTCATGACCCGACTAGGGGCCGTGACAGGTACCCAGGGCTAACCACCGAGCACCACTCATTCTACTATCCATCATACTCATTAAGCGCTCTTTTATCAAATTCATACTTAAACCATAAGAAACTCATTTTTCATTTAGAAATATAATTACTATTATAAGTACATACATAAGCCCTTCGGCTATCAAAATAATACAAACATATCCAATAGTAACATTGTGAGACCATACTACCCATACCTGCGCATCTACGTGCCTCTACTAGAGTACAAGACATATGGACGGGACAAGATCCCGTCGTGCCCAAAATACATATACATATATATATATATATATATATATATATATATATATATACACACACACACACAAAAGAATGAACTAAGTAGCACCTCCGGAACAAGGGAGTGCTCTCAAATCAGCTACTAGCTCATACAAGTCTGGATCAAGCTCACCTCCCTGTTTACCTGTGGGCATGAACACAACGTCCAAAGAAAACGGACGTCAGTACGAACATTGTACTGAGTATGAGAGGCATAAATAATAATAATACGTCAATGAGAGAGAAGAAGCATCAAATGAGGAGAACCTGTAACTGACTGTCAGTTATAAAAGAAATAATGCATGTTGGCTTACTTCATAATCATCACCATATCATGTATGCATAAATGTATAATCTGCCTGTCCATATAGGTATGGTGTGATAACCATTAGCCTGCGTCCAGGCCTCCCGCATCCGGGGTATCATCTCATGCCGCCCACTAGTGGTGTTTGCCCAAGCCATCTGGACATGGTGTATACGCAGCCCGCCTTAGCGGTGTCTGCTCGGCCATGTAGGCGCGGTGTGATAGCATCGTGTACATGGACTTATCATATTCTCATCATACTATTACCATAATGTATGAATGGAACTTAAGACAATTATACTCTATCGGGGTGACATAAGGTCGTGAACCCCCGATTCCATTATGGAGCATTTACAAGCATTCTGCCCCACCTTGAAGGAAATAGTATATAAGGTGAGTGTATACAATAGACGACATCATCAAATTTATAGGAACATCATATCATGAACTCTAGAATCTTTAGACTCAAATTCATCCTCATCATCCCTGGGCTCATAATATATCTCTTATCTCATATAGCTATTCATGAACATAGACTCTTAGTTTTCCGGAATGTAGGAGAATCATGAAGAGGAAGGAAAAGTCACGCCATGGGATTCATGCCATAGAAAGAAAGGACTAACCTCACATACCTTTTACGTTTAACTAATCTATCGCTTGCTTGTTCTCCTTCAATGCCCACATTTCTACCTTCAAGAGAAGCCGCATTAACATTAGCTAATCGATTACTTAAACGCGCTTACTAAAGCTAAAGAAAATTGGGCAGCATTTCCTTTGTTTATACAAATTTTCCCATATTCTATATCAACTCCCAAACACTCATAACAACATTCACAATATAATAGACAACAATCATCATTCATCTATATTATCCGCATTTCTCCATTTCACTCCAATTGCTCCATAATCATGGTCATAGTTCATTATTACATTTTCTCACATATAATACTTATTCCATGTTCTAAATGTCATTCATAACATATTTACAATCACAACACATCTATAATCATGACTCAATCCAAACCTTTACCCAACAATGCCACTATTCCCACATTTATAACCCATTTTCTATATCTTTCTACAATTCAAGTGTCTTAGCCTTCTAATACCTTAAACAACATGGAATGATAATAAAACTCACCTTGGATGATGGATGAACAACCCTTGAGTGGGACTTCTCTTCTTGCACCAAAACCCTAACTCACTTCCCTTGAGTTTTCTTGGTGTAGATGAACTTTTGTTAGGTTTCATACACTTGATTTCATGGTTTGATGTTGTTAATGATGGATTTCCCTTGGTTTCTTGTGGATGAATAATGGAGAGGGTTCTAGAGGTTTCTTGAAGAGAGTTGAGTGGAAATGAAATGAAATAAAATGAGAGAGGGGTCCTTATATTAAATCATGAAATCTGTCCCGACCGAGATATACGGACCAACATACGATCCGTACATTTTATACGGGCTGTATGTATGGACGTATGTTTGGTCCAGTGAATAATGGCCCTCTTGGCTAAATATACGGCCTAACATATGGCCAGTATAATTTATACGACCAGTATGTTGGGCCGTATAATGCCCAACTGTTTCGATTTCATTCTCGTCGACTCGTTTGATCTCCAATCCTTATGGAACCTTCTTGACACTTGTTTAACACCTCAATACCAATCTAAGGGATGTTATCACTCGTCTCTGAAAAATATTTAAGCCATCGTTAACTTGTCGCTCATAATTCTTACCTGACACATAACATATCCTTTACTTTCTTTGACAACCTTCTTCCCTTACATCAAATGTCCTTGGATCTCGATTAGAATCCTCAAATGCTATTTCTTACTTATCGAAACATCATATACGTCGTGCCCTTCGCTAGCCTATTCACTGTACATTAATGGGAAGTTTCCTAAGGTGTAACACAAACGACATTACCCGAAATTCATAGTGGCCATACCTTGTTCTAAAAGTTGTTTTAGAAATATCTTATTCTCTAACCCTTACTTGGTGATAACCCGATCTTAGATCGATTTGGGAAAACCACTTGGCGCCCTGTAACTGATCAAACAAATCATCAATTCTTGGTAGCGGATATTTGTTCTTAATCGTCACTTTGTTCAATTGTCTATAATCAATGCACATTCGTAGGGAACCGTCTTTCTTTCGTACAAATAGGACAGGTGCTCCCACAGTGACGAACTGGGCCTAATAAATCCCTTCTCAAGCAAATCTTTCAATTGAGCCTTCAACTCTTTCAATTCTGCCGGAGCCATTCGGTAAGGAGGAATAGATATGGGCTTGGTGTTTGGCAATATATCAATAGCAAAATCAATCTCTCTTTCCAGGGGAAGGCCTGGAAGTGCATCTGGAAATACATCTGGAAATTCATCTAGAAATTCATTCACTACCAGGACGAATTGAAAAGTCGGTGGCTTTGCTTCGGTATCATGAACTCGAACTAGGTGATAAATGTAGCCTTTAGCTATCATCTTCCTTTCCTTAAGGTAGGAAATAAACCTACCTCTAGGAGACGCTGTATTACCTTTCTATTCAAGTATGGGCTCTCCCGGAAACTGGAATCGAACTACTTTCGTTCGACAATCAACATTGGCATAACATGAGGCCAACCAATCCATACCCATAATCACATCAAAATCTATCATTTTCAGCTCGATTAAATCAACTTTGGTCTGGCGTTCACATACCATAATTACACAACTCTTGTACACTTGTCTAGCTATCACGGGATCACCAACCGGAGTAGACACCTCAAAAGGTTTAATTGGCTCGGGTTTCACCCCAATACGATCAACAATATAGGGAGTAATATAAAATAACATAGAACCCAGATCTATCAATGAATAAACATCGTGAGAGAATATAGTCAATATACTTGTAACCATATCCGGAGAGGACTCAAGATCCCGCTGTCCAGCCAAAACATAAATACGGGGCTTAGTACCACCTGAACTGGACGCTCCCCCTCTGCCTGTACCTCGTCCTGCTGGAATCTGGGGAGTCTGCCCTATCGGGTGCACAGAAGAAGAAGAACCAGCTGCTGACCCTGTGGGCTGAACCTCACCTCTACCATACCTCCAAGGACAGTCGCGCATCATGTGCCCAATCTGTCCACAAACATAACAAGCATCTGTACCTTGACAACACGGACCTGAATGCAACTTTCTGCACTGGCTACATCATGGGACCGGTGGTCTCCTGTGGCTATAATCACCCCCAAACTGAGAACCTGAGGCTCTCGAACTCTGGCCCTGTCCTGAATGAGCGGGTGGTCCAATCTCCTGCCTGCAAACCGAGAAGGTGCACTAGTCGCTGACTAGCCTGAGTATCTGGAATATGAATGCCTCGATCCCCCTCTATAGTCGCTACCTAGACCCATGGATCTGGCCCTCTTACTTTGCCCTCTATCAATATCCCGCTCACCCCTTTGCGGATGCTGCTGCTGCTCTTCTAGATTCTGGGCATGGGTCTGAATGCGGGAAATATCCATCCCCTCCTGTAATGAAGCTGTGAAGAAATCCTTAAACAAATGTGGCCCTAGGCCTCTCACAAACCTATGCACTCTATCTCCCATGTCAGCCACCATAGTCGGAGCATATCTAGCCAATGAGTTAAAGTGAAGGCTATACTCCTGGGCACTCATGTTTCCTTTCTTCAAGTTCAAGAATTTATCCATTCTAGCCCGACGAACCTCGGGTGGCAAATAGTGGCGGATAAAGGCATCTACAAATTCTTGCCAAACTGGAGGAGGCACATTCTCTTTTCTTGAGGATATCGAATTATTATACCATAAGACTGCCACATCCCGGAGTCTATAAGATGCTAACTCCACCGATTCAGTCTCGGAGGCATGAATAATTTTTAATGTCCTCAACATTTCATCCATAAAACCTTGCGGGTCTTCATCCAGTTTTGACCCAAAAAACTCCGAAGGATTTAAACTCATAAAATCACGGGCTCTCGTACTAACTTCTCTGTCACTTGGACCTGTACTCTGCCACTGTGCCTGAGCGGCAACTAACTGTGTCAATAGATGAATAGCCTCGGTCATTTGTTGACCTGAAGCAACCGGTGGAGGAACTGGAGGCATAGGGGCTGGAGCTGAAGCCCCTTCATGTTCTTCTACAATAGGCGGAGTATGAGAGGTGTTTGATGGAGCCTCATTATGTGATTCGCCTTCCACTACATTAGTTGGCGGCTCCCTTTGTATCCGCCTTTCCGTCGTAGCCTTGTGCTTCTGGGCGGCGGTGGCTTTTCTCTTTACCGGCATAGCTGAAATCATAACACACAATTAGGGAGGAGGAAAATCTTATAACATGGCTCTATCGCACGATCTCATAAGAAGAAGAATAGTCGTTTTTCCTAAATGCCCCGCAGCCTCTCGTTTATAAGTGTGGCGCGCTACACACCATAAACAAGACTCTGCTAGACACGGCTCGTAGACACTTCCTAGGACTGAACTACTCTGATACCACTTTTGTCACGACCCGACTAGGGGCCATGACGGGTACCCGGAGCCAACTAGCGAGCATCTCTCATATCACTAGTCATCATACTCCACCTGAACACATACATATATAAATACCCTAAGGCTACACATAGATAAACATAAGCCTGTACGGTTACCAAAAATTATATACAAAAAATGTACACTGACATCGTCATGGGACACCAACAACCCACACGTATGTATCTACGAGCCTTTACTAGAGTACTAGACATAAGGACGGGACAGGACCCTGTCGTGTCCAAAATATATACATAAAATAATATGATCATAAGTGGCACCTCCGGAACAATGGAGTGCTCTCAAAGTCTGCTGATAGCTCCTACGACTCTGGATCACCTCCCTGTCTACCTGTGGGTATGAACACAACGTCCAAAGAAAGGTGACGTCAGTACGAACAGTGTACTGAGTATGTAAGGCATGAATAAAATGAGCATAATAGAACAATCATAAGACATGAGATGAATATATAACCTGCTTAACTTTTAAGATTGTGTGTGCATTTTAGTCATATCACATTTATCATCATACCACATATACCCTCGTCGTTAACCCGCGTCCGGGTAACCATCATACGCCGCCCACTAGTGGTGGTCATGTCCGGCCTTCCAGGCGCGGTGGTGTTGTAAGCAGCCCGCTTTAGTGGTGACATGTCCGGCCATCTAGGCATGGCGTAACCTCATCATTGTACACATCTCATAAAACATACATTCGAACTCGAAGATAATCTAAAATTATTTCGGGGTGACGTAAGGTCGAGAACCGCCTATTTCCGTATGGAGTTTCCCTGATCATCATACCTGTCACACCCCGACCTCGCTGGGGTGTGATGGGCACCCGTCCCTTACTTAGGGCCGAGCGAACCCTCACACTCTCGCTGCACATAAAATCACGTCAACTTTTTTTTTTCTTTAAAACAAATAATAAAGTACATAGCAAAACTTTTCTTTCAGAAATATTCTTTCTCGTGGCTTTCAAGCCGAACAAACTTGTGATCATACAAAATTCATTACGTACACAGACCGACAACCAATACCCACGACACTGTCTGCAAAGTCTCTAATAAGATCCCAAAAGCATAACATACAGAATCTGACTCGGCAGCACTCCGGGAACATATGGAGCTTGCCATCTGCACTGGAACATCTTCCATCTGTCCTCAACTCAACCGGGAGTACCTGCGCGGCATGAAACGCAGCCCCCGAAGAACAGGGGGTCAGTACGGAAATGTACCGAGTATGTAAAGCAGAAATATAACAATATAAGCAAAACCGAGCCAGAAGTATAGAAATAGAACAGGTAGTATCGGCTCCAAGTCCGAAATGGAAATACAGAGTGTATGGCCAGGACCACGATATATATCATAAGCACGGGGTGTAGCCGTCTGAATCGTGATATGAAACAGAGGTACAAAGCCTAACTGGCAGGATCATCGTGCGGATCGGGGCACAGAGTGCGACTGACATACCCGCAACCGAAGCTAGGGGTGTAGAACTATAGCCGACTGAGGCATAGTCCGGCTCAATCATGCAGAAGCAACACCAACAGAATCATTCTCCGAATCCGCTGTCCAGAAATGTAACAGGCAGAAGCATGCATGCAGAATCATAAACTTACACTAGCACAGGTAGTATACATTTACCTCAGGTTTCGGCCCTTTAGTGAGGGGCGCAATGGACAGTGCACTGGGGTGTGCACGAATAACCAGGTCGCCACAGGGTCGCCTCTAGTGCACAAGTCATACCCAAGAGGTTCCAGCAGGCAAATACGGCAGTTAGAATGTCAAAATGCTTTACTTTCTTTTGAAAAACATTTTTGTTTCACACATATAAAGGAATCAACGCACAATTTCCGCGGCCATAAGTCCAGCGGTCGCTACCACGCATACCGCGGCCAAGTACCCAGCGGTCACTATCACACGTACCGCGACCAAGGGTCCAGCGGTTATAATCACACATACCGCGACCAAAAGTCCAGCGGTTACAATCACACATACCGCGGTCGAGGGTCCAGCGGTCACAATCACACATTTGACATACCGCGGTCAAGGGTCCAGCGGTCTATGTCAGGCACAATCACAAGTGCGGCAGACACGGTCAAGGGTCCAGCAGTCAATGCCACACGTCCGGCATGACGCGGTCAAGGGTCCAACTGTCAATGTCGGACACGCCGCGGTCGAGGGTCCAGCGGCCAATATTACATATGCGCATATTCACATAACCGGCCCGGGACTCGGTAAAACAGAAAACAACCATACAGAATGCCAAATTATCACTTTCCCAACATAATCACACACGCCAGGATCATACATCACACAAGATTCAGGTATACCAAAATCGTATATCAGTAAGTACGGGAGGTAAGTAGTTTATCCAAAATATCAGGGTAATATTTTCAAAACGTTTTAGATGTCAAAAAAAATATTTTATAAAGCTCATAAAGGTGGTCATAGCACCTATCGTATAGTAAACAACATAATAACCAGGAGCTACCTGCGAGCTCCGGACACGAGTACATTGGCTAAAGCCATACCGAATTTATATCAGGGTTTCTGTCCCCGTAATTGTTTCCATGAACATTAAATCAATTCAGGTTCGTTAAAATAACTCCCGTTTAGTAGTCGGAACAATAGCCATAAGTTTTCTCGACTTATCGTATGGGAATAAGACAGACAGAACAATAAGAGAGGCATCGGGGAATAGCGGGCCCACCTCGGGCCAAGTCGAGGCGGCGGACAAGAATCACGCCCATTAGACTCTACGGAGTCATCCAGGAAGGTTTCATAGTGATCGGGTTACATTTGTACAAGTTATGGAGGTTTAACCACTTTTCTAGCAAAATGCGCCTTTTGAAATTCAATTGAATTGAATGAATAGTACCAAAAATCAATCTCGAGTTTCTATGAGCAGAATCGCCCCCGAGGCTCCGATCTTGACCTAGTACATCTAGGACATGCCAAAGAACAAAGGGGAAGACTTTACATACCTCGATTGCGCCTTACGCTCGCTTGGCTTCAATTCCAATTTCGTCCAGAATCTACAAATGGTTATGTTTACCAATTGTCAATTTCAAGCTTTTCGAGAATCTAAGCTTAATCACATAATTGCCTACCGAAATTTCGGCAGCATTTCCCCTATATATATGACATCCCCGAGACTTAGCTCGGCTTAATATATCAACACAGCAACCCAACAACAACATCACTAACAACAACAAGCATTACAAAACACATAGTATGGCATAACTAGCCTTGTTTTCCACATGGTCCAACAACTTCCACTTCAACTTCACAAACCCAAACTAGTATCAACATTTCCATATTCATCATTAATCAAGACCATTACAATGTGATTTGGAAGTATTTCATATCATTTCTATACAATATTCACATGATATACAAAATATACAAAATTTTCATCAAACCATAATCCATCCAAAACTTCAAATCTTCAACATACATATTCATAACATATTTCCACCTTCCAATTTCATCAACCATAATCATAATTCACATCTTAACAACTTCATTTCCATAATATCATAAAATCATATTAAAATGACATAATCTTCTACAATCAATTTCAATGCCAACGGACGAATTTATATCGCTATTTTCCCGTTCTATTCCGTTGAAACTTTAAATAAACTTGTTGGCAATGAAAAAGAGCCTTAATCATACCTTAAGTGCACAGCTACCACGTCCACCCTCTTATTTTTAGTTGATTTTTAGCTCAAATCGAAGGCAACGCGACGTAGAACACTTTTCTCTTCATGGGCTTCGGGATTCGGGGCTCAGATTTTGATCAAACATTATTTATCTCTCTAAGTCTTTCCTCCCTCTCTCTCTCTATAGAATTTTCTGGATCTTTTCTGATCTGAAAATGTGGAGGAGGAGGCTGAAACCTCCCTTAAATAACAAGGAAATGGGCCTGACCCGGATTGGAATCGGGTTAGGCCCATTTCACTGCCCAGCTTGACCTTTCCGCCTTAAAATGTTCATATCTCCTTATCCCGATGTCACCTATAGGCCCACGACCTACCGTTGGAAAGATATTTAAATTATCTACTACTTTTACTTCTGTGCGTTTTCCCAAATTCCAGACTTATAATGCCGTTTGTGCTCCTCCAAGTCAGGTCATCCGAAAATGTTTTCTTAAAAAATTCGTTTGGAGGGCTTCCACTTTGATTTGGCCCCAAGGCCCTTCACAAGTTGTGTTTTACTTTACATATGCGATTCATATAACTTGTCACGTGTCCCAAAAAAAATATTGACGTGTGGGCCCCACCTCATTTAATAATCTGTCGTTCAAAAATACGGGATATAACAATACCTCACCTTGAAGGAATTAATATCATAAGGTGGGTTTAGCAACAATGAACATCAAGGAATCGTATGACGGTCATTAGCCTCGTAAAATGGCATATCGTATTCATAGCATGAACATCGTGAGGGTATTGAATCATAAGCTTTAGAATCACAAGACTTTAGTTCATCCTTACCTTTATCATATTCATAATATATCTCTTATTTCTTTTATCTCATAAGAGGCTCTATCTAACATAGACTCATAGTTCATGGGATGTAAGAAGGTCATGGAGAGATAGGGGGATTCATGCCATCGGGATCATGCCTTAGAAAAGAAAGGACGAGACTTACATACCTTGTATCTCTTCAACTTTCTATCGTTCACTTGCGTGCCTCTCTAACTTGTGATTCTCCCTTCAAGGATATTCGCACAAAATTTAGATAATTGATAACATAAATATATTTGAACTAAAGCTAATGAAAATTGGGCAACATCTTCTTAGTTTCTACAACTTTCCCCATACCATATAACAACTCCCAAAATTTGTAAGAACATTCATAATCCCATAATCCACAATCTTCATCAACCATATATCATTCAATTCTCCTACTCCCATTTCAAGGACATCCATAGCCATGATCATAATACAATATTGCATTCGTCCTCCTATTTTGTTTCCCCCATGTTCTTAATATCACTTATAGCAAGATTCTATTAATGATACATCAAGAGCCATGATTCATGTCAACTGCTAGGTAAGATTACTATTACTTTCACCTTTGATCTCTATATTCTATTTTCTTCCATAATCCAAGTCTTTCAACCCCTCAATGCTCTCGATAATCGGGGATAAACATAGAACTCACCTTAAGCACTTGGGAACAAGCCTTGAGTCACTTTACTCCATTAGAATGGAATCCTCCACTTGCATGCCAAAACAATCCCCACTCTCCACAAACCCTAGGAGGCTTCCTAGTATATGAATCTCTTAATTCTTGGCTTTGATATTGGATTTTTTGGTATAGATTGTTGTGAAATTAAAGGGAGGGTTTTTGGAGGGTTCTAGAGAGATATAGAATTTGGTTTTTATGCAAAATAATGAAATAAAACATGGGTTCTTATATTTATAGACAGGGTTGGAAACCTGCAGGTCCGCGGGTTGACGACCCGGGCCGACGGTAGTCGACGTGTCGACGGTCCATCGACGTGGCCGTCGAACCGCCACCTGAAATGTCTAAGTTCTAAACCCTGTCGACGGTGCCAGTCGGCGGCTCGATGACGTGTTGACGGCTCATTGACGTGGCCATCGATACTGACTGGTTTCAGCAGTTTCCTGAACTGCTTCGCTTTGCTCCGATTCGATTCGTTTCACTTATAACTCCCCTGTAATGTCAAGGATGCCTACTTATATTCCTGTACACATACAACGCAAAATATCTCATGAGTAATGCTCTGGTACGGACTACTGAACCGAGGGTATACACCGCCAATAAGCCAAAATCTACTTGAAATAAAATGGGAGGTGTAACAGCACCGTCCACAAGAAGGGACGTCAGGACTAATAATGTACTGAGATTGTATGGAAAAAATGTAACATAATCAACATATGCTGTAAAGAAAGAGGATAAGAATCAACCTGGCACTTCTAACTTACCGATGAGAATCTAGTACGCATGTCACTTAATACTCTCATATCTTTAACTGCATCTATGGACAATGTTGTGTCTCTAACTTACTTACTGTCCTAGTGCTAACTGCCCAACTGATCAGTGGTAACTGCCCGACCGGCTATAGCTCGGTGGTAATAACTGCCCGTCCGATTATCGCCCGACGGTAGAGCGCAACTGCCCGACTGATCAGTGGTAACTGCCCAACCGGTCGTAGCTCGGTGGTAAACACATATTTACCCAACCGGCCATAGCACGGTCGTAATATCTGCCCGACTGGTGGTAGACCAGTGGTAGTTATAATCAACATCATAACTAAACTTCTACAGGTAATCTCTATACATTTCTCGTGGTCATCACTTAACCCGTAGGGTCTATATAATCACATAAGACTTATAAGCACAGCTCAGGCCATTAGTAATTATTCCCACTTGACTAGACTATAAACAAATCCTAAGATATAACATGAACCTCTCTTCGAACATTAAATACCTCATTAGAGATCCTCTGTTAGCATTCTATTCATGTCCTATAAAACATTCCTTAAGAACCTATTCCTAAACCCATTGGATTATTATTATGGAACCGTTATCATGAACACGTCTTACCTTGAAGGAACAAAGGCATAAGATGAGATCAACATCAATGAATAACATCAATAGCCATGAAATAAGCTCAAGGATATCACAAGAACATCGGGAATTGTAAGCTTTGGTACTTTTAGAAACAACGTTATTTAAGATGTCATATATAGGTTCACGACAAAGGAATCATACCTTAAGAAAGAAAGGTTTAGCCTTAACATACCCGGAAGCTTACTTTCCGACTCTCCAACCTCTTGCAATCTAGTTATGATCATTCGTAGTCTCGTAATCTATATATAAGATCATTTATACTATTGCTAGGCGCACCATCATACACTTATCTCAAGGCTTTAATTAAAATCCATTTAAAATCTGTCGAAATTAGGGCAGCATCTCCCCTGTTTATATTCCTAGCCCGAAATCACAATACTGCCTGAATTTTGGCTCCATTTCATGAGGTTTTCAATCTGCTCCATTCTAGATACTTCAGATGTTGTCCAATACACCACATGGATACCATAAACATATGTTACCTCCTTCATTGGTATTGGATCACAAAAGGAATTGGACGTGGGAGTTGTTCCATGCACAAGTGATTGAGCATAGTTTGGAGATGCTGCCCTCATAAAAGAAAATGCATGTGAGAAATCTACATGCCATAATTTTTCTAAGGATGGACATGCCTCAGAATTTATGATGGAACATATTCAGGCTGAAGAAAATGTTTAAGATGGTGATGGTACACATCAGAAGATGGGGCTAGGAGAGAACATTGATGATTTGCATGATTTAGACTCTTGTGAGAAAGAAATGCAAACGGAGGGTGCTGACAGGTTTACAAATGTTAGGGGGGAGTTGGTGGTTGCAGATAGTCAAAAAGATCAGATGTTAAGTATTCCACCTTTGTCTTAGGCTTAAGTCTAGGAAGTGTCTCCTGATAATAATATGAATGATGGAAATTAGAGCAGGACGGTGCTACAACAACCAGAAGCAGAATTGAAGAAGTATGTTCACTATAAGGAAGAATTTTGGAGAAAAAAGTCACATATGACAAGTTTTGCTGAAGGAGACAGGAATACAAGGTATTTTCATAGTATTGTGAATGGTAGGAGAAAGAGATTACAGATCAAAAGATTTCAGAATCAGCAAGGGATATGGATAGAAGGGGATTCACTTTTGGCAGAAGAAGCTTGTAGATTTTATCAGCAGCAGTTCTCTCAAGAGGTTGATCCATTAGACTTTGATTTGCTACAACATGTTCCTAGTATGGTTGATCAGGATACTAACAATCAATTGGTAAGCATGCCAACTTTGCAGGAGGTGAAGAAGGCTGTGTTTGAATTATCTGCAAATAGTGCTGGTGGTCCAGATGGTATGATTTGTATATTTTATCAGGTGTGTTGAGACATTATAGGTGCTGATGTATACAATATTGTGAAAGCATTATTTGATAGGCAGACTCTTCCTAAGTCAATAACACATACCAACATGGTACTATTACCAAAGAAGAATAACATTGAAACTTTTGCTGATATGAGACCAATCAGTCTCAGTAACTTCATCAACAAGGTTATTTCTAGAGTGGTTCAGGATACGTTGGAAGGCCTAATACCTTCTCTGATATCTCCTAACCAGTCTAGTTTTGTCAAGGGCAGATGTATCATTGAAAATGTCCTTCCAACTCAAGAAGTTGTGACTGACATTAGACTAAGGGGAAAACCAGCTAATGTAGTGCTTAATCTTGACATGGCCAAAGCATATGATAGAGTATCATGGAGTTAGTTGATCAGAGTTTTAAGGAAGATGAGATTTGCAGAAGTGTTCATAGATATGATTTAGAGGTTGATAGCAAATAACTGGTATTCCATCCTCCTTAATAGCCAAGCTTCTAATTTTTTCCACTCCACCAGGGATGTAAAACAAGGAGATCCACTCTCTCCTGCTTTGTTCACCTTATCTGCTGAAGTTTTATCTAGAGCTTTGAACTCTTTATTTGAAAACAATGTTTTTAGAAGCTATGGAATGCCCAAATGGAGTGCAAGTCTGAATCATCTGGCATATGCAGAGGACACAATAATTTTTTCATCTACTGATTCTAGGTCTTTGGAGCTGATTACGGAGGTATTACATGACTATGAGCAGGTATCAGGCTAACTTATCAACAAAGGCAAGAGTTCCTTCTATGTATAGAGTAAAGTGTCTAATATGTTGATACAACAAGTGGAGAACATTATTGGTTTTTCAAGAGGCACTTTTCCTTTTACATATTTGGGTTGTCCTGTCACACATTCAAGGAAGAGGAAAGTTGATTACAATGATCTGATCAAGAAAGTCAAGAATAGGCTGCAGAATTGGAAAGAAAGATTGCTATCATTTGGAGGAAAGGCTGTTTTGATCACCAATGTTCTAATGAGCATGCCAATACATCTATTGTTAGCTATCAAACCTCCAAAATGTGTTATCAATGATCTGCACAAAATATTTACAAGATTTTTCTGGAATAATAGTGAGGAAGGCAGAAGAAGACATTGGTCGTTATGGTTGAACTTGTGTATGCCAAAAGAGGAAGGAGGAGTGGGCTTTAGATCTTTGTTTGATGTATCTAAAGCCTTATGTGCAAAAATTTGGTTGAAATTCAGGACAACAAATACTCTATGGGCAAATTTCATGTGGATCAAATACTGCAAAAGGCACAGTCCTCAGAATGTGCATTGGAAGGGAGGTTCTCAAGTATGGAAGGCAATGATCGAGGCTAGAGCTAATATAGAACAGCAAAATATGGTGGGAACTAAGGAGTGGAACTGCAAATGTATGGTTTGACAACTGGAGAAAGCTAGGGGGCTCTATATCACATTATTCCTGATGATTTTGTGATAGATGAGGGTGTTCTAGATGTAAAAGAACTTATGCTGCAGGATGGTTGGAACATAGGAAGACTGCAACAATTATTCCCCATGGATATTGTGGATCATATATTAGAGGAATTGCACTTTCATGAACCAAAAGAAGAGTGGGATAGGCCAAGATGGATGATGACAGCTTCAGGCAAATTCACAGTAGGTACTGCATGCGAACTTCTGAGGAGAAAAGCAGTCAAGTCAGATGTCTTTAAGAACATGTGGATAGCAGGTGTAGCTTTTTAGAAATCATTCTTCTTCTGGAGATTGTGGAAGTTTAAAATACCAGTTGGAGACGTAGTAAGAAGGATTAGGATAGATACTGAGGCGAGATGTTATTGATGTGATCATAGGAAATATGAAAGTGGATCACTTGTTTGTTACAGGAAACGTTGCTACAAAAGTTTGGGCATATGTTAAAACTGCCATCACAACACAGTTTCAACAAGTCAAGCAGGTTCTTCAGGTCTGGTGGAATGCAGATTGCCCCTCAAAGTTCAGAGCTATATTTAATTGTCACGACCCGACTAGGGGCCATGATGGGTACCCGGGGCTATCCACCGAGCACCGCTCATTCTGCTACTTATCATGCTCGTTAAACGTTCATTCATCAAATTCATACACAAATCATAGGAAAATCATTTTTCATTTGGAAACATAATTACCTTTATATACGTAAGCCCTTCGGCTATCAAATAATACACACATACATATATACATATATACGCTTATCAAAATCGTGAGATCATACTACCCACACATACGTATCTACGAGCCTCTACTAGAATACTAGACGTATGGACGGGACAGGACCCCGTCGTGCCCAAAACATATATGTACATACAATAGTAAATCACTAGCACCTCCGGAATAATGGAGTGCTTTCAAAACTCTGCTTATCGGCTTCTACAAATCTGGATCGCCTCCCGGTCTACTTGTAGGCATGAACACAGCGTCCAAAGAAAGCAGACGTCAGTACGAATATTGTACTGAGTATGTAAGGCATGAATGAAATAAACATAATAGAGAATCATAAGACATAACCTGCGTAACTTTTAAGGGAGGGTACCTTCCGTGCCTATATGATATATTATCACGGTACATGTATCATCATAGCACATACATCGTCGTATCATACATATATATACATATATATATATCATAACACTGTATCTGCTCATACATATTAAACGTTATCCGTATACGGCCATGTAGTGGCTCGACAATATCACATACATATCTTCCGGGCTTTTCATACATATATCATATATATAATCATAGTAGTATCGTGCCCGACTATATAGGGTCGGTGTCTTACGTGCCCAGCTATAATAAAGCTTGGTGTTATACGTGCCTGGCCCTACCAAGGCTCAGTGTTCTCCGTACCCAACTGCAGAGGTGCACGCGCGTTACATAAATATATACATATTCTACCCGGCCTTATAAGCTCGAGGTTTCATAATAGCCATACATAGGCACATATATACATAAAATCCCATAATTATCTTTAGCGTCATCACTATTATCATCGTCATCATTATCATCATCACTATCAACATCGTCATCATTATCATCACATGTCTCATAAACTTATCATAACCTTTCATGGAGCATACATTTGGACTTAAAGACAATCTATGAGAATTGCATCGTATTCGTAGCATGAACTTCGTAATAATGTCGCATAACAAACTTTATAATCTCTAACTCATGCTCATCATTACTATCATCGTATCTATGGCATATCTATTTCCTTAATATCATATGGAACCCCTTATGAACATAGACTCATAACTTTTCGGAACATTGGTTATAGGACACGTATTAGAGCTTGTAGACAACCTATAACAATGTCGGGGTGACATAAGGTCGAGAGCCCCCGATTCCATTATGGAGTAATCATATTCATCGTATCTCACCTTGAAGGAACTAACATTTTTAAGGTGAGTGTACACCATGAACAACATCAAGGGATCGTAAGTAGGATCTTTAACTTCACAGATATCATATCTTGCTTTAGAATCTCTAGGTTTAAACTTACCATCATTATTTTTGTATTCATGACACATTTCTCATCTTTATCTCATAAGAAACTCTTTATCATCCTTAACTTATAGTTCCCGGAATGTAAGAAAGTCATGGAGAGGTAGGGAAATGATATCATAGGAGTCATATAAGGATCATTAGCTTTAGGACTTCTAGACTTAGATTCATCGTCGGCATTGTCATGTTCGTAACGTATCTCTTTTCTTTATCTCGTATGAAGTTCTTTATACTTGTAGATTCATAGTTCCCAATATGTAGGAAAATCATAGAGAGTTAGGAGGATTCATACCATAAGAGTCATGCCTTAGAAAGAAGGGACTAGCCTTACATACATCTTTCGTTTAACAATTTCCATCGCTTGGTTGTTCTTCTTCAATGCTCACGTTTCTACCTTCAAGAGAATTCGCATTCACATTAGCTAATCGATTACATGAACGTGCTTACTAAAGCTAGAGAAAATTGGGCAGCATTTCCTTTGTTTATACAACCTTTCCCATATTGTATATCAACTCCCAAACATTCATAATAATGTTCACAATATCATAACCAACAATCTTCATTCATCTACATTACCCTCGTTTCACAATTCCACTTCAATTCATCCATAATCATGGTCATAGTATACTAGTGCATTTTCTTGCATATAATACTTATCCCGTGTTCGCAATATCATTTATAACATACTTATAATCACAACATATTAATATTCACAACTCATTCCAACCACTACTCAAAATCTCATTATTCTATTGTTTATGACCCATTTCCTATATCCTTCTACAATCCAAGTGTTTCAACTTTCAAATACCTTAAACAACATGTAAATACCATAAAACTTACCTTAGATGGTGTGGGAATGAACCTTGAGTGCAAAGAATTCACTTGAGCAAAACCCTAGTTTCACCTTCACTTGAATTCCTTGTCTTGGATGAACTTTAATGAATTTCTTACACTTTATTTCCTTGGTTTGATGTAATTGATCACAAATACCCCTTGAATTCTTGTTGGAGAAGTGTAGAGAGATGTTTTAGAGAGAAGGGGTGTGAAGTGAAAATGAAATGAAATGAACTTGGATCCCCTTTAAATACACAAAATCAGTCCCGACCCATTTATACGGACACACATATGGTCCGTACAATTTATACGGTACGTATGTGTGACCGTATAATGGTTCCAGTGGAGTCTCTTCTCTGGACAAGTTATACGGCCAGATCTACGGTCCGTATCTTTTGTACAGTCCGTATAATGGACCGTACAATTCACAGTTTTCCGAAAATCGTTTTCTTCGACTCGTTTGATCTCGAATCCTTATTGAACCTTCTTGACACTTGTTTATTACTTCATTAACAATCTAGGGGTCGTTATAACTCTTCTCCAAAGCATCATTAAGTTATCGTTAACTCGTTATTCGTAAATCCTTTTCGATACATCTCGTATGTCTTGCCTCCTCTTGGAAAATTTCTTCTCTTACTTTGAATGTCTTTGAAATCTCATTTAGAATCATCGAATGTTATTTCTTACTCATCAAAACATCGCATACGTCGTACCCTTCGTCAGTCTATTCACTGTGCATGAACGAAAATTTTTTCGAGGTGTAACATTAATGCTATTCCAATGGTCAACATGTGACAGATATGGAAGTGGAGGAATACAGTCCTACATGGAGGGAAGATGTCCGTCAACAAAGTGATTTATGAGATCAACATGATCATATATCAAATTTGTAGACTGAGGTTTCCATGGCAGCACAGCTTACCAAGATGCATACCTCAAATCCTACAAGTTTTTGAAGCAGACAGGCCAAGAATTGTGAGCAAGATAGTGAAATGGGAATTTCCTATGCCAGGGTGGTTGAAATGTAATTCTGATGGTGATTCGAGGGGAAATCCTGGACCAAGCTCTATGGGCTTTCGTATTAGAAATGCAACAACTGATTTCCAGTTTGCAGCAGCAAGAAGACTATCAGATGGCTCAATTTGGTGGTTGAAGCAATGGCACTACATGAGGGTCTTAAGTATTATGTTACACACAGTTTGTTACCAGTGGTGATGGAAACAGATTCTATGACTATGAAGATGATCTTAACTGGACAGTTGGAGGCTCTATGGAGTATCAATGATTATAAATGATATTTCAAGACTGAGGAGGGATAAGGAAGTGAGGGTGGAGCATCTTCTGAGAGAAGGAAATGGCCTGGCTGATTTTTTAACTAACTATGCTTTTGATTTTGCAGGTGATCACCATTTTCATATTTTCACTTCACTTCCTGTGAAAGCATGGAAAATTCTCAACACAGAGAAGCCACATATACCATACATGAGAATCAGGAAAGCTAAGGACCATCACATCTCTGGAGATTAACGGTAACTTTAGAGAACAGTAGCAGCAACAAGGCTACATTTCAACATGCCATGAGGAGCAACATGTACTTGTATGAAAGTGTCTTTTCCAGGATTACAAGAGTGGTATTAGCATGATGCTCATTCTTTTGTAATACTTCTAAAGATCTGTTCATTCAGGAAACTAAAGACAATGACAAACAAAATGCAACATAAAGTCAAAGAGATAGCAGCTGCATCTGAAGAAAAATGGAAGAATTCTACTCCATCTTGGAAGCCTGAATATACATTCAGTTTGACTTTGAACCATAGCACCTGGTGAGAGCTTGTAGCTGTTTGCGATGGTGTCAAGTCAAGGCCAGAGGATGTGCAGTAGACAAGCTTCCATATAGTCTTTGGATGTAGTTTACATTTCATTTCTGTTTTTTAGGATCTTTGTTTATTTGTTTTTCTTTCTTTCCTTTCTTGTACAAAAAACCTTCTATTTTAATAAAACACTGCCAAACTTGGTTTGGTGGTTTTCATTCAAAAAAAAAAACATCTCCCCTGTTTATATGCTTAGCCCGAAATCACAATCCAGCAACCAACAACAACAATACCTTTGGGTAGGAAATAAACCTACCTTTTGGTGACGCAGTATTCCCTTTCCATTCTATAACTGGTTCTCCCAAAAATTTGAAGCGAACCATTTTCATTCTACAATCAACATTGGCATTGCAAGAAGCCAACCAATCCATACCCATAATAACATCAAAATCCACCATTTTTAGCTCATGTAAGTCAACCATAGTACGATGGTCACAAATCACAACTACACAATTTCTATATACTCGACTAGCTATCACCGGTTCACCAAGAGGTGTAGACAACTCAAAAGGTTTGATCGTCTCCGGTTTAACCCCAAACCGACCCGCAATATATGGTGTAACATATGAAAATGTGGAGCCCGGATCTATCAAAGCATATACATCATGAGAGAATACCAATAATATACCTGTGACGACATCGTGAGAAGACTCAAGATCCTGGCGTCCAGCCAGAGTATAAATACGGTGCTGAGGACTGCTAGAATTGGGGGCTCTCCCCCTACCTCTACCATGGCTAACTGTCACATGTGAACCTAGCCCCATAGGGCGTATAGATGATGAAGATCCGGCTATCAATCCTGAAGGCTGGGCCCTAACCTACCACCAACCGAGGGGCAATCACACATAATATGGTCTGGACGACTGCATGTATAGCAAACCTCTGAAACTAGTCGACACTGGCCCCAATGTAACTTCCCACACTGGGAACATCGTGGCACGGGTGGCCTCGCCTGACCCGAGTCACCCCTGAACTGGGAACCTGAAGCCCTGAAACTCTGACTCGGCCCGGAATAAGTAGACCTATCAAATATCTGGCCTGTAAACCGTGGAGGTGCACTAGTCATAGCATGGCCTGAATGTCTAGAAAACTGCTGTCTCGACCCGCCTCTAAACTCACTCATCGGACCCGAAGATCTAGCCCTCTTGTTATATCCTCTATCATACTCACTCTCACATTTTTGCTGTTCTTGGCTTTCTTCCAAATTCTGGGCATGGGCTTGAATGCGTGAGATATCCATATTGTCTTGAAGGGACGCAGTCAAGCACCTATCCATCAAATGTGGCCCCAGGCCTCTAACAAATCGGTGCACTCGGTCACCCATAATTGCTACCATGGCCGAAGCATACCTAGCCAAAGAATTGAAGCGGAGACTATACTCTAAAGCACTCATACTCCCTTGCCTAATATTCAGGAATTTATCGGCTCTAGCGCGCTGAATCTCGAGAGGCAACTAATGTCGGAGCAAGGCATCCACAAATTCTTGCCATACCGGTGAAGGTGCATTGGCTCCCCGTGAAGACATCCAAACTGTATACCAATGAACCACGACATCCCTCAATCTATAAGATGCTAACTCCACCGATTCAACGTCTGAAGCACACATTAACCGAAGTGTCCTCAACATCCCATCAATAAAATTCTGACGGTCCTCTTCCGGCTTTGACCTGAAAAATTTCGAAGGGTTCAAGCTAATAAAATCACGAGCCCTTACACTAACAGCCCTATCAACTTGTCCCGTACCTTGCCACTGAGTCTGGGCGGCAACCAACTGAGTAAGCAAATGAATCGCCTCTTTTACATCTTGGCCCGAAGCATCCGGTGGAGGAACTGGAGGTGATGGAGCTGGGGCTAAGGCTCCCTCATGCTCCTCAGAAATAGGCATTGAATGGGTGGACTGAGATCGAGCCACATTCTGGGACTCACCCTCCTCAATATCCATTGGCGGTGCTCTTTTAGCCCGCTTATCTGCCACTGTCTTTCCCTTTTAGGCTGCCGCAGCCTTTCTCTTTACGGGCATTTCTGAAATACACAATACACAGTTAAGGAAGGAGAAACTCTTATATCATGGCTCTATTGCACGATCTTAAGAAAAAATAAGGTCATTAATTCCTAAAATGCCCGCAGCCTCCTGTTTATAAGCATGACGCGCAACACACCCATAAACAAGACTCTACTAGACACGGCTCGTAGACACACCCTAGGACAGAACTGCTCTGATACCACTTTTATCACGACCCGACCCGAGGACCATGACGGTCACCCAGTGCTAACCGACCCGAGTACCTCTTATGGTACATTCATATTCACATCTAAGTGGACCACATAGCTTATTCATGAATTCTATACATCAATAACGCTAAACTCGTTAGGCAATAACACATTTATACCATCATTGACAACTATGCCCACATCAATATACATAAGCCGAAGAGGCCATCAAAATGATATACAAAATATAAGCCGACAAGGCTTCAAGACATCTAACCATATACAACTGTCTACGAGCCTCTAAGAAGAGTAGGTAACATCATATAGGTGGGACAGAACCCCACCGTGCCCATGTATGTACACAAAGAATAATACAAAAAGCTGTAGCTCCAGATGAAATGGAGCTCCTCTAAGCAATCCCTAAATAAGAAAGCTATGGATCAAGCCCGTCTCCCTGGCCACCTGCGGGCATGACGCAGCGTCCACAAATAAAAGGACATCAGTACGAATATTATACCGAGTATGTAAAGAATAATCAACATCATAATAGGAGCATAAGAGACAACATAGGAAACAACATAAGATGGGAAAATCGGGAGATAGTAAAGCCATTATCATCATTACTTACTTACTTGTCTTTCATAGAGACCATCCATTTTTAAAGCGTGCTCGTGTACATACATACATATACATTCGTGTTGGAATTCATATTTGTATCCATACCATACCCAACGATGGAGGTTCGGTGTTTCGCATACCCGGCCATGACAAGGCTCGGTGATTATACATACCTGGCCCTACCAAGGCTCCTTGGTATCCGTACCCAACTGCAGTGGTGTGCGCGCATTAAGTATCATACCTGGTTATATAAGCTCGGTGTCATGTAATAGTCATACATACTTAGACACGTATAGTTAAGATTCCATAAATATCATCAACATTATTACCATTATCGTTTTTGTCACGTTTGTCCTGGGAGGATCAACTATCATATAAAGGATGCAATGGAATCATGAAAGTATCGAGGATCACGAGCTTTAGTAGCTTTGGAGGACATTATGGAACTCATATATATATATATATATATATATATATATATATATATATATATATATATATATATATATATATATATATATATATCGCCAAGGAACCATGCCTTATTGAAAGAAGGGTTAGCCTTACATACCTCTTTGTCTTCTCAACTATCTAACGTTCACCGTTGAAGCTCGAATAATCTACATTTAGAAGGATTTATACCATGGTTAAACCTTAATGATACTCTTAAATTCGAACTAGAATAATTCATAGTCTAATGAAAATTAGGCAGCATTTCCCTTATTTCGTCAGCTTCCACCATATCACAAAACAACTCCCAACAACAACAATAACATCCATAATATGCTTATAATATCCAATTCAAGTAATCACATTACCCTAAGCCTCCAATATTCACCACCATGTTCAACTCATACTAGCGACTTCATACCCATTTTAGCATATTTTCATATAATGCTTCTTCATCACCATTATTACCTTCCATAACATGGTTATATTCATATCATACTAAGCATCATGAATACATATAGATTACTACTCATAAACATCATAAAATCTACATTTAGACTTCATTTTCTACTTTCTTCTTCTACCCAAGTCTATCAACCTCTCCTCCCCCCTTAAAATATTCATCCTCGAATGGTGTAGTTGCAAATCCACAGCGTTTTCATTGATTTCTTGAAGTGATTTCCCTTCTCCTAGACTCCGATCGCCTTATCTTTATAATATAAGTTGGTTAACCTCTTCTCGTTTTCTCTTAGCTCTTTATTGAACTATTCCATAAATTCTATAGCCTTATGTTCTTATGTATGCAATCAGGAATCAACTAATACTTGGTTATCATTCTCCTTCCATTAAGGTAGTTCTGACCCGCAACTGCTATGGCTACCCGTTGACTTGCAAGTACCTCTTCTTACTTGCTAATAGACAATTCTCTTGTTCAACTATGGCACCTTCCTTTGCTTGCTTCTTTGGTGCTATTTTGGGCTATCCCTTCTCATACTCGTCGATCTCGGATATGCACCATATCATCTCTTTGTAGTTTATTGATCAGACCCCTTGATGCCTTACAATCTCATCGTAGTTACTTCCACAATAGTATTTTATTACCGACGAATCCCTACTCTTAACGGTTATTTACCTCAAACTATCCATTCCAATTTCCTTTCCAAGATCAACTATAACAATACCCTCACCATTTTTATTATTCCTTGTAGCAGGGTTACACTTATGATAAGCTAATAATCATAGTTCAAAGTAATTCATGACTCAGAATATCCTTGAACTCATATTGGAACTTTTGCTTTACTTTCTTCTCCTCAAATTTTACAATGTAAATCTATAAGTATGAGACTAAGGTAAACTCTTGCTTTACCACAACTTTCTTCCAACACGAGTATACTTATCCTTGATTCTCTTATACCGGTGATCACTTAATTAGCCTTTATTCTTTGTTGGCTTTCCCTCGTTGTCCTTACACCATTTCGTTGGGCATTTCCTCAATACAAT
Source organism: Lycium barbarum (assembly GCF_019175385.1). Taxonomy (NCBI): domain Eukaryota; kingdom Viridiplantae; phylum Streptophyta; class Magnoliopsida; order Solanales; family Solanaceae; genus Lycium; species Lycium barbarum. The sequence continues at coordinate 66,492,055 of NC_083341.1, forward strand.
TGTTCATATAGTTCTATAATACATGCTCTCATATTCGACATCACTGGCGACTTGTGAGATACTTTCTAATCCCTGGCAGTACTGCTATCTTGCTACCCATAAGCACACTACCTACCTCCTCTTCTTTGGAGATCGCCGCACTGCCTATAATTATTCTTTTTGTTAAGATGTTCACTTCTTCTGGCACTAAGATTCCCTTTCGCTGTAACCCAATTGTCCTTTGTATTCATTTCATTCATTTTTTTTTCTGGATGGCTTGCAAACCTTTCTTATCTTCTTTGTTACCCTTCAGAATATGTCACCACTTTGTCGCTATGTATTTAGATGCTGTCCAATTTCTCCCGTACGAGCGATTCGAACCACGGTCTAGAAACATCATATCTCACATCAATGAGAATCATTCTCTTTGATTCGTCAATCCCCTTACTTTCCTATCATACTTTTTTCCCCATACCTACCCCATAATATACTTATTTCCAATCCGTTTCTAGTTTCTCCTGATACATTCTCGATATATCAGTATATCTCTAACTTTTGCTTCTTTAAGCTATTACATTTCTTTCTTTGGAATTTTGGGAATGTCATAATTAATTTCAGGATTAAATATGCTCTTCCCCCATTTTTTAAGGATGTTCTTATACACCAGTAACCTTTGAATAGTACTCATCTTTGATAATCACCTGGTCGACCTTAACGATCCTTCCACTTCTCAATTCTTTATAATGCTGGAATTCCTTTCGTTGCATGGTTTGACTTATTTCCCCTTCTGCTAGTTGAAGTCTGGTATTAAATCAAATGCTGTTATGTCCCGTATTTTCGTATAACGGGAAATTAAGAAATAAAGAAGACTTGTGTGTTGAGGAAATATTTTGATTTTGGTGAATATGAATATGTTGGTTATGGAGTTATTAATGTTAAGACGTCGGGGAAGGCCGAGGGTAAATTTGGAACTTCGGAAATTAGTTTCGGGAATTACAAAACGGGACATTTTATGAATTGGGCTAAGAAAATGGAATACAAAAATTGAGGCCCAAAGGAAGTGAAGTGGCCGGCCATTGTGGAGGCCCAAACTCAATTTAAATGGTCATGTGCTATGCACATGACCTCTATGTAATGGATATATACAAAGCCATGAGTTGGAATTATCAAGATCAAGATCAAAAAAAAAAAAAAATCTCAAGAACACCATTGAAGGTGCTCTCGGCCGAAAAAGAAAGAGAAAGAAAAAAAAATTCGTGGCTTGTTTCTAATCCAATCACCTAGTCTCTTTTGGAATGATTGATGAGTTCGAGGTGCTCTTCGTGGTGGTATAATTAGATTGGCGTAAGGTGCTCGTTTGCGGCAAATCGGAAATTCAAGAAAAAGGTAAGATCTTTATGTTTTAATGCTATGAAATGGATACATATGTGTTAGTGATTGAATTGGCATGAAGATTTTGGAATGGTGTTGTGTTTGTGCATGGCGTGTGTGTGCAAAGAGAGTGTGTTTGGCCGTGGGTTTTATAAGGTTTAAGGCATAGGAATGTGATCTTATTTAGCTTGAATGATGTGTTGTTGTGGTCATTATGTTGTAAAGGATTGATTAAGGAATTGAGTTGCTGTTAGAAAATAATTTCGAACGTTATCGGAAAGTGTATACATTCGGTATATTTGTGTATATCATAGTATATTTATGATACTAAAGACCTTAAATAAGACTTATGGTTGATGATGACGAATTTGGAATGAAACGACGCAAGTTAGAACGTTCGTCGTAACTTTTGGTGTTTTGAATAAAAATTGGAAAGTAGTGAACCTTGGGGATGTTTGTATATGGTTTGGAACTTGTTTGTTATGTAATGGAAGAATCTTGAATGAATGAATACAATAATGTGGATATGAGTTGAAATTGCGAAGTTTGGAAATAGGATTACCAACTTATGAAATAAGGTGCAATTGTGAAGTTAATGTGTTTGATTGTGATTCGTATTGTGTAATGATGTTTGGGCTGTTGATGTTGTTATATTTTGAGCCGAGCTAAGTCTCGGGGGTGTTAGATTTATAGGGGAAATGCTGCCGAAATTTCGGTAGCCAAATATAGCCCAGAGACTAAAATGTTAATTCTCATGAATAGTAACTGGTAAAAGTGACCATTTGCAGTTTCTGGACGAAACGGGAATTGCGATTTGAGGAGCGTAAGGCGCCAACCAGGTATGTAAAGCCTACCTCTCATTCTTTTGGCATGTCCTAGACCCACTAGGTAAATTTCGGAATCTCGGGAATAACCCTGCTCTTGGAAATCGAAGTTCAAGTTCGAGCACTATTCACTCAGCGCGATTGAACCCCTTTTTGTCACTTTTGGTTAAAAGAATGTTCGTACCTCCATAACTTGTGCTGTTGTGTCCGAAACCCTTCGAAACTTTCGTAGATGGCTCTATGGAGCCGAAAGTCTGTGATTTGTGTCCGCCGCCTCAATTTGACCTGAGGTGGGCCCGCGAGCCCCGAGGCTCCCCTTATTCGGTTTGTTTGATTCGCTTTTGTCTGTTATGATTCGCAATCTTCTGTTTATGACTCAAGGATGTGTTTGAAACTTCCTATGCCATTAATGCATGTTCTGTACTTTGGGATGATGTGAGAATTCCGGAAAAATGACTTATGAACAGTTTTCTTACGAATTTGACAGTTTGGAACTTCGTAACCTTTATATGCCTACTTTTATCAATTCGATTCCTACTCCGAGCCTTCTGGCGTCAGTATCTATCTATATGTAAACGATATGTTGAGTCCGACAAATTATTTTTAATATGCATATGGTTTCGGCACTACTCTGTTCGTGCTGTCTGCTATGACTTCGTTCGTCGGTACCCGGGCCGACTTTGTGATCGTGCGCGCTATAATATATTCGGGAGTTATGATGTGTTACGGTTTCCGAGGCCTCGCCATAGGGCCGGTTACCGTTTATGGAGTTATGATGTGATATGGCATTTGATATGTTCTGATGATGTGATGTGTGTGTGATATGATGTGTCTGGAGACTGTACGGAGATTTGAAAACTTCTGGAGTTATGATGTGTTGTGGCACCAGCGTCGGGGGGTGACCACTTTCCTAAACCCTATACATGATTTGATTTGCATTTGTACGTTCGCCTCCCGCACAGGTTTGCTTTGTTTGTGATGTTGGTGTGTTTGTTCTTTCTGACTCCAGCTATGTTTGTGATTTCTGTACCTTCTGCTTTACATACTCAGTACTTCTCCCGTACTGACCCCCGTTTCTTCGGGGGCTGTGTTTCATGCCCGCAGGTACAGAAGCTCGTTTGGGTGGTCCTCCAGTTTAGGCTACTCATTCTGCTGTGTTGGAAAGCTCCCCTTGATCCGGAGCCTACTTTTGGTACATATCTTTTGTTGTGTCTGTATTCTGTATATTTGGATGAGTGGGTACGGCGGGGCCCTGTCCCGTCCTATGTTCTTATGTTCTGTTTTGTCTAGAGGCCTGTAGTCAGATTTGTGGGTCGTGGGTCCGGTGTGTTTGCATGTGAGTCTGTTTTGCGATCTTAAGCGGCCCGTACGCTACTATGGCCAAGTCGGCCTCTAAGTTTGTACGTATGTGTATGTATTTGGGGGCGATGTGCATTCCGCCACCCTTCTGATGTGTGTGTGAAATTTGGCGATGTACATTCCGCCTCCTTCCTGATTTGTGACTTGTCTGATCTGTACGGGCGACTGCTTAGGATAAGTGTTCGGTAGATGTCTGATTACGATGATGAGTTCGAATAACGTATGTTGAGTTCGGACGAGTCTGATTACGATGGTCTGGGTGTGAGTTCGTTTGGGGTGTCCCAGAAGGACACCAGTCGCGGCCCACGGGGCTGGGTCGTGACAAAAGTGGTATCAGAGCGATTTGTCCTCGGAATGTCTACAGGCCGTGTCTAGTAGAGTCTTGTTTATCGATGTGTTGTGCACCACATCTATAAACAGGAAGCTACAGGACATCTAGGATGTTGTGTTGCCCTTTCTTTGGAATCTTAGATCGTGCGATAGAGTTGTGTTGTTAGGGTCATTCTGATCTGACCCGTTGTTGTGTTTGCAGTGATGCCTCCGAAGAAGGCAACGGCGGCCCAGAAGGGCAAGGCGAAGGTGGGAGAGACCAGTCAGGCACAACGGGCTACTCGGGCTCGTGTTTATGATTTGCCTGAGGTTACACCTCATTCTGAGGGGTCTGCTACACCCCCATTATTACAGCCTGGAGCGGGACCTTCAGCAGCTCCAGAGGTCCGTGTACCCGCTCCTGAGACTCCAGCTTCTCAGCCAGGGGCGGAGGATAGGACCCTGAGGGAGGCTGTACAGTTGTTGACCACGATTGTAGCCGGACAGGCTCGCAGACGCGGGCGGTGGGACGATGATGATGAGGACAGGCGGGACAGCCTGAGAGTTCGGGAGTTCTTGTTATGCGGCCCTCCAGAGTTTTTCGGGTCTAAGCCCGACGAGGACCCCCATGACTTCATTCGGGGGATGCGGCGTGCATTAGACTTGGTCAGGGCGTCAGAGACCGAGTCGGTTGAGCTAGCTTCGCATAGACTTCGGGATGTTGCCGCGCATTGGTATGAGACTTGGGAGCTATCCCGGGGTGAGGGTGCTCCTCCAGCTATGTGGGATCAGTTTGTGACTGCTTTCACCCGCCACTTTCTGCCCCCAGAGTTACGACGGGAGCGAGCTGATCGGTTTTTGCATCTGCAGCAGAGAGGTCAGAGCGTCCGTGAATATAATTTGGAGTTTGATTCCCTGGCCCGGTATGCCCCCGCCGTGGTGGCAGATATGACAGATCGGATGCATAGATATGTTATGGGGCTGGATCGTTACTTGATTGACGGGTGTATGGCGGTGTCATTGCAGACAGATATGGACATTGCCCGTCTACAGGCCTACGCCCAGGGGATGGAGAACCGGCACCGAGCAGATCGGCCCAACCGAGAGTATGATGGGAGACGGCCCAAGAGGGCCAGATCAGCGGGGCATTTTGGAGATTCTCGGGGCGGGCAGCCTCAGTATCAGTCCAGTGGGTACATTCCTCCGTCAGGCCGGGACACACAGTCTGTTGGTAAGAGGTTTGATAGAGCAGGACCGTCCAGGGCAGACCAGAGTTCCAGAGCCCCAGGTCCTCAGGTGAGCAGGGGTCCCAGTCAGTCTAGGCCACCCATACCCCAGTGTTCGTATTGTGGAAGATCGCACCCAGGTGAGTGCTTCAGGGCCACACGGGCCTGTTTTGCTTGCGGCCGCCAGGGCCATATCATGCGGGATTGTCCGTGGGCAGGCGGTTCCGGCAGCGCAGCACCGCCGATGAGATCCGTTGCTGGTTCGTCATCTACCCCTTCGGCCACGCGCTCTACGGGGCGAGGTATGCCAGCACCAGCGGGCCGCGGTAGAGGCCGTGGTGGGGCTTCAGATTCTAGCGGTCCCTCGAACCGCATCTACGCTTTGACTGGTCATCGGGACCCAGAGGCACCCCCAGACACAGACCCAGGTATACTACTAACCCTTTTGTTTAATGAATATGTGCAATGGTAGGTTTGTACCTCAGTATTATGCGATATTCTTTTTGTGTGTGTCAGTAAAGGTAGGGTAAGGATCTGAATTAATGAAAATATCCGAGGCAGTTATCTGTACATGTGGGAGGAAAATATATATGGGATTTGGAAGGCTAGAACGATAGACCACACCGCCAGAAAAGCAAACGACCTCTTTGGGTCAGAGTGGGACCCGCTACGAAAAATTTCCGAAAGATTTGCTAAGACCCCGTTTGGCCAAAAATTGCGTGACAAAGGTCGTGCAAGGCAATTGATGGAATTATATCAGCCCTAACGCATCAAAATGCGTGAAAGTTTCGGGGTTAAGCGTGCTCAAGCCAGAGCAATTCTGGCATGGGTGACCCCCTGGGAAGTAATGCAAAATTTTGCACAAGTGCAAGTATGATTTATGTAAATGAAAATTTGGGGTAACCAAAAGGTAAATAGACTGTGTGTGGAATAATTAGTGCCCTTTCGGGAGTCGCGCGGAACGAGGCGGACTAAATGGGCACAAAGAAAAGGGTACAACACCTCTTGGGAAATTGAACGAATTTGAATAACAGCCAGAGATGTTCGCCAGTAAGGTATGAGTAAACGTGTGTATGTGTGTGTGTATGATTTTCATTCAGGGCCATGAGGGCTAAGAGCCGAGCCCCGGAAACTAATGTTGTGATAAATAAAAGGTAAGCAGTGTGAGTAATTGGAATCTTTGGAGGAGTTGGTACGTAAGACGCAAGGTAAATTGTGTGACGACTTGGTGAATGAGTTTGCAAATCAAGGGGCATTCTCATGAATTATTGGAGCTTTAATATGAATGATTTGATTCTAAATTGACATCCCATCTGTGGTGCTTCTGCACTTCCGATTCCGATGAGGCTCTACCTAGTACACCTCTGTACTTCTGCGCTCGACTAGGTTCCCGTCCGATGAACCTTTTGTGCGCTTTGATTCCGAATCCGTTTCTGTCTGGCGCACCTCTGTGGGTCTGACTCTGGATATAAATCCGTCTGATATGCTTCGATGCGTTTGATTTTGACCGCGTGTGTGTTTGATACCCTTCGGTTTGTCTGATCACGATTCGGTATGAAACCACTCTGTATGTTTGCTTCTGAATTCGGGCCTGTTCGATATGATTCCGTACGACTGGCTTTGATTGTGAATCTGTTTGGTATATCTTAGTGTGTCTGATTCTGCCTACGAGTTCGTTTGATACGCCTTTATACGTCTGATTTCGATCTCAGATGTGTCTGATATGCTTCCGTACCTTCGATGTTGACTACGAATCCAACCGCCATAGTTGCGTATGTCTGCTTCCGATTATGAATCCGTTCGGTTTTAGTTCTGAATCTGTTGGGCATGAAGTGTCTGATATGAAGTAAAGTGAGATTACGACGATGTGGTAAGGAAACTCAGGAGTGTGAAAAGAAGATGATATTGACGATGATGTCTGGGAAGCGTCCGTCCCTTACAAGAATATAGTGCAGAGTTCGGTGATTGCGCAAAGTATGAGAAAATGTATTATGGAGGTATTTGGGTCAGTGATGTGAAAAATCTACCCCAAGTATTTGTAAAGGAGCCATGTCGGAGAAATCAATAAAGGACAACTATCAAAAGAACCCCCCCCCCCCCAGAGTTGTACGACACCCATGAGGTCGATTCAACATTCGAGGACGAATGTTCTTAAGGAGGGGAGAATGTTATGTCCCGTATTTTCGTATAACGGGAAATCAAGAAATAAAGAAGACTTGTGTGTTGAGGAAATATTTTGATTTTGGTGAATATGAATATGTTGGTTATGGAGTTATTAATGTTAAGACGTCGGGGAAGGCCGAGGGTAAATTTGGAACTTCGGAAATTAGTTTCGGGAATTACAAAACGGGACATTTTATGAATTGGGCTAAGAAAATGGAATACAAAAATTGAGGCCCAAAGGAAGTGAAGTGGCCGGCCATTGTGGAGGCCCAAACTCAATTTAAATGGTCATGTGCTATGCACATGACCTCTATGTAATGGATATATACAAAGCCATGAGTTGGAATTATCAAGATCAAGATTAAAAAAATAAAAAAATCTCAAGAACACCATTGAAGGTGCTCTCGGCCGAAAAAGAAAGAGAAAGAAAAAAATATTCGTGGCTTGTTTCTAATCCAATCACCTAGTCTCTTTTGGAATGATTGATGAGTTCGAGGTGCTCTTCGTGGTGGTATAATTAGATTGGCGTAAGGTGCTCGTTTGCGGCAAATCGGAAATTCAAGAAAAAGGTAAGATCTTTATGTTTTAATGCTATGAAATGGATACGTATGTGTTAGTGATTGAATTGGCATGAAGATTTTGGAATGGTGTTGTGTTTGTGCATGGCGTGTGTGTGCAAAGAGAGTGTGTTTGGCCGTGGGTTTTATAAGGTTTAAGGCATAGGAATTTGATCTTATTTAGCTTGAATGATGTGTTGTTGTGGTCATTATGTTGTAAAGGATTGATTAAGGAATTGAGTTGCTGTTAGAAAATAATTTCGAACGTTATCGGAAAGTGTATACATTCGGTATATTTGTGTATATCATAGTATATTTATGATACTAAAGACCTCAAATAAGACTTATGGTTGATGATGACGAATTTGGAATGAAACGACGCAAGTTAGAACGTTCGTCGTAACTTTTGGTGTTTTGAATAAAAATTGGAAAGTAGTGAACCTTGGGGATGTTTGTATATGCTTTGGAACTTGTTTGTTATGTAATGGAAGAATCTTGAATGAATGAATACAATAATGTGGATATGAGTTGAAATTGCGAAGTTTGGAAATAGGATTACCAACTTATGAAATAAGGTGCAATTGTGAAGTTAATGTGTTTGATTGTGATTCGTATTGTGTAATGATGTTTGGGCTGTTGATGTTGTTATATTTTGAGCCGAGCTAAGTCTCGGGGGTGTTAGATTTATAGGGGAAATGCTGCCGAAATTTCGGTAGCCAAATATAGCCCAGAGACTAAAATGTTAATTCTCATGAATAGTAACTGGTAAAAGTGACCATTTGCAGTTTCTGGACGAAACGGGAATTGCGATTTGAGGAGCGTAAGGCGCCAACCAGGTATGTAAAGCCTACCTCTCATTCTTTTGGCATGTCCTAGACCCACTAGGTAAATTTCGGAATCTCGGGAATAACCCTGCTCTTGGAAATCGAAGTTCAAGTTCGAGCACTATTCACTCAGCGCGATTGAACCCCTTTTTGTCACTTTTGGTTAAAAGAATGTTCGTACCTCCATAACTTGTGCTGTTGTGTCCGAAACCCTTCGAAACTTTCGTAGATGGCTCTATGGAGCCGAAAGTCTGTGATTTGTGTCCGCCGCCTCAATTTGACCTGAGGTGGGCCCGCGAGCCCCGAGGCTCCCCTTATTCGGTTTGTTTGATTCGCTTTTGTCTGTTATGATTCACAATCTTCTGTTTATGACTCAAGGATGTGTTTGAAACTTCCTATGCCATTAATGCATGTTCTGTACTTTGGGATGATGTGAGAATTCCGGAAAAATGACTTATGAACAGTTTTCTTACGAATTTGACAGTTTGGAACTTCGTAACCTTTATATGCCTACTTTTATCAATTCGATTCCTACTCCGAGCCTTCTGGCGTCAGTATCTATCTATATGTAAACGATATGTTGAGTCCGACAAATTATTTTTAATATGCATATGGTTTCGGCACTACTCTGTTCGTGCTGTCTGCTATGACTTCGTTCGTCGGTACCCGGGCCGACTTTGTGATCGTGCGCGCTATAATATATTCGGGAGTTATGATGTGTTACGGTTTCCGAGGCCTCGCCATAGGGCCGGTTACCGTTTATGGAGTTATGATGTGATATGGCATTTGATATGTTCTGATGATGTGATGTGTGTGTGATATGATGTGTCTGGAGACTGTACGGAGATTTGAAAACTTCTGGAGTTATGATGTGTTGTGGCACCAGCGTCGGGGGGTGACCACTTTCCTAAACCCTATACATGATTTGATTTGCATTTGTACGTTCGCCTCCCGCACAGGTTTGCTTTGTTTGTGATGTTGGTGTGTTTGTTCTTTCTGACTCCAGCTATGTTTGTGATTTCTGTACCTTCTGCTTTACATACTCAGTACTTCTCCCGTACTGACCCCCGTTTCTTCGGGGGCTGTGTTTCATGCCCGCATGTACAGAAGCTCGTTTGGGTGGTCCTCCAGTTTAGGCTACTCATTCTGCTGTGTTGGAAAGCTCCCCTTGATCCGGAGCCTACTTTTGGTACATATCTTTTGTTGTGTCTGTATTCTGTATATTTGGATGAGTGGGTACGGCGGGGCCCTGTCCCGTCCTATGTTCTTATGTTCTGTTTTGTCTAGAGGCCTGTAGTCAGATTTGTGGGTCGTGGGTCCGGTGTGTTTGCATGTGAGTCTGTTTTGCGATCTTAAGCGGCCCATACGCTACTATGGCCAAGTCGGCCTCTAAGTTTGTACGTATGTGTATGTATTTGGGGGCGATGTGCATTCCGCCACCCTTCTGATGTGTGTGTGAAATTTGGCGATGTACATTCCGCCTCCTTCCTGATTTGTGACTTGTCTGATCTGTACGGGCGACTGCTTAGGATAAGTGTTCGGTAGATGTCTGATTACGATGATGAGTTCGAATAACGTACGTTGAGTTCGGACGAGTCTGATTACGATGGTCTGGGTGTGAGTTCGTTTGGGGTGTCCCAGAAGGACACCAGTCGCGGCCCACGGGGCTGGGTCGTGACAAATGCACATACATATCTGATCCAAAGCAGGTGCCACCTTTATTTTCTTTCCACTTCTACCTTTTATGACTAGTAATTCCCTGGGCTAATGGATTAATGGGGACATTGGAATTCATTAAGCCCCTTTATGGAGTGTCTGATTATACCTCGCTCCTTCAACCCTAGTCTTTTTCCACGACCATCTTAACACCCTTCAAATTCTTCTTTCTCTGGGTTCCCAATTTCCTATTTACATTTATATTATACCATTAAAAGTTAATATTCTACACCATCCATTCCCACGACTCATCCTTTCATTTGCTTAGCTCATTTGTCCTATAATTCTCTTTAACTACTTGTCTGTATCATAGCTGTGCTTCGTAGCTCTTCCAGTGTCCTGCCACTTCTTGTTCTTATCATCGCAGTTACCTATAACTACTTTGGTTATCGGTTCCTTTAAAACTCCCATTTGTCAACTATTAATGATATCCTGCAATAATTGTACACACATAAAAAAAAATTCCAATAAAAGACTTATAGACCTGTAGCAGGCCTGTCCTGATCTTGGTCTGGAAGGCTGTAAAGTGAAGTATCCTCCTCATCGTCCTCCCGTCATCTACTGGTCTGGCCCTCCTCATCTCCCCCATCCGAATTCGAGGGGTACCAATATCCTGGCAACATCTGATTTACCGAACGCTAAGATAAAGGGCTAGAATAATCAGTAACACTCACAGGCATGGCTGCCCTAACATAATGCTCCACCATAGGAAAAGCTGGAGGGGTCAACTCTGGTACAACCTTGGAAGCCTCCTCCACCAGCGTCTCATACGAACCCTCAGATGGGTCCGTCTCATAACTATCTTTCAATGGGTTCTCCTCCATGTAAGTCACGAACTCTGGGGGGATCGTCTTGATGTCCTCGGAAGGGTCTGTCTTAATAGAATAGCTAGGACTCCTCCTACTCGGTCCTGGGACCTTGGGTCCCGAATCCACCCTGGAGGCCTTCCTGGCACCCCTACTATCTGAAGCCGATCTCTTCATCTCTTATCAAGCTGCACCTACCTACAGGGAAAGAGGGTCAGAAATGATCTTTCCTAGACTCTGGCTCTATCGGACGATCGAAGAAAGAAGGAAAGGTCAACGATTCCTAAATGCCCCGCAGCCTCCTGTTTATAAGTGTGTCCGGCTTCACACCCATAAACAGGACTCTACCAGACACGGTCTGTAGACAACCTTAGGACGAACTGCTCTGATACCACTTTTGTCACAACCCAAACCAATGGGCCGTGACGAGTGCCCGACCACTACTAACCAAGCACCCCTAAACTCGTACTTGCCATATGCTGAATAAACTGGTGGCCCATTTCTAACTTATATCTGAATGATAGCGTCTGCTGCAAAATTTATGCAATACACTCTACCTTGAAAACTCATAAATTATACACATAGATATATATATATAGGTATACGTGCAAAGGATAACAACGCAGTCCGACATGGCCACTGCATGTACTGTACATAAAATAAGACACCACAAAGCTACATGACGTTCCCACTATATACAACTGTCTACAGACCTCTATGAAATATAAACCGTAGAAAAGACAAGACAAGGCCTTGTCATACCCACATATATACCTATCAAAATAGCATACCAAAAAGGACTGCAGCTCCGGACCAATGGAGCGTACTTGACTTCGGCTGAGGGGAGATCCTACTGGTCTGGATAGTCTAGCTGGCTACCTGCTCCTGCGGGCATGAACGCAACGTCCATAAGAACGGACGTCAGTACAAACAATGTACTGAGTATGTAAGACATGAATAACAACATAATAATAAGAGGTATAGAACATAACATGAGATAAGGATAACCTGTATGTCTGATTGCCACTTAGGGAGAATATCATGCATGCTTAGTCTTTTCATAAAAACATTTCTCATACTTATATAACATAATAGTGTTGCGCAACGTGCAGCCCGATCCAAAAATATATTATATTGCTGCGGAGCGTGTAGCTCGATCCATATATATATATATATATATATTTATCACTGCGGAACGTGCAGCCCGATCCATACCCATATATCCCGCATTCAGGCAACCCGCGTCCGGGATGGTGTCATAATATACCAACTGATCAGGTGGTTATGCATATATAACGTGTCACGACCCAACCCCGTGGGCCATGACTAGTGCCCGAACTGGACATCCGTATACGAACCTGTTGAGTATAATCAAACTGAATCTATGAACAATATGGAAACTTGCCAAAGAACTCCAGCGGTTCATAATGTCATCATTTATGTATATTCAGATAAACTGTCTCCTGAGGAGTCACAATTAATCAAATCATAAAATGATACGCAAGCCGACAAGGCTGCCACTACATATCAATATCATATGCAAGCCGACCAGGCTGCCACTACCGACGAACATATCCATAGCACATCGTATAGACACAGCTGACCAGAACTTATACACAACCCACACATATGTCTACAGACCTCTAAGAGTACTAACAGTGAAATATGACGGGACAGGGCCCCGTCGTACCCCTGGATAAACATACATATATATATATATATATATATATATATATATCATAAGATCTGTACCAAAAGTCTAAACTCCGGAATAGTGGAGCTCTCCAAGACAGCTGAGTAGAAGTCCTAAGCTGGAGGGTCACCAAACCGACTATATTTACCTGCGGGCATGAAACGCAGCCCCCCGAAGAAAGGGGGTTAGTACGGAATATGTACTGAGTATATAAAGCATGAAATACAGTAAAAAGGATCATAACTGAAATAGGGAGTACAGGAGACAAGGATAACACCCAGAATACCGAAACACTTGCCTTTGGAAACATAAATCATGCATGTCAATATCATATATCATACCCGGCCCATTATGACATAATCATATCATCATCATATATATATATAACGTGTCTCGGCCCTCTAGTGAGGGATTCGGTGAATAAAGTCATCCTTGGCGCCATAATCACATCACCATATCATCATATCATCACATCATCATATCATCATATACATATATATAACGTGTCCCAGCCCTCTAGTGAGGGACTCGGTGAACAATGCAGTGAAACTGTGCACGAAAACGTGTCATGGCCCGGGACTCAGTGAAAGATATATTGAGGCATGCACGAGCAGAGTAGTGAGAAACCATATGCAAGTTAAAACACATCTGAGACTCGATAGAATAATCAAAACGAGCTATCATTTGAAAATCAAGGCAATAGTCATATCAAGTACCTTTCGAATATCACTATGGATTATATCAAAATAGAACTTTTGGAATCATATACACGTATCAAGACATAATGAAATAGCTTCTGGAAGTCAAGAACATTAGCCATCCTAGTGGCTCTAAGAATAGGAACTTCTTTGAAATCATACATATACGTCGTTTGTTTGTTTCATAAAGATCATGCCAAAAGAAAGAAGGGTTAACTTTACATACCTGTCGTACATCAACCGTAATCAAGCTTGCTTCGTCGCCCTTTAGCCTATTTAATATGAGAGTAACACTATTGTTAATAAATTACGACTTCCTAAACTTATAAATCTACAACCAATCACTTGTGGGAATCACTTCTTAGTTCATACTTCTTGAACATAATTAATACTTCTTCGTTATTAGATATGAAAGACCAAAAAAAAGGTTGCTTCATATGAGCATAATTGCTGGAAAATTATATTTCCTACGTGAGAAGTGACTTCTTCAACTACAATCCTCTTCTTAACTTTTGGGAACGTGGGACCCATTTAATAATTACCTTCCAAACTTGATTCCCAAGATGACACCTATATTAACATCAACCCTTATTCATCACTTGCTGCCTCTCCACGTGGATATGTATCCTAAATTTATCCACTAATTGCCAACCAATTTATTTACTTCCATTACAATGTCCCCACTTAATCAATTACACACATAATTAAATGCTTAATCCCAATTCACTTAAACATGAATCACTTTTAACACACTTCATATACTCATTATCCTAATCATGTCGTATAACATAATTTCCGTCCATAACAACGTTTACATAACCAACAAAACAGTCCAACAAACAGCCCATGAGCCAACAACAACATCAAATACAATTTACGGTATAATTTTTGTATTACTCGCCCCACGATTTAGCTATGACTTCAATGTATTTAAATATACTTAGAAGAGGATAATTCTTACCTTATATATCAAGAAATGATATTCTTTCACTTTACTTCCCTTCGAAAAAAGCCCGAATTTCACTTAAACGGACAGAAGCTTTGTTGCTCATCTCGTCTTAAAACCACAACGTTATGCTAGAGTGAAAAAGAATTAAATTGCTGCTCTGTACGTCGTTGGCTAATATTTTAGCATAGTAAAGTCAAGAAAATATAAGGAATGTACTGTAACCCCTTCCTTATACACCAAAATGCAAAAGAAGTAGAATCGGATTCCAAATAGCCTTTATTTTTCTTTACACGTGTAGGCCACCTAGGTTAGCTCCTATAAAGATGCCACATAATTATACCAATTGATTTGTCATCTTAGGTCCTATCATAGTTGCTGCCACGTAGTGGGAGAATATCCACGTTATTCTCTCCATAATCCACTAATTAGTTATTAATCTCCTTCTAAAATTCAACATTTAACAAATTTCTCACATAATTTCTTGATCTCAATTCCCGTAAATAGTACTTATATATTCATTATTATTCTCATGTGATATAGCACTAGTTCAGAACCTCATTTTCCATACATAAAATATTATTTACAACCATCGTCGTCACACTTTTCCATCTTAAATCATTTCGGGACTTCATTTCTTGTGTACACCGAGTTCTTGATTTTCATGCTTGACTATGACCAAATCTTCCGAGCTCAAGTAAATTTCCTCATGTTGGACGGTTCAATTTCCTAGTCCAATAATACGGGTCATTATAGCTTGGACCGTATTTCATTCGAATAAATTTCGAACCTTGACGAAACTTATTTTATCCGATTTATTTGACTTCTAATCCTTTGAATACATCTGTACCATCACTCTACCCACTTATAAGATTGAGGGATAACCTCGTTTCCATTTCTAATGTCATTTAACTCATTCTCTTTCCAACGCATGAAAACACGGGATGTAACATCCTTCCCCCCTTTAGAACATTCGTCCTCGAATGTTAAACTAGTCCTGTAAGTATACTGGTTATGGTGATCTCATAATGAATCAGTTGTAACTCGAAATAGTAGTATGTTTAGCTATCTGTACCATCCATGTAATGTCACTTATCCCATTCTTCGATACTAAGAGTTCACTTATAGCGTCATCTTTCCCTTTTCTTCCCATAATCTTAATCATATAGTCAATACCTCTATACCCACATTATTAAATCAACCATGTGAATCATTTGTTACATACTGATACCATGTCATCTCTTGACCTCTCGCGATTACATACTAATCAGGAACGCTCTTCTTATCTTTAGAATCCTCTTTAGGTGTCTCTTCTCGCTTCACTTATATCTGGTCAAAGGTTAAAATACATGATGATCTTAAGGGGTTCTAAGTCCCATGCTAATCATGTCCCATAATGAATCTCTCGAGAGCACTCTTTTGAGGTAAATACTCGTATCACATCGTGAGTGAACACTTATATAGGTAGTTTTCTCTATAGCACCCCTATCATCACATTGAGGTAATACCTCTCTTCTGTCATATGCCCATTTTTCAACTCTATTTCACATTTTGCATCACTTTACGAAGTACTATCTTGAACTTTCCGTCCCTCTTTTGTCCTTCGGTCCATACCTCTTACCATTTCGTTTTTACGTCTGTGCTTGTCGTATCACCTCATAACGTCGAAGGTCAATTTCCCTTCGTTGTCAAAAATTCTATAACTATCTCACCATAGGATAGATGCCTTTGTCATAGTGTTCTTTGCCACAAATTCATTGAGACCCATAGGTCATCTTACGCATGATCCCTTTTTAGTGATATAGCTCTAACTAATCCTTCTGTTACAACTCAAACTTAAGGTACCCGTCCTTTTGTTCATTCTCTTCAACTTCACTGTCTTCTAGTAACCAGCTCGTTCTGATCGTTTCGCTTAAACCATTTCACAATTTTCCTTAATCCAACTTATAACACTTTAGGCACATTATGTCATCTCGTTTCTTATCATACTCTTTTCCCTTTCTTTATTCACCCTTTGATTTTCTTATATCCTACTGTAGGAGATTTTGCTGTCCCTTCTCCTTTGCTACTTGTAAGTCACAATATCATTAGCAAACAACTCTATTGCTAACATCTTAGCCTCTAATCCAGTTAGCATTGCTATCCTTTATAATATCTCTTAAGTTACTCGTTTCCCATTCTCTTGTCGTATTCTTTCTTTTTATAAGCACCCACTTTCTAATGTTATATCATTCAAGATCTTCACAAATGATTCTCAGCACTGTCTCAAATACCATCCTGACTTCTACCTATTTGCTGGCTTTCAGACCTTACTAACTTGTTTCAGCAAGGGATCTCAATTGAAATTTAAGCACCTATATCAAATATATTTCAGTGTCAATTGTTTCCATCTTACACCTGCATTTCTCTCACCCACTTTCCTCGTTAAGGGTGTACTTATACCATTATCTGTTTATATTATGCTCCATGTCCCCATTTCTAATCTCGAATTCATCTAATCCTTTTTCCAATTCACTTGGTATACTGTACCATATCCATGTCTTTCCTTTATAATTTATAACTTTGATTATCCACGTACGAAACCTTAACAAAATCTCGAAGCAACGAGAACCTTTCTATGTATAGTACAAAATCTCATCTGATAATCCGTAATCGAGTAATCCAACCAATGTAGCAACTCATCCAAGGCCACATTCCACTCACTCCTATCAATAATTAGTTAGTACTTATAGTCGTTCCAAATTCCCAATTAGATAGCACTTATGTTCCGATGATAAGTGTCCAAAGTTCTCTTGTAATATTATCCTTATCCCAACCCATATCATCTGTTTCCTTCAATAAATTTACAATACATTATTTTTTCCTCAGGCCTACAGTCCTTGTCCTCGAAGGATTCCACTATTTCCGAGGTGAAGTTATATACACGTAGCACTTCTTTATGCCTTACGCTCTTTTACCCTTGTTGTGTACCCAACACTACCTTCTAACTTACTCAAAATCATATCAAGTTCATCTTAATGACAGTCTTATATTATCACCTTGTCGTCATACTACACCTTTAAGTTCATAGATATATATTTTCCTTTTGTTCTATACTCGTACTCAATTAATCACGTCTATCTTAGGTGTTTCCTTTAGAATTCCCTTACCACGTTTCCAGTCTATGTCCATCTTTTATTCTGTACACGAGGAATCTTATGCTACCTCTATATCCTTCGGAAAACACTACTTCTGCACAACCCCTTTTCTCATTTCCAAAACGTATTCTGTTCATCCCTATTTGTTCTTATCATACCAGTCATTTTCTGGCATTCATTCTGCTTCATTGCTTATCTTTTTGTAGTTTGGTCTTTCTCAGCTCTGTCACTTATATTACTCGTGTTCTCGGCTATACATGTCGTAACCTATTACTGCATTGTTATCTCGCTCGCTTCCTTCTTATTTCTTTCTTTCAATTAACTCCTTCTTTTCTTATGCTCGCTTTCATTTTTGTTATCACATAATCTCTATTCTGAACTTTCCCTATAGGACTTTATAAGTCTTTCTTATTCGTTCTATACCTTGCTTTTCCATTTCACAATTACCTTTATACTTTAGTCGCATAGATCACGTCATATCTTTTAGTCATTTCCTCATTTTCGTAATCAATCCTATACACTTCTTAACCTTATTCACGATTCTTACTATAGTTTAATTACATTCTGCGGAGTAGGCGTACTTACCCTTTTTCCCTTCCTGATCAATCTTATCCTTAATATCTCACAAGCTGTCTTATCAATACATTCCTATTCGTCACAATTCTTCCTCCTCCGTACTCTTATCTCAATCCTACTATTACTCCTTTTAACTATAAACTCATCGTAATTTATCCCTGCTGGTCAATTTGGTTGATACCTCAATATAAGATTTGCCAGCCTTTTCTAAATCATCTTTTATTATCACAAGCCCTTCCAAATTGTCCTAGCATTTCCTTTTTACCATATTGATATCGATCTCATAATTACTATTACCATCAATTCAACAGTTAACCTTATTTCTCCAAGTCAGACTTGCGACTTAATCAAATCCTATCATTACCGTTGACACGACCTTTCAACAATATTACGAGCTTATATCTCATTCTCTTTTTATTTCTAGGAAAATTTTGGCAGAGTTTCCTTTGTATTTCTTACTATCTCAAAACCTGCACGCAGGAAATACCAACAATGCCTCACAAGGCCAACATATATATATATATATATATATATATATATATATATATATATATATATATATATATATTATATCATATCACAACCGCACAGGGCTCCCCATATTAATAACAGTATGAAAATAACGATCTTACCTCGTATGTTCAACTCAAACCATACCCGTTATTCTTTCCTATTTATTTTCCCTTCCAATCTTTAACTGCAGGTTTCAATCATACCTGCAACATTCACACCATATCTGACATATATTCTGCTTACCGTTACTGATTCCTTCAGCTTCTTCTGTGCGCACCTTATAGCTGAACTTATCAACAATATATATGCATTCAATCCATTTTATTACTGTACTTATGATAACTTACCTTGATAATGACCAGTTTGCCATTTTGTATATACAAATTCTGATAACGTAACCTCAGTGAAATATTAGCCTCTGTAACTCCCAATAGCATTATTTACCTTCTCTTGTCGACACCACTCTCCTGCTGAGATCAAAGGTCAGTATATAAGGGATATCATTTCCTATCTCTTGGCTCTATCACACGATCTAGAGTAAGAAGGAAAGGTAACATCCTAAATGTCCTGTAGCTTCCTGTTTATAGATGTGGTGCATAACACACCGATAAACAAGACTCTACTAGACATGGTCTGTAGACACTCCGAGGATGAACTGCTCTGATACCACTTTTGTCACGACCCAACCCCGTGGGCCATGACTAGTGCCTGAACTGGACATCCGTATACGAACCTGTTGAGTATAATCAAACTGAATCTATGAACAATATGGAAACTTGCCAAAGAACTCCAGCAGTTCATAACGTCATCATTTATGTATATCAGATAAACTGTCTCCTGAGGAGTCACAACTAATCAAATCATAAAATGGTACGCAAGCCGACAACGCTGCCACTACATATCAATATCATATGCAAGCCGACCAGGCTGCCACTACCGACGAACATATCCATAGCACATCGTATAGACACAGCTGACCAGAACTTATACACAACCCACACATATGTCTACAGACCTCTAAGAGTACATGAATACATGTATACATATACCGTACCCGACTCTCTAGTGAGGGACTCGGTGAACAAAGTCATGCATGTCAACATTATATATCATATATATATATACCGTACCCGGCCCTCTAGTGAGTGACTCGGTAAGTGAAGTCATATCATCATATCAGTATGCCATCATATCATCATGCATATACATATATACATACCGTACCTGGCCCTCTAGTCAGGGACTCGGTGAATCAAATCATCATACGCCCACCTGGCCACAATAACATGTCATCATCTCATCAAATCATCATATGCATGTACCGTACCCGGCCCTCTATCGAGGGACTCGGTGAACAATGCAGTGGAGTGCGCACGATAACATACCCGGCCCGGGACTCGGTGAATAGACATATTGAGCCTGAACGAACAGAGTCGTGAGAAACTATATGCATATAAATCAAGACTCGATAGATAGGTGCGCAAATTGACACTTGAGGATCATAACTGAAACAGAGATTTACCAGAATCAAGCATGATCTTTAAAAACATCAAAGCACTTGCCTTTTTAAAACGGAAATCATGTATGTCATCAGCATAAATCGAAAATGAAAGTCATGTATCAATTTAATGCCGTGGAACGTACGGCCCGATCCATATATCATAATGTGTTACTATAATGCCGTGGAACGTACGACCCGATCCATATATCATAATGTGTCAATTCTAAGACTCGAAGGACACGTATACTTTCCGACACCCGAAGGCTCCGAAACAAGTTGTGGGTCAATCCGACTAAGTATGAGAAAGTTATGAGCGTTTGAAGTACAAAACCTTCTACAAACATTTCAGAAGCCATTTTTCGGAAATCGAAGCAATAATCATATCAAGTACCTCTCGGATATCGTATGGGTCAAATCAAATATAGCTTTCGGAATCATATGTACATATCAAAACATATCAAAGACTCAATGGGATAATTGGACATGCTAGCATTTGAAGATCAAAATTTTAGTCTTATCAATTATCTTTCGAATGCCATTCGGAAACATATCAAACAAACTTCGGACATTATGGATACGCATCAAAACCATATGAAACAGCTTATGGAAGTCAAGGATATTAGCCATCCTAGTGGCTCTAAGAATAGGAGTTTCTTTGAAATCATACATATACGTCATTTGTTCGTTCATAAAGGTCATGCCAAAAGAAAGAAAGGTAAGCCTTACATACCTTGCCCGCTTCCTTAGCTAATCCAACTTAGGTCTTGGCCTTTCCAAAATCTATAACGATGTTAGTGAATAACAAACATTAGCTATAGATATCCCAGAATCTCATCTTTAACTAACACTTTGTCTACAGAAATTTCGACAGCATTTCCCCTGTAAATGCAACATCCCCGAGAATTCAACTCAGCCAAACATACAACAACAAATCCGAGAATTCAACTCGGCCAATTTACCAACAGCAATACCACAGGCATTCTAACAATAGCCACAATCAATTCAACAGGCGTACTAACATTAGCAACTTCTTTCTACAAACTTCAACGGCGTTTCATTTACGTTCAATTCATAATTGCTTACATATCCGATTTCTAATTCGCAACCATTCAAACAATATTCAAGAATACTTCAAACAATCCGTACTATATTCAAAATAATCCAACCAATATGCCATTCCACCTGAAACTTCCCAAATGCAATAACAACAACAACAACACATTTTCTCCTTTCAAATTCATGAATTACACCAACAATTCACACACTAACAATATTGTTTTCCATAAATACAAGAAGACTATATTCAAATCACATTAACTTCTAAAACAACTCTCCAACCATCACAACTTCACTAGAATCATCAAACTTTCATTATCAACATAACATCCACAACGGCAACAACCAAAACACTAGACAAAATAAATGAGTCATTATTCTTACACACACACACATACACGGCCACACACTCTACATATACACGACCACCACACAACTTCCATATTTTCATGAATTTCATTCATTTCTAGATACTACAACATACACAACCATCCATAACATATAAAAGAAGATTAATTCTTACTTTTTCCACTTAGCTTCTCACTTGGCTAGAATTTGTAGCTTGCAAGAATAAATGTTCTACTTGCTCCAATGACCACTTCACCTTGCTAGGGACCTTCCAATTAGTAGAAAATAATTTTTGAGCAATTTGTTTCTCCAAGGTTCTTGCTCCACCAAGCCTGGCCGAATGGCCTTGTTTGTTTCTCTCCAAACTTCTTGAAGTTTCTAATTGTGGAAGACGAAAAACATGATCATCTTTTAGTTATTTATTTTGGATCCATATTGTCACGACCCAACCCCGTAGGCCGTGACTAGTGCCCGAATTGGACACTCATGTCACTTGTTAACTATAATCATTTATAACTAGTATGTCATGAACTTATTTGTATAAAAAGGTATGGTGTTTTTTTAAAGCTGTCAAAATATTTTTTTTTGTATGTCGTAGGCACCTGTCTCCTGAATAATTAAAATTTTTAAACAACAACATATATATATTCCTACGCAAGCCGACAAGGCTGCCACGATATGCAACATACCAAACATACATATATATGCAAGCCGACAAGGCTGCCATTACGAATTGGTACGCCCCAAACATATGTCATAATCATAAAACGCGTCAACAACCATAAACAGACCCACACAAATGTCCACAGACCTCTAAGAGTAATGATCGTATCATATGGCGGGACAGGGCCCCGCCGTACCCAAATAAACTCATATGAATTCAACATAAGGGAGTTATACCACAAGCTAGGCTCCGGAACAAAGGAGCAGTCAAAATAGCTGAATAAGTGTCCTAAGCTGGCGGATCTCCGAAATGAACGTCTGTACCTGCGGGCATGAACGCAGCCCCCCAAAGAAAGGGGGTCAGTACGGAATATGTACTGAGCATGTAAAGCATGAAACATAGTGATAGACTCATACTGAGATAAGATGTATAGGACTCAATGCAACTAACAGAATTTCATAAAGACTTGCCTTTGAACATATTTCATCTGTATCATTCTCATATCAATGTCAATATAGTGTTTTGTAATCAAAGCTGCATAATCATTCTGTATATAACATGTATACGTGTCCCGTCCCTCTAGTGAGGGGCTCGGTAATTAAAATCATAGTATCATAAACATGCACATAGACGTGTCCCGGCCCTTTCGTAAGGGACTCGGTAATAAGGAATATATATGCCCTCCTGGCCACCATCTCCATATCATCATATCATCACATCATCATATCATCATATATATATAACGTGTCCCGGCCCTCTAGTGAGGGACTCGGTGAATATAGTCATAGCATCATAAACATAAACATATATGTGTCCCGGCCCTTTAATGAGGGACTCGGTAATAATATAGTAGATGTGCGCACGAGAACGTGTCCTGGCCCGGGACTCAGTGAAGGATATAGCGATAAGCACGAGCAGAATAATAAGCAACCACATATATGAAATGCATCTTTTGAGACTCAATAGATAAGCAACTAACCAGCTCTAAAGTATTGGGATAATAATCATATTCAATTCTTTTCAACTCTCATTATAAGCCATAGCAAGGAAGGTTCAGCTTTCATGTACATGTATCAATTTTCATGATGTAGCTTTTGAAAATCAAGTATACTTCTATTCATGCCATTCTTTTAAGAGTAGGAACTTCTATACATCATTCATTAGTCAATCATGTAGTAGGCTCGTGACAATAGCATTAAGGAAATATAGAATCATAAGTCATGCATGGAACTAGAGAATAGAATTTACCCCAAGGTTCATATCATTTCATACTTACGTCTAGGACATGCCAAGAAAAGAAGGAATAAGCTTTACATACCTTTAGCGTTTAGTCGTATTATAACTTGTACTTGCTGCCCAAAAACACTTATCCTATATCAAGACATCAAGAGCTACAATTAGTCTACGAGGGAATTCAATACGTACTTTAACGTCAACAATCCCTTTCAAACATTTAGACGACGTTTCATTCGCATTCAAATCAACTACATACAACCACCCCAACATCAATAATCATATGTTCAATACCAATCCGGACAGCCCACATAACATTCCAAATAGCCCACATTCACAACATTCCATAACGATTCACATACGGCTACTACATTCTCAAGTTACTCCTAATAATCCGTAGCCTTAACGTTTTCGTGTAACAACTTTACAACAACCCAAACAACGTAAATACAATATATATTCTTAACTATCATTAGTATTTCCAATTTAAAGAATACAACATGTCCAAAACAGTTCCTAACCACAACACGCCCAAAACAGTCCCTAACCAATCAACACGCCCAAAACAGTCCCTAACCAACAACATAAAGGTGCCCGGAATTCTTGCAAACGTTTACGAACATACCAAGCAAACCACATATGATTCTTACACATTATTTCATGTATTCATTTCATATAATTTCAGTAAAATACGACCAGCAGTCACAAGATAAATATATCACCAAATTCGTACGCAAATAGCTACATTGTCGACACTAAAAC
Organism: Lycium barbarum; assembly: GCF_019175385.1. NCBI lineage: Eukaryota > Viridiplantae > Streptophyta > Magnoliopsida > Solanales > Solanaceae > Lycium > Lycium barbarum. The sequence continues at coordinate 66,516,316 of NC_083341.1, forward strand.
CTTACAACGACAACAACATGTTTAATGACATTACTTTCATGATCCGTGGAACTGTTTTAGCATCATTTACATTCTTATAACAGCCCACAATTCATTCCAATTTCGACCTGAATCATTGCACTTCACTTTCACTAAACGTTCACAACAAGAATCAACACTCAACACATACAAATTCACCTCTAGCACTAAAACAGTCCACTGTTTTGGACTGCTTATATGCTTCAACATAATTCATTTCTTTAACACCTTAATTCACATATTCAATATGCACACAATACACCACAATGTCCATAACAACAACAATCAAAATGTGACACAAAACAGTCCACAAATTCCTCTAAAACAGCCCCCTCACACGGCTTCAACACAACTACAACAACTTCATGATTTTCATTCATTTATCCATACTACAACACATTCAATCCATTTCCAATACATGTACAAGAATATTAAGCATCATTTCACCTAAGTTTATAGCACACAGCCCACTTCAACTTCAACAACAACAGTCCCTAACTTACGATAACATCTAAGTCCATATATCGCTTGTATATCAACGTTTCCTCCATGTATACACCATATTAAACCTTTAATCCAAATTAATAACATGAGTAGGAGGTTGAAATTACCTTTAACAATCGGAATCTTCAAGAATCTTGTTCCTCTTTCCAGCTTCTTGCTTACAACACAAGAAAAACTTAGGCTACAACTTCTCTTTAACTAATATCATGTCAAGGGTCTAGGATTTAGCTTATATGATGGCTCAATTAGAAAGGGGGTTTGGGAGAGAAAATAAGGGTTCTTGGATCTGTTTAAGTCGTGTGAAGTGATATAGGGAAAAGTGGTGGCTTATATATTAAGTTTAATGGGCCTCATGGGCCGAAATATGAGTGTTTGGGTCGGGTCCAAACTTGCTGCCCTGCCAGCCCAAATTGAATCGTCCATATCTCCTTATCCCGATATCATTTTGATGAGCGGTTTGTTGCGTTGGACACTAGACTCGATGAACTTAATTTTAGGCTTTTGAAACACCTTAAAACTCCTCATATGCTAGGAGATATGCCTCCTACAATATAGGCTAAAATCGGGTCCGAAATGTTTACTGAAGTTGTTCCGATTCATTTCGTTTAACTTCTAATCCTCTTCCAACCTCATGTAACCTCTTATACATACATATACACACTCATATACATACTCATAACATGATTTCAAATCCTTTAGGTTACCATGTCACCTCGGGATACTTAAGGCAACCATATATATAACGATATTCTTACTAACTCGACTAACTTTCCTTGAACCTTCATAACTCATTTTTTTCTTGTTTTACTTCAAGTAGCACGGATTATTATGGAGTGTAACACATATGGGCCTTGGCCCATGTACCTTTGGACGGCCACTTTGGCCCATTTACTTAAGCCCTTTTTTTTTGTTTTGTGATTCATGAAAATTTATTTTCCAAATTCCAAATTTGCCCTTAGGCTTCCGCAATATTTCTATGAGTCATCTTGCAAATTTCCCTTTTTGCCCCTAGCCTTTCTTAATATTTCCACATCAAAGTTTTCATACGCAACTTGTGTGCTAAACAAAATTAAAATATAACCTTGTCCTTAACTTCCCGCAATTATCTTGAATTATCCGAATGCACAAAAATACGGGATATAATATCCTCCCCCCTTTAGAACATTCGTCCTCGAATGTTGAACCGGCCTCATGGCGTATTATAATGCTTCGGGGAGGTCTCCTCTATAATTGTCACATATGATCATTTAACATATCTGTTTTAGAAGCTTAGATTGCCTGTGGGCGTAGCAAATAAATAGGGGTACTCCTTTTTCATTTTTTCTTTCGGCTTCCCAGATCGTCTCCTCTGTGGAAGACTGGATGTACCGCTTCTAATTCGGTGGTAACTCTGATTCCTGGGTGACTTTTCCAATACTACGGACAATTTAATAAGACCCACTATATCTTGGATTGAGCTTCTCATTCCTGCCGAGTCTTATTATACCTTCCATAGGTGACGTCTTCAGGAATAGCCATTCGCCAATCTGGGACTCTAAGTGTCGACGTCGATTTTCGGTCTTCAAGTATTCTTCTTTTCTCACTCCTTGTTGCTTGCTAACGGGCAATTACCCTGCTCATATATGACATATTCTTTGTGTTTATCTTTTTTGTATCCCTTTCGGGCTTTCCCTCTTAATTTCGCATTCTAAGTGCTTGTCCAATCATGACTTTGTCGCTAACGAGCATAATCGTTATGTTCCTTAACAAGGCCAGTTTATCAGTATCCAAAACGTATATACATGATATTGCTTTGCCATTTCTAATCCTTCGCAGTCCAATTATACTCATGACAGCTTATGATTCGAATTCAGTTAATTTCTTAAATCGCAACATCTCAGGGTTTTTGCCGCAACTTTTCCTCGTTTCCTTTCCTCACATTCCTCGATGCCAGTATCCTTGTCTGTAACTTCTTTGGATTGGTTATCTTTTCATCAATCATCATTCCTTGTTGGCTCTCCGGCGTGGACTCCTTATAATTGTAATTGGGTATAGCTTCATGTTAATTATTCTTACAATTCCATAGCGTATACCCTTATGTTTAGCATGATTAATGGTTCATGAACTATCTACCAATACCCGGTGGCCTCTTTTACTTTCTATTCATATAAGCAGTGCGCTTCCTTCTTCGAGAAGTTATCTGCTACCAGCTGTCGTTACTTCATTATAATTGTTGTCATCCGAGACGTCCTTTGGATCCGTTATCCTCTTCATTGACCTTGTGGATTTAGCCTGCATACCTTTCTTGCTCTTTTTATCGCTTTCTTCTGGAACTCAGATCATCATAATTTGTTTCAAATCTAGTATGTTCACCCCCCCCCCCTTTTATTAAGAGGGTCTATATACGTCCATGCCCTTTAAGTAACCATTGCTTTCCGCGATCCTCCTTACATTTGAAGTTCCTTCATCGTGGGGTCTGTCCTGTCTATCTCCTTGTTAACTACGTTCTCGTATTTAGTCGGAATACTCATAAAGGCATCCATTTCTGATGCTTACTTTTTCCATCTTGACATACCTCTGTCCTTTATGTCTAACAATATCATTAACCTTTTTGGTGCATATCCGTTTCCAGTCACTTTCTTCCTAACCACTCTCCTTTTCCTTCTATCCAGCAATCGGTTTCATTCTTAAGTCACCCTCCAGGAAGGCTTCTCTATGTTCAAAACAACTATACCAACATGGATACGAAATTCTCCTCTAGTTAACCTTCTTTCAGGTTTGTCCCTCTTTTTGTCCTATACTATTACATTCTAATTCCTTTACAGATCTGTCCTTCAAATTTCTACGCAAATAATTTCACGCTTTGCCCGTCGGTTCTTTTAGAGGCTTTGCTTAATTATATTTCTTACTTTTTCACTTTTTCCGATATTTTGATCTTCTTGTCTTCCATTTACTTACTCTCTTCCTTTTTCAAATATCGTCGTATTAGAATTTTCCAATCTTACCTGTAGTGAAGTCAGTATCAGCCTATTTCATAACATCTATACCATACCTTTCGCTTTGTCTCTTGAATTCCGTCAAGTTAATGTCTTTCATACATTGCAACACTGGTTGTTAGGGTCCACCTATCGATCGATATAGTCATAAATGGGATGTCCTATGCATACATATATATTACTGCCATTTCTTTTACAAAACACTTCCAAACGCTTATTCAAACTTACTCTGATTCCAGAGCTGCGTTGGTCTTTCTTCCTTTTCACCATCTAGTCCGTCTCAGCCTACGCGACCACTATAAGGTTTCTAACTACTCCACATACTCTAATTTCCTTTAGGTTACCCCAAATTCCCATTTGTCTCTTATATCTACATTTGTGAAACTTTTAGTATACTTCCCAGGGGGTCACCCATCCCAAAATTGCTCTTGCCCTAGCACGCTTAACCTCGAAACTTTGATGAATTTCGATGTGTTAATATTGGTATAATTACATCCACTTCCCCGCACGACCTTAATCACGTAATCTAGGGCAAGTCCGTGTCTTAACAATTTCCAAAAGGTTCTCGTAACGGGTCCTATTCCGATCTAGAGAGGATTCTTTTACTTTTTTGGCCATACAATTACCGCGTTGCCCTTTCGAATCCTCAATATTCACTTCCATCTGTACATACAGTTACCTTTCATCCGAGGTTTCAAAATTCTTACTGGTGGCCGAAACGTCTCAGTCGCCGTTACTTATAGCCCCTGGGCCAGCGGCCCCCTTTTGATTTCCATTTGCCGTCATTACATGATACTTCTACAGAAGTTACACATACATAGAAAGTTCCAAGAAAACGCATATACCTGTAGCCGATCGGTCCCGGGTCTGGTCTGGGGAGCTGCCATATGAAGTGTGCTCCTCATCATCGTCTGTCTGCCATCCGCTCGTCTGACTCCCCTCATTGCTCGCATCTGAATCGGAGGAGTATAGATAAACAGGCAATTCCTGGTTTACTGACGGCCAGGACAAGGGACTGGAGTAGTCCGTAACACTCACCGGGGAGGCCTGTCTAACATAGTGCTCCACCACAGGGGCAGCTGGCATGGCCCCAGAAATCTCCTCCTCCGGTGTCCCATAAGAATACTCTGATGGATCTGTATCATAACTTTCCTCCTCACTAGGGGTAAGAAACTCTGGAGGTATTGTCGCCGGGTCCTCCGAGGGATCTGTATCGTAACTACCCTCCGCAGGGTCCTCTTCCCTGGGGGTCAAAAACTCTGGAGGAATTGTTGTTGGGTCCTCCGAAGGATCAGTCTCAATCGAATAGCTGAGGCTCCTCTTACTCGGTCCTGGAGATATCCTAGGGGCCTTCTTAGCACCCCCACTATCAGAAGCTGTCCTCTTCATCTTTCGTCAATCTACAATCACCTGCAGGAAGAGGATCAGAAACAATTTCCCAAAATACTGACGCTATCGCTCTTTTTGGAGCCTCGCTGTAGACACAGCAATTCGTTGGAAGGGAACCATCCTGATATTACAGCTCTATCGCACGATCTATGATAAGAAGGAAGGGTAACATCCTAAATGTCCTGTAGCCTCCTATTTATAGATGTGGTGCACCACACACCGATAATCAAGACTCTACTAGACACGGCCTGTAGACATTCCGAGGACAAACCGCTCTGATACCACTTTTGTCACGACCCAACCTCGTGGGCCGTGACTAGTGCCCGAGCTGGACACCCATACACACTTACTTACCAAATCAGCATATCAACGACTTATCCATATCCAACATATATTAATTATTATAGATATTAAGGGCAGATGTTAGCTTAAGCGGTCGCATATATCAAACACATCATACAGGAGCCGCCAAGGCTGTCGTAGAACATATCGTCCAAAGCATATACATAAGTTTATATACATACAAACCGTTAAGGCTGTCATAGCAAATAGGACCGCTTAGACGCAAATCAAAGACATAACCGGACAATAGCGACCCATGACCCACATATATGTCTATAGGCCTCTAACAAACACAATAGAATCATATGACGGGACAAGGCCCCGTCGTACCCCTAAATAGTCATATATACATAAGCATGTACAATAGAACGATCTGTACCAAATGTATGGGCTCCGGAACGAGGAAGCACTTCAACACAGCAGAATGGATGGCCCAAGCTGACGGGCCACTCACGTGCACGTCTGTACCTGCGGGCATGAAACGCAGCCCCCGAAGAAAGGGGGTCAGTACGGAATATGTACTGAGTATGTAAGGCATGAAATACAACTGGAAAGATCATAACTAAAATAGAGATTCCGGGAGTCAAGTATCATAATAAAGAAACCACTGTACCTGTGTAGTACGGAACTGTTATGTCCCGAATTTTCGTATAACGGGAAATCAAGAAATAAATAAGACTTGTGTGTGTTGAGGAAATAATTTGATTCAAGTTGCTATGCTCATGTTGATTATGAAATCGTTGATGTTAAGACGTCGGGGAAGGCCGAGGGTAAACTTGGAACTTCGGAAATTAGTTTCGGGAATTACAAAACGGGACATAACATGAATTGGGCCAAGACAATGGAATACAAAATGAGGCCCAAGTAAGTAGGGGTGGCCGGCCATAGCCTTTGGCCCATACCCATTTATTATGTCATGTGCCAAGCACATGACTAGATATGGATATATATCTACTTGCCATTGGGAATTATCAAGGAAATAGCACAAAAAATTCTAGAACACCCATCAAGAGGCTCTCGGCCGAGAGGGTTAGAGAGAAAAAAAAAATTGGCAAGCGTTGATCTTAGCCTTAAAAATCTCGAGTTTGGCATAGTTGTGGAGTGCTCAAGACGCTCTCCGACGTGATACAAGTAGTTTGGAGGAAGAGCGACGTTTGCGACAAGTCGGAAATTCAAGAAAAAGGTAAGATTTTTATGTTTTAATGTTATGAAATGGATATATATGTGTTAGTGATTGGATTAGTGTGAAGATTGTGGGATGGGGTTGTGTTTGAGCATGGTGTGTGTGTGTAGAAAGGGTGTGTTTGGCCGTGGCTTGTATGTAGTGCAAGACCATGTGAATTTAATTCCGTTTAGTCGTTTGAGGTGTCGTTGTAACCTTTATAACGTAAATGAATGTTTGGAGAATTGATTTGGTGTTAGAAAATAATTTCGGACGTTATCGGAAAGCGTATACATTTGGTATATTTGTGTATATCATAGTATATTTATGACACTAAAGACTTTAAATAAGATTTATGGTTGATGATAACGAATTTGGAATGAAACGACGCAAGTTAGAACGTTCGTCGTAACTTTTGGTGTTTTGAATGAAAATTGGAAAGTAGTGAACTTTGGGAATGTTTGTATGTGATTTGGAACTTGTATGTAGTGTGTTTGAATAATTGAGAATGAGTGAATGAATGGACTAATGTGGAAATAGAGTTGGAATTTTGAAGTTGAATCAAGAATTTGCCAACTTATGTATTAAAGTGAAATTTTGAAGTTAATGTAGTATGATTGTGGTTTGTATGGTTTAATGATGTTTGGGCTGTTGTTGTCGTTGTATTTTGAGCCGAGCTAAGTCTCGGGGGTGTTAGATTTATAGGGGAAGTGCTGCCGAAATTTCGGTAGCCAAATATAGCCCAAAGACTAAAATGTTACTTCTCATGAATAGTAACTGGTAAAAGTGACCATTTGCAGTTTCTGGACGAAACGGGAATTGCGATTTGAGGAGCGTAAGGCGCCAACCAGGTATGTAAAGCCTACCTCTCGTTCTTTTGGCATGTCCTAGACCCACTAGGTAAATTTCGGAATCTCGGGAATAACTCTGCTCTTGGAAATCGAGGTTCAAGTTCGAGCACTATTCATTCAGCGCGATTGAAACCTTTTGGTCCCATTTGGGTAAAGGAACGCTCGTACCTCCATAACTTGTGCTGTTGAGTCCGAAACTCTTCGAAACTTTTGTAAATGACTCTATGGAACCAAAAATCTGCGATTTGTGTCCGCCGCCTCAATTTGACCCGAGGTGGGCCCGCGAGCCCCGAGGCTCCCCTTATTCGGTTTGTTTGATTCGCTTGTGTCTGTTATGATTCGCAACCTTCTGTTTATGACCCAAGGATGTGTTTGAAACTTCCTATGCCATTAATGTACGTTCTGTACTTTGAACGATGTGAGATTTTCGGAAAATGACGTATGAACAGTTTTTCTTGAGAATTTGGCCGTTTGGCACTTCGTAACTTATATACGCAAACTTTGATCAATCTGATTCCTATTCCGAGCCTTCTGGCGTCAGTATATACTTGTACGTAAATTATATGTTGAGTCCGACAAAATTATTTTGATATGCATATGGTTTCTGCACTACTCTGTTCGTGCTGTCTGCTATGACTTTGTTCGTCGGTACCCGGGCCGACTTTGTGATCGTGCGCGCTATAATATATTCGGGAGTTATGATGTGTTACGGTTTCCGAGGCCTCGCCATAGGGCCGGTTACCGTTTATGGAGTTATGATGTGATATGGCATTTGATATGTTTTGATGATATGATGTGTGTGTGATATGATGTGTCTGGAGACTGTACGGAGATTTGAAAACTTCTAGAGTTATGATGTGTTGTGGCACCAGCGTCGGGGGGTGACCACGTTCCTAAACCCTATACATGATTTGATTTGCATTTTGTACGTTCGCCTCCCGCACAGGTTTGCTTTGTCTACGATGTCGGTGTGTTTGTTCTTTCTGACTCCAGCTGTGTTTGTGATTTCTGTACCCTCTGCTTTACATACTCAGTACTTCTCCCGTACTGACCCCCGTTTCTTCGGGGGCTGTGTTTCATGCCCGCAGGTACAGAAGCTCGTTTGGGTGGTCCTCCAGTTTAGGCTACTCATTCTGCTGTGTTGGAAAGCTCCCCTTGATCCGGAGCCTACTCTTGGTACATATCTTTTGTTGTGTCTGTATTCTGTATATTTGGATGAGTGGGTACGGCGGGGCCCTGTCCCGTCCTATGTTCATATGTCTTATGTTCTGTTTTGTCTAGAGGCCTGTAGTCAGATTTGTGGGTCGTGGGTCCGGTGTGTTCGTATGTGAGTCTGTTTTGTGTTCTTAAGCGGCCCGTACACTGCTATGGCCAAGTCGGCCTCTGATTTTGTATGTATGTGTATGCTTTTGGGGGCGATGTACATTCCGCCACCCTTCGGATGTGTGTGTGTGAAAATTTGGCGAAGTACATTCCGCCTCTTTTCTGATTTGCGATTTGTTTGATCTGTACGGGCGACTGCTTAGGATCAGTATTCGGTAGATGTCTGATTACGATGTTGAGTCTGAATATCGTATGTTGTGTTTGGACGAGTCTGATTTCGATGATATGGGTGTGAGTTTATCTGGGGTGTCCCTGTAGGGCACCAGTCGCGGCCCACGGGGGTGGGTCGTGACAAAAGTGGTATCAGAGCGAGGTTTGTCCTCGGAATGTCTACAGGCCGTGTCTAGTAGAGTCTTGTTTATCGATGTGTTGTGCACCACATCTATAAACAGGAAGCTACAGGACATCTAGGATGTTGTGTTGCCCTTTCTTTGGAATCTTAGATCGTGCGATAGAGCTGTGTTATTAGGATCATTCTGATCTGACCCGTTGATGTGTTTGCAGCGATGCCTCCGAAGAAGGCAACGGCGGCCCAGAAGGGCAAGGCGAAGGTGGGAGAGACCAGTCAGGCACAACGGGCTACTCGGGCTCGTGTTTATGATTTGCCTGAGGTTACACCTCATTCTGAGGGGTCTGCTACACCCCCATTAGTACAGCCGGGAGCGGGACCTTCAGCAGCTCCAGAGGTCCGTGTACCCGCTCCTGAGACGCCAGCTTCTCAGCCAGGGGCGGAGGATAGGACCCTGAGGGAGGCTGTACAGTTGTTGACTACGATTGTAGCCGGCCAGGCTCGCAGGCGCGGGCGGAGAGACGATGATGATGAGGACAGGCGGGAAAGCCTGAGAGTTCGGGAGTTCTTGTTATGCGGCCCTCCAGAGTTTTTCGGGTCTAAGCCCGATGAGGACCCCCATGACTTCATTCGGGGGATGCGGCGTGCATTAGACTTGGTCAGGGCCTCAGAGACCGAGTCGGTGGAGCTAGCTTCGCATAGGCTTCGGGATGTTGCCGCGCATTGGTATGAGACTTGGGAGCTATCCCGGGGTGAGGGTGCTCCTCCAGCTATGTGGGATCAGTTTGTGACTGCTTTCACCCGCCACTTCCTGCCCCCAGAGTTACGACGGGAGCGAGCTGATCGGTTTTTGCATCTGCAGCAGAGGGGTCGGAGCGTCCGTGAATATAATTTGGAGTTTGATTCCCTGGCCCGGTACGCCCCTGCCGTGGTGGCAGATATGACAGATCGGATGCATAGATATGTTATGGGGCTGGATCGTTACTTGATTGACGGGTGTATGGCGGTGTCATTGCAGACAGATATGGACATTGCCCGTCTACAGGCCTACGCCCAGGGGATGGAGAACCGGCACCGAGCAGATCGGCCCAGCCGAGAGTATGATGGGAGACGGCCCAAGAGGGCCAGATCAGCGGGATATTCTGGAGATTCTCGGAGCGGGCAGCCTCAGTATCAGTCCAGCGGGTACTTTCCTCCGTCAGGCCGGGACGCACAGTCTGTTGGTAAGAGGTTTGATGGAGCAGGACCGTCCAGGGCAGACCAGAGTTCCAGAGCCCCAGGTCCTCAGTCGAGCAGGGGTCCCAGTCAGTCTAGGCCACCCATACCCCAGTGTTCGTATTGCGGAAGATCGCACCCAGGTGAGTGCTTCAGAGCCACAGGGGCCTGTTTTGCTTGCGGCCGCCAGGGCCATATCATGCGGGATTGTCCGTGGGCAGGCGGTTCCGGTAGCGCAGCACCGCCGATGAGATCTGTTGCGGGTTCGTCATCTACCCCTTCGGCCACGCGCTCGACAGGGCGAGGTATGCCAGCACCAGCGGGCCGCGGTAGAGGCCGTGGTGGGGGTTCAGATTCTAGCGGTCCCTCGAACCGCATCTACGCTTTGACTGGTCATCGGGACCCAGAGGCACCCCCAGATACAGACCCAGGTATATTACTAACCCTTTTGTTTAATGAATATGTGCAATGGTAGGTTTGTACCTCAGTATTATGCGATATTCTTTTGTGTGTGTCAGTAAAGGTAGGGTAAGAATCTGAATTAATGAAAATATCTGAGGCAGTTATCTGTACGTGTGTGAGGAAAATATATGGGAGTTGGAAGGCTAGAACGATAGACCACACAGCCAGAAAAGCAAACGACTTCTTTGGGACAAAGGGGGACCCGCTACGAAAAATTTCCGAAAAATTTGCTAAGACCCCGTTTGGCCTAAAATTGCGTGACAAAGGTAGTGCGGGGCAATTGACGAAATTATATCAACCCTAACGCGTCAAAATACGTAAAAGATTCGGGGTTAAGCGTGCTCAAGCCAGAGCAATTCAGGGATGGGTGACCCCCTGGGAAGTAATGCAAAATTTTGCACAAGTGTAAGTCTGATTAATGTAAATGAGAATTTGGGGTAACCAAGGATAAATAGAATGTGTGTGGAATAATTAGTGCCCTCGCGAGAGCCGCGCGGAACGAGGCGGACTAAATGGGCACAAAGGAAAAGGGTATGACACCGCTTGGGAAATTGAACGAATTTGAATAACCGCCAGAGATGTTCGCCAGTAAGGTATGAGTGAGCGTGTGTATGTGTATGTGTGTGCGTATGATTTTTATCTTGTGCCTATGCGGGGTAAGAGCCGAGCCCCGGCAATTGATGTTGAGATAAATGAAAGGTGAGCAGTGTGAATGGATAGAATCTTTGAAAGAGTTGATACGTAAGACGCAAGGTAAATTATGTGACGACCGATGAGTGAGTTTGCAAATAAAGAGGAAATTCTCATGAATTATTGGAGCCTTAATGTGAATGATTTGATCCTAAATTGACAATCTATCTGTGGTGCTTCTGCATTTCCGATTCCGATGAGGCTCTACCTAGTACACCTCTGTACCTCTGCGTTCGACTAGGTTCCCGTCCGATGAACCTTTTGTGCGTTTGATTCTGAATCCGTTTCTGTCTGGCACACCTCTGTATGTCTGACTCTGGATATAAATCTGTCTGATATGCTTCGGTGCGTTTGATTTTGACCGCGCGTGTGTTTGATATGTTTCGGTTTGTCTGATCACGACTCGGTATGAAACAATTCCGTATCTTTGATTCTGATTTTGGGTTTGTTCGATGTGAGTCCGTACGTCTGACTTCGACTGGGAATCTGTTTGGTATATCTCTGCGTGTCTGATTCTGCCTACGAATTCGTTTGATACGCCTTTGTACGTCTGACTCCGATCTCAGATGTGTCTGATATGCTTCCGTACCTTCGATGTTGACTACGAATCCGTCCGCCATAGTTGAGTATGTCTGCCTCCGATTATGAATCCGTCCGGTTTTAGTTCTGAATCTGTTTGGTATGAAGTGTCTGATATGAAGTAAAGTGAGATTACGACTATGTGGTAAGGAAACTCAGGAGTGTGAAAAGAAGATGATATTGACGATGATGTCTGGAAAGTGTCCGTCCCTTACAAGAATATAGTGCAGAGTTCGGTGATTACGTAGAGTATGAGAAAATGTATTATGAAGGTATTTGAGTCAGTGATGTGAAAAATCTACCCTAGTATTGGTAAAGAAGACATGTCGGAGAAATCAATGAAGGACAACTATCAAGAGAACCCTCCCGGAGTAGTACGACACCCATGAGTTCGATTCAACATTCGAGGACGAATGTTCTTAAGGGGGAGAGAATGTTATGTCCCGTATTTTCGTATAACGGGAAATCAAGAAATAAATAAGACTTGTGTGTGTTGAGGAAATAATTTGATTCAAGTTGCTATGCTCATGTTGATTATGAAATCGTTGATGTTAAGACGTCGGGGAAGGCCGAGGGTAAACTTGGAACTTCGGAAATTAGTTTCGGGAATTACAAAACGGGACATAACATGAATTGGGCCAAGACAATGGAATACAAAATGAGGCCCAAGTAAGTAGGGGTGGCCGGCCATAGCCTTTGGCCCATACCCATTTATTATGTCATGTGCCAAGCACATGACTAGATATGGATATATATCTACTTGCCATTGGGAATTATCAAGGAAATAGCACAAAAAATTCTAGAACACCCATCAAGAGGCTCTCGGCCGAGAGGGTTAGAGAGAAAAAAAAAATTGGCAAGCGTTGATCTTAGCCTTAAAAATCTCGAGTTTGGCATAGTTGTGGAGTGCTCAAGACGCTCTCCGACGTGATACAAGTAGTTTGGAGGAAGAGCGACGTTTGCGACAAGTCGGAAATTCAAGAAAAAGGTAAGATTTTTATGTTTTAATGTTATGAAATGGATATATATGTGTTAGTGATTGGATTAGTGTGAAGATTGTGGGATGGGGTTGTGTTTGAGCATGGTGTGTGTGTGTAGAAAGGGTGTGTTTGGCCGTGGCTTGTATGTAGTGCAAGACCATGTGAATTTAATTCCGTTTAGTCGTTTGAGGTGTCGTTGTAACCTTTATAACGTAAATGAATGTTTGGAGAATTGATTTGGTGTTAGAAAATAATTTCGGACGTTATCGGAAAGCGTATACATTTGGTATATTTGTGTATATCATAGTATATTTATGACACTAAAGACTTTAAATAAGATTTATGGTTGATGATAACGAATTTGGAATGAAACGACGCAAGTTAGAACGTTCGTCGTAACTTTTGGTGTTTTGAATGAAAATTGGAAAGTAGTGAACTTTGGGAATGTTTGTATGTGATTTGGAACTTGTATGTAGTGTGTTTGAATAATTGAGAATGAGTGAATGAATGGACTAATGTGGAAATAGAGTTGGAATTTTGAAGTTGAATCAAGAATTTGCCAACTTATGTATTAAAGTGAAATTTTGAAGTTAATGTAGTATGATTGTGGTTTGTATGGTTTAATGATGTTTGGGCTGTTGTTGTCGTTGTATTTTGAGCCGAGCTAAGTCTCGGGGGTGTTAGATTTATAGGGGAAGTGCTGCCGAAATTTCGGTAGCCAAATATAGCCCAAAGACTAAAATGTTACTTCTCATGAATAGTAACTGGTAAAAGTGACCATTTGCAGTTTCTGGACGAAACGGGAATTGCGATTTGAGGAGCGTAAGGCGCCAACCAGGTATGTAAAGCCTACCTCTCGTTCTTTTGGCATGTCCTAGACCCACTAGGTAAATTTCGGAATCTCGGGAATAACTCTGCTCTTGGAAATCGAGGTTCAAGTTCGAGCACTATTCATTCAGCGCGATTGAAACCTTTTGGTCCCATTTGGGTAAAGGAACGCTCGTACCTCCATAACTTGTGCTGTTGAGTCCGAAACTCTTCGAAACTTTTGTAAATGACTCTATGGAACCAAAAATCTGCGATTTGTGTCCGCCGCCTCAATTTGACCCGAGGTGGGCCCGCGAGCCCCGAGGCTCCCCTTATTCGGTTTGTTTGATTCGCTTGTGTCTGTTATGATTCGCAACCTTCTGTTTATGACCCAAGGATGTGTTTGAAACTTCCTATGCCATTAATGTACGTTCTGTACTTTGAACGATGTGAGATTTTCGGAAAATGACGTATGAACAGTTTTTCTTGAGAATTTGGCCGTTTGGCACTTCGTAACTTATATACGCAAACTTTGATCAATCTGATTCCTATTCCGAGCCTTCTGGCGTCAGTATATACTTGTACGTAAATTATATGTTGAGTCCGACAAAATTATTTTGATATGCATATGGTTTCTGCACTACTCTGTTCGTGCTGTCTGCTATGACTTTGTTCGTCGGTACCCGGGCCGACTTTGTGACCGTGCGCGCTATAATATATTCGGGAGTTATGATGTGTTACGGTTTCCGAGGCCTCGCCATAGGGCCGGTTACCGTTTATGGAGTTATGATGTGATATGGCATTTGATATGTTTTGATGATATGATGTGTGTGTGATATGATGTGTCTGGAGACTGTACGGAGATTTGAAAACTTCTGGAGTTATGATGTGTTGTGGCACCAGCGTCGGGGGGTGACCACGTTCCTAAACCCTATACATGATTTGATTTGCATTTTGTACGTTCGCCTCCCGCACAGGTTTGCTTTGTCTACGATGTCGGTGTGTTTGTTCTTTCTGACTCCAGCTGTGTTTGTGATTTCTGTACCCTCTGCTTTACATACTCAGTACTTCTCCCGTACTGACCCCCGTTTCTTCGGGGGCTGTGTTTCATGCCCGCAGGTATAGAAGCTCGTTTGGGTGGTCCTCCAGTTTAGGCTACTCATTCTGCTGTGTTGGAAAGCTCCCCTTGATCCGGAGCCTACTCTTGGTACATATCTTTTGTTGTGTCTGTATTCTGTATATTTGGATGAGTGGGTACGGCGGGGCCCTGTCCCGTCCTATGTTCATATGTCTTATGTTCTGTTTTGTCTAGAGGCCTGTAGTCAGATTTGTGGGTCGTGGGTCCGGTGTGTTCGTATGTGAGTCTGTTTTGTGTTCTTAAGCGGCCCGTACACTGCTATGGCCAAGTCGGCCTCTGATTTTGTATGTATGTGTATGCTTTTGGGGGCGATGTACATTCCGCCACCCTTCGGATGTGTGTGTGTGAAAATTTGGCGAAGTACATTCCGCCTCTTTTCTGATTTGCGATTTGTTTGATCTGTACGGGCGACTGCTTAGGATCAGTATTCGGTAGATGTCTGATTACGATGTTGAGTCTGAATATCGTATGTTGTGTTTGGACGAGTCTGATTTCGATGATATGGGTGTGAGTTTATCTGGGGTGTCCCTGTAGGGCACCAGTCGCGGCCCACGGGGTTGGGTCGTGACAGGAACAGAATCAAACATTTTCATATCGCATACCGTACCCGGCCCATTATGGGACTCGGTGAATGAAATCATGTCAGTGTATCATCATGAATACATGTATACATATACCGTACTTGGCCCTCTAGTGAGGGACTCGGTGAAAAAAGTCATGCATGTCAACATTATATATCATATATATATACCGTACCCAGCCCTCTAGTGAGGGACTCGGTAAGTGAAGTCATATCATCATATCATCATGCATATACATATATACATACCGTACCCAGCCCTCTAGTGAGGGACTCGGTGAATCAAATCATCATACGCCCTCCTGGCCACCATAACATGTCATCATCTCATCACATCATCATATGCATGTACCGAACCCGGCCCTCTATCGAGAGACTCGGTGAACAATGTAGTGGAGTGCGCACGATAACATACTCGGCCCGGGACTCGGTGAATAGACATATTGAGGCTTGCACGAACAGAGTCGTAAGAAACTATATGCATATAAATCAAGACTCGATAGATAGGTGCGCAAATTGACACTTGCGGATCATAACTGAAACAGAGATTTACCAGAATCAAGCGTGATCTTTAAAAACATCAAAGCACTTGCCTTTTCAAAACGGAAATCATGTACGTCATCAGCATAAATCGAAAATAAAAGTCATGTATCAATTTAATGTCGTGGAACGTACAGCCCGATCCATATATCATAATGTGTTACTATAATGTCGTGAAACGTACAGCCCGATCCATATATCATAATGTGTCAATTCTAAGACTCGAAGGACACGTATACTTTCCGACACCTGAAGGCTCCGAAACAAGTTGCGGGTCAACCCGACTTAGTATGAGAAAGTTATGAGCGTTTGAAGTACAGAACCTTCTACAAACATTTCAGAAGCCATTTTTGGAAAATCGAAGCAATAATCATATCAAGTACCTCTCGGATATCGTATGGGTCAAATCAAATATAGCTTTTGGAATCATATGTACATATCAAAACATATCAAAGACTCAATGGGATAATCAGACGTGCTAGCATTTGAAGATCAAAACTTTAGTCTTATCAATTATCTTTCGAATGCCATTCGGAAACATATCAAACAAACTTCGGACATTATGGATACGCATCAAAACCATATGAAACAGCTTATGGAAGTCAAGGATATTATCCATCCTAGTGGCTCTAAGAATAGGAGTTTCTTTGAAATCATACATATACGTCATTTGTTCGTTTATAAAGATCATGCAAAAAGAAAGAAAGGTAAGCCTTACATACCTTGCCCGCTTCCTTAGCTAATCCAACTTAGGTCTTGGCCTTTCCAAAATCTATAACAATGTTAGTGAATAACAAACATTAGCTATAGATATCCCAGAATCTCATCGTTAACTAACACTTTGTCTACAGATATTTCGGTAGCATTTCCCCTGTAAATGCAACATCCCTGAGAATTCAACTCGGCCAAACATACAACAACAAATCCGAGAATTCAACTCGGCCAATTTACCAACAACAATACCACAGGCATTCTAACAATAGCCACAATCAATTCAACAAGCGTATTAACATTAGAAACTTCTTTCTACAAACTTCAACGACGATTCATTTACGTTCAATTCATAATTGCTTACATATTCGATTTCTAATTCGCAACCATTCAAACAATATTCAAGAATACTTCAAAAAATCCGTACTATATTCAAATAAATCCAACCAATATGCCATTCCACCCGAAACTTCCCAAATGCAATAACAACAACAACAACACATTTTCTCCTTTCAAATTCATGAATTACACCAACAATTCACACATTAACAACATTGTTTTCCATAAATACAAGAAGACTATATTCAAATCACATTAACTTCTAAAACAACTCTCCAACCATCACAACTTCACTAGAATAATCAAACTTTCATTATCAACATAGCATCAACAACGACAACAACCAAAACACAAGACAAAATAAGTGAGTCATTATTCTTACACACACACACATACACGGCCACACACTCTACATATACACGGCCACCACCCAACTTTCATATTTTCATGAATTTCATTCATTTCTACATACTACAACATACACAACCATCCATAACATATAAAAGAAGATTAATTCTTACATTTTCCACTTATCTTCTCACTTGGCTAGAATTTGTAGCTTGCAAGAATAAATGTTCTACTTGCTCCAATGACCACTTCACCTTGCTAGGGACCTTCCAATTAGTAGAAAATAATTTTTGAGCAATTTTTTTCTCCAAGGTTCTTGCTCCACCAAGCTTGGCCGAATGGCCTTGTTTGTTTCTCTCCAAACTTCTTGAAGTTTCTAATTGTGGAAGATGAAAAACATGATCATCTTTTAGTTATTTATTTTGGATCCATATGGGCCTTGGCCCATATACCTTTGGACGGCCACTTTGGCCCATTTACTTAAGCCCATTTTTGTTTTTTTTGTTTTGTGATTCATGAAAATTTATTTTCCAAATTCCAAATTTACCCTTAGGCTTCCGCAATATTTCTATGAGCCATCTTGCAAATTTCTCTTTTTGCCCCTAGCCTTTCTTAATATTTCCACATCAAGGTTTTCATACGCAACTTGTGTGCTAAACAAAATTAAAATATAACCTTGTCCTTAACTTCCCGCAATTATCTTGAATTATCCGAATGCACAAAAACACGGGATATAACATGGTGATCCCGTGATAGCTAGGCAAGTGTATAAAAATTGTGTGATAGTGACATGTGATCGCCAAACTAAAGCTGATTTAGTCGAACTTGAAATGTTGGAATTCGATGTGATCATGGGTATGGATTGGTTGGCCTCATGCTATGCTAATGTTGATTGTCGAACGAAAGTAGTTCGGTTCCAATTTCTGGGAGAACCCGTGCTGGAATGGAAAGGTAATACAGCGTCTCCAAGAGGTAGGTTTATTTCCTATTTCAAGGCAAGAAAGATGATAGCCAAAGGCTACATTTATCATCTAGTCCGAGTCCATGATACCGAAGCTAAGTCGCCAACTTTCCAATCTGTCCTGGTAGTAAATGAATTTCCGGATGTGTTTCCAGATGAACTTCCAGGCCTTCCTCCAGAAACAGAAGTTGACTTCGCCATTGATGTGTTGCCGGACACCAAGCCTATTTCTATTCCTCCTTATCACATGGCTCCGGCAGAATTGAAAGAGCTAAAGGCGCAATTAAAAGATTTGCTCGAAAAGGGGTTTATCAGACCCAGTTCGTCGCCGTGGGGAGCACCAGTCTTGTTTGTGAGGAAGAAGGACGGTTCCCTACGAATGTGCATCGATTATAGGCAGTTGAACAAGGTGACGATAAAGAACAAATATCCTCTCCCAAGAATTAACGATTTATTTGATCAGCTGCAGGGTGCCAAATGGTTCTCTAGAGTAGACCTGAGGTCGGTCTATCATCAAGTGAAGGTTAGAGAAGAAGATATTCCTAAGACAGCCTTCAGAATGAGATATGGCGATTATGAGTTTCGGGTGATGTCGTTTGGGTTGACTAATGCTCCGGCCGTGTTTATGAATTTGATGAATAAAGTGTTCAGGCCAGTCTTGGACTTATTTGTGATAGTATTCATTGATGATATTCTTGTGTATTCTCGCACAGAATCAGAACATGCTGATCATTTGCGTATCATACTTTGAATTCTCCGAACACAAAAACTATATGCAAAATTTTGAAAGTGCGAGTTTTGGCTGAATTCCGTAACATTTCTGGGCCATGTTATTTCAGATGACGGTATTCGAGTTGACACTCAGAAAATTGAAGCGGTAAAGAATTGGCCGAGGCCTACGACGCCTACCGAAGTTCGTAGTTTTTTGAGATTGACAGGTTATTATAGAAGATTCGTAGAGGGCTTCTCATCTATTTCAGCCTCATTGATGAAGTTAACCCAGAAGTCAGCCAAATTTCAATGGAATGATGCCTGTGAACGCAATTTTCAAGAGTTGAAGGACAGATTAACTTCAGCTCCGATATTAACACTTCCAGAAGGATCCGATGGTTATGTAGTATACTGCGATGCTTACGGTGTTGGGTTAGGATGTGTGTTGATGCAGCACGGCAGAGTTATTGCTTATGCCTCGAGACAGCTGTGAAATCATGAACAGAACTACCTAACTCATGATCTTGAATTGGCTGCAGTTATTCATGCGTTGAAGATATGGAGGCATTACTTGTATGACGTACATGTTGATATCTATACAGATCAGAAAAGTCTCCAATATATTTTCAAACAGAAGGAGTTAAATCTGTGGTAGAGAAGGTGGTTAGAATTTCTTAAAGATTATGATGTGAATATTTTATACCACCCCGGAAAAGCAAATATGGTAGCTGATGCGCTTAGCCGCCGATCCATGGGTAGTTTATGTGAAGTCCCTCCAGACAAGAAAGAAATGGTTCATGAGATTTACCAGCTAGCTAATCTTGGAGTGCGTGTGATAGATACGGGTAGTGCGGGGATTGGTATTAATGATCCCGCGGTTTCGTCTCTGAATGTGGAAGTGAAAGAGCGTCAGTGTGAAGATCCGCAGTTGAGCCACTACAGAGACACATTTCATGAAAAAGAGAGATCTCCATTTAAAACTTCGATAGATGAGGTCCTTAGATACCATGGCAGGTTGTGTGTTCCGAATGTTGCAGAATTGCGCCGACGAATTCTAAAAGAAGCCCATTACTCTCGGTATTCTATTCACTCGGGTGCAAAAAAAATGTACCACGATCTCAAATTGATATATTAGTGGGATGGAATGAAAAGAGACATATCAGAATTTTAGCCCAATGTCCAAATTTCCAACAAGTAAAGATTGAACACCAAAAGCCAGGGGGGTAATTGCAAGCGATGGAAAATCCCACGTGGAAATGGGAAATTATCAATATGGATTTTATTGTGGGGTTACCCCGTTCCCGAGGCAAGTGTGATTCCATATGGGTGATCGTGGACAGATTAACCAAGGCATCTCATTTCCTTCCAGTTAGGACCACATACTCCGCAGAAGATTATGCGAGGCTGTATCTCAAGGAAATTGTGCAACTTCATGGTGTTCCATTATCCATTATTACGGATAGAGGAGCGCAGTTTACAACCAAGTTCTGGAAGTCCTTTTAGGAAGGTCTAGGTACCCAAGTGAAGCTCAGTACAACATTCCATCCGCAAACTGATGGGCAGGCCGAACGTACCATTCAGACCTTGGAAGATATGCTCCGAGCGTGTGTGCTAGATTTCGGTGGTAGTTGTGATGATCACCTACCCCTTATTGAGTTCGCCTATAACAATAGCTACCATTCCAGTATCCAAACGGCTCCATATGAAGCCCTATATGGAAGAAAGTGTAGGTCCCCAATTGGATGGTTCAAAATAGGTGAGGTGCAGTTAATCGGCCCGGAATTGATTCAGCAAGCGGTCGAAAAAGTCAAAGTGATTCGTGAACGATTGTTGACAGCTCAAAGTCGCCAAAAGTCTTACGCGGACAACCGCCGGCGAGACTTGAAGTT
This sequence comes from Lycium barbarum, assembly GCF_019175385.1. NCBI lineage: Eukaryota > Viridiplantae > Streptophyta > Magnoliopsida > Solanales > Solanaceae > Lycium > Lycium barbarum. The sequence goes on from NC_083341.1 coordinate 66,537,179, forward strand.
TCAGGTTGATGATTGGGTATTTTTGAAGGTGTCGCCAATGAAAGGAGTGATGAGATTTGGCAGGAAAGGGAAGTTAAGTCCTCGATACATCAGACCTTACAAAATTATCCGTATGGTCGGCCAAGTAGCCTATGAATTGGAGTTGCCTTCAGTGCTTGAATCCGTTCACCCAGGTTTTCATGTCTCAATGCTCCGCAAGTGTGTTGGAGATCCCAAGAGAGTTGTTCCGATAAATGATATACAAGTGATAAAAGGTACCCATTGCCATCTTAGATAACTAAGTACGAAGACTTCGAAACAAAGAAGTGGCTTCAGTTAAGGTCTTATGGCGGAATAACAATCGAGAAGAGATGCCTTGGGAAGCAGAAGAGAAAATGAATTCCAGGTATCCACACTTATTCCAACCCCTAGGAGAGGTCCGAGATGAAGCGCTGGCAGTATAAGGTATGAATGCAGTAAATGAAGTGTAATAACTAGAGTATCTGAATACCCCTATTTCCATCATTACTCAGAAATTATGTCCCCTATTTTCGGCAGCTTTCATAAGTCTTTCTTTGAGTTTTATTGTATTGTAGCTCTGTGAGGCAGATTATTATGGGTTGTTGTGACAGGACGGTAGCGCCATATTACAGGGGAAACTCTGGCAAAATTTTTGTAGAATCCCCGAGTACTTAACATTCGAGGACAAATGTTCCAAAAAGGGGGGAAGAATATTACACCTCGGAACTTTTGGTTCTCTGAGCGGTAAAGGGACTAACGTAAGTTAAGGTGAACACGATGTCCCTACAAGTAAGAAGGGATACTTAACAATCCTAGTTAAGATTTCAAAGAAGTTAAAGGCAAGGGAGGAAAAGTCCATTAAATGAAACTTCACCGCAGTCCTGCGAAAAAGGGGGTTCGACGGTCGTCCTTTGTACCGTCGAACAAGTCGACGCCTGTCGATGGTGCCGTAAAACTGAGCTGGAGCGAAGACCATTCGACGAACAGGTTGACGCTCCGTCGATTAGTTCGATGGACCGTCCATCTCATCGTCAAACGAGGAGAAATGACAGATTGCTCACTGGAAATTTGATAGTTTCGACGGTCAGATCGACGCCCCATCAATTCAATCGACGCTCCGTCGATCGCACCGTACATCTCGGACGGGACTGATTTCATGAATTAATATAAGACCCCTCCTCCATTTTATTTCATTTCATCTTCCACTCTCTTCTCTCTAAGAACTCTCTAAAACCTTTTCCACCATTCCTCCACAATAAATCAAAGGAAATCCATGGTCAACTACACCAAATCCATGAAATCAAGTTTATGAAACCCATTAAAAGTTCATCTAAGCCAAAAAAACTCAAGAGAAGTGAGTTAGGGTTTTGGTACAAGAAGAGAAGTTCCACTCAAAGGTTGTTCATCCATCATTTACGGTGAGTTTTATGACCCTTTTCATATGGTTTGAGTGGTTAAAGTTGAAACACTTGGATTGTGGAAAGACATAGAAATTGGGTCATGAATGTGTGAATAGTGTCATTGTTGAATAGTGATTGGGGTGGATGATGAATAATTGGTATGTTGTGATCGTAAATATGTTATGTAAGACATCTAGAATATGGAATAAGTATTATTTGTGAAAAAGTGCAATAATGAATTGTGACCATAGTAGTGGAGAAATAAAAAAGAAATGGTGAATTGTGGGAAGTGTAGATAAATGATGAATGTTGTTATTAATGTTGGGAGTTGAAATAGAATGTGGGAAAAGTAGTATAAACAAAGGAAGTGATGTCCAATTTTCCCTAGAAATAGTGAAATGTTCTTTTAGCCAAGTAACTAATGTTAATGCGATTCCTCTCGAAGGTTGAAACGCGAGCATCGAAGGGGGACGATCAAGCAATAAGATAGTTAAACGACAAAGGTATGTGAGGCTAGTCCTTTTTTTCTATGGCATGAATCCTATAATATGACTTTCTTTCTTCTCTATGAATCTCTTAAGTTCCGAAAGAGAAATACGAGTTGATACCCCTAATTGGCTACACAAGGTAATGAGTTAGAGTATAGGAGTTCTAAATATTCATGATATGATGTCATTATTGCTTACCCTAACCTCATATACTATTACCTTCAAGGTGAGGCAGGATGTTAATGATTGCTCCATAATGAAGTCGGGGATCATGACCTTACGTCACCCCGACAAAGCATAGTTAACCTTGAGCCTTTATATATGCATTATGATGAGTATATTATACTAATGATATCACACCGTGCCTACTTGGCCGGGCAGTCACCGCTAAGGCGAGCAACTATACACCATGGCTAAATGGCATGGGCAGACACCACTACTGGGCGGCAGGAGATGATACCCCGGACGCGGAGGCCTGGACGCAAACTAATGATTATTACACTGATCCGATATGGACGGGCAGTTTATATATTTATGCATATATGATATGATGATGACTATGAGCAAGCTAGCATGCATCACTCCTTTTCTATTTGAGAGTCAGATACAGATGTTCCTTATTGATGCTCCTTTTGCTTCGTTCATGTGATATTATTGTTTATGCCTGTCATACTCAGTACAATGTTCGTACTGACGTCCGTTTTCTTTGGATGTTGTGTTCATGCCCACAGGTAGACAGGGAGGTGATCCTGCTCCAGACTCGTAGGAGTTGTTAGCTGTTGAGAGCTCTCCATTGTTCCGGAGGTGCTTATGGTTATCCTTTTTGTGTACATGTATGTCTTTGGGCACGACGGGATCCTGTCCCGTCCATAAGTCTAGTACTCTAGTAGAGGCTCGTAGATACGCAGTGTGGGTGGTATGGTCTCACGGGGTTGCTATTACGTGCATGTATATGTATATATATATATATATATATATATTATTTCAATGACCAAAAGGCTTGTGCATATAAAAGTATTCATGTTTCCGAATGAAAGATGTTTTTCGTATAATTTGAGTACGATTTTGATAAAGGAACGTTTAATGAGCATGATAATAAGTAAAACGAGGGATGCTCGGTGGTTAGCCCCGGGTACCCATAACGGCCCCTAGTTGGGTCGTGACACAAACATACGGCCAGTATATTTTATACGGCCAGTATGTTGGGCCATATAATGCCCAGTTTCTCCGAACTTGTTCTCGTCGACTCGTTTGATCTCCAATCCTTATGGAACCTTCTTAACACTTGTTTAGCACCTCATTAAAAATCTAAGGGACGTTATAACTCTCCTACACAACATCATTAAGTCGTCATTAACTTGTTACTCATAAATCCTTTCTGATACCTATTGTATGCCTTGCCTCCTCTTGGCAAACTTTCTTCTCTTACCTCGAACGTCTTTGAAATCTCAATTAGGGTCATAAAATGTCATTCCTTACTTATTGAAATACCATATACTTCGTGCTCTTCGTTAGTCTATTCACTGTGAATTCACGAAAAAATTTCTGGGGTGTAGCATCTTTCCTCCCTTAAGAACATTCGTCCTCGAATGTCAAGTCCTCGGGGATTCTATAAAAAATTTGCCAGAGTTTCCCCTGTAATATGGAACTACCATCCTATCACAATAGCCCATAATAACAATTCCTCATAGGGCCACAACATAATAGCAATATAGTTTGGCCACACACGACCCAAATGCATAAAAGGGAAAACATACATACCTTATGATCTTGATGTCTCATCTTGGATCTCTTCCGGGGGTTGAAATAAGTGCGGGTACTTGGATTTCATAATTTCTTCCACTTCGCATGTCATTTCTTCTCAGTTATTGTTTCTCCACAAAACCTTAACTGAGGCCACTTCTTTGTTTCTAAGCCTTCCTACTTGCCTATCTAATATGGCAATGGGTACCTCTTCATAAGTCAACTTTTCTGTCACTTGAACATCATTTACCGGCACGATCCCAGTAGGATCTCTAACATATTTAGGAAGCATCGAAACATGGAAAATTGGGTGAACTGACTCCAAGTCAGGAGGTAGATCTAACTTGTAAGCCACTTTTCCTACCTTGCGCACAATCTCATAAGGCCCAATGTATCGGGGACTTAACTTCCTCTTTTTGCCATATCTCATAACGCCCGTCATCGGCGACACCTTTAAGAATACCCAATCTTTAACTTGGAACTCTAAGTCCCTTTGACGATTATCCGCATAGGACTTTTGATGACTTTGTGCTGCTAATAGTCGACCTTGTATGAGCTTAACTTTTTCTATGGCTTGCTGGACCAAGTCTGGTGCTATCAATTTAGTCTCTCCTGCTTCAAACCACCCAATTGGGCATCTACACTTTTGTCCATATAAAGCCTCATACGATGCCATTTGGATGCTAGAATGATAACTATTGTTATAAGAAAACTCAATAAGGGGTAAGTGATCATCCCAATTTCCTCCAAAATCCAACATACATGCCCGTAACATATCCTCAAGAGTCTGAATGGTACGTTCAGCTTGTCCATCAGTCTGCGGATGAAATGTCGTGCTAAGGCTCACATGAGTCCCTAAACCCTCTTGGAAGGACTTCCAAAAATTAGTTGTAAACTGAGTTCCTCTATCTGAGATAATAGATACTGGAACACCATGGAGTCGCACTATCTCTTTAACATAAAGCGTTGCATAATCTTCTGCCACATATGTAGTTCTGACTGGTAAGAAATGAGCTGACTTCGTGAGCCGATCCACAATCACCTATATAGAGTCATACTTACATCGAGAACGGGGTAAGCTTGTAATAAAGTCCATGTTAATTACTTCCCACTTCCAAGTTGGAATTTCTATAGGTTTCAACAATCCGCCTGACTTTTGGTGCTCGATTTTCACTTATTGACAGTTGGGACATTGAGTTACGAATTCCGCTACATCTTTCTTCAACCCATTCCACCAATATATAGATTTAAGATCATGGTACATTTTTGTTGCTCCGGGATGGATAGAATAGCCAGAAAAATGGGCTTCCCTCAATATCTGGTGGCGTAACCCTGCCATATTAGGAACACATAATCTGCCTCGGCATCGGAGAACTCCGTCTCCTGAAATCTCAAATGATGACTTCTCCTTCTGAGGGAGTGTACCTCTGTAATGCATTAACATGGGATTTTCGTATTGTCGCTCTTTCACTTCCACTACTAGCGACGAGACTGCTGAATTCTGAATGCCAGTTCCCCTGCTACCTGAGTCCACTACTCGAACTCCTAGGCTAGCTACTGCTGGAGCTTACAAGCCACTTCTCTTTTCTCTGGTTGTACATCACACAAACTTTCCATGGATCTACGGCTAAGAGAATTAGCCACAACATTTGCCTTTCCGGGGTGATATAGGATATCAACATCATAATATTTTAGCAATTCCAACCACCGTCGTTGCCGCAAATTCAACTCTTTTTGCTTAAAGATATACTGAAGGATCTTATGATCCATATAGATATCAACATGAACAGCATACAAGTAATGTCTCCACATCTTTAATGCATGAATCACTGCAGCCAATTCAAGGTCATGGGTTGGATAATTTTTCTCATGTTTTCGTAAGTGCCTTGAAGCATACACAATCACCTTACCATGTTGCATCAACACACAGCCTAGCCCAATGCCTGAAGCATCGTAATAAACAACATAACCTTCCAATCCCTCTGGAAGCGTTAGGATTGGGGCAAAAGTCAATCTATCTTTTAGCTCTTGGAAACTACGTTCACAAGCATCCGTCCATTGAAACTTTCCTGATTTCTGGGTCAGCTTTGGGAGTGGTGCAGAAATAGAAGAAATCGATGAATTTTCAAAAAAGGTCCGTTTACCCCAAAGTCAACTTTAGGTCAAATATATTTTACTTTAAGGCTTATTATCACAAAAACCAATCTAATATTCACCTGATGACCTCGAGAATCGTACCACCCATCCCCGCAACTCTAATATAAGCTAAAAAAGCTTGAAAAAAGGTCAACAAGGTCAAAAGTGCAGTAACAGCCTAACGGGTCGTTACATCAGATACCAATTAAATAATCGCTCGTCCTCGAGCGACAAGGAAGTGGAACGGGAAAAAAGTACCTGAATCAGCAAACAACTGGGGATATCTCTCGCGCATATCAGACTTTGTTCGAAAAGGCCGAAGTACCCGAAGCTGGTCGAACAAATCATCAATACGAGGAATGGGATACTTGTTACGAATAATGACCTTGTTCAACTGACGATAATCAATGCATATCCTCATAGTACGGTCCTTCTTCTTCACAAATAAAATAGGAGCTCCCCAAGGAGAAACACTCGGTCTAATAAACCCCTTACTCAACAGATCTTGCAACAGCCTCTTTAGCACACTCGACTCAGCGGGCGCCATCCTATAAGGAGGAATGGAAATAGGACACGTGCCCGGCTCTAAGTCGATATAGAAATCAATGTCGCAGTCGGGCATTATACCAGGAAAATTAGAAGGGAAGATCTCGGCAAACTCACTCACAATAGGCACAGACTCAAGGGGTGGAGAATCAACACTAGTTTCGCGAACATGGGCTAAATAAGCCAAACACCGCCACTAACTTCTTCGCACAGACATATGAAATGATCTTCTTCGAAGCGGGACTCAGAGTACCCCTCCACTCTAATCGAGGAATATCAGGCATAGCTAAAGTAACTGTCTTAGCGTGACAGTCCAAAATCATATGGTAGGGAGATAATCAGGTCATACCCAAAATAACGTCGAAGTCTACCATATCCAATTTTATCAAGTCTACCCACATATCATATCCTATGAAAGTAACTAAACAAGACTGAAAGACTCGATCAACAATAACAGAATCTCCGATCGGAGTAGATACACGGATAGGTACACTAATACGATTACAACAGAAATCCCAATCAACAGCATAATAGACAGACACATATGAATAAGTAGACCCCGTATCAAACAATACTGAAGGAGGTCGATGTCAAACATAAATATTACCTGAGATCCCAGCATCAGAGGCCTCCGCCTTGAGCATACCCGGGAAGGAATAGCAAAGACCGCCACCACGGCCACCTCTAGAAGCCTGCGGACCACCTCTACCTGATTGGTGGACACCGCTGGTCTGATAAGAGCCACCGCAGCCTGATTGAGCACCGCCTGTAACTGATGAGCCACCTCTGCCACTAGATAGTACTGGGGCCCTCAGAGTCTGGAACCTGGAACCCTGCTGGGACCCACTCTGCACTGACCTGGGACAATATCTCATAAAGTGACTGGGGTCACCACACACATAGCATGCTCTAGGAGCTGGAGGTCGATGCACGAAAGCTGATGAACTAGAGGGACGGGCCTGGTCCACTGTACGGGTGTGAGATCCACCATAAGACTACCCAGCTCCATAGCCACTGGGTCTAGTAGGACCACTCAAGGAAGACTGTAGTGCTAACTGGATAGGGTAGCCAGGGGCTGACTGATAGTGCTTGGATGACTGTCCCCCACCCCTGTAACTCGATCCATTGAAACTACCATAATGACGTGGCTTCTTTTTACTAACCTCTCCCAACGATCGAGCCTTAGGACACTCGAGACCCATGGCATGATCAACAATATCCTGGAAAGAAGACCCCATGGTCACCAACTAAAGACAAGTAATATGAATTGGGTACACAAGTCCATTCACAAATCTACTGACTCTCTCCTCCTCTGAAGGAATTATTTGGGCAGCATATTAGGCCAAGAACAGAAATCTGGCCTCGTACTAAGAAACAGACAACCCACGCTATCACAAATGGAGAAACTCATCCCTACGCGCATCCCTCAAAGTACGTGGCACGTACTTCTCTAAGAAGGCATGATGGAATTGAGTCCAAGAAAGAGGGGGCGTACCCACTGGCCTGCTATCAATGAATTCTCTCCACCAAGTCTTCGCGTTGCCGCAAAACTGGAATGATACGTAGTCTACGCCATTAGTCTCAACTATTCCCATCTTGTAGAGACGCTCATGTACCTCCACAAGGAAATCATTGGAATCCTCGGTATGTAAGCCAAAGAACTTGGGCGGCTTTATCTTTAGAAACCTCCCAACTAGATCCTGATCACCAACAGTCATAGTCTGCGCGGTAACGGGCCTATAAGCATACTCAAGAATCTGAACAGCACCAATACGTAGGGCCATGGCTGTAACACGATGTATACCCATGGTCTGTCCCTGCTTGGGAGTCTGTATCCCCACTCAAATCTAAGAACCACCATCGAGAGTAGTGGTACCCCCTACAGTATGTTGGCCGTCTAGATGAAGAAGTACCCAAGACAGGATATCTTGAAACATGATGTCAGACACAATATCGGGGTGAGTTTTAGCTGGTCCTATACCACCCCCGACTGCCACTACTGCCTCAGGCTGCTGCTCTAGAGAGGCTGAGCGTGCTCGCTTCTGTCCAACTACAAGGGCCTCACCCCTAGCTGGTGCGGCTCCACTGCTCCATGGCCCTTTGCTCGACCACGGCCTCTCGCTGCTCTTTGCCCCTAGTGCCTGCCCCAGGAGCGGCAGAGTAAGTGAATATGATGAACGTCGCTAGAGGTATAAATAACTCTATGATCCCATGACTCTTCTATCTTATGTTATTTCTCATGCTTCTATTATACTATTGATTATGATTTACATACTCAGTACATTGTTTGTACTGACGTCCTTTTGTTTCTGGATGTTACGTCATGCCCACAGGTGGACAGGGATATATACTTGATCCATAGACTGTTTGTTCAGAGACTGCATAGAGGAGCTCTATTTGATTCGGAGCTGCAGCTGTTGGTACTATTATTTTGTGTATATACATATGGGCATGGCGGGGTCTTGTCCCATCTATATGATGTTACATACTCTCTCTAGAGGCTCATAGATAGTTGTGTACAGTTAGAAGTCTATTATCCCGGTCGGCTCATATTATTGTATATTGTTTTTCTAGCCTCGTCGGCTTATGTATATGGGCATAGTTGTGGACGTTGATATAAAAGTGTTTTAGCCGTTGAAAATGGTATTATTGATACAGAGTTTTTTAATGGGCCATGTGGCTTATCTAGTTATGATAATAGAAGTATGATGAGATGTTCCCGATGAGTTAGCTTCGGGTGTCCGTCATGGCCCTCCGGTTGGCTCGTGACAAAAGTGGTATCAAAGCCGTTCCATCCTAGGGTGTGTCTACGAGCCATGTCCAGTAGAGTCTTGTTTATGGGTGTGTTGCGCGCCACACTTATAAATAGAAGGCTGCGAGCATTTTTCGGAATGAATGACCTTCTTTCTTCATAGATCGTGCGATAGATCTATGGTATAAGGATTTCCATTTTCTTAATCGTGTGTTATGTATTTTAGAAATGCCTGTAAAGAGGAAAGCTACAGCAGCCCAAAAGGGCAAGACAATGACAGAAAGACGGGCTAAAAGAGCACCGCCAACGAATATAGAGGAGGGTGAGTCCCAAAATGCGGTTCAATATCAATCCTCTAACTCGTTGCCTATTTTTGAGGAGCATGAGGAAGCCTCAGCCCCAGCTCCAACACTACCAGCTCCTCCACTAGAGGTTTCAGGCCAAGAGATGAACGAGGCCATTCAACTATTTACTCAATTGGTTGCCGCGCAGGCCCAGCGGTAGGGTATAAGTCATGGTGATATGGCAGTTAGTGCAAGAGCCTGCGATTTTATTAGCTTAGACCCTCCGGAGTTCTTCGGGTCAAAAGCGGATGAGGACCCTTAAAACTTTATTGATAGAATGTTGAGGACACTTCGGCTAATGCATGCTTCAGATGTTGAATCGGTAGAGATATCATCATATAGATTGCAGGATGTTGCAGTTCATTGGTATACAGTTTGGTTGTCTTCTAGGTGAGTCAATGCACCTCCCCCGGTATGACAAGAATTTGTTGATGTTTTCCTTCGACATTACTTGCCCCCAGAAGTTCGACATACTAGAGACGACAAGTTCTTGAATCTTAAGCAAGGAAGCATGAGTGCTTTAGAGTATAGTTTCCGCTTCAATTCTTTAGCTAGGTATGCTCCAGCCATGGTAGCGGATATGGGTGATAGAGTGCACCGATTTGTGAGTGGCTTAGGGCCACATTTGATGGATAAGTGCTTGACTGCATCCCTTTAGGACAATATGGATATTTATTGCATTCAAGCCCATGCCCACAATTTGGAGGAAAGCCAACAACCGCAAAGAGGCGAGCGTGAACTTGATAGAGGTTATAATAAAAGGGCTAGATCTTTGGGTCTGACTAGTGAGTTTAGAGGAGGGTAAAGATAGCAGTTTTGTAGGCATTCAGGCCATTCTATGACTAGCGCGCCTCCACGGTTTACGGGCCAGAGATTTGATAGATCTACTCACTCTGGGCTGACTTAGAGTTTTAAAAATTCAGGTTCTCATTACAGAGACGACTTAGGTCAGGAAAGGCCACCCATGCCACGATGTTCCTAGTGCGAGAAATTACACTGGGGTTGTGTCAATTAGGTTCATATGCTTGCTATACATGCGGTCGGCCAGGCCATATTATGCACGACTGCCTTTCAATTAGTGGTAGGGGTAGGGTCCAGTCTTCAGGGTCGGCAACTAGGTCTTTATTATCCATACGCCCTCTAAGAAAAGGTCCACAGGCGCCAGTTAGTCATGGTAGAGGTAAAGGAGGAGCTTCCAGTTCCAGCGGTCCTCAGCGCCGTATCTATGCTTTGGCTGGACGGCCTTGAGTCCTCCCCTGATGTTGTCATAGGTATATTATTGGTATTTTCTCTTGATGTATATGCCTTGATAGATCCATGCTCCATATTGTCATATGTTACTCCTTATATTGCTGGTCGATTTGGGGTTAAATAGGAGTTAATCAAACCTTTTGAGGTATCGACACCCGTTGGTTAACCGGTAATAGCTAGCCAAGTGTATAATAATTATGTAGTTGTGATTTGTAATCATCGTAGTCTGGCTGATTTACATGAGTCAAAAATGGTGGACTTTGATGTTATTATGGGCATGGATTGGTTGGCTTCTTGCTATGCCAATGTGGATTGTAGAACAAAGATGGTTCGCTTTCAGTTTCCGAGAGAACCAGTTTTGGAATGGAAGGGAAATACAGCATCTCTGAGAGGTAGGTTTATTTCCTATCTCAAGGCATGGAAAATGATTGCTAAAGGTTGTATTTATCATTTAGTTTGGGTTCAAGATATAGAAGCCGAATCGTCGACTCTTCAGTCTTTCCCTGTAGTGAATGAGTTTTCGGATGTATTTTCAGATGAGCTTCCAGGCCTCCCCCCACAGTGGGAGATTGATTTTGCTATCGATGTGCTACCAGTTACTAAGCCCATGTCTATCCTCCTTACAGAATGGCTCTCCCAGAGTTGAAGGAGCAATTGAAGGACTTAGTTGAAAAAGGCTTTATTAGGCCTAGTTCTTCCCCGTGGGGAGCACCCGTGTTGTTTGTGAGAAAGAAAGATGGCTCTCTGAGAATGTGCATTGATTACAGGCGACTGAATAAGGTGACGATCAAGAACAAATATTCGCTTCCAAGGATTGATGACTTATTTGATCAATTATAAGGTGCCAAATCATTTTCGAAGATAGACTTGAGATCCGGGTATCGTCAGGTGAGAGTTAGAGAGGAAGATATTCCTAAGACGGCCTTCAAAACAAGATATGGTCATTTCGCGTTCCGGGTAATGTCATTTGGGCTAACTAATGCACTAGCATTATTCATGGACTTTATGAACAATGTGTTCAGGCCTTTCTTAGATTTATTAGTGATTATGTTCATTGATGATATCCTTGTATATTCTCGGTCCGAGGCAAAACATGCGGATCATTTACGTACCATTCTTAGAGTTCTTCAGACTCGAGATTTATTTGCAAAATTTTCAAAATGCTAGTTTTGGTTGAATTCGGTGACCTTTTTTGGGCATATTATTTTGGCCGATGGTATTTGGGTAGATAGCTAAAAGATTGAGGCTGTAAAGACTTGGCCGAGGCCTACAACACCTTCGGAGGTTCGTAGTTTTCTGGGTTTGGCAGGTTATTACAGAAGATTTATGGAGGGTTTTTTGTCTATTTCTGCGCCACTAACGAAGCTAACTCAGAAATCAGCTAAATTTCAATGGACGGATGCTTTTGAGAACAGTTTCCAGGAGTTGAAGAATAGATTAACTTCTTCCCCAGTCCTGACACTTCGAGAAGGATCGGAAGGCTATGTTGTCTATTGTGATGCTTCAGGCGTTGGGTTAGGGTGTGTGTTGATGCAGCACGATAAGGTGATTGCCTATGCTTCAAGGCAATTGCGAAAACATGAGAAAAACTATCCAACCCATGATCTTGAGTTAGCCGCGGTGATTCATGCGTTGAAGATATGGAGACATTATTTGTATGGTGTCTATGTGGGTATCTATATGGATCATAAGAGCCTTCAATATATTTTCAAGCAGAAGGAATTGAATTTACGGCAAAGGCGGTGGTTGGAGTTGTTGAAGGATTATGATGTTAACATTTTATATCATCTCGGGAAGGCGAACGAGGTGGCTAATGATCTTAGCCGTAGATCTATGGGAAGTTCATGTGATGTTCAGCCAGAGAAAAGAGAGTTAGCTTGTGAGCTCTAGCAATTAGCTAGCCTAGGAGTTCAGGTAGTGGACTCAGGCAATGTGGGAGCTACCATTCAGAATTCAGGTGTCTCGTCACTAGTAGTTGAGGTGAAAGAGCGCAGTATGAGGACCCTATACTAGTTCATTACAGAAATACACTTCCTCAGAAGGAGAAGCCATCCTTTGAAATTTCTGGAGATGGAGTTCTCCGATGTCGAGGCAGGTTGTGTGTTCCTGATGTCGCAGGATTACGCCATCAAATATTGAAAGAAGCCCATTGTTCCCGTTATTCTGTTCATCCCGGAGCAACAAAAATGTATCATGATCTTAAATCCATATATTGGTTGAATGGAATGAAGAAAGACATAGCAGAGTTCGTGGCTCAATGTCATTAGTCAGCAAGTGAAAATTGAATACCAAAAGCCCGGTGGATTGTTGCAAGCTATGAAAATTCTGACTTGGAAATAGGAAGTGATAAATATGGATTTCATCGCAGGCTTACCTTGTTCTAAGCACAAATATGATTCTATATAGGTAATTGTGGATAGACTCACGAAGTCAGTTCATTTCTTACCAGTCAGAACTACATACGCAGTTGAAGATTATGCAAATCTTTATGTCAAAGAGATAGTACGACGCCATGGTGTTGCAGTGTCTATTATTTTCGATAGAGGGACACAGTTTACCGCAAATTTCTAGAAGTCTTTTCAAGAAGGTTTAGGGACTCAAGTGAGTCTTAGTACAATATTTCATCCACATACTGATGGACAAGCTGAGCGTACCATCCAAACTCTTGAGGATATGCTACAGGCATATGTATTGGATATTGGAGGTAGTTAGGATGATCACTTACCGCTTATTGGATTTTCTTATAACAACAGTTATCATTCTGGCATCCAAATGGCCCCGTATGAGGCTTTGTATGGGCGCAAGGGCAGATCGCCAATTGGGTGGTTTGAAGTAGGGGAGACTAAATTGATAGGGCCAGACTTGGTCCAGCAAGCTATAGAGAAAGTCAAGCTTATACAAGATCGATTATTAACAGCTCAGAGTAGTCAAAAATCCTATGTAGCTAATCATCGACGAGATTTAGAGTTCTAAGTGAAAGATTGGGTATTCTTGAAGGTGTCGCCAATGAAGGGCGTCATGAGATTTGGCAAAAAAGGTAAGCTTAGTCCTCGGTATATTGGGCCTTATGATATTGTACGCAAGGTAGGCTAAGTGGCTTATGAATTAGATCTACCTTCAGACTTGGAGTCAGTCCACCCGGTTTTCCATGTATCGATGCTTCATAAGTGCATTGGAGATCCTTCTAGAATTGTACCGGTAGATGATGTTCAAGTCACTGAGAAATTATCCTACGAATAACTTCCTATTGCCATTCTAGATAGGCAAGTACAGAGGCTCAGAACCAAAGATGTAGCTTCAATTAAAGTCTTATGGAGAAATAATAATAGAGAGGAAATGACCTGGGAAGCGGAAGAAGAAATAAAGTTCAGGTACCCACATTTATTTCCACCTCCAGAGGAGACTCAGGCAGAGACGCCATCGTCCCCAGGTATGTAATGGTTTCCTTGATGCTTTCTTAGTCATGTGTGGCCATGATTATTGATGTTGTTGTTGTATCCTTGTGAGGCGATATATTTTGAGTTGCAGGATGGTAGTGCCATATTACAGAAGAAACTCTGGCAAAATATTTGTAGGATCCCCAAAAGTGTAACATTCGAGGACGAATGTTTCAAGGGGTGGGGTGGGGGGGGGGGGGGGGGGCGGAGAATGTTACATCTCAGAGATTTCGGATTGTTGCATTGTGAGTAGACTAATGTTAGCTTAAGGTGAATAAGAAGTCCTTACGAGATTAAAGAAACTATTAGATAGCTTAAATTGTGTACCGGATTTTGAAGTCATATGGATATGTGAAACTAAGTTCGTTGAAGGAAGTGAAATGTAAGTTATGTGTGGAAAGGTTTTTGCTATAATTGAGCTGATATTCATTTAGTAATGTCCTGAGGAGGGGCTATGGGGCCTCTTGTATGGTTGGTTAATGAAGTGTTATGTAAGTTTTAATAAGGTTCCACAAGGATTGGAGGTTGAACGAATCGACGAGAGAAGTTTTCAGAAAACTGTGGGTTGTACGATCACTTATACGGACCGTATAAGTTATACGGCCTATATAAATGGTCCGTATAACCATGGCAAAGAAGGGTGTTTCCATGGTGGGATTATACGGACCGTATAAATAGCCGTATAACTTGGTCGGGCAGCTTTGTTCTTTTGATATAAATAGATGACCCTTGTTCTTATTTTAATTTTTCCACTTCTCCCAAACCTTTGAGAGCTCTAGAACCTTCTCATACATATATTTGACCAAACCTACGAGAAATCAAAGATCAAGAGGCAAGAATCAAGATATCAATGTGTTGGAAGACTCACTAGGGTTGGTAGACTTCAAGATTTTCTTTGGTGTTGAAGCTAGGGTTTTCATACAAGTTGGTAACTTGGTCCAAAGCCCATTCCTATGAGATAAAAGGTTAGTTTTCATGTCTATTTTGTGTTTTTAAGCATGCTTGGTTGTGGAATAACTTGGGTTAGGGAAGAAAGTAGAAAATGAGGTCCAAATGTAGATTTCATGATATGTTGAGTAGTAAACTAATTTGAGTCATGATTCTTAGTATGCTATGGATATAATCTTGTTATGAAGGGTATTAATGATGACAAAGAGGTGTTTTATAAGATTTTGCAAAGGGTTGGTGTGAAGTTGTTGATATAAGTTGAATATGAGAATAAATTTTAAAGACTCAATGGAACATGACTACTTGATTATGATATTGTGGATGCTGTTATAGTTGTTTGGGAGTTGTTTTACGATATGGTGGAAGTCGATGAAATAGGGGAAATACTATCCAATTTTCGTTAGCACATGAATTATTCTAGTTTGAATTTAAGAGTGTCCTTAAGACTTAACCTTGGTATGAAACCTTTTTAATGTATATTTCTCAAGCTTTGGAGGATAACATTAAGTAGTTAAGGAGACGAAAAGGTATGTAAGGCTAACCGTTCTTTCCTTAAGGCATGATCCCATTGTTGTATACTTTCACTTGAATTCTATAGTGTCTTCCAAGATGACTTCATTCCTAGAACCACTAAAGCTCATGATTCTTGATATTCTCATGATACCATTCGTCTCATCCTATGATAGTTGATCCTCTAAGGAAAGATATAATGAAAGTGATAATGACGATGATGATGTTGAGGACACGTATGTACTCCTATGTGTGTGTGTGTGTGTATATATATATATATATATATATATATATATATATGTCAAAGTATGACCATTAAGAACACCAAGCTTATATGGTCAACTATGATATCTATCGTGCGTGCACCGCTACAGTTGGGTACGGTTAACACTGAGCCTTGGTAGGGCCAGGTATGTATAACACCGAGCCTTGTCATGGTCGGGTATGTGAAACACCGAACCTCTATGGTCGGATATGGTACTACTATATGTATATAAGCATCTGTAATGGAAGGTTCCCATTAGAAAAGGGTAAGTGAATATGATGAATGTCGCTAGAGGTGTAAATGGCTCTATCATCCCATGACTCTTCTATCTTATGTTATTTCTCATACTTCTATTATATTATTGATTATGCTTTACATACTCAGTACATTTTTTGTACTGACGTCCTTTTGTTTGTGGATGCTGCGTCATGCCCGTAGGTAGACAGGGAGATAGACTTGATCCATAGACTGCTTGTTTAAAGACTGCATAGAGGAGCTCCATTTGATTTGGAGTTGCAGCTGTTGGTACTATTCTTTTGTGTATATACATATGGGTATGGCGGGGTCCTGTCCCGTCTATATGATGTTACATACTCTCTCTAGAGGCTCGTAGATAGTTGTGTACAGTTAGAAGTCATTTAGCCCAGCCGGCTCATATTTTTGTATATTGTTTTACTAGCCTCGTGTTATATCCCGTATTTTGTACATTCGGATATTTCAAGATAGTCGTGGTAAGTTAAGGGCAAGACTATTTTCCAAAAATATTTTAATATACAAGTTGTTTATTAGTTTGAAAATATTGAGAAAGGCTAAGGGTAAAAAGGGAAATTCACAAGGAGGTTCATGGTAATATTGTGGAAGGCTAGGGGCAAAAAGGGAATTTCACAAAAAAAAATTCAAGAAGGTTCTAGCCAAGGCCCCTCTTGGCCGTGTGGTATGGGGTGGTCCCCACCCCAAGGCTTGGCCAATTGACTCAAGCCAAGGGTGGGGGCATGTGTCCCCCTCATATATATATATATATATATATATGAATAAGTGGGAAAAATCTAGACATATTTCATCTTTCATAAGCTCAAGAAATTTCAAGAAAAAGAGAGGACCATATTCGGCCATGGCTTGGCCGAATTTAGTGCTCTTAGGTTTGATCAAGAAAAATAATTTTCTTCTAGTAATTCAACCAAGTGGAACGTCCCTAACAACATGGAGTAGTTGTTGGAGCAAGCAAAGCATTCGTTGTGTAAGTTGTAGACCCTAGCCGAGTGGAGGAATCAAGGGATGAAGGTAAGGTCTAATCTTCTTTTACATGTGTTATGGATGATATGTACATGTTGTAGTGTGTAGAAATGGATGAAATTCATGAAATATGTGTGTGCAAGTGATGGCCGAATAGGGGTGGTGTTGTGTAGATATGATGAACTGATTTTCTTTAGTATTTTGATTGTTGTAGTTGTGGATTCCATAATAAAAATGAAGGTTTGGTGGCTTGAAATGAATTTGTAATCGTTGTGGGATTGGTGAAGAAGTTAATGTGACATTAGTATGGTTTCTTACATTTGTATGAATGATATTGCTAATGTGTAGATTGTTGGTATAGTTCATGAATTTGGAAGAAAGAAATGTGGTGTTATCGTTCTTGTTGAATTTGGAAGGTTTCGGGTGAAGTGGTATGTTGGTTGGGTTGTTTTGAATATTGTGTGAATTGTTTGAAGTGTTCTTGAATCATGTAAGAATGATTTCGGATTAACTCTTGAATGTGAGATCATTGGTGTTAGCTTGACGATATATGGTCGATTTCAATATAAGTGAAATGTCGTCGAATTATGTAAAGGAGTTACTAATGTTAGAATGCATTTTAAATTGATTGTTGAAGTTGTTAATATAGTTGTGGGTATTGTTGTTGTTGATAATTTGGCCGAGTTGAATTCTCGGATTGTTGTTGATGATTTGGCCGAGTTGGATTCTCGGGGATAGTCGTATTTACAGGGGAGATGCTGCTGAAATTTCGGCAGATTATAAATGAATTTGTTTGAAAGACTAAGATAAGTATGTGATGATGAGTCTAATGATTGTATAAATCATCTTGAATGTAGACTAGCAAGCTTGGACGAATAAGTGTAGCTAATAGGACGTGGAACAGGTATGTAAGGCTTACCCTTTCTTTCTTTTGGCATGATCCTTGTGAAACGAACAGACAATGTATAAATATGATTTTAAAGAAACTCCTATTCTTAGAGCCACTAGGATGGCTAATGTTCTTGACTTCCGAAAAGCTGTTTTGCTATGTCTTGATACATGTGTGCGGCGCCAAAAGTTCTATTTTGATTTGATCCCTAACGATATTCGAAAGGTACTTGATATGACTATTGCTTTGATTTTCCAAAGATAACTTCTGAAACGTTCGTAAAGGTTTCTGTACTAAAATGTTCATAACTTTCTCATACTAACTCGGATTGACTTGAAACGGGTTTATGATCCTCAAGTGTCGATCTATGTACTTACCCATCGAGTCTTAAAATTTGTTTTATATGCAAATGGTTTCTCCCTACTCTGCTCGTGCACGCCTCAATATGTCTTTCACCGAGTCCCGGGCCGAGTATGTTATCGTGCGCACTCCACTGCATTGTTCACCGAGTCCCTCACTAGAGGGTCGGGTACGGTATATGTATATGATGATATGATTATGGCACCGAGTCCCATGATGGGCCTGGTACGGTATATGTGCACATGACTTCATTCACCGAGTACGTCACTAGAGGGCCGGGTACGGCATGACTTCATTCGCCGAGTCCCTCACTAGAGGGCCGGGTACGGTATATATATTTATATATATGCACACATGATGATATGATAATGTGATGACATGATTTTATCCACCGAGTCCCATAATGGGCCGGGTACAGTATATGATAATGTATGTATGATTTTCATTTCAAAAGGGAAAGTGCATTGATGCTTTTAAATGTCATATTTGTTTCTGGTAAATCTCCGTTTGTTATGATCCTTTTACTGTGATTCTTGCCTTACATGCTCAGTACATATTCTGTACTGACCCCTTTTCTTCGGGGGCTGCGTTTCATGCCGCGCATGTACACCCAGATGAGTAGAAGACGTTTCTAGAAGGTGTTCCAGCGAGATTGGCGAGCTCCACTTCCCTCCGGAGTGTTGCCGAGTCAGAGTATATGTGTTATGATTTATGATTGATGTTAGAGACTTTGCAGACAGAGTCGTGGGTATATGATGTTAGTCTTGTAAGCGGCTCCACCAGCCGATCTGTCATTATGTATTATGTTACAGATTCCTTATGATTACAGATTCTACTTCATTGAGCACGATGAAGGCCAAGTTTCTGAAAGCCTTTACTATGTATTTCATTCTTATTTGATTTAAAAGTCCAAAGAGATTATGTGTGTACTAAGAGTCAGAGGGTTCGCTCGACCCTAAGTAAGGGTTGGGTGCCCATCACACCCTAGCGAGATTAGGGTGTGACACCTTGTCGGCTTATGTATATGTATATGGGCACAGTTGTGGACGTTTATATAAAAGTGTTTTAGCCATTAGAAATGGTATTATTGAGGCATAGAGTTTGTTAATAGGCCATTTGGCTCACCTAGTTATGATTATAGAAGTATGATGAGTGGTGGCCGGTGGGTTAGCTCCGGGTGCCCGTCATGGCCCTCCGGTTAGGTCGTGACAGATAATCAAAAGTTCATTCAAGAAAGAAACCCCCAAAACCCTCTTTAATCCTTATGTTATTGGAAGACTTTAGCATTAATTAGGGAGTTTCTAAGGTGGATTATGAATCATAAATGAAAAATAGGGTTAGATGAACTTACCCCAATGAAGAATTGCCTCAGAATCTCTTGTTTTGCTCTCAAGATAGCTCTAGAACCGAGAGTAATGAATGAGGAGTGACAGGGTTTTAAAAGGATTTAAGGCATTTAAGTCCCCGTCGATCGCTACACCGGTTTACAGTCCACTATGGTGGAACTAATGCCCCGGTGACATGACCGCTACAGCGATCACCCCACATTACATTAAGCCGCTATAGCATTAGGGCCATCGCCACAGCGATACCCCTGTCGCAGTACTGGTGCCGCTGAGGCGGACATCAGTCACCAAAAAATTATTATTTTTTACCATTCTCAACCCGAATTCATACTATCACCTGAGGCACCACAGATACAAAACAAACATGCAAACACACATAAACACGCACTACGAACTCACCCATGGCCTCAGATTTCCCAACGGGGGGTCTCGTTGACAAAGTAACCCCCAATAACCCAAAACCGCTTTCCAACCCAAGTCCCAAAATGCACTCTAATGCATTTGGAAATGAATCCAACATACCCGCAAGTAATAAATGACCATTCGGAGCTCTCAGAATCGACGAATTTATGAAAAAGATTCGTTTACTCAAAAGTCAACTTTGGGTCAAACATTTTTCGCTTTAAGGCTTATTATCACAAAAACCAAACTAATATTCACCCGATGACCTCAGAAATCGTACCACCCGTCCCCCCAAGTCTAATATAAGCTAAAGAAGCTCGGAAAAAGGTCAACACAGTCAAAAGTACTGTAATAGCCAAATGGGTCGTTACATCAGATACCAATTAAACAATCGCTCATCCTCGAGCGATAAGGAAGTGGACCAGAGAAAAAGTACCTGAATCATTGAAAAACGGGGGATATCTCTTGCACATATCAGAATCGGTCTCCCAAGTAGCCTCTTCAACAGGACGATGCATCCATTGAACCTTCACAGAAGCAATCTCCTTGGACCTCAACTTTTGAACCTTCCTATCCAAGATCATTATCGGCTCCTTCTCATAGGTCAAATTCTCATCGAGCAACACTGAATCCCAATGGACAATGTAAGTACCATTAGAATAGTACTTCTTCAACATAGACACATGAAAGACCAGATGAACACTGGACAGGCCTGGTGGCAAGCCAACTCATAGGCAACATCACCAACTCTACAAAGAATCTCAAATAGGCCAAGATACCTCGGACTCAACTTTCCCCTCTTCCCAAATCGCATAATACCCTTCGTGGGTGAGATCTTTAAAAGCACCTGCTCGCCCACCGCAAACTCTAAATACCGAACCTTCCGATCCGCATACATCTTCTGTCGACTCTAAGATGCTAGGAGCTTTTCCTGAATAAGCTTCACCCTGCCCACGGACTCTCTCAACAAATTTATACCCACGGGCGAACCTCAAATGCATCAAATCACCCAATAGGAGAACGATACCTCCTACCATATAAAGCCTAGAATGGTGCCATGTCAATACTCGAATGGTAGCTATTGTTGTATGCAAACTCCGCTAAGGGCAAGAATTGGTCTCAATGACCACCAAAATCAATGACACATTCTTTCAACATATCCTTGAGCACATGAATAGTCCTCTCGAACTAACCATCAGTTTGGGGATGAAGAGCTGTACTAAGGTCCAACTGAGTACCCAACTCTATCTGTAAAGCCTTCCAGAAATTAGAAATAAACCAGGGACTTCGATCCGAAATAATGGAAA
Organism: Lycium barbarum; assembly: GCF_019175385.1. Lineage (NCBI taxonomy): Eukaryota > Viridiplantae > Streptophyta > Magnoliopsida > Solanales > Solanaceae > Lycium > Lycium barbarum. Next base: position 66,558,536 of record NC_083341.1, read on the forward strand.
TAGAGACCCCGTGCAATCATACAATATCACGAACATAGATCCTGGCTAACCCCTCCGCAGTATAAGTGACCTAAACTGGAATGAAATGAGCGGACTTGGTCAATCGGTCAACAATAACCCACACAGAATCAAACTTGCCCAGGGTCTTCGGAAGACCCACAACGAAATCCATAGCAATCCTCTCCCACTTCCACTTGGGATTGGGCATCCTTTGGAGCACACCACTAGGTCTCTGGTGCTCGTACTTTACTTTCTAACAATTCCCACACTTAGACACAAAATCTGCAATTTTCCTCTTCATCCTACCCCACAAGTAATGCTGTCTCAAATCACCATACATCTTCGTGGAACCCGGAAGAATAGAGTACCTCGAACTATGGGCCTCGATCAAGCTCAAATGAATCAGATCAGCAACATGAGGAACGCACACGTGTCCCTTGATCCTCAGGATCCCCTCACTATTAAGAATGACCTCTTTGGCCTCACCCCTCAGAACCTTATCTCGAATCTTACACAACTGAGCATCCTCAAACTAATGAGTCATGATCTTATCTAATAGGGACGATCACTCCTCAACACATGCTAAGACTCTTCCTGGAACTAAAATATCAAGACGAATGAAACTTTTGGCCAGAGTTTGAACTTCCATGGTCAACAGACGCTCGAAAACAACCAAATGGGCAAAACTCCCCATACTCGTGGCTTTACGACTCAAGGTATCAGCAACAACATTGGATTTCCCTGTATGATAAAGAATAGAGATGTCATAGTCCTTCAGAAGCTCAATCTATCGCCGCTGCCTGGAATTAAGATCTCTCTGGGTAAACACGTGCAGGATACGGTGGTCGGTGAAAACCTCACAATGGACGCCATAAAATTAATGCCTCCAGATTTTCAAAGCGACGACTACAGCTAGCAACTCCAAATCATGGGAAGGGTAGGGTAGTTCCTCTCATGGATCTTTAACTGATGGGAAGCATAGGCTATGACACTACCCCCTTAATCAAGATAGCACCCAAACCCACGCGGGATGAATCACCATAGATTGAGAAATCCATACTATCATGACCCAGCCGAAGGGCCATGACTGGTACCCGGTACTGCCCTACAGAGCACCTCTAGTCTAACATTCCATAACCATTTCTAAGTGGGCCGTATAGTAAACTCATGAATATCATACTTAATACAACCATCAACAATGGTGTTCACAAGCATAAGCCAACGAGACTATCAAAATATTATACAGTAATAAGAACTGAAGAAGCTAGCAAACATCTAACAGCGTACATATGTCTACGAGCCTCTAAGTAGAATACATGAATCCATTAGACGGGGCAGGATTTTTCCATGCCCAAGTATATATGTACAAAGGTGTAGTATCAAAAGACTACATCTCCGGAACAAGGGAGGCGGTTCTAAGAGGCCGCTTAGGGAACTCCTAGGGATCAGACCCGTCTACCAGTCTACCTGCGGGCATGAACGTAGCGTCCACAAAAAAAAAGTCAGTTCGAACAGTCTACTAAGTATGTAAGGAAAGAGTAACCACATAATAAGGGATACATAACATAACATGAGATAAGGATAACCTATACGTCTGCTTGCCTCTTAAGGTGAATATCATGCATGCTTAGCCTTTCCATAAAACATTTCTCATGCTTATATAACATAATAGCGCTGCGAAACGTGCAGCCCGATCCGTAAATATTTTATAATGATACGGAACGTGCAGCCCGATCCATATATATATATATATATATATATATATATATATATATATATATATATATATATATATATATATATATATATATATATTATATTGTTGCAGAACGGGCTACCCGATCCATTCCCATGTATCCCGCGTCCAGGCCTAGGTATATTTATACATTGCTGAGAGCCCAAATAAAAGTTACCACCACATCGGAGTGACGTAAGTTCGGTAATGTCACGACCCGACTAGGGGGCAATGACGGTTACCCGGAGCTAACTACCGAGCATAACTCATTATGCTAATCATCATACCCCGCCTGAACACAAATACTCTTCAAAGCAATGAATAAATATACATAGGCCCTCACAGCTGCAAAAACGATATACAAAAATATACAATGTAGTCATCATAGGACGTCTACTACCCACACATACGTATCTATGAGCCTCTACTAGAGTACTAAGACATAAGGACGGGACAAGATAGGACCCCGTCGTACCAAATATATACACAAAATAATATCTCAAAAATGGCACCTCCAGAAGAGTGGAGTGCTCCTGTAAATCTGCTGAGTAGCTCCTAAGAATTTGCACTGTCTCCCTATCTACCTGTGGATACGAACATAGCGTCCAAAAGAAAAGGACGTCAGTACGAAAAGTGTACTGAGTATGTAAGGCAGGAATAATACCAACATAATAAAGAAATGATGAAATATAAGGCGAAGATATAACCTTCTTAGCTTTTAATGGAAAACACATGTTATGCTTATCAAATATACCATCATCGTCAACCCGCGTCCTGGTTACCATCACACGCCGCCCACTAGTGGTGTCATGTCCGGCCCTCTAGGCACGGTGTAATCATACGTAGCCCGCCTTAGCGGTGTCATGCCCGGCCATCTAGGCACGGTGTAATCACAAGCAGCCCGCCTTCGCGGTGTCATGCCCGGCCATCTAGGCACGGTGTAATCTCATCATGATATACTTGTCATAAAGCATGCATTAGAAATCAATTAAATACTACAACTCTATCGGGGTGACGTAAGGTCGAGAACCCCCGATTCCATTATGGAGTAGTCATGATCATCGTGTCTCACCTTGACGGAACTAGCATTATAAGATGAGTCTAGCAACAATGAATAACACCAAAGAATCATATAGGGGTCATTAGCTTCGTAGGAATATCATATCATGAGCTTTAGAATCTCTAGACTTAGACTCATCATCATCATTATCATATTTATAACATATCTCTTAACTTTATCTCACGAGAAGCCCTTTATAAACATGGATTCATAGTCTCCGGAATGTAAGAAGGTCATGGAAAACAAAGGAAGTCATGTCATAGGAATCATGCCTTAGAAAAAGAAGGGACAATCCTTACATACCTTTTTTCCTTTCTAACATTTCGACTAAACGCTTCCTTCCAAGTTCGTAATTCTACATTCAAGGGAATTCTTACTAGAATTAGATAATCGAAAACATACTTAAGCTTAAGCTAAAGCTAACGAAAATTGGGCAGCACTTCCTTTTTTCCTACAACTTTCTCCATATGATATAACAACTCCCAACACATTAACAACATTCATAATACCATAATCAATAAGTTCGACAAGTTTGACATTATTCAATTCTCAAAATTTCCTCTCAAGGTCATCCATAACCATGGTCATGATACAACATCACATTCATCCTCATATAATGCTTTTCCAACATTCTTAATATTATTTATAACAAGATTATACTTATAATATCTCAAGAATTATGGTTCATGTGAAACTATTATTCAAGAACACCATTATTTCACATTTGAGCTCCATATTCTACTCTCTTCCATAATCCAAGTCTTTCAACCCTTCAATATTCTAAATAACATGAAACGATCATAAAACTCACCTTTTTATTGTGTAGGAATGGGTTTTTGGATGGAAATGCCTCACTTGGAGAAAACCCTAACTTCAATTCCAAAGAGATTTCTTGATTTCTAGCATCCTAGAGAGCTTCCTTGGACTTGATTTCCTTGGATTGATGATGTTGATCTTTGATTTCTCTTGAATTTATGTGAGTGAAGGGTGTGGAATGTTCTAGAGGTTTGGAGAGAAGTGGAAGATGTCACACCCCGACTTTACTAGGGTGTGATGGGCACCCGACTCCATACTCGGAGCCGAGCGAACCTGCTGACTCTTATTACGTACTTAATTTCCTTAGACTCTTACATTAACAAGAAATAAAAACATAGTAAGACCTTCAGATTTTTTTTTTTTGTACTCAATTCAAACAAAATCTGTAATTATATGAAACTTATATCATAACACGTATGACACATCAGCCGGTGGAGCCGCTTACTGAACTGACAATCAATAACCACAACTCTGTCTGCAAAGTCTCTAACTTCGAACAAGACACCATAGCATAGTACACTGACTCGGCTACACTCCAGGGCCAAATGGAGATCGCCAACTTCGCTGGAACATCTTCTATAATAGCTTTTGCTCATATGGGTGTACCTGCGCGACATGAAACGCAACCCCCGAAAAGGAGGGGTCAGTACGAGCAATGTACTGAGTATGTAAGGCATGATTAGTAACACAGTAAGGAATATGAACATGAATAATAACAGGATGGAAATATAGAACATGTCATGAGGTAAAAGAGTAACCTGTACATATGAGTGCCGCTTAGGCGGGTACCCTGCATGCTTAGCTTTCTTTTAAAAAAACATTTCTTATTCATATATATAGAAAATAGAACATGTCATATTGCCGAGGCGTCGGCTCCGATCCATTTAACCCCATATATACATATCATACTTTACTTGCTTTGAAAACATTTCTTTTTCATATATATAGAAAATAGAATATATCATATTGTCGAGGCGTCGGCAGCCGATCCATTTAACCACATATCCCGCGTCCGGGACGATATCATATCATACCAACTGATCAGGTGGCTACGCGTATATAACGCTCTGCCCTTTTTCCCATCTTCCCCATATACATATACGTATACATATATCATATTGCAGCACACAGGAGAGCCCAAGGAAAGTCATATAACTATCGGAGTGACGTAAGGTCGGTAACCTCCGATTACATTATGGAATAATCAGGATCATCATGCCTCACCTTGAAGGGACTAGTATTATAAGGCGAGACTATCAATGAAGAATAGCATTAAGAGAAAACGTAGAATAAGGTCACAAGCCTCATAAAACATCTATTCATACACTTTGGAGTCTTTAGAAAATAAAGTCATAATAAGGAATAGAATTGAAATCAAGACTAGCTCTTTGGTCTTATATTCATATTGGCTCCTTAACTTAACACTTTTAGACATGAAACGATTCTTGTCATAACCATCCTAGACGTATTCTCTTTTTGACATCATCGTTGTCATTACAAAAGAATATTCATCGTTGTAACCATAAAAGTTTACAAAATCATGAACCTTTGTTTTAGGAAAGTATAGACACTTTGGAAAACACTTACGGGTTATTAGGAGGGAAAATCATGCCATAGAATCACAAACTTCTAACTTTTGAGAACAAGGAAAACATGGAAATACTTATGAAATTACAATCTAGGGATCATGCCTTTGAAAGAAAAGGGACGAGCCTTAACATACCTGTGTCGCGCCTTACTAGCTACACTTATTCGTCCAAACTTGTTAGTCTACATTCAACAAGATTGATACTATCGTTAGATTCATCGACATATACTTGTCTTAGCCTTTCAAACAAATTCACTTATGATCTGCCGAAATTTCGGCAGCATCTCCCATGTAAGTACACCACCCCCGAGAATCTAGCTCGGCTCAAATCATCAATCAATCAATCCGAGAATTCAACTCGGCCAAACTATCAACAACAATACCAACAATTATGCCAACAACACCAATAATCAATTCAAAACGCATTCTAACATTAGGAACCTTTGTCATACAATTCAATGACATTTCATTCATATTCAATTCAATTCGCATAACATTCAAATGACTCAATCGACATACTACTTCACCCGACACCTTCCAATTCAACAAGAACAATAACAACCTAATTCCTTCTTTCAAATTTAATCACAACAACCCAACAATTTACACACTAACAACATCATACTAACAACCTTGTCCTCCATATATGCAAGAACATTATATTCAATTCACATAACTTCTAAAACAAGTCTCCAACTACTACAACTTCATTAAGATCATTAAGCTTTTATTAGCAACATAGAATCCACACAACAACAACCAAACACTAAGTACAATTGACCCCTTATTTCCGCACAATATACACGGCCAAACACCATGTATACACGACCACACACACATTACACACACTACACACCCACGGCCACACTACCACATATACACGGCTACCACCCATCATCCATATATTCATAAATTCCATCCATTTTCACATACTACAACATACACAAACATCCACAACATGTAAAAGAGGATGAATTCTTACCTTTTCTCCTTAACTTCCCACTTAGCTATGATTCGTAACTTGCAAGAATATGTATTTTTCTTGCTCCAAGAACCACTTCACTTTACTAAGGACCCTTTAATTGGTAGGAAATATTTTTGAGGAAATTTTTTTGCCAAGGTTCTTGTTGGTTTTGAACTTGGCCGAATGGCCCTTAAGTTTTTCTCCCTCTCTTTTGTTCTTGAGAGTTCTTGAAATTTCTAGGAGATAATATGAGAATAAAGATGACTTAGTCATCTTTTAATCTTGTCCATTTAACTTCTAGTTGGGCCTAAGCCCACACCATTTGGACGGCCAACATGGCCCAATGACTCAAACCCACTTTTTTTTTTTGTTTTATTTTGCACTTCATGAAAAATTAATTTTTTTTCCAAATTCCAAATTTACCCTTAGCCTTCCTCCGTATTTCCATGAATCATATTGCGAATTTCCCTTTATGCCCTTAACCTTTCTTAATATTCCCACTTCAAAATTTTCATAAACAACTTATGCACCAAACAAGATCAAAATTATAGTCTTGCTCTTAACCTCCCGCAATTATCTTAAATTATCCAAATGCGCAAAATGCGGGATATAACAGAAGAATTGGAAGAATTAAAAATTAGGAGTGGGAACATCTTTTTATACTTGGAAAATGCTCAGCCCTTTGGGACTTATACGGACCCTTATACGGTCCGTATAACATTATACGGTCTATATTTCACCATCAGGGAAAACATCTTTTCTGTTGAGTTATACGGACCCTTATACGGACCGTATAAGTGGTCGTATAACTCCACTTTCCTGAAATCATTTTCGTCGTTTCGTTTGATCTCCAATCCTTATGGAACCTTCTTAGAACTTTTTCAACACTTCATCAACAATCTAAGGAGCGGTATAACTTTCCCTCAAGACCTTATTAAGTCGACACTTAGTCGGTACATTGAAAACCCTTTTTAAAACATGACTTATACTTTACATTCTTCATCGAACTTTCTTCTCTTATCTCAAATGTCTTTGGAATCTTAATTGGAACCATTAAAGAACCTTTTCTACTTGTAGGGACATCGTATTCATTTCACCCCGCTTTAGTCTACCCATCACATGATGACGTAAAAGTTTCCGAGGTGTAACACTCTTCCCCCCTTTAAAAACATTCGTCCTCGAATGTTAAGTTCTCGGGAATTCTACAAAAATTTTGCCAGAGTTTCCCCTGTAATATGGTGCTACCATCCTATCACAACAGCCCACAATAACAACGCCTCACAGGGATATAACACAATAGCAAGAAATTATGGCCACGCACGACCAAAAGCATTAAAAATAAAGCATTACATACCACATAATATTGATGTCTCATCTGGAACCTCTCCCGGGGGTGGAAGAAATTGTGGATAATTGGACCTCATGTTTTCTTCTGCTTCCCAAGTCATTTCTTCTCAGTTATTGTTTCTCCATAAGACTTTGACTGAAGCTACTTCTTTGTTCCTAAGCTTCCGCACATGCCTATCTTGTATGGAAATGGGCACCTCTTCATAAGTCAACTTCTTAGTAATCTGGACATCATCTATCGGCATAACTCTAGATGGATCTCCAACACACTTACGGAGCATCGATACGTGGAAAAATGGATGGACTGATTCAAGTTCTGGGAGTAAGTTCAGTTCATAAGCTACTTGTCCTATCTTACGGACAATCTTTCGGTCCAATATATCGAGGACTTAATTTTCCCTTCTTACCAAATATCATCACGCCTTTCATCGGTGATACCTTTAAGAATACCCAATCATCATCTTGGAATTCTAAGTCTCGCCGACGATTGTCCGCATAAGATTTCTGGCGACTTTGGGCTGTCAACAATCGATCTCGGATAACCTTGATCTTTTCCATTGCTTGTTGAATTAACTCCATACCTACTAGTTGTACCTCTCCAACTTCAAACCAGCCAATTAGGGATCTACACTTTCTTCCATATCGAGCTTGATACGGGGCCATCTAAATACTGGAATGATAATTATTGTTGTATGCAAACTCAATAAGAGGTAAGTGGTCATCCCAACTACCACCAAAATCTAGCACACATGCCCGTAAGATATCTTCCAAGGTCTGAATAGTGCGTTCGGCTTGTCCATCTGTTTGTGGATGAAACGCTGTACTAAGCCTTACCTGAGTACCAAAACCCTCTTGAAAGGAATTCCAGAATTTAGCAGTAAATTATGCTTCTCTGTCTGTGATAATAGATATCGAAACACCATGAAGTTGTACTATCTCCTTAAGATATAACCTTGCATAATCTTCTGCTGAATATATGGTTCTGACTGGAAGAAAATGAGCTGATTTCGTGAGTCTGTCAACAATCACCCATATGGAGTCATACTTTCGCTGAGAACGAGGCAAACCTACAATGAAATCCATGTTAATCACTTCCCATTTCCAGGCTGGAATTTCCATCGCTTGCAATAATCCTCCTGGCTTTTGATGCTCAAATTTCACTTGTTGGTAATTTGGACATTGAGCTACAAATTCGGCTATGTCTTTCTTCATTCCATCCCAGCAATTCATCAGCTTGAGATCATGATACATCTTTGTTGCTCCTGGGTGAATGGAATACCGGGAGTAATGGGCTTCTTGTAGAATCCGACGATGTAGTCCCGCAACATTTGGGACACATAGCCTGTGTCGGTACCTAAGAACTCCATCTGCAGAAACTTCAAATGGAGACTTCTCTTTCTCAGGAAGTGTATCTCTATAGTGACCCGACTGAGGGTCTTCATATTGGCGCTCTCTCACCTCTATATCTAAGGACGAAACAACTGGGTTGTGAATACCAATTCTTGCATCGCCTAAATCAATTAGGCGAACTCCGAGGCTGACTAGCTGGTGGAGCTCATGAATTAATTCTTTCTTCTCCGAAAGGATCTCACATAGACTTCCCATTGATTTTCGGCTAAGTGCATCAGCTACTACATTCGCCTTTTCGGGGTGGTATAAAATACTCACATCATAATCCTTTAATAATTATAACCACTGCCTCTTTTGTAGGTTTAACTCCTTCTGCTTGAAGATATATTGGAGACTCTTGTGATCCGTATAAATATCGACATCAACGCCATACAAATAATGTCTCCACATCTTTAGTCCATGAATAACCGCAGCCAATTCGAGGTCATGAGTTGGATGGCTCTTTTCATGTTTCTGCAACTGTCGGGAAGTGTAGGCAATGACTTTACCGTGCTGTATTAACACACAGCCTAACCCAACACCAAAGGCATCACAATACACAACATAACCGTCTGGCCTTTCTGGGAGGGTCAGGACTGAGGCTAAAGTTAATCTATCCTTCAATTCTTGGAAACTGCGTTCACAGGCATCAGTCCACTGGAATTTGGCTGATTTTTGAGTTAACTTCGTCAATGTTGCTGAAAGAGAGGAAAACCCTTCCACAAATCTTCTATAATAGCCGGCCAATCCCAGAAAACTACGGACTTCTGTAGGCATTGTAGGTCTTTGCCAAGTCTTCACAGCCTCAATCTTTTGAACATCTACTCGAATACCATCAGCTGAAATGATATGGCCCAAAAATGTCACAGAATTTAGCCAAAACTCACATTTCGAAAACTTAGCATACAATTCACGAGCCCGAAGAATCCCAAGGACAATACGTAAATGGTCTGCATGCTATACTTCTGTCCGAGTATATGCTAGAATATCATCAATAAACACGATCACGAACAGATCTAAGAGAGCCCTGAATACATTATTCATCAGATTCATAAACACCGCCGGAGCATTAGTCAACTCAAATGACATCACCTGAAATTCATAGTGGCCATATCTCGTTCTGAAAGCTGTTTTCGGAATATCTTCTTCTCTAACTCTCACTTGATGATACCCCGATCTTAGATCGATCTTGGAAAACCACTTGGCACCCTGTAATTGGTCAAACAGATCATCGATTCTTGAAAGCGGATATTTATTCTTTATCATCACCTTGTTCAGTTGCCTATAATCAATGCACATCCATAGGGAACCATCTTTCTTCCCCAGGTGCTCCCGATGGTGATGAACTGGGCCTAATAAATCCCTTCTCAAGCAAATCTTTCAGTTGCACCTTCATCTCTTTCAACTTTGCAGGAGATATTTGATAAGGAGGAATAGAGATTGGTTTAGTATCCGGTAACACATCAATAGCGAAATCAATCTCTCTTTCCGGAGGAAGCCCTGGAAGTTCATCTGGAAATACATTTGGAAATTCATTTACTACTGGGACGGATTGAAAAGTCAGTGGCTTTGCTTCGGTGTCATGAACACGGACTAGGTGATAATTATAGCCTTTAGCTATCATCTTCCTTGCCTTAAGGTAGGAAATAAACCTACCTCTGGGAGAGTTGTATTACCTTTCCATTCAAGCACGGGTTCTCCCGAGATTTGGAATCAAACTACTTTCATTCTACAATCGACATGAGCATAACAAGAGGCCAACCAATCCATGCCCACAATTACATCAAAATCTAACATTTCCAGCTCTACCAAATCAATTTTAGTCTGACAATCGCATACCACAATCATGCAATTCTTGTATACTTTTCTAGCTATTACGGGATCACCAATCGGAGTAGATACTTCAAAAAGTTTAATTTGCTCGGGTTTCACCCCAATAAGACCAGCAATGTAAGGGGTGATATAAGACAACGTAGAACTCAGATCAATCAATGCATAAACATCATGAGAAAATATAGATAGTATACATGTAACCACATCCGGGGAGCACTCAAGATCCTGACGTCTGGCTAGAGCATAAATACGGGGTTGGGCACCACCTGAACTGGACGCTCCTCCTCTGCCCCTATCGTGGCCTGCCGGAGTCTGGAAAGTCTATCCTACGGGGCACACAGACGAGGAAGAACCAGTTGCTGACCCTGTGGGCTGAACCCCACCTCTACCAGTCATCGATGGACAATCTCGCATCATATGCCCAACCTGACCACAGGCATAGCAAGCATCTGAACCTCGGCAACACTAACCAGAATGCAATCTTCCACACTGGCTACATCGCGGCCCCGGTGGTCTCCGCTGGCTAGGATCACCTCCAAACTGAGAAATTGAAACTCTCGAACTCTGACCGGGGCCGGAATAAATAGGGCGATCAAATCTCCTGCCCATAAACTGAGGAGGTGCACTCGTCGTGGACTGGCCTGAATATCTGGAATACTGTTGCTGCCAACCCCCTCTATACTCGCTACTGGCACCGGCAGATCTAGCCCTCTTGCTCTATCCTCTGTCAACATCACGCTCACCTCGACGTGACTGCTACTGCTCTTCTAAATTCTGGGCGTGAGCCTGAATACGAGAAATATCCATCCTTCTTGCAATGAAGCTATCAAACAATCTTTGAACAAATGTGGCCCTAAGCCACTCACAAATCTGTGTACTCTGTCTCCCATATTGACTACCATAGTGGGAGCATACCGGGCCAATGAATTAAAGTGAAGGCTATACTCCGGAGCACTCATATTCCCTTGCTTTAGATTCAGCCTGTCAGCTCGGGCCCTTCGAAATCGGGTGGAAAATAGTAGCGGATGAAAGCATCTACGAATTCTTACCAAATTGGGGGAGGTGCATTTTCCTTTCTTGAAGATATCCAGTTATTATACCAAAGAACCACCACATCCCGGAGTCTATAAGATGCTAACGCCACAGATTCAGTATCGGAGGCATGGATGATTCTCAACGTCCTCAACATCTCATCAATAAAACCCAGCGGGTCTTCATCCAGCTCTGACCCGAAAAATTCTAGGGGATTTAAACTCATAAAATCACGGGCTCTAGCACTAATCACCCTGTAACCTGGACTCGTACTCTACCGCTGAGCCTGAGCGGCAACTAACTGTGGAAATAGCTTTGGTCATTAGTTGACCCGAAGCACCCGATAGAGGAACTGGAGGCATAGGAGCTGGAGCTGAAGCCCCCTCTTGTTCTTCTGGAATAGGCGGAGTGTGAGAGGTGATGGAGCCTTATTATGAGATTCACCTTCTTTTATATTTATTGGTGGCTCCCTTTCCATCCGCCTTTCCATCCGCATTTCTGTACGAGTGGTTAGGAATATTATTTATGAACATTGGTGGTATGAAAATATTGGGAAAGGCCAAGGGTAAAAAGAGAAATTTGCAAAATGGCCAATGGAAATAATGTGGAAGACTAAGGGCAAGATGGTAATTTCACAAAATTCTAGAAAAAGAGGAGAAAAGAAAAAATAAGCAAAGATGACAAATAAGTCATCTTTTGCCACCATTCAAGAAAATTCTAGAGGAGGGCATGTGCCATGCACATGACCCTTTAATATATGGCACATGGATAAGAAGAATTCATCACATTGCCATTTGGAAAATTCAAGAACTTGAGAGAAAGAACAAAAAAAAAATGAAGGAGAAAGAAGGGGAGTTTCGGCCAAGAGGAGGGGATTTCATCCCCATGAAATCTTGTCCCAAAAATTTATTTCTTCATGCATTTCTACTAACTCAAGGATGCTCTTCAACATGGTATAATTATTGAGGCAAGAAGGCCCTCCATTCTTGCAAGCTCACAATTCTAGTTAAGTGGAAAGTTGAGGAGAAAGGTAAGAATTCATGTTATTTTGTATGTTATAGAAGGCTTGTGTATGTTATTGTATATAGGAATGGATGAAATTCATGAAAGCATGGAAATTGGGTGTTGGTCGTGCATGCATGTGGCGTGTAGGAATAATGGTGTAATTATTTTGTTTAGTGTTCTAGTTGTTGTAAGTTCTATGTTGACAATGAAAGTGGATGAAATTCATTAAGTTATAGGTGTTGAAGTCTTGGCCGTGTGGTATGTGTGTTGTGTAGGAAAAGTGAATAAATTTCTATGTAGCAATTTGATTGTTGTTGATATGTATTCTATGATGAAAATGGGAACTTGGTGGTTTAAATTGATGTTGGAATGGTTACGGGCTGATTTGCAAGTCAATGTGATCTTGGTGTCGTTTCTTTAATTGTAAGAATAAGGTTGTTAAAATATGTGTTGTTGAGATAGTTCATGAGTTTGGAAGCAAGAAATGCATTAAAATTTGTTTCTAGGGAAGTTGGAGAGTTTTCGGGTGAAGTATGGTTTTGGTGGAAATGTTGGAATATTGTGTAGATTGTTTGAAATATTCTTGAATGATTTTGAATTAGTAAATGGGTATGTAAATGTTGATGTTGGTTTGAATGTGTGTAGTTGGTTTGGAAGTTGATGAACTATGTAGAAAGGAAGATTACTAATGTTAGAATATGTCTTGAATTAATTGTTGATATTATTGTTGATAATGTGGCCGAGTTCCATTCTCGGGTTTGTTGTTGTACTTTTGGCCGAGTTAAATTCTCGGGGATGGCGCATTTACATGGGAAATGCTGCCGAAATATTTGTAGAGAAATGTTGCTTCAAGATTGAATTCCTAAAAGCTCTAATTAATATTTGGTAAACATGATCATTTGTAGACTTTGGAGCGTTTGGAATTTGAATTTAGAATAGCGTAAGAGGCGGAAAAGGTATGTAAGGCTTACCCTTTTTTTCTCTTGGCATGTCCTAGATGTGATAGGTTATGATTTGAGCCTCGAGGATGACTCTACTCTTAGAAGTCCGAGCTTATGTTTGACCCTTTTTCATTCAGTATAATTGAATTGGATTTATTATGTTTAGTTGAAAAAGATAGTTTGAACATATGTAACTTTCACCAACGGAACTGGATTGCCCTGAAACTTCCGTAGATGACTTTATAAGACCAAATGTTTATAATTTACGTATGCCACATCGACTTGACCTGAGGTGGGCCCACAATCCCCGAGACCTATTTGTTTTGTTTTATTTACCCTATTTACGTACGATAATTAAGGGAAACTTTGGCTAATGTTCCGAGTTTGCTATAAGTACCTAGTAACTCAGATATAAGTGTTCTGACTCGACCATTCTGATATAAACACTCCGGTACGAACAATCTGATTCGAATATCTTGATATAAGCATTCTGATGTAAATATTACGATATAAGTATTCTGGTATTATGTACGTTTTGTATTCCGTCCGATATATGATGACATCCGAGTATTCTGTACGTTCGGTATTCCGACCGATATATGACATCATCTGAGCATTCTGTACGTTCTGTACTCCGTCTGACATGTGACATCACTTCTGTACGTTCCGTACTCCGTTCTGTACTCTGTATTTTCTGCACCTCTTCGGACAAGCGATCAGTAATTGTAAAATAAGCATTTTAGTACTCTGGTTAACACACTTACTCTCTGTACTCTCACCGACATGTAAGACAGGTATGTATGCTTTGTGTCAGAACAATAAGCGTCTGGTACTCTGAATGCTGTACTTACTTGTTAGTTCTGTCTGTTTCAGTTATGGTTCTGTTTCCGTGTGATGCATGCCTTACATACTCAGTACATATTCCGTACTGACCCCCTTTCTTCGGGGGCTGCGTTTCATGCCGCGCAGGTACTCCCAGATGAGCTGAAGTTTTCATAGAAGATGTTTCAGCGGAGTTGGCAAGCTCCATTTGCTCCTGGAGCGTTGCCGAGTCAGAGTACATATGTAAAGGGTTCTGATTGATGTTAGAGACTTTGCAGACAGCGTCGTGGGTATTGGTCGTCAGTCTATAAGCGGCTCCATCAGCCGATATGTCATTATATGTTATGTGGTAAATTTTATATAATTACATATTCTGTTTAATTTTGAAAATGATGGAGGAAAGATTTCGAAGGTTTAATATGTATTTTATTTTTGTTCGACTTTCAGAGTCTGGGGAAATTATGTGTGTAATAAGAATTTGCGGGTTCGCTCGGCTCCGGATGTGGGGTCGGGTGCCCATCAGACCCTAGGGATATTGGGGTGTGACAAAGTGGTATCAGAGCAGGTCTGTCCTAGGGGTTGTCTGCAAAGTCGTGTCCGGTAGAGTCCTGTTTATGGTGTGAAGTGCGCCACATTTATAAACAGGAGGCTACGGGGCATCTAGGGATTGTTGACCTTCTTTCTGTCATAGATCGTGCGATAGAGCCAAGTCATAGGACATGAGATTCCTTATATGCAAGCCTTACATACGATGGAAAAAGGTGAGTGACGATACGGAAAGGTCACAAGGGCAAGTCTGGATGTATTTGTTCTGTTACCTGAAACAGAAAGTTCTGGGCGGCTAGGATGTGATATATAGTCGTATGCTCTGTAAGGTATTGTTGGTATTTGCTGCGTACAGATTTCGAATGATAAGAATTTGTAAAGGTGGTATGGAAGACCGAAAAGGGTAAAATAGTAATTGCACAAGAAAGGACGTGTTACGAATATGTCTCAGAATCTGTAACACCTTGACTTGCTCCAGATTATGTAGTGAAGGACATACGAGGAAGTAGACGTGATTATATCAGCGTTAAGGCACCGAAACCCACCTAGGTTTCGAGGTTAAGCGTGCTAAGGTGGGAGGATAGGCGACCCCCCTGGGAAGTATGCAAGAAATTCCAAAGATTTAGCTGTAAGAGATAAATGAAAAGCTGGAATGGCCTGAGTGAAATTAGAACATATGGGATGGTTGGAGACCATAAGAAGGCGCGTAGAACAAGGCAGACTAGCTCGGTGGAGAGATAAAAAGTACGTCACGACTCTGGAATTTGGATAGGTTTGAATGACGATTGGAAGTATTTTTTGGGCTAGTTGATAATACTTATATGTATATATATATATATGGATACGTATGACACCTTATTTGTGATTGTATTAGTGGACACGTGTGTCCCAGTAACCGGTGCTACGATATGGAAGGCACCAACTGAATAAGGGTACCGAAGTCCAAGTGATAGCAAATGTAAATGGTGCAAGTGTTATAAAATACGTTGATGTTATTCCTATCATAAGTTAAGAATGGAGAAGCCTTAATACCAGGCTATTTGAAAAAGAAAGGGCATGAAGATGTGGACAAATAAGGATACAGACCTAAAGTGAGAGAAAGACTCATGGTAAGAAGTTTTCGATATGTCATGCGTAGGGAAATGCGATTACGAAGAAAGTTAGGTGAAAAGCAGAGAATGGGTACGAAGAAAGGAATAACTATGATAGGGACCCTCCCGAAGTGTTATGACACCCCATGAGGTCAGTTGAACATTCGAGGATGAATGTTCTAAAGGGGGGGAGGATGTTATATCCCGTATCTCATACATTCGGATAATCCGAGAAAGTCGTGACAAGTTAAGGACAAGATCATTTTCAAGAATTATTTTAATGTACGAGTGGTTAGGAATATTATTTATGAACATTGGTGGTATGAAAATATTGGGAAAGGCCAAGGGTAAAAAGAGAAATTTGCAAAATGGCCAATGGAAATAATGTGGAAGACTAAGGGCAAGATGGTAATTTCACAAAATTCTAGAAAAAGAGGAGAAAAGAAAAAATAAGCAAAGATGACAAATAAGTCATCTTTTGCCACCATTCAAGAAAATTCTAGAGGAGGGCATGTGCCATGCACATGACCCTTTAATATATGGCACATGGATAAGAAGAATTCATCACATTGCCATTTGGAAAATTCAAGAACTTGAGAGAAAGAACAAAAAAAAAAAAATGAAGGAGAAAGAAGGGGAGTTTCGGCCAAGAGGAGGGGATTTCATCCCCATGAAATCTTGTCCCAAAAATTTATTTCTTCATGCATTTCTACTAACTCAAGGATGCTCTTCAACATGGTATAATTATTGAGGCAAGAAGGCCCTCCATTCTTGCAAGCTCACAATTCTAGTTAAGTGGAAAGTTGAGGAGAAAGGTAAGAATTCATGTTATTTTGTATGTTATAGAAGGCTTGTGTATGTTGTTGTATATAGGAATGGATGAAATTCATGAAAGCATGGAAATTGGGTGTTGGCCGTGCATGCATGTGGCGTGTAGGAATAATGGTGTAATTATTTTGTTTAGTGTTCTAGTTGTTGTAAGTTCTATGTTGACAATGAAAGTGGATGAAATTCATTAAGTTATAGGTGTTGAAGTCTTGGCCGTGTGGTCTGTGTGTTGTGTAGGAAAAGTGAATAAATTTCTATGTAGCAATTTGATTGTTGTTGATATGTATTCTATGATGAAAATGGGAACTTGGTGGTTTAAATTGATGTTGGAATGGTTACGGGCTGATTTGCAAGTCAATGTGATCTTGGTGTCGTTTCTTTAATTGTAAGAATAAGGTTGTTAAAATATGTGTTGTTGAGATAGTTCATGAGTTTGGAAGCAAGAAATGCATTAAAATTTGTTTCTAGGGAAGTTGGAGAGTTTTCGGGTGAAGTATGGTTTTGGTGGAAATGTTGGAATATTGTGTAGATTGTTTGAAATATTCTTGAATGATTTTGAATTAGTAAATGGGTATGTAAATGTTGATGTTGGTTTGAATGTGTGTAGTTGGTTTGGAAGTTGATGAACTATGTAGAAAGGAAGATTACTAATGTTAGAATATGTCTTGAATTAATTGTTGATATTATTGTTGATAATGTGGCCGAGTTCCATTCTCGGGTTTGTTGTTGTACTTTTGGCCGAGTTAAATTCTCGGGGATGGCGCATTTACATGGGAAATGCTGCCGAAATTTTTGTAGAGAAATGTTGCTTCAAGATTGAATTCCTAAAAGCTCTAATTAATATTTGGTAAACATGACCATTTGTAGACTTTGGAGCGTTTGGAATTTGAATTTAGAATAGCGTAAGAGGCGGAAAAGGTATGTAAGGCTTACCCTCTTTTTCTCTTGGCATGTCCTAGATGTGATAGGTTATGATTTGAGCCTCGGGGATGACTCTACTCTTAGAAGTCCGAGCTTATGTTTGACCCTTTTTCATTCAGTATAATTGAATTGGATTTATTATGTTTAGTTGAAAAAGATAGTTTGAACATATGTAACTTTCACCAACGGAACTGGATTGCCCTGAAACTTCCGTAGATGACTTTATAAGACCAAATGTTTATAATTTACGTATGCCACATCGACTTGACCCGAGGTGGGCCCACAATCCCCGAGACCTATTTGTTTTGTTTTATTTACCCTATTTTTGTACGATAATTAAGGGAAACTTTGGCTAATGTTCCGAGTTTGCTATAAGTACCCAGTAACTCAGATATAAGTGTTCTGACTCGACCATTCTGATATAAACACTCCGGTACGAACAATCTGATTCGAATATCTTGATATAAGCATTCTGATGTAAATATTACGATATAAGTATTCTGACATAAGCATTCCAATATAAATAATCTGATCTAAATATTCTGATATAAGTATTCTGAGTTAGGTATACTGGTACGAGCGTCTGGTATAAGTGTTCTGGTACGGGTATTCCGATATAAGTATTCCGGTATAAGTATTCGGCTATGAGTATCTGGATATGATTCTTCTGATCCGGGTATTCTGATATGAGTATTCTCTGTAAGCTTTAATGTTCTTCATGTACGATCTCGGATCGCTTAAAAAGTCCGAAGAGGTTTCTGTATTTCAAATGCTCATAACTTCCTGATACTAACTTGGAAGAACCCGAAACCCGTTTCTGAGCCTTCGAATGTCGGCAAGTGTACGTATCCATCGAGTCTAGATTTATGTGCATATGGTTTCTCACGACTCTGCTCGTGCATGGCTGAATGTCTCTTTCACTGCGTCCCGAGCCAGGTTCTGTTATCGTGCCCTTCCGCTGCTTTGTTCACTGCGTCCCGGGCCAGGTTCTGTTATCGTGCGTTTCCTCTGCATTGTTCACCGCGCCCCTCGGAGGGAGAGCCGGGTTCTGTTATCTGTATATGATGATATGGGGATGGCGGCCAGGATGGCATATGATTCTGTTCACCGCGTCTCTTCCCAGAGGGCCGGGTTCTGTTACCGCGCCCCTCGCTATGAGGGCCGGGATCTGTTATCTGCTATCTGCATATGCATATATTGACACATGATTTTGACATATGATGACTCTGTTTACCGCGTCCCTCACTGAAGGGCCGGGTTCTGTTAATGGCACATATGTTATATAATTCTGTTTACCGCGTCCCTTATTATAGGGCCGGGATCTGTTATCTGTGGAAATATTACTTGATTCCGATATGCATAATCTGTGTCCGAAAAGTAAGTATTCTGTACATTCTGTATTCCGTCCGATATATGATGACATCCGAGTATTCTGTACGTTCGGTATTCCGACCGATATATGACATCATCTGAGCATTCTGTACGTTTTGTACTCCGTCTGACGTGTGACATCACCTCTGTACGTTCCGTACTCCGTTCTGTACTCTGTATTTTCTGCACCTCTTCGGACAAGCGATCTGTAATTGTAAAATAAGCATTTTGGTACTCTGGTTAACACACTTACTCTCTGTATTCTCACCGACGTGTAAGACAGGTATGTATGCTTTGTGTCTGAACAATAAGCGTCTGGTACTCTGAATGCTGTACTTACTTGTTAGTTCTGTCTGTTTCAGTTATGGTTCTGTTTCCGTGTGATGCATGCCTTACATACTCAATACATATTCCGTACTGACCCCCTTTCTTCGGGGGCTGCGTTTCATGCCGCGCAGGTACTCCCAGATGAGCTGAAGTTATCATAGATGATGTTTCAGCGGAGTTGGCAAGCTCCATTTGCTCCTGGAGCGCTGCCGAGTCAGAGTACATATGTAAAGGGGTCAGATTGATGTTAGAGACTTTGCAGACAGCGTCGTGGGTATTGGTCGTCAGTCTGTAAGCGGCTCCATCAGCCGATATGTCATTATATGTTATGTGGTAAATTTTATATAATTACATATTCTGTTTAATTTTGAAAATGATGGAGGAAAGATTTCGAAGGGTTAATATGTATTTTATTTTTGTTCGACTTTCAGAGTCTGGGGAAATTGTGTGTGTAATAAGAATTTGCGGGTTCGCTTGGCTTCGGATGTGGGGTCGGGTGCCCATCAGACCCTAGGGATATTGGGGTGTGACAGTCACGACCCGACTAGGGGGCCGTGACGGGTACCTGGAGCGGACTACCGAGCACCACTCATTATGCTAATCATCATACCCCACCTTAACACATATACTCTTCAAAGCAATGTATAAATATACATAGGCCCTCACGGCTGCAAAAACGATATACAAGAATATACAACGTAGTCATCATGAGACATATACCACCGACGCATACGTATCTACGAGTCTCTACTAGTGTGCTAAGACATAAGGACGGGACAGGACCCCGTCGTGCCAAAATATATACATAAAATAATATCTCAAAAATGGCAACTGCGGAAGAGTGGAGTACTCCTATAAATCTGCTGAGTAGCTCCTAAAAATCTGCACCGTCTCCCTATTTACCTGTGGGCATGAACACAACGTCCAAAAGAAAAGGACGTCCGTACAAAAAGTGTGCTAAGTATGTAAGGTAGGAATAATACAAACATAATAAAGAAATTATGAAACATAAGGCGAAGATATAACCTGCTTAGCTTTTAATGGAAAATACATGTTATGCTTATCAAATATACCATCATCGTTAACCTGCATCTGGGTTACCATCACACGCCGCCCACTAGTGGTGTCATGTCCGGCCTACTAGGCACGGTGTAATCATAAGCATCCCGCCTTAGCGGTGTCATGCCCGGCCATCTAGGCATGATGTAATCACAAGCATCCCGCCTTCGCGGTGTCATGCCCGGCCATCTAGGCATGATGTAATCTCATCATCATATAATTATCATAAAGCGTGCATTAGAAATCAATTGAATACTACAACTCTATCGGGGTGACGTAAGGTCGAGAACCCCCGATTCCATTATGGAGTAGTCATGATCATCGTGTCACGCCTTAAAGAAACTAGCATTATAACGTGAGTCTAGCAACAATGAATAACATCAAAGAATCATATAAGGGTCCTTATAGCTTCGTAGGAATATCATATCATGAGCTTTAGAATCTCTAGACTTAGACTCATCATCATCGTTATCATATTCGTAACATATCTCTTATCTTTATCTCATGATACGCCCTTTATAAACATGGACTCGTAGTCTCCGGAATGTAAGAAGGTCATCGAAAACAAATGAAGTCATGTCATAGGAATGATGCCTTAGAAAAAGAAGGGACTAGCCTTACATACATTTTTGACTTTCTAACTTGCTGACTAAACGCTTCCTTCCAAGTTCATAATTCTACATTCAAGGGAATTCGTACTAGAGTTAGATAATCGGAAACATACTTAAGCATAAGCTAAAGCTAACGAAAATTGGGCAGCACTTCCTTTGTTCCTACAACTTTCTCCATATGATATAACAACTCCCAACACATTAACAACATTCATAATACCATAATCAATAAGTTCGACAAGTTTGACATTATTCAATTATCCAAATTTCCTCTCAAGGTCATCCATAACCATGGTCATGATACAACATTACATTCATCCTCATATAACGCTTCTCCAACATTCTTAATATTATTTATAACAACATTATACTCATAATATCTCGAGAATTATGGTTCATGTGAAACTATTATTCAAGAACACCATTATTTCACATTTGAGCTCCATATTCTACTCTCTTCCATAATCCAAGTCTTTCAACCCTTCAATAATCTAAATAAAATGAAATGATCATAAAACTCACCTTTTATTGTGTAGTAATGGGTTTTTGGATGGAAATTCCTCACTTGGAGAAAACCCTAACTTCAATTCCAAAGAGATTTCTTAATTTCTAGCACCCAAGAGAGCTTCCTTGCATTAGATTTCCTTAGATTGATGATGTTGATCTTTGATTTCTCTTGAATTTATGTGTGTGAAGGGTGTGGAATGTTCTAGAGGTTTGGAGAGATGTGGAGGATTTGGAAGAATTAAAAATTAGGAGTGGGAACATCTTTTTATACTTGGAAAATACTTAGCCCGTCGGGACTTATACGGACCCTTATACGGTCCGTGTAACATTATACGATCCGTATAAGTGTCTGTATTTCACCATCAGGGAAAACATATTTTCTGTTGGCTTATATGGACCGTATAAGTGGTCGTATAACTCCACTTTCCTGAAAACATTTCCGTCATTTCGTTTGATCTCCAATCCTTATGGAACCTTCTAAGAACTTGTTCAACACTTCATCAACAATCTAAGCAGCGGTATAACTTTCCCTCAAGACCTTCTAAAGTCGACACTTAGTCGGTACCTTGCAAACCTTTTTAAAACAGGACTTATACTTTACATTCTTCATCGAACTTTCTTCTCTTATCTCAAATGACTTTGGAATATTAATTGGAACCGTTAAGTAACCTTTCCTACTTATAGGGACATCATATTCATTTCACCCCGTTTTAGTCCACCCATCACATGACGACGTAAAAGTTTCTGAAGTGTAACAGGTAACCTCTGATTTATATTATGGAACAATCATCATCCCTTTACTTCACTTTGAAGGAACAATGATTATAAGGTGAGATCAACAATAATGAATAGAATCAAGGAAATCATGAAATAAGCTCAATAGTCTTATCATAGCATTAAAATCATAAACTTTGAAACCTCTAGAAATTGAATCATCATTATCATCATCATTATCATTAGCATCATCATTAACGTCAGAAGACACTTTAAGAATCATGAATCTCTAGCTTGTGGGAATAAGGACATCTTGGAAAAATGTATGAGTTTACAAGAAAGGAGTCATCATTGTCATCATGGTCATCATAGAAAACATCTTGTCATGAATATCATAAAAACCTTGAGAATCAGAAACTTCTAGCTTTCCGGGAACCAGGATGTTATGGAAGACATGTATGGAGTCATAATATAGTAATCACGCCTTTAGAAAGAAAGGAACTAGCCTTAAGATACCTTTTTGTTTCCTACTACTTATGCTTATCCGCCCGAGCTCGCAAATCTACATTTGAGAGATTTCATACTATGGTTAGACTTATCGTCGTATACCTATATTAAGCCTTCAAATTAAACTACTTCATATCCTATCGAAAATCGGGCAACATCTCCTCTGTTTATATGCCTAGCCCGAAATCATAATCTAACAACCAACATCAACAACAACATGATCAATACCAATATGCTCCATAAAACATCCCTCATGATGTTTTCCAAATTTCTCAACTAACCAACTCATTGTACGATTATTTAATAACTTTATCTTCGTATATAAACCTAAATCAATATCAATAAATGAAGATTCATACCTTACTTCCGCTAGAACCACAATATCTTCACTTTCCACCTTGAGTTCAAGCCAAGACTCGCCACAATACGATTTTATAGCCTCAACTATACGCAGTCAAAACCCGAATCCGGAGATTAAACTTGATTTGGGCTAAAATTTGATGTTTGGCAGTTGGGGGAACTTTCCAGAATATATGAGAGAGTTTTGAGATGCTTTTATGAAAAATAAGGGGGTAAGCCTCCTTTTATAAGATTCCAGGGTCTGCCTGCACCGACCTAAAAATTGCTTAGCGCGTTCACGCTGAGTTGTCCCCTGGCTCCTCTGAAGTTGGGGGAACTTTCCAGAATATATGAGAGAGCTTTGAGGTGCTTTTATGAAAAATAAGGGGGTAAGCCTCCTTTTATAAGATTCCAGGGTCTGCCTGCACCGACCTAAAAATTGCTTAGCGCGTTCACGCTGAGTTGTCCCCTGGCTCCTCTGCGCGTTCGTGCAGAGTTAATCTCTGCTCTGGCGGCCTGTCTTAAAATGCCCATAACGCTTGTTTCGATGTCGGATCAATACGCAGTTTGTTGCATTGGAAACTAGACTTCCCGAACTTCATTTTAGGATTTTGTTTCAATCCAAAACTCCTAATATACTTAAAAGATTTTATTTCTCCAGGTTAGACCAAAATTATTGTACGAAATCTTACCAAACTTTTCTCCAAAGTTTCGAAAACTTAATCCCCTTGATTCCCTTGTTCTCCAATCCTTCCGTGACCTACTACAAGAACTTAAACCCTCATAAGCATAAGATAAGCACGTATAAATTCGTATATTTTCAACAATAACTCCCGTGTCCCCAATTGAGCGACTAATACCTAGCGAATCTCAATGTACAAAACTTCAAGGTGTAATATTCCCCCTCCCCCCCACCCCACCCCTTAGGAACATTCGTCCTCGAATGTTAAGTTCTTAGGGATGTCTACGAGAATTTTGCTAGAGTTTCTCCTATAATTGTACCACTACCATCCTATCACAATAACCCAAAATATACAATGCCTCACAGGGCCACAACATCAATACTCATATTGGCCACACACGACCAAGAAATCATTCAAAGAAACATCACATACCTAAGAATGATGATGTCTCTGTCTGGAGCTCTTCTGGAGGTGGAAATAGATGCGGATACCTGGACTTCATATCCTCCGCTGCTTCCTAATTCATTTCCTCTCTGTTATTGTTTCTCCACAAGACTTTAACTGAAGCTACGTCTTTGGTTCTAAGTCTTCGAACTTGCCTATCGAGAATGGCAACGGGTATTTCTTCATAGGATAATTTTTCAATAACTTGGACATCATCTATAGGCACGATTCTGGAAGGACCTCCCACGCATTTCCGAAGCATTGACATATGAAACACTGGGTGGATTGACTCTAACTCGGAAGGAAAATCCAACTCGTAGGCTACTTGGCCTACCTTGCGCACAATCTTGTAAGGCCCAATATACCGGGGACTAAGCTTCCCTTTCTTGCCAAATCTCATTACTCCTTTCATCAGCGACACTTTTAAGAATACCCAATCGTTAACTTTGAATTCAAAATCTCATCGACGATGGTCCGCGTAAGATTTCTGACGACTTTGGGCCATTAGCAATCGATCTTGGATAAGCTTGATCTTCTACATGGCTTGTTGGACAAGTTTGAACCTACTAACTTTGTCTCTCATACTTCGAACCATCCAATAGGAAATCTATATTTCCCTCCGTATAGAGCTTCATATGGGGCCATCTGAATACTGGAGTGATAGCAATTATTGTACGCAAATTCAATAAGCAGTAAATGATCATCCCAATTTCCTCCAAAATCTAGCACACATGCTCTCAGCGTATCTTCAAGAGTTTGGATAGTGCGTTCAGCCTGTCTGTCAGTTTGTGGATGGAACGTTGTACTAAGTCTCACTTGTGTTCCCAAACCTTCTTGGAAGGATCTCAAAAACTTAGCTTTAAATTGTGCTCCTCTATCAGTAATAATGGATACTGGAACACCGTGAAGTCGCATTATCTCCTTGATATACAACATTGCATAATCTTATGCTGAGTACGTAGTTCTGACTGGCAGGAAATGAGTTGATTTTGTGAGTTTATCCATAACCACCCATATAGAATCATGCTTACACTAGGAACGAGGTAAGCCTGTCACGAAATCCATATTAATCGCTTCCCATTTCCAAGTCGGAATCTCTATAGCTTGCAGTAATCTCCCAAGCTTTTGATACTCAGTTTTCACCTGTTGACAATTAGGACATTGAGCTACAAACTCCGCTATACCTTTTTTCATTCCATTCCACCATAAACAAATTTAAGATCATGATACATCTTTGTCGCTCTTAGGTGGACAGAATAACAAGAATGATGGGCTTCCTCCAGGACCTGTCGACGTAACCTTCCAACATTCGGAACACATAATCTATCTTGATGCCTGAGAACTCCATCCGCAGGAACTTCAAATGGTGACTTCTCATTCCGAGGAAGCACATCTCTATAATGGACTAACACGGGGTCCTCATATTGGCGCTCATTTACCTCCTCTACTAAAGATGACACCGTTGGGTTCTTGACAGTAACTTCCGTACCGCTTGAGTCCATTAAGCGATCTCCTACATTGGCTACCTGACGAAGCTCGCAGACTAACTCTTTTTTCTCTGACCGAACATCACACAAACTGCCCATGGATTTGCAGCTAAGAGCATCGGCTACCACATTCGCTTCTACAGGACGATATAAGATACTCACATCGTAGTCTTTCAATAGATCCAACCACCGCCTTTCTGCAAATTTAATTCCTTTGGCTTAAAAATATATTGGAGACTCTTATGATCTGTATAAATGTCCACATAAACGCCATACAAATAGTGTCTCCACATCTTTAATGCATTGATAACTGCAACCAACTCTAGGTCATGAGTTGGGTAGTTTTTCTTGTGTTTCCGCAATTGCCTTGAAGCATAGGCAATAACTCTGCCATGTTGCATCAACGTACAACCTAGCCAAATACCTGAAGCATCACAATAGATAACATAGCCCTCCGATCCTTCTGGAAGTGTCAGAACTGGGGCCGAAGTCAAACTATCCTTCAACTCCTGAAAGCTACGCCTACAAGCGTTGGTCCATTGGAATGTTTCCAATTTCTGAGTCAGCTTCATCAGTGGTGTCGAAATAGAAGAAAATCCTTCCACAAATCTTCTATAGTAACCGACCAACCCTATAAAACTACGGACCTCCATGGGCATTATAGGCATCGGCCTACTTTTCACAGCTTCAATCTTCCGGGTATCTACTCGAATACCGTCGACTGAAATAATATGCCCCAGAAAAGTTACAGAATTCGGCCAAAATTCACATTTTAAAAATTTGGCATATAACTCTCGAGCCCGAAAAATTCCCAGAACAGTACGTAGGTGTTCTGCATGCTCTGCCTACGTTCGAGAATATACCAAAATATCATCGATGAACACAATCACGAACAAATCTAGGAAAGGCCTGAATACACTATTCATCAAATTCATGAATACCGCTGGGGCGTTAGTCAATCCAAATGACATTACCTAAAACTCATAATGGCCATATCTAGTTCTAAAAGTTGTCTTTGGGATGTCCTCCTCTTTAACCCTCACTTGATGATATCTCAATCTTAAATCTATTTTTGAGAACCATTTAGCACCTTGCAATTGATCGAATAAATCATCGATCCTTGGAAGTGGGTATTTATTCTTTGTGGTCACCTTGTTCAATTGTCTGTAGTCAATACACATTTGCAAGGAACCATTCTTCCTCCTTACAAACAACACCGGTGCTCCCCATGGTGATGAACTAGGCCTAATAAAGCCTTTTTCAGGTAGATATTTCAATTGCGCCTTCAACTCCTTTAATTCGGCAAGGGCCATTTGATAGGGAGGAATAGATATAGGCTTAGTATCTAGTAACACATCAATGGTAAACTCAATCTCCCGTTCTAGTGGAAGACCTGAAAGCTCATCTAGAAACACATCCAGAAACTCATTCACTGCTGGGACAGATTGGAGAGTTGGCGGTTTTGCTTGTGTGTCTTGGACCCGGACTAGATGATAAATATAGCCCTTAGCAATCATCTTCCTCGCTTTGAGGTAGAAAATAAACCTACCTCTCAGGGACGCTGTATTACCTTTCCATTCTAAGACTAGTTCTCTCGGAAACTGAAATCGAACCATCTTTGTCTACAATCAACGTTAGCATAATAGGAGGCTAGCCAATCCATACCCAGAATAACTTCAAAATATAACATTTTCAACTTATGTAAATCAGCCATAGTATGGCTGTTGCAAACTACAACCACAGAATTCCTATATACCCGCGTAGCTACCACTGGTTCCCCTATCGCAGTGGACACCTCAAAAGGTTTGATTGGTTCAGGTTTCACCCCAATATGATTAGCAATATAAGGAACCCTAATCAATCAATGCATACACATCATGAGAGGATACTGACAATATACCTGTAACCATGTCAGGGGAGTACTCTAGATCCTGTCGTCCCGCTAGTGCGTATATACGGTGCCGAGGGCTGCTTTAACTAGATGCTCCTCCCCTGCCTCAGCCGTGGCCTACTGGAGTCTGGGAAGTCTACCCAGAAGGGCGCACAGACGATGAAGAGCCAACTGTAGACCCCGTTAGTTGAGCCACACCTCCACCTCATCTCAAAGGGAAATCCTGCATCATATGACCAACCCGCCTACATGCATAACAAGCGTCTGAACCTTGGCGACACTAGCCCGAATGCATCCTACCACATTGATTGCACTGTGGTAAGGGCGGCCTCATCTGACCGAATTCAAATCTATGCTGGGAGCTCGAAATCCTAGAGCTTTAACCCAATCCAGAATAAATAGGACGATCAAATATTTTTCCCGCGAATCGAGGAGGTGCACTGGCCGCTGATTGTCCTGAATAACAGGAATATTACTGCCTTTGACTCCCTCTGAACTCGCTAGTAGCACCTTGTATGTGTAAGCGTTGATGTTGTCTTGATTATAGGTGATTGAATTGAGTATAAATGAAATGTCGTCGAATTGTGTAGAAAGGATTGCTAATGTTAGAATGTATTTTGAAATAATTGTTGAAGTTGGAGATATGATTGTTGGTATTGTCGTTGATAATTTGGCCGAGTTGAATTCTCGGATTGTTGTTGATAAATTGGCCGATTTAGATTCTCGGGGATGGTCTATTTACAGGGGAAATGCTGCCGAAATTTCGACAGATCATAAGTGAATTTATTTGGAAGACTAAGACAAGTGTGTATGACGATGAATCTAATGATTATGTAAATCTTCTTGAATGTAGACTAGCGATAATGAGCTTGGACAATTAAGCGTAGCTAATTGGACGTGGGACATGTATGTAAGGCTTACCCTTTCTTTCTTTTGGCATGATCTTTATGAAACGAGCGAATGACATATATGTATGATCTCAAAGAAATTCCTATTCTTAGAGCCACTAGGATGGCTAATATTCTTGACTTCCATAAGCTGTTTCATATGGTTTTGATGCGTATCTATGATGTCCGAAGTTCTGTTAGATATGTTTCCGAATGGCATTCGAAAGATTATTGATATGACTCAAGTTTTGAAGATCTTCAAATGTTAGCACGTTCGATTATTCCATTGAGTCTTTGATATATTTTGATATGTACATATGGTTCCAAAAGCTATATTTTATTTGATTCATAACGATATCCAAAAGGTACTTGATATGATTGTTACTTTGATTTTCAAAAATAGCTTCTGAAACGCTTGTAGAAGGTTCTGTACTTCAAGCGCTCATAACTTTCTCATGTTGAATCGGATTGACCCGAAACTTGTTTCTGAGCCTTCAAGTGTCGGTAAGTATACTTGTCCATCGAGTCATCCATAATATATTCGGAGGTTACCGAGCTTACGTCACTCCGATAGAGACATAACATTCTTTGGGCTCTCCTACATGCTGCTTACATGATATATGTATATGATATATGTATATGACACATGAACATGATATATGTATCTGTATATGGGGCAAGGGAAAAGGTGAGGCGCAATAGACGCATAGCCACCTGATCAGTTGGTATCAGAGCCGGTGGTGGGGCAAACCCAGTGGTGGGGCAAACCTCAGCAAGAACGCTGAGTCCCAAAAGGGGGTGAGTGTAAGGCTTGCCTTAGGTGAATCCCACATTGGTTAAGATGAATCCCACATTGGTTTAGGCAAATCCCACATTGGTTCAGGCAAATCCCACATCGGTTAATATCGTCCCGGACACGGGATATATGGATAAATGGATCGGGCTGCACGTTCCGCAGCAATATAGTATATATATATATATATATATATATATATATATATATATATATATATATATATATATATATATGGATCGGGCTGCACGTTCCGCAGCACTAAGCAGGCATGGTAACCGCCAAAAGGCACTCATATGTACAGGTTGCTCTTTTACCTCACAATATGCTCTATATTTCCTTTCTGTCATTATTCATGCTATGTATCCCTCGTATGTTATTATTCATGCCTTACATACTCAGTACATTGCTCGTACTGACGTCCCTTCTTGTGGACGCTGCGTTTCATGCAGCGCAGGTACACCCAGATGAGTAGAAGCCATTATAGAAGATGTTCCAGCGAAGTTGGCAAGCTCTATTTGGCCCTGGAGCGTTGCCGGGTCAGAGTATTATGCTATGATGTCTTGGTTGAAGTTAGAGACTTTGCAGACAGAGTCATGGGTATAGAATGTCGGTATTGTGAGCGGCTCCACTAGCTGATGTGTTATTGTGTTTCATGTTACTAGTTTCATGTGACGATAGAATTTATTTGAATTAAGTACGATGAAAAGAAAGATTTTGTAAGCTTTACTATGTATTTCATTATGTTTGATTTAAGAGTTCAAAGAGACTATGTGTGTAATAAGAGTCAGCGAGTTCGCTCGGCCCCGAGTATGGGGTCGGGTGCCCATCACACCCTAGTGGGATTAGGGTGTGACATCTATACTTTATCGAGGTGACATAAGGTCATGAACCCCCGATTCTGTTATGGAGCATTTATAAGCATTCTGCCTCACCTTGAATGAAATAGCATATAAGGTGAGTGTATACAATAAACAACATCATTATCTTTGTAGGAACATCATATCATGAACTCTAGAATCTTTATACTTAAGCTCATCATTATCATTATTGGGCTCATAATGTATCTCTTATCTCATATGGCTATTCATGAACATAGACTCTTAGTTTTCCGGAATGTATGAGATTCATGGAGAAGAAAGAAAAATCATGCCATAGGATTCATGCCTTAGAAATAAAGGACTAGCCTCACATACCTTTTTCGTTTAACTAATTTATCGCTTGCTTGTTCTTCTTCAATGCCCACGTTTCTGCCTTCAAGAGAATTCGCATTAACATTAGCTAATCGATTACTTACACGTGCTTACTAAAACTAAATAAAATTGGGCAGCATTTCCTTTGTTTATACAACTTTCCCCATATTCCATATCAACTCCCAAACATCGATGACAAAATTCACAATATCACCAGCAACAATCATCATTCATCTACATTACCCACATTTTGCAATTTTACTCCAATTTCTCCATAATCATGGTCATAGTTCATTATTGCTGTCACACCCTAACCTTGGTAGGGCATGATGGGCACCCGACTCTCTTCAGAGTCGAGCGAACCCTAAGACATTCGCTCTTATCAAAATCTGTCATTTCAATATTTTTTAAAAACATAAAACTTTTCAAATAGAGATCACTGTTTTTATACAGATCATGAAAACTCTCAATCAATTATGTACTTCTTACCAACTGAAATTATCTGAAAATGCAAACTCTTTTAACATATATACATGATTTGCACTCCTGGATACCCTATCCACAGGACGTTGTCTGCAAAGTCTCTAACATGTACAAGTACCATGACATAAATACTATGACTCGGCAACACTCCGAACTGAGATGGAGCTCACCAATTCAGCTGGAACATCTTCTAACAATGTCTTCTACTCATCTGGGTGTACCTGCGTGGCATGAAACGCAGCCCCCGAAGAAAGGGGGTCAGTACGGAATATGTACCGAGTATGTAAAGCATCGCTGAATCATAAACCAGAAAGTGCAACAGTGAACAAGTTTAGAAATCAAACTGTAAGTAACCTGAAACAGCATTCTAGACCAAGTCCTGCGACCTTTTCCCAAATTCTGGCATACACAATACAAATACAGCATACGCAAGTTCTAGAATACACAATATGAAATTTAGTATCACAATAGTCCCTTCGGACGGCCGGTTCCGACATACGTCTATCCTGGCCCCTTCGGGCATGCCGGTCCCGAAATAATAATTATGGTGGCCCCTTCGGGCATGCCGGTCCAACATACATCTATCCTGGCCCCTTCGGACATGCTGGTCCTGACATAATAATAATGATGGCCCCTTCGGGCATGCCGCGTCCAGCGTAATAATAATGATGATGGCCCCTTCGGGCATGCCGGTCCAACATACGACTATCCTGGCCCCTTCGGGCATGCCGGTCCCGACATAATAATAGTCCTGGCCCCTTCGGGCATGCCACTCGTGACATACGGCTACCCTGGCCCCTTCGGGCATGCCACTTGCGACATTTCTAATAATGATGATGTCAACTCAACCTAATCCATAACTATCAATATAGGGAAATAATGCTATGGGGTGAAAACATAAATCGCAAGTGAAATAGAATAGTAAAATCTCGCACCCCATTCGGAGTGGTTTTGGAAAGTCTAAATAATAAAATCCCGCACCACCTTCGGAGTGGTTTTGAAAAGTCTAAATAATAAAATCTCGCACCCCCTGCGGAGTGGTTTTGAAAATCAACCTTATGTTCCCGTTAATATGAAACTAATTTTTCATGAAATCATTAGTAAACCACAAACACGTTTCAGGCAAATCCGAGTTAGTATAAAAAGTTAACAATCATATGCCCGAGCGGAGTAGTAGAAAATTAAATGCACATAAATCAACTTCTAAGACTCATTGCAAAAGTATACTTACTGACACTTGAAAACGCAAGAGCAAGTTTCGAGTCAATCCGGTTTAGTATGAGAAAGTTGTGAACGTTTGAAGTACAAAACCTCCTACGAACTTTTCAGAAATTATCTTTTTGGAAAATTAAGACAACGATCACACCAAACACCCTTTTCAAATATTATTATGGACATTATTCATTATGGAACTCCCTATGAAGATTTCTAAACAATCCGAGTTCGCTTAGGCAATTTATGAACGTTATTTACTATAGAAGCCTCTACGAGCATTTCCAAAACAATCCAAGTTAGCACATGAAAGTTATGAACGTTATTCATTATAGAAACTTCTACGAACATTTTCAAACAATCCGAGACCGTCTACAAAAGTTAGGGACATTACTACTTACAGAACTCCTTAGACTTTTCTTGTTATTCAATCATACAATAAACTCGGCTACACTAAGTATGCTCACATCAAAAAGTGAATAAGAACCAGTAATATGCTAGCAATCAAGAATAGAATTACCCCAAGATACGTATCATA
Organism: Lycium barbarum; assembly: GCF_019175385.1. Taxonomy (NCBI): domain Eukaryota; kingdom Viridiplantae; phylum Streptophyta; class Magnoliopsida; order Solanales; family Solanaceae; genus Lycium; species Lycium barbarum. The sequence goes on from NC_083341.1 coordinate 66,591,500, forward strand.
GCTTACTTAGATCTAGGACATGCCAAAAGAAAGAAAGGTTAGGCTTTACATACCTATTTCACGTCCTATTAGCTACGCTTATTTGTCCAAGCTCGCTATCGCTAGTCTACATTCAAGAAGATTCACACAATCATTAGACTCATCGTTATACGCTTGTCTTAATCCTTCAAATAAATTCATTTATAATCTGCCGAAATTTCGGCAGCATTTCCCCTGTTTATATGCCTAGCCCAGAATTACAATTCAGCAACCAAACAACAACAATAATACCAACATCAACAACGCCATTATTCATACCAATATTTTCCATAAACATCCCACACGATGTTTTTGAACATACAACAACAAAATACACTTTCTTCTAACCCAATTAAGTAGTATAATCTCATCAACTCACCAAACATGTTAGATACCATTTTTATACACATAAATCAGTTCATCCACACGGCCACAACATGTCCAAGACAGCCCATAAACACAACAACTACAACGCGACACTTTATGACCCTCTTTCCATAATTATTTTCATTTTTAAAGCTTGGTAGACCTTCAAATAAATTCAACTCAAGAGATGGGACGAATAACATACCTCATATTTGAAGAATCAGCCACCCCAACTTTTTCCAACACCAAGCTTAAGCAGAAACAAGAACAATCACTTTTCACGGACTAGTTTGGCGTAATCTTGTCAATATCTTGGTTTATCGGACTATAATATTTGGGGGGTGTTTTGAGAGAATTCTAGGAACTTTGGAATGTTAATTTTGCTGAAAAAATGGGGTTGAGGGGGTATTTATAGCCCCCTTAGGTCGGTTTCACCGACCTTATCATGTGGGTCCCGCGGAACCTTTTGGACAATTTGAGGTCTTGCTCTTAAAATGGCCATAACGTTTGATTCCGACATCGTGTGAGGGCCCACGACCTATGGTTGAAAATCAATTTAAATTATCTACAACTTTTATTTCTTGGTATTTTTCCAAATTCCAAACTTATAATACAGTTTTTACCCCTACAAGTCAGGTCATCCGAAAACGTTTTCTTAAATCGTCCTTTTGGAGGGCTTACACTCATTTTTGGCTTATGGGTCCTTCTTAGGACTTGCTCAACTCCACATGTACTACCCATATATCTCTTCATATGTCTTTTATAAAGTCCCGACGTGTGGGTCCCACTTATCTTGCCGCGATGAGGGCTTTTCATCAAGTGCCAGCCCGACTTGTAACGTCCATATCTCCTTACCCCGATGTCCGATTGAGGAACGGTTTGTTGCGTCGGAAACTAGACTTCCCAAACTTCACCTTAGACTTTTGTTTCACTTCAAAACTCTTAATACACTAAAACATATTCTTGCCCAACTTACCACGACTATCTTGACATATTCGAATGTACAAAATACGGGATGTAACATCCTCCCCCTCTTTTTGAACATTCGTCCTCGAATGTTCAACTGGCCCTATGGGGGTGTTATGATACTTCGAGAGGGTTTCTCTTATAGTTTTCCTTCCTTCATGTCCATTCCTTATCTTTCACCTTGTTTTCCTTATAATCAAGCTCCTCGGTTTCATATGAATCCTCATTCCATGTCATGGGTTTTCTAATTCAACTGCGCCAACTCAATATCCTTGTCCTTTGTACTCCCACATATTCTTCCTATTCTCACCTTTAACCTTTCTCGGTCCTATTCTTCTTTTGTCCCATATTACCACACTCCAATTCTGTTGCAGACTTTCTACTCTCGAATATCCTTACTTTAGGACTTTCCAGCCTTAACCAGTAGTGGAACCGGTATCAGTTTACCTCGTAACATCTGTGCCATATTTTTCGTTTTGTCTCTTGCACTCCATTCAATTAATGTCTTCCATACATCGCAACACTGGTTGCTGGAATTCACCTACCGATCGATACAGGCATAAACGGGATATTAGGTGCAGACATATATATTCACTACCCTCTCGCTTGTAAAATATTCCCAAACGCCATTCAAACTTACCCTAATTCCTAAACTGTGTTGCATTTTCTTTCTCTTCACCAGTCTAGCCCACCTCGGCCTACGCGACCTCTTTAAGGCTCCTAATCACTCCGCACACTCTAATTTCCTGTAGGTTACCCAACTTTCATACCTGTCTCTTACATCTACATTTATGGAAATTTTTGTATACTTCCCAGGGGGTCACCCATCCCAAAATTGCTCCCATCTTAGCACGCTTAACCTCGAAACTTCGATGGAATCCGGTGCCTTAATGTTAATATAATCGTGTTCACTTCCTTATATGACCTTTATTACATAATCTGGAGCAAGTCAAAGTCTTAGAGATTCCGAGACATCTTCGTAACACCCTTTCTCGTTACAATTACTATTTTACCTTTTTTAATCTTCAATATTCACTTTCACTTTCATCCCCCAACTTTACATCTTAATCATACGTCAATATCCTTACCTCATCCAACGTGCCTCTCCCGCACCGTTACTTACCACTATACTGTGTAACTGCTCATACCATTGGTCGCTTTCCTCTGTAGACGTCGCCCTTTAGCTGAAATCAAAAGTTAGTACCAGGGACTTCATTTCCTACGACTCGGCTCTATCGCACGATGTTAGATATGAAAGAAGGAATGACACCCTATTAATGTCTCGTAGCCTCCTGTTTATAGATGTGGTGCAAAACACACCGATAAACAAGACTCTACTAGACACGACTTTGCAGACAACCCCAAGGACGACCTGCTCTGATACCATTTTGTCACACCCTAACCTTGGTAGGGCATGATGGGCACCCGACTCTCTTCAGAGTCGAGCGAACCCTAAGACATTCGCTCTTATCAAAATCTGTCATTTCAAATTTTTTTAAAAACATAAAATTTTTCAAATAGAGATCACTGTTTTTATACAGATCATGAAAACTCTCAATCAATTATGTACTTCTTACCAACTGAAATTATCTGAAAATGCAAACTCTTTTACCATATATACATGATTTGCACTCCTCGACACCCTATCCACAGGACGCTGTCTGCAAAGTCTCTAACATGTACAAGTACCATGACATAAATACTATGACTCGGCAACACTCCGAACTGAGATGGAGCTCACCAATTCAGCTGGAACATCTTCTATCAATGTTTTCTACTCATCTGGGTGTACCTGCGTGGCATGAAACGCAGCCCCCGAAGAAAGGGGGTCAGTACGGAATATGTACCGAGTATGTAAAGCATCGCTGAATCATAAACCAGAAAGTGCAACAGTGAACAAGTTTAGAAATCAAACTGTAAGTAACCTAAAACAGCATTCTGGACCAAGTCCTGCGACCTTTTCCCAAATTCTGGCATGCACAATACAAATACAGCATAAGCAAGTTCGAGAATACACAATATGAAATTTAGTATCACAATAGTCCCTTCGGACGGCCGGTTCCGACATACGTCTATCCTGGCCCCTTCGGGCATGCCGATCCCGAAATAATAATGATGGTGGCCCCTTCGGGCATGCCGGTCCAACATACGTCTATCCTGGCCCCTTCGGACATGCTGGTCCCGACATAATAATAATGATGGCCCCTTCGGGCATGCCGCGTCTGGCGTAATAATAATGATGATGGCCCCTTCGGGCATGCCGGTCCAACATACGGCTGCCATCCTGGCCCCTTCGGGCATGCTGGTCCCGACATAATAATAGTCCTGGCCCCTTTAGGCATGCCACTCGTGACATACGGCTACCCTGGCCCCTTCGGGCATGCCACTTGCGACATTTCTAATAATGATGATGTCAACTCAACCTAATCCATAACTATCAATATAGGGAAATAATGCTAGGGGGTGTAAACATATATCGCAAGTGAAATGGAATAGTAAAATCTCGCACCCCATTCGGAGTGGTTTTGGAAAGTCTAAATAATAAAATCCCGCACCCCCTTCGGAGTGGTTTTGAAAAGTCTAAATAATAAAATCTCGCACCCCCTTCGGAGTGGTTTTGAAAATCAACCTTATGTTCCCTTTAATATGAAACTAATTTTTCTTGAAATCATTAGTAAACCACAAACACGTTTCAAGCAAATCCGAGTTAGTATAAAAAGTTAACAATCATATGCCCGAGCGGAGTAGTAGAAAATTAAATGCACATAAATCAACTTCTAAGACTCATTGCAAAAGTATACTTACCGACACTTGAAAACGCAAGAGCAAGTTTCGGGTCAATCCGGTTTAGTATGAGAAAGTTGTGAGCGTTTGAAGTACAAAACCTCCTACGAACTTTTCAGAAATTATCTTTTTGGAAAATTAAGACAACGATCACACCAGACACCCTTTTCAAATATTATTATGGACATTATTTGTTATGGAACTCCCTATGAAGATTTCTAAACAATCTGAGTTCGCTTAGGCAATTTATGAACGTTATTTACTATAGAAGCCTCTACGAGCATTTCCAAAACAATCCAAGTTAGCACATGAAAGTTATGAACGTTATTCATTATAGAAACTTCGACGAACATTTTCAAACAATCTGAGACCGTCTACAAAAGTTAGGGACATTACTACTTACAGAACTCCTTAGACTTTTCTTGTTATTCAATCATACAATAAACTCGGCTACACTAAGTATGCTCACATCAAAAAGTGAATAAGAACCAGTAATATGCTAGCAATCAAGAATAGAATTACCCCAAGATACGTATCATAGCTTACTTAGATCTAGGACATGCCAAAAGAAAGAAAGGTTAGGCTTTACATACCTGTTTCACGTCCTATTAGCTACGCTTATTTGTCCAAGCTCGCTATTGCTAGTCTACATTCAAGAAGATTCACACAATCATTAGACTCATCGTTATACGCTTGTCTTAATCCTTCAAATAAATTCATTTATAATCTGCCGAAATTTCGGCAGCATTTCCCCTGTTTACATGCCTAGCCCAGAATTACAATTCAGCAACCAATCAACAACAACAATAATACCAACATCAACAACGCCATTATTCATACCAATATTTTCCACAAACATCCCACACGATGTTTTTGAACATACAACAACAAAATACACTTTCTTCCATCCCAATTAAGGAGTATAATCTCATCAACACACCAACAATGTTAGATACCATTTTTATACACATAAATCAGTTCATCCACATGGCCAAAACATGTCCAAGACAGCCCATAAACACAACAACTACAACGCGACACTTTATGACCCTCTTTCCATAATTATTTTCATTTTTAAAGCTTGCTAGACCTTCAAATAAATTCAACACATGAGATGGGACGAATAACATACCTCATATTTGAAGAATCAGCCACCCTAACGTTTTCCAACACCAAGCTTAAGCAGAAACAAGAACAATCACTTTTCACGGACTAGTTTGGCGTAATCTTGTCAATTTCTTGGTTTATCGGACTATAATATTTGGGGGCTGTTTTGAGAGAATTCTAGGAACTTTGGAATGTTAATTTTGCTGAAAATATGGGGTTGAGGGGGTATTTATAGCCCCCTTAGGTCGGTTTCGCCGACCTTATCATGTGGGGCCCGCGGAACCTTTTGGACAGTTTGAGGTCTTGCTCTTAAAATGGCCATAACGTTTGATTCTGACATCGTGTGAGGGCCCACGACCTATGGTTGAAAATCAATTTCAATTATCTACAACTTTTATTTCTTGATGTTTTTCCAAATTCCAAACTTATAATGCCGTTTTTACCCCTACAAGTCAGGTCATCCGAAAACGTTTTCTTAAATCGTCCTTTTGGAGGGCTTACACTCATTTTTGGCTTATGGGTCCTTCTTAGGACTTGCTCAACTCCACATGTACTACCCATATATCTCTTCATATGTCTTTTATAAAGTCCCGACGTTTGGGTCCCACTTAGCTTTCCGCGATGAGGGCTTTTCATCAAGTGCCAGCCCGACCTGTAACGTCCATATCTCCTTACCCCGATATCCGATTGAGGAGCAGTTTGTTGCGTCGGAAACTAGACTTCCCAAAATCCACCTTAGACTTTTGTTTCACTTCAAAACTCTTAATACACTAAAACATATTCTTGCCCAACTTACCACGACTATCTTGACATATCCGAATATACAAAATACGGGATATAACAGTTGCATTTTCTCACATATAATACTAATTCCATGTTCTAAATGTCATTCATAACATACTTACAATCACAACATATCGATAGTCATGACTTAATCCAAGCCTTTACCCAACAATGACACTATTCCCACATTTATGACCCATTTTCTATATCTTTCTACAATCCAAGTGTTTTAACTTTCAACACCTTAAACAACAAGGAATGATCATAAAATTCACCTTGGATAATGGAAGAATAAGCCTCGAGTGGGAATTCTCTTATTGGGATTTCTTAGTTTGGATGAACTTTGATAAGTTTCATACACTTGATTTTGTGGGTTTGATGAAGTTGATCATAGATTTCTCTTGGTTTCTTGTCGATGGAGAGTGAAGAGGATTCTTGAAGTGTGGAGAGGAGAAAATGAAATGAAATAAATGAGAGAGGGTCCTTATATCAACTTAAAAATCTTTCCCGACCCGAACATACGAACCAACATACGGTCCGTATATTTTATACTGACCGTATGTCTGGTGCAGTGAAGACCTTCATTCTGGGCAGAACATACGGTTGGACATACGGTCCGTATGTTTTATACGGCCAGTATGTTTGGTCGTATAATGCCCAGCTCTCCGAAATTCGTTCTCGTCGACTCGTTTGATCTCCAATCCTTATGGAACCTTCTTGACACTTATTTAATACTTTATTAGCAATCTAAACATCCCTATAACTCATCCTCAAGGCCTTACCAAACAATTCTTAACACAATAATTTACAAAACCTTTCCTAAACCCCACTTATACTACACTGGTCCTTATCAATCCTTATTTCATCAATTCATATAACTTCAAAATCATAACGTATGCATTCTAAAACCACTAAATATCAGTCTTATAGTCTTAAGAACTTCCTGTTACCCTTAAGCTCGCATTGGTTCATTCACTACATGACGACATGAAATTTCCAAGGTGTAACACTCTTCCCCCCTTTTAGAACATTCGTCCTCGAATGTTAAACACTCGGGAATTCTACAAAAATTTCGCAAGAGTTTCCCCTGTAATATGGCACTACCATCCTGTCACAACAACCCACAATAACATTGCCTCACAGGGCCACAACACAAATAGCAATATAAATTGGCCACACACGACCCATATGCATAAAAAGAAAGCATACATACCTCATACTCTTGGTGTTTCTTCTTTGATCTCTTCTGGGGGTTGGAATAAGTGCGGGTACCTGGACTTCATACTTTCTTCTGCTTCCCAAGTCATCTCCTCTCGGTTGTCATTCCGCCATAAGACTTTAACTGAGGTTACTTCCTTATTTCGAAGTCTTCGTACTTGCCTGTCTAATATGGCAATGGGCACTTCTTCATAGACTAGCTTTTTTGTCACATGAACATCATCTATTGGGACAATCCTCATAGGATCTCCAATACACTTGCGGAGCATGGAGACATGAAAAACTGGATGGACCGATTCAAGTTCTGAAGGCAAGTCCATTTCGTAAGCTACTTGACCCACCTTGCGGATAATTTTATAGGGTCCAATGTATCGAGAACTTAATTTCCCTTTCTTGCCAAATCTCATCATACCTTTCATTGGTGACACCGTTAAGAATATCCAATCATCAATTGAAATTCTAAGTCTCGCCGGCTGTTGTCCGCATACGATTTTTGGCGACTTTGGGCTGTCAGTAATCGGTCTCGGATCACCTTGACTTTTTCTACCGCTTGCTGAATCAATTCAGGGCCTATTAGCTGTACTTCTCCTATTTCAAACCATCCGATTGGGGATCTGCACTTCCTTCCATATAAAGCTTCATACGGAGCCATTTGGATACTGGAATGGTAGCTATTGTTGTACGAAAACTCGATTAGAGGTAAGTGATCACCCCAACTACCACCAAAATCTAGAACACATGCTCGTAGCATATCTTCCAAGGTCTGAATAGTACGTTCGGCTTGCCCATCAGTTTGCGGATGGAATGCTATGCTGAGCTTTACTTGAGTACCTAGACCTTCTTGGAAAGATTTCCAGAACTTGGCTGTAAATTGCGCTCCTCTATCTGTGATAATGGCTATTGGAATACCATGGATTCGCACAATTTCTTTGAGATACAACCTTGCATAATCTTCTGCTGAGTATGTGGTTCTGACTGGAAGAAAATGAGCTGCTTTCGTTAATCTGTCCACAATCACCCATATGGAATCATACTTGCCTCGGGAACGGGGTAACCCCATGATAAAATCCATGTTGGTCACTTCCCATTTCCAAGTAGGGATTTTCATTGCTTGCAATAATCCTCCTGGCTTTTGATGTTCGATTTTCACTTGCTGGAAATTTGGACATTGAGCTACAAATTTCGCTATATCTCTCTTCATGCCATCCCACCAATATATCGACCTTAGATCATGATACATCTTCGTTGCACCTGGGTGAATATAATATCGAGAATAATGAGCTTCTTCTAGAATTCGATGGCGCAATCCCGCAACATTCGGCACACATAGCCTGCCTCGGTATCTAAGAATTCCATCCGTGGAAATTTCAAATGGAGACTTCTCTTTTCCATGAAATGTGTCTCTGTAATGGCACGAATGAAGATCTTCATACTGACGTTCTTTCACTTCCATATTAAGGGGCGAAACTGTGGGATCATTAATACTGATTCCTGAACTACCTGAATAAATTAAACATACTCCAAGATTAGCTAGCTGGTGGAACTCAAGAATCATCTCTTTCTTTTTTGGAGGAACTTCACATAAGCTGCCTGTCACGACCCAACCCCATGGCCGCGACTGGTACCTTAACTGGGTACCCGTACATACCTACCTGACAGAACTTCGTACCATACAATTTTTTTTTTCTTTCAAACAGATGTTTACAAAGTCAGGCCGATACAGATACTGCACGCGCGCGAACATATACATACCCGAACATACAGAAATTTACAGATAAGCCGATGAGGCTAACATACAGACGGAGTCACAAAATCGTTCGTACCTACCAAACAGATGAAACCCGTAACCCACACATCTATCTACAGGCCTCTACAGACATACAGAATCAGATGACGGGACAGGGCCCCGCCGTACCCCGAAATACCATACATACAGAGTCTACAGATAACAGAAGATATATACCAAAAGTATTTGCTCCGGATCGAAGGAGCTCTTCAGAATAGCAGAATCCGAGCCCTAGACTGGCGGCGTATCACCAAGTGCGCCTGTACCTGCGGGCATGTAACGCAGCCCCCGAAGAACCGGGGGTCAGTACGAAAAATGTACCGAGTATGTAAAGCAGAAATATATCAAACATAATCATGATCTGGACCGGAAGCACAGAAATATAATAGACAGGCTCATAAGCCGGACGGACAGAGTCATAGTCCCGACAAACGGACAGAATCATAGTCCAACTGACAGAATCAGAATTCATACGGACGTACAGAATCGGAACCCGTCGGCCAGATAATCCAGACGGACAGACGGAATCGTAACCGGTTAGACAGATAATCCGGACGGACATACAGAAGCATAACCAGTTGGACAGATAATCCGGACGGACATACAGAAGCATAACCCGTCGGTCAGATAATCCAGACAGACATACAGAAGCATAAGTCATACAGACAGAAAGAATCACACATAGGGTGCAGGAACGTGGTCGCCACTCCTGCCATTGGCACCACAACACGTCAGATATCAGAAATTCTTCCCCGATCTCCGTCACACATCATAACATAACCACGGTACCCGGGGGCGGACAGATAACACAGCACCCCGAGCCCGGACTCATCATACTTCGTAATATATCCTCGGTAACCGGGGACGGACATGTAACACAGTACCCCGGAACCGGACACATCATACTTCAGAATTCACATATGGGGCTCGGCGGCCCACCGCACGATATACGTACCGGCCCGGGATCCGGTGAAAGGAATCATAGCATGTGCACAAACTGATTAATGAGGAACCACATACATACAGATCGTCATACAGACTCAACAGAACAGAAGTAGGCCAACTGGCCGATCGAACCACGTATTCGGATAGTTTTCAAGGTACGTGCCTACACGTCACTTGGGGAGGCACGACAGATTATAACCAGAACCAGATTTCCAAATGTCAAAAACTATTTTGTAAGATTTGTATAAAAACAATCGTATCGTGATCAGAATAGTAGTCCAGGTGTTTTCTGAGAAAATCGGGCAAAACTAAAGTAATTAAGATCATACAGAAGGTATCGGGCCTCGTGGGCCCGCCACGGATAAACTCGAGGCGACATAGGTAAATTACCGATAGTAGACCTTATAAGGTCATCCATAATCATCTGGAAGTGTTCCGACTCCGTTTAGGGAAGTTTTGTACAAAAATTCACTTTAAAGGCAATTTGTAAGAAAATAGCTTCAATTGGATTGAAGGAATTGGAGCGGTTTTCCGTCTCGAATTCCGGGGGATGGAGTCGTACTTAAGGCTCGCGGCCGAGCCTATCACATCCGGAACATGCCTAGGAACAAAGGGAAATGCTTCACATACCTTGGTAGCACCTTACGCTCGCTTGGCGTCAATCCAAATTTCGTCCAAAATCTGGAAATGGTCAAGTTTACCATTTGTTAGTTTCAAACTTTCAATATTCCAACTTAACACATGCTTGCCTACCGAAATTTCGGCAGCATTTCCTCTGTATACACGACATCCCCGAGAGTTAGCTCGGCTCAATTCATCAACACAACAACCCAGAAATGATATTAAAACAACAATAAACATTAAGACATACACTATGGCATCACTAGCCATCTTTCGACATAACGAAACATCTTTCGTTTCAAACTTACATTTCCAAACCAAACTTATTATTTTCATATTCATTATCCATAAAAATCATCACGACATACATCGGAGGCATCCATACCATTTTCACACAATATTCATAAGATACGCAAACATTCAAACTTTCCGTTAAGTCACTACTTTTCCAATTTTTCCTAACCTTCCACATACAAGTTCATTATACAATTCCATCTTCCAAATTCATCAACAATGATCATAATTTGCCTCTTGATACTTTCATTTCCATTTTACATAAATCCTAACAAAGTTGCATATTCTCCTACAACAACTTAATAACCATTTTTTTTCCAAGATAATAAAGATTGTCATCTTTCCATTCATTTCACCATAACACACTTAGCATGAAAACAAGATCAAATTCATATTCCATACTCAACATAGCACCACACGGCCACCTCCTATATTTTCCAATTTTCACTAATCCATTCCACTTTCATTTCTAACACAATTTCCCTCATGCTACAACTAAATTACAACATGAATTCAAGCCATCAAAATCATGCAATATACATGTATATATTCGGCCAACACACCCTTAGTTCCAACACACAAAATTTCCATGTTTTTCATTCATTCACACATACTACAACATACATATACCATTCATAACATAACAAAAGCATAAAATCCTCACCTTTCTTCAAGTCCTTCACTTGGAGATAAAAATTGTTTTCTTGCCCCAACACTTATATCAACTTGTAGAGGGTTTTGCACTTGGTACTATCCTCACAACAAAAGAATTTTTTTGAACCAAGATTTGGCTCCAATATTTTTTTCTTCTTTTCTTTCTTTTTCTTTCTTTCACCCGAACTCTCTCTCTCTCTTTGTTCTTGATTTCTTTTGTTTTGTTTTTCTTGATTCATCTAGATCCTTCTTTTAAACTTATCCATATATGGATTTATCACATGAAAAATTTAATATTTCATGGGCCAAGGCCTACATGGCCGGTTGGGCCATCCCTTAATGGGCCTTGTTTTTCTTATTTCTTTTAGAGCCCAAAATTGTTGGTTACATATTGTAGTTCACGGGGCAAGTTTCCAAAATTCCAATTTTTGCCCTTGGCCACCTTTCGTAATTCCACACCTTTGAATTCATAACCTACACATTCATACCAAGTATGGTCCAATTGTGGCCTTATCCATCACAAGTCAATTTACCTTGAATTTTTCGAATAAGCGAAAATGTCAGATGTAACATCCTCCCCCCCTTTAAAACATTCGTCCTCGAATGTTAAATTAACCTTATGGGGCGTCATACCACATCGGAAGGGTTTTCTTTATAGTCGTCTTTTGTTGACTTTCCGGCATGGCCTCTTTACCAACCTTATGGGGTAATTTTTCACATTACTGATTCAAATGCCTTCATAATATATTTTCTCATACCCCACATAATCATCGAACCATAAGCTATATTCTTGTAACAGACAAACGCTTTCCAGACGTCATAGTCCATATCATTTCTTGTTACACTCCTGAGATCCCTACCACGTTTTCGTAATCCCACTTCATACCAGACACTTCATACCAACAGATTCAGAACTAGAACCGGACGCGTAGAAGTATATCGGACGGATTCGTAATCAAAGTCAGGGGCACGGAAGTATGTCAGAAAGATCTGAGATCGGAGTCAGACGTACAGAAATGTATCATACAGAATCATGATCAAAGTCAGACGGACAGAAATGTATCAGATAGAGTCGTAATCAAGGTCAGACATACGGAGATGTATCAGACAGGCGTGCGATCGAAATCAGACGCACAGAAGCATATCAGACGGATTCATATCCGGAGTCAGACATACAGAGGCGTGTCATACAGATTCATAATCAGAGTTAATCGCACAGAGATATGTCAGACAGAAACGTAATCAGAATCAATCATACAGAAGTATGTCGACCAGAAACATATTCAGAATCGGATGTACAAAGATTTATCAGGTGGGAACATAATCGAGTTCAGAAGCACAGAGACGCAGTAGGCAGAGCCTTAGCAGAATCGAAAGTGCAGAAGTATAACAGATAGAATCTGAAGCCGAATCAGATCAATCTTAGTAAGGCTCCAGTGATTTATGGAAAATTCCCTTATTGGTAACCTGGTTAGCCAAGTTATCATAATAATCGTCTCGCGTGTCGCTTATCGACTCTTTCAAAGATTCCGCTTATTCGCATTTCTTATCTTTCGTCTTTCCTACCATCCATACTCATTTTCCTTTTCAGACGTCGTCATACCAGACTGAGTCATAATGGAATAGGGGTTTTCCTAGTCCTTGACAACATTTGTGTCCTCACCCCCGCTTCGCTTCATGTATTCGGTTTAGTAAAACCTTTCGTCTATCACAACGTTAGTTGCCGGGACTCGGCTCTTAACCCACATGGGCACCAAACGAAAATCATACACATACACATACACATACACACATACATACTAATATCTTACTGGCGAACGTCTTTGACCGTTATTCGAATTCGCTCAATTTCCCGAGCGGTGTTGCCCCTTTTTCTTTTTGCCCATTCAGCCCGCATTGTTCTGCGCGACCCTTGTAAGGGCACTAATTACTCCACACATTCTCTTTTCCTTTAGATTACCCCAAATTCCCATTTATATCCATCATACCTACACTTGTGCAAAACCTTGCATTACTTCCCAGGGGGTCACCCATCCCAGAATTGCTCTGGCTTGAGCACGCTTAACCCCGAAACTTTCATGCATTTCGACGCGTTAGGGCTGATATAATTTCGGCGATCGCCCCGCACGACCTTTGTCACGAAATTTTAGAGCAAATCGGGGTCTTAGCAAATTTTCGGAAAATTTTTATAGCGGGTCCCACCTCCAGCTAAGTCGTACAATTACCGTGCTGCCTTTCTGAATCTTCAACATTCACTTTCATACACATATACATATGATTACGGATAACCCACGGATTTAAGTCTTCGTCCCACGAATTCCGCCTCCAAATAGTCGGTGGAATCTGATAAAATATCACCGTAAGGTGTTCTCCGGCCACCGACAGAAGAAAACTAAAGTCCGACAAGTATCGCGGGACCTTTTTGTACTTAGTCTACATATTTACTTCCATATCTCTGGAAAAATTTGGGCAGAGGTTCCTCTGTTTCTCTTACTATCCAAAACCTGTACACCAGAAGTACCAATCATGCCTCACAGGGCCAACACATATGCACACACATACATATCATATCATGTCGTATCGCAGCCACACGGGGCTGATAACTTCAAATAAGAATTATAACGTCGTCGACACTTACCACACGTGCCCATCTCAAACGGCATCGGAGGTACTTTCCTGTTTACTTTCATCCAGGATTTCCAGACTCACACTGACGGTGGGGACATCTCGGTCGCCCTTGCCTTCGATCACTAAGTCGCTAATCCTTTTAAATTTCCGTTATCGTCATAGAACAACGTTTTACAGATATCATACACATACCGAGAATTTTAGGAAACTTACGTACTCATAACTGATCAAACTCGGGTCTAACCTGGGGAGCTGCTGTGGGAACTGTGTCCCTCATCATCGTCGTCTGTCTGGCCCCCACTATTACCTGCATCTGAATCGGAGGAGTGTAGATAGCCTGGCAATTCCTGGTTCACCGACGGCCAGGACAAAGGGCTGGAGTAGGGCGTAACACTCTCCAGGGAAGCCTGTCTAACATACTGCTCCACTACCAGAGCTGCTGGCACATCCTCGGGAACCTCCTCCTCCGGCGTCCCAGAGGGATGCTCTGGTGGCTCAGCATCGGGGCTATCCTCCTCCCTGGGAGTAAGAAACTCTGGAGGTATCGTTGCCGGGTCCTCCGAAGGGTCGGTGTCATAACTGTCTTCCCTGGGAGCCTCTGCTCTGGGGATCAAAAACTCTGGAGGAATTGTCTCTGGATCCTCCGAAGGGTCTGTCTCAATCGAGTAGCTGGGGATCTGCCTACTCGGTCCTGGTGATGTCCTAGGGGCCTTATTAGCACCCCCATCCCCATCATCCGAAGCACTCCTCTTCATTATTTGCCTCTTGATACTTTCATTTCCATTTTACATAAATCCTAACAAAGTTGCATATTCTCCTACAACAACTTAATAACCATTTTTTTCCAAGATAATAAAGATTGTCATCTTTCCATTCACTTCACCATAACACACTTAGCATGAAAACAAGATCAAATTCATATTCCATACTCAACATAGCACCACACGGCCACCTCCTATATTTTCCAATTTTCACTAATCCATTCCACTTTCATTTCTAACACAATTTCCCTCATGCTACAACTAAATTACAACATGAATTCAAGCCATCAAAATCATGCAATATACATGTATATATTCGGCCAACACACCCTTAGTTCCAACACACAAAATTTCCATGTTTTTCATTCATTCACACATACTACAACATACATATACCATTCATAACATAACAAAAGCATAAAATCCTCACCTTTCTTCAAGTCCTTCACTTGGAGATAAAAATTGTTTTCTTGCCCCAACACTTATATCAACTTGTAGAGGGTTTTGCACTTGGTACTATCCTCACAACAAAAGAATTTTTTTGAACCAAGATTTGGCTCCAATAATTTTTTCTTCTTTTCTTTCTTTTTCTTTCTTTCACCCGAACTCTCTCTCTCTCTTTGTTCTTGATTTCTTTTGTTTTATTTTTCTTGATTCATCTAGATCCTTCTTTTAAACTTATCCATATATGGATTTATCACATGAAAAATTTAATATTTCATGGCCAAGGCCTACATGGCCGGTTGGGCCATCCCTTAATGGGCCTTATTTTTCTTATTTCTTTTAGAGCCCCAAATTGTTGGTTACATATTGTAGTTCACGGGGCAAGTTTCCAAAATTCCAATTTTTGCCCTTGGCCACCTTTCGTAATTCCACACCATTGAATTCATAACCTACACATTCATACCAAGCGTGGTCCAATTGTGGCCTTATCCATCACAAGTCAAAATACCTTGAATTTTTCGAATAAGCGAAAATGTCGGATGTAACACTGCCCATTGATCAGCGGCTAAGCGCATCAGCTACTACATTTGCCTTTCTAGGGTGGTATAAAATACTCACATCATAATCTTTCAATAATTCTAACCACCGCCTCTGCCGCAGATTCAACTCCTTCTGCTTGAAAATGTATTGAAGACTCTTGTGATCTGTATAGATATCAACATGCACACCATACAAGTAATGTCTCCACATTTTTAATGCATGAATAACTGCAGCCAATTCGAGATCATGAGTTGGGTATTTCTTCACATGTTTCCACAGTTGTCTCGAAGCATAAGAAATGACTTTGCCGTGCTGCATTAACACACATCCTAACCCAACACCGGAAGCATCATAATATACAACGTAACCATCTGGCCCTTCTAGGAGTGTCAAGACTGGAGCTGAGGTTAGTCTGTCTTTCAACTCTTAGAAACTGCATTCACAAGCATCATTCTATTGAAATTTAACTGACTTTTGGGTTAGCTTTGTCAACGGGGCTAAAATGGAGGAAAACCCCTCTACGAACCTTCTACAGTAACCTGCCAATCCCAGAAAACTATGGACTTCTGTTGGCATCATAGGCCTTGGCCAAGTCTTCACGGCTTCAATTTTTTGAGTATCAATTTGAATACCATCATCTGAAATAACATGGCCCAGAAATGTTACAGAATTCAGCCAAAACTCACACTTTGAAAATTTTTCATACAATTCTCGGGTTCGAAGAATGCCAAGAACAATACGTAAATGATCTGTATGTTCTGATTCTGTGCGAGAGTATACCAGGATGTCATCAATGAACACTATTACGAATAGATCCAAGAGAGGCCTGAATACATTATTCATCAAATTCATGAACACTGCTGGAGCATTAGTCAACCCAAACGACATCACCCGGAATTCATAATGGCCTTATCTCGTTCTGAAAGCGGTTTTAGGAATATCGTCTTCTCTGACTCTCACTTGATGATAACCTGACCTCAAGTCTATTTTAGAAAACCACTTGGCACCCTGTAGTTGATCAAACAAATCATCATTCCTTGGGAGAGGATATCTATTCTTTATTGTCACCTTATTCAACTGCCTATAATTGATGCACATTCGTAGGGAACCATCTTTTTTTTCTCACGAACAAAGACTGGTGCTCCCCACGGTGATGAACTAGGTCTAATAAACCCTTTCTCAAGCAAATCATTCAATTGTGCCTTTAGCTCTTTCAATTCTGCCGGGGCCATTCGCTAAGGAGGAAGGGAAATAGGCTTGGTGTCCGGTAACACATCAATAGCGAAATCAATCTCTCTTTCTGGAGGAAGGCCTGGAAGTTCATTTGGAAATACATCCGGAAATTCATTCACTACCGGAACGGATTGGAAAGTTGGTGACTTTGCTTCGGTATCATGAACTTGGACTAAGTGATAAATATAACCCTTAGCTATCATCTTTCTTGCCTTAAGGTAGGAAATAAACCTACCTCTTGGAGATGCTGTATTACCCTTCCATTCAAGCATGGGCTCTCCCGGAAATTGGAATAGAACTATTTTCATCCGACAATCAACATTAGCATAACATGAGGCCAACCAATCCATACCCATAATCACATCGAAATCTAACATTTCCAGCTCAATTAAATCAACTTTGGTCTGGCGATTGCATATCACAAGTACATAATTTTTATACACTTGTCTAGCTATCACGGGATCATCAACCGGAGTAGATACCTCAAAAGGTTTAATTGGCTCAAGTTTCACCCCAATACAATCAACAACATACGAAGTAATATAAGATAAGGTAGAAGCCGGATCTATCAATGCATACACATCATGGGAAAATACAGATAATGCGCCTGTAACCATATCCGGGGAGGACTCGAGATCTTGTCGTCCGGCTAAAGCATACACACGGGGCTGAGTGGCACCTGAAGTAGATGCTCCCCCTCTGCCTCTACCTCGACCTGCTAAAATCTGGGGAGTCTGTCCTACCGGGCGCACTGAAGAGGAACCAGCTGCTGATGCTGTGGGCTGAGCCCCACCTCTGCCATACCTCGAGGGACAATCTCGCATCAAGTGCCCAATCTGTCGACAAACATAGCAAGCATCTGTGCCCTGGCGACATGGCCTCGAGTGTAATTTTCTGCACTGGCTACATCGTGGAACTGCTAGTCTCCTCTGACTATAATCACCCCCAAACTGGGAACCTAAAACTCTCGAACTGTAACCCTGTCCTGAAGGAAAGGAGCGATCAAATCTCCTATCTGTAAATCTTGGAGGTGCGCTAGTCACCGACTGTCCTGATTGTCTGGATTGGGTCTGCCTCGATCCCCCTCTATAATCACTACCTGCCCCCACAGACCTGGCCCTCTTGCTCTGCCTTCTCTCAATGTCACGATCACCCCTTTGCGGATGTTGTTGTCCTTCTAAATTTTGGGCATAGGCTTGTATTCGGGAAATATCCATCCCATTTTGCAACGAAGCCGTCAAACAATCCTTAAATAAATGTCGCCCTAAGCCACTCACAAACCTGTGTACCCTATCGCCCATATCGGCCACCATAGTCGGGGCATATCTAGCCAATGAATTAAACTGAAGGCTGTATTCCCGGGCACTCATATTTCCTTGCTATAGGTTTAAGAACCTATCCGCTCTAGCTCGGCAGACCTCGGGTGGTAAATAGTGGCGGATGAAGGCATCTACAAATTCTTGCCAAACGGGAGGAGGCGTATCCTCTTTTCTCGACGATATCCAATTATTATACCATAATACCGCCACATCTCGGAGTCTATAAGATGCCAACTCCACAGATTCAGTTTCGAAGGCATGAATAATCTTCAACGTCCTCAACATTTCATCAATAAAACTTTGCGGGTCTTCATTCGGCTTCGACTCGAAAAACTATAGAGGATTTAAACTCATGAAATCATGGGCTCTGTTACTAGCTGCCTGATCACTTGGACCCACATTCTGCCACTGTGCCTGGGCGGCAATTAACTGCATCAATAAATGGATAGCCTCGATCACTTATTGACCCAAAGCAGCCGGTGGAGGAACTGGAGCTGAAGCTCCTCCTTGTTCTTCTACATTGGGCGGGGTGGAGGAAGTATTAGATAGAGCCTCATTATGTGACTCGCCCTCTTCTACATTCATTGACGGCTCTCTTTCTACCCGCCTTTTCATCGTAGTCTTGCCCTTCTAGGCCGCTATATTTTCCCTTTAGCGGCATTTCTAAAATCATAGCACACTATTAAGAGGAGAAAATCTTATAGCACAGCTCTGTCACACGATCTCTTAAGATGAAAGATGGTCATTTTTCCTAAATGCCCTGTAGCCTCTTGTTTATTAGTATGGCACGCAACACACTATAAACAAGACTCTACTAGACACGGCTCGTAGACACTTCCTAGTACTGAACTGCTCTGATACCACTTTTGTAATGACCCGACTGGGGGCCGTGACAGGTACCCGGGGCTAACCACCGAGCACCACTCATTCTATTACTCATCATACTCATAAAGCGTTCTTTTATCAAAGTCATTCTCAAATCATAGAAAAATCATTTTTTGTTGGGAAACATAATTACTTTTATATACATAGGCCCTTCGGCCATCAAAATAATAATACATACACAATAGTAGCATCGTGAGACCATACTACCCATACATGCGTATCTACGAGCCTCTACTAGAGTACTAGACATATGGACGGGACAAGACCCCGTCGTGCCCAAAATACATATACATATATATACACAAAAGAATAACCTAAATAGCACCTGCGGAACAATGGAGTGCTCTCAAGTCAGCGAATAGATCCTATAAGTCTGGATCACCTCCCTGTCTACCTGTGGGCATGAACACAACGTTCAAAGAAAACGGACGTCGGTACGAACATTGTACTGAGTATGAGAGGCATAAGTAATAATAATACGTCAATGTGATAAAGGAAGCATCAAATAAGGAGCAACCTGTAACTGAGTGTCAATTATAACAGAAATAATGCATTCCGGCTTACTTCATAATCATCATCATATCATGTATGCATATATGTATAAGCTGCCCGACCATATAGGTACGGCGTGATAATCATTAGCCTGTGTCCAGGCCTCCCGCGTCCGGGGTACCATCTCATGCCGCCCACTAGTGGTGTCTTCCCATGCCATCTAGACATGGTGTATACGCTGCCCGCCTTAGCGGTGTCTGCCCGGCCATATAGGCGCGGTGTAATATCATCAACATGTACTCATCATAATGCATGCATAGAAAGTTAAAGACAGCTATACTTTATCGAGGTGACACAAGGTCGTGAACCCCCGATTCCATTATGGAGCATTTATAAGCGTTCTGCCTCACCTTGAAGGAAATAGCATATAAGGTGAGTGTATACAATAAAATACATCATTAGCTTTGCAGGAACATCATATCACGAACTCTAGAATCTTTATACTTAAGCTCATCATTATCATTAGTGGGCTTATAATGTATCTCTTATCTCATATGGCTATTCATGAACACAGCCTCTTAGTTTTCCGGGATGTAAGACATTCATGGAGAAGAAAGAAAAATCATGCCACAGGATTCATGCTTTAGAAAGAAAGGAATAGCCTCACATACATTTTTCGTTTAACTAATCTATCGCTTGCTTGTTCTTCCTCAATGCCGGCGTTTCTGCCTTCAAGAGAATTCGCATTAACATTAGCCAATCGATTACTTAAACGTGCTTACTAAAGCTAAAGAAAATTGGGCAGAATTTCCTTTGTTTATACAAATTTCCCCATATTCCATATCAACTCCCAAACATCGATGACAACATTTACAATATCACAAGCAACAATCATCATTCATCTACATAACCCATATTTTGCAATTTCACTCCAATTTCTCCATAATTATGGTCATAGTTCATTATTGCATTTTCTCACATGTAATACTCATTCCATGTTCTAAATGTCGTTCATAACATACTTACAATCACAACATATCGATAATCATGACTCAATCCAAGCCTTTACCCCACAATGACACTATTCCCACATTTATGACCCATTTTCTATATCTTTCTACAATCCAAGTGTTTTAAGTTTCAACACCTTAAACAACAAGGAATGATCATAAAACTCACCTTAGATAATGGAAGAATAATCCTCGAGCGGGAATTCTCTTCTTGCACCAAAACCCTAGTCCACTCTTATTGGGATTTCTTGGTTTGGATGAACTTTGACGAAGTTGATCCTAGATTTCTCTTGGTTTCTTGTGGATGGAGAGTCGAGAGGATTCTTGAAGTGTGGAGAGGAGAAAAAGAAATGAAAAAAATGGGAGAGGGTCCTTATATCAACTTAAAAATCTATCTCGACCCGAACATACGGACCAACATACGGTCCGTATATTTTATACTGACTGTATGTCTGGACCGTATATTTGGTCAAGTGAAGACCTTCATTATGGGCAGAACATACGGTTGGAGATACGGTCCGTATGTTTTATACGGTCCGTATGTTTGGCCGTATAATGCCCAGCTCTCCGAAATTCGTTCTCGTCGACTTGTTTGATCTCCAATCCTTATGGAACCTTCTTGACACTTGTTCAATACTTCATTAGGACTCTAAACATCAATATAACTCGTCCTCAAGGCCTTACCAAACAATTCTTACCGCAATAATTTACGAAACCTTTCCTAAACCCCACTTATACTCCACTTGTCCTTATCAATCCTTATTTCATCAATTTATATAACTTCAAAATCTTAATGTATGCATTCTAAAACCACTAAATATCCTTCTTATAGTCTTAAGAACTTCCTGTTATCCTTAAGCTCGCATTGGTTCATTCACTACACGACGACATGAAATTTCTAAGGTGTAACAGCTACCATGGCTGGGGAATACCTACCCAAAGAATTAAAGCGAAGACTGTATTCCCGAACGCTCATATTCCTCTGCCTGAGATTCAAGAACTTGTCGGCTAGGGCCCGTCGAACCTCCGGTGTAAGATAATGTCAGAGAAAGGCATCCACGACCTCCTTCCATACTGGGGGAGGTCCATTAGCCCTTCGCGAAGACATCCAAGTGTTGTACCAGTGGACGGCCACATCTCGCAGTCTATAAGAAGCCAGTTCAACTGGCTCCGCATCAGAAGCATGTATTATCCGTAGTGTCCTCAGCATCTCGTCTATGAAGCCTTGCGGGTCTTCATCCGGCTTCGACCCATAAAATTCTAGAGGATTCAACCTACTAAAATCGTGGGCTCGTGCACTAACCCCTCTATCACCTTGGCCCACACCTTGTCGTTGCGACTGAGCGGCAACCAACTGGGTCAGTAACTGAATAGCTATCACGACCCAATAAGTGGCCATGACGGGAACCCAGAGCTGACTATCGAGCACCGCTTATTATGCTGACTAACATATTCAGCCTGGGCATGTATCATCCTCAACACAAACTTATCATGAAACAATCTCCAAACATCCCCCAAAACATATATAAGCATAAGCTCATAAGGCTACAAAGTGATGTTCAAAATATACAATGAAGAAGTTTCATAACATCTACAACCCACACATAGGTATCTATGAGCCTCTAACCGAAGACTGAAATCATATGGATGGGACAGACCCCGCCATGGCCCAAATATGTACACAAAAGAATATAGCAATAAGTTGCACCTCCTGAGTAGTGGGGTGCTCCCGGACAACTGCCGAGTAAGCTCCTAAGCGTCTGCACCGTCTCCCTATCTACCTGTGGGCATGAACACAGCGTCCATAGAGAAAAGGACGTCAGTATACTGAGTATGTAAGGCATATATGGTAACATAATAAGGAAATATAGAAAGCATAAGAAGAAAAGATAACTGTAACTGCTTGCCTCTTGAGGCGGAATCATGCATGCTCACTCTTACCTTTAAAAATATCACACATACATACATAAACTGTCTAAATCAATAACATCATTAGCCCGCGTCCGGGGTAACCATCTCGAGTCGCCCCCTAGCGGTGCTGCCCATGCCGTATGGACACGGTGTTATCATAAGCCGCCCGCCTTAGCAGTGCTGCCCGACCATCTAGGCACTTTGTAATCATCATCATATACTTAACATGAAGCATGCATAAGAGCTCAAGTAAAAGTTATAACTCTATCGGAGTGACGTAAAGTCGGGAACCTCCGATTACATTATGGATCATCATCATCGCTATGCCTCTCCTTGAAAGAACTAGTATCATGAGGTGAGGAAACAACAAGGAATAGCGTCAATGAAATCATAAACATAGGATTATCAGGCTTATGAAAGCATCGTTATCATCATCATCATCACAGAATATATCTCATCTCTATCTTGTAAGGATCTCTTAAGTACCTTTAACTTTCATCTTTAGGGATGTAAGAAAGTCATGGGAACATAGGGAAGAAGTCACAATGTAAGATTCATGCCTTTGAAAGAAGGGGAATAGCCTTACATACCTTTATGTCTTCTTAACACTATCGTCTTGTTGCTTGCCTTTCAAGTTCACGATTCTGCCTTCAAGAGAATTTGTACTAAGATTAGACAGTCGGAAACATACTTATGCTTAAGCAAAAGCAACTAAGAGTTAATGAAAATTTGACGACATTTTCTTTGTTTTGACAACTCCTTCCGTAAAATAAGACAACTCCCAAAAATCAATAAGGACATCCCTAATATCATAGTAAATAGATTCTTTAATTTAAACGTTGTTTACTTCTCAAACCCACCTTCACAATCATCCATAACCATACCTATAATACAATATCATATTTATTCTTCACATAACACCCTATTCATCCTCAAATAACAGTCCTTTGTCATCATTTGTATTATTCACCATAACATATTAAGAACAATAATTCAAGTCAAGCCATTATTCAAGAATATCCCTATTTCCATATTTGCACGCCATGTTCTTCTTCCTTCCATAATCCAAGTCTTTCAACCACTCATTATTATTAATCACATAAATTGAACATAAAACTCACCTTGATGATGTAGGAATGGACTTTGGATGAAAATACTTCACTTGGAGAAAGACCCCACTTCAACACCCAAGAGATTCTTGGTTTCTACAAAGCCTAGTGAGCATCCATACACTTGATTTTTAATAATTCTTGGTATTTAGTCCTTGATTTCCCTTGGATAAATGATAATATGGTGTGAGGAATATTCTAGAGTATCCAAGACTTAGAGAGAAAGTGATATCTAAAAATCATGGACAAGGGTCGTCTATTTATAGCTGAAACCAGAAAATTCCAGAGAGGTGGTTCGACAAGAATGTTGACAATCTGTCGACTTGTCGATGGTCCGTCGACTTGCTTCGTCGACTTATGCATAAAAATATCTGATTACAGAAACATGCTGACAGTTGGGTCGACGGTCCCGTCGATGTGTCGACGATCCGTCAACTTGTCCCATCGAGTCATGCCTGCCAATTCCAATTTGCTAAAACGTGTTGACGGTGCACAGTGACGGTCCGTCGTCATATCGACGGCCCGTCAACAATGACTGGTGTCTGCAAAATTTCCTAATTCAGTTCAGATTTCATCGATTCAATTCGTTCAACTTATAATCCTGTAAATTACCAGGAATACCTGTTGGTACATTTGTACACAGGTAAGACACTCTCTACCTCCAATTCCTTCTACAAGTTTTCTTCTCTCCCCTCAAATGTATTTGGAATCTTAATTAGGATCATTAAGTATCCCTTCTTACTTGTAGTGACACCATAAACACCCTAACTTTCGTCAGTCTATTTACCGTGCAACAACCCGAAATTCAAGGGTGTAACATTCTCCCCCCCCCCCCCCCCCAAAGAACATTCGTCCTCCAATGTTAAGTTCTCGGGGGTTCTACATAAATTTTTCCAGAGTTTCCCCTGTAATATGGCATTACCATCCTGCCACAACACCCCAAAATAACATCGCATCATAGGGCCTCAATAACAACAACAAGAAAACATGCTACACATGACCAAAAGCATTAAAATAAAGTATTACATACCTTACGACAATGGTGTCTCATCTTGAATTTCACCCAGGGGTGGAAACAATTACGGATATTTGGACTTCATATCTTCTTCCGCTTCCCAAGTCATTTCCTCTCGGTTATTGTTTCTCCACAAGACCTTGACTGAGGCTATGTCACACCCTAATCCCGCTAGGGTGTCATGTGCACCCGACCCCATATCCGGAGCCGAGCGAACCCACGGACTCTTATTTTATACATAATCTCCTCGGACTCTGAAATTAAATAGTAGTAAAATATATAGTAAGCTTTTAAATCATTCTTTCATCAATGTTTTCGAATCAGACAAAAACTGTAATCATATAGAGTTTATCACATAATACAAAATGAGATATCGGCTGATGGAGCCGCTTACAAAACCGACATACTACACCCACGACTCTGTCTGCAAAGTCTTTAATTTCGAACAAACAATCACAGTACATATACTCTGACTCAGCAACACTCTAGGAGCGAATGGAGTTGCCAATCCAGCTGAAACATCTTCTAGCAATGTCATGTACTCATCTGGGTGTACCTGTGTGGCATGAAACGCAGCCCCCGAAGAACAGAGGGTCAGTACGGAATATGTACTGAGTATGTAAAGCATGGAATACAGCAAACAGAATTATAATCGAAAGAAACGGTACAGAAGTAAGTACACTTTCAGAATACCAAAATACTTATTTTTCAGAATGCAAGTCGTATATACCGATGCCACATGTCATAAGAAGTACAGAAAGTAAGTAGGTCATCCAGAGTGCCAAAATGTATATTTTCCAAACACAGGCTGCGCGTGCCAAAAGCGTATGTCATCATATAGGTTTACACATAACTGATTCATATGTAACATAATAGTGTCGAGGAACGTACGACCCGATCCACATATATAACATATTAGTGCCGAGGAACGTTCGGCCCGATCCACAAATGTAACATATTAGTGCCGAGGAACGTTCGGCCCGATCCACAAATGTATTTGCTGCGGAGCATGCAGCCCGATCCATATACACATTTTATATTGTTGTGGCACGTGCAGAAGGTTAGTACAGACATTAAGCACGATATGCAGAATAATAAAACAGTTACTGGGAACACGAATCATGCATGCCAAGAACGATATCCGGCCCCTTACGGGACCCGGGGAAACGTGGCGCCACCCTGCCTTTGGCGCCAAACAGATCATACTCCAGAAGGTTTGCTCCGTAATCTCCGTCACACATTATGATATCACATCATAAGATCAGAACATACATATACACATATATGATTCGGCGAACCATGAACACATCATAACACCGTAACACATCATACTCCGGAATACATATATGGCACCCGACCCTCAAGCAAGGGACTCGGCGAACCATGCGCACGATATATACCGGCCCGGGACTCAGCGAAAGAAGTAATAACACATGCACGAGCAGAGTAGTGAGAAACTAAATGCACATAAATCAAGACTCGATGGATAAGTATACTTACCGACTTCTGAAGGCTCAGAAACGAGTTTCGAATCAATCCGAATTAGTATAAGAAAGTTATGAGCGTTTGAAGTACAGAACGTTCTATGAACATTTCAGAAGCCGTTTTTGGAAAATCGAAGCAACAACCATGTCAAGTACTTTTCAGTTATCGTTATGGACCAAATTAAATATAACTCTTGGAACCATATGTACGTGAAAGCTACGGACAATTTTACCACAGAACTTTTACGACCATTTCTAAGCAAACCCAAGATCTTTTACGAAAGTTAGGGACATTAAAACTTACAGATCTCTTTTAGAAACACAATTATTTTTGCTTATCTCGTTATTCAATCATATAATAAGCTCGATCATATCAGACTTACTTATATCAGGAGTGAATCATAATCGTAGACAACCTCAGCAACGTATCAAAAAGAACTTCGGTAATCATAGATACATATCAAAAAGGTGAATGCGAATCATAAACAAACTCAGAATCACAGAATAGGATAATCCCCAAAATGCATATCATACCTTATTTGGCTCTAGGACATGCCAAAGAAAGAAAGGGTAAGCCTTACATTCATGCTCCACGTCCTATTAGCTACGCTTATTTATCCAAGCTTGCTAGTATACATACAAAGAATTCACATAATCATTAGATTCATCGACATATACTCGCCTTAACCTTTCAAATGAATTCACTTATATTCTACCGAAATTTCGTGTCACGACCCAGCCCCGTGGGCATCGACTGGTGCCCTATTTGGACACCCCAAATAGGCTTACATACCAAGTCGTCATATTATAGCTTAACTCAGATTTAATATTCATCATTTTAAACAGAACTGAAAATAATTATTATCTTAAGCGGTCGCGCGTATAGAAATATCATATCAGAGCCAAAAGGGGTGGCGGAATATACATCGCCGAATATATGCACATATACAAACATATGGGCCATCATGGCCGCTATAACAGACGGGAATGCATTAAGACGCAAATCATAAACAAAACGAACACATACACGACCCATGACCCACATATATGACTACAGGCCTCTACAAGTCATAACGGAAGCATATGACGGGACAGGGCCCCGCCGTACCCCAAATAGTCAAATATACAGAAGCATATACATGACAAAAGACATATACCAAAATATGGGCTCCGGATCAAAGGAGCACTCTGTAGTAGCAGAATGTATGGCCTACACTGGCGGATCACGAACTTCTGTACCTGCGGGTATGAAACGTAGGCCCCGAAGAAAGGGGGGTCAGTACGAAAGATGTACTGAGTATGTAAAGCATAGAGTACAGAAATCCAAACCACAACTGAAGTGAAAGGTACAAAGAGAGAATACCGAATCAGTATATCAAAACCTGTGCTGAAAACATATGTACATAATGCAAATAAAAAGAAATCATGCATAAGGCTTAGGAACGTGGTCACCACTCCGACGCTGGCGCCACAACACATCATACTCCAGAAAGTTTCAAATCTCTGTACAATCCCCGAACATGTCGTATCATCATACATATCATATCATCAAACATAACATATGCCATATCACATCATAACGCCGTATGCAAACGGTACCCGACCCTATGGCGAGGTCTCGGGAACCGTAACACATCATACTGCCGAATATGTCATAGTACGCACGATCAAAAAACCGGCCCGAGATCCGGCGAACGATATCATAGTAACATGCACGAGCGGAGTAGTGAGAAACTAAATGCAATTTACATATAAAACATTTGTAAAGACTTGATACAATAGCATGACGGCAAGTTAGGTAGACTAGTTTGAACAACTGAACGATATGAGGTCTGTCTCACAAAAGTACTTCTGAAATCGTATTTGTAGTTCAAAGTGTAAATCAGAATGTAATGGAGCAATTAGAACATTATTCTTTGGTAGCTAAAATCATAAACAAAAATCCCTTTTGATATCATACAAAAATAAGTCAAATAGGACAAACGAAGGAAGTCTCGGGGCTAGTGGGCCCACCTCGGGTCAAGTCGAGGTGGCGTACGTGATTTACAAACATTAGACTCTATGGAGTCATCCATGAAAGTTTCAGGACGATTCGGTTACGTTTGTGAAAGTTACGGATGTTTGAACATTTCTTTCTAACAAAACACAAGGGTTCTAATTCAATTTCATTGAATGAAATAACATCAAAATCGAACTCGGATTCCCATGAACAGAATCTTCCTCGAGGCTCAAATCACAACCTAGTACACCTAGGACATGCCAAAAGAAGGAATGGTAGGGCTTTACATACCTTATTTGCATTTCACGCTCGTCCGAACTCAAATCCCGTTTCCTCCAAAAACTACAATTGGTCATAATTACCAAATGTGAATTATAAGCTTTTAGGAATTCAATCTTAAACCCATATTTGTCTACAGAAATTTCGGCAGCGTTTCCCGTATAAATTCAACATCCCCGTGAATTAACTCGGCCAAGATATCAACAACAACACCCACAACAATACCAACAACATCAATAATCACTACAAAACACATCCTAACACAAATAGTCTTCCTCTCTACATAGTGCAACCGCTTCTATTCCAACTCCACACTTTCAAACTAATATCAACATTTCCATATTCGTTTACTAATTTAAGACCATTTAAATACGATTCGGAAGCGTTTCACATTATTCTACAAAATGTACAAAAGTTCCACCAAAACCATCATTCGCCCAAAACCTTCAATCTTCGACATAAACATTCACAACACATTTTCATCTTCTAGTTTCATGATTTACATTAACTTTCACATACTAATCACACTACCTCCCATTAATGCAAAAGACTACATACAAGTCACATTAGCTTTTACAACACTTTCCAAATCAAGATTACAACTTCATTAAAATCATCATATTCTCATTTGCATCTTAGAATTCATATCAACAACAACTAAATCAGTGCATAGAACTTAGTTCACATGTCACACTACACACACAATGTATATATATATGTGTGTGTGTGTGTGTGTGTAGAGGACCCTTGAATTAGTAGAAATACCACAAGAAAATAATTTTTGGAACAAGATTTCAAGTAGTCAATTTTTCATGGACATGGCCGAATGGCCTATAGTTGTTGCTCTTCTTCTTTTATTTTCTCCTCATCTAATTTCTCTTGAAATTTCTAAGTGATAAGGCTCTCTTATATAATTTATCACATGATTTTTAATGACATGGGCTTGGGTCCCTCACTTTGGGCCATGGCCGGCCACCCTTCTTTTGGGCCTTTGTTTTTTTTTTTTTGTTTTTTTGTGATTTTCCTAACCCAATTGATTATGGGCCCCATTTTGTAATTCCCGAAACTAATTTCCGAAATTTCCAATTTTTCCCTCGGCCTTCTTCCATATTTCCACATCAATATTTCATGAACATCACCTTGTATTAAATAAAATAAAAACATAGCCTTATTTCTTACAAGTCAAAATTATTTCAAATTTTCCGAATGCACAAAAATACGGGATATAACATTTCGGCACATTTCCCCTGTAAATACACCATCCCCGAGATTCCAACTCGGCCAATTTTATCAACAACAATCCGAGAATTTAACTCGACCAAAATATCAACAACAATACCAACAGTTATTCTAACAATATCCACAACAACAATTCTAATAATCGTGCCAACAACATCAATAATCAAATCGAGACACATTCTAACATTAACAACCTTCATCGCACAATCCAACGGTATTTCATTTATATTCAATTCAATCACTTATAATGAAGCTAACACCAATGATCTCACATTCAAGTATTAATCCGAAATCTTTCTAACATGATTCAAGAATGCTTCTAACAATTCACATGACATTCCAACAACCCAATGAACATTTTTACTTTACCCGAAACCTTCCAAATGCGACACAACAACCACAATACATTCTCTTCTTCCAAATTCATGAACTATACCAACAATTCACACACTAACAACATTATTTTCCATAAGTGCAAGAACACTATATTCAATTCACATTAACTTCTAAAACAATTTTCCAACATTTACAACTTGAACTAGAATTATTAAACTTCCATTTCTCATCACAGATTCCATTACAACAATGAACAAAATACTAAATAAAATTAGCTCGTCATCCCTACACACTACAACACATATACACGGCCACACACACTACACATCAATATTTTCACAAACGATTACAACTTCATTTTCAACCATTAAATCCTCATTTTACATCATAGAATCCACAACACAACATCAATCAAATTACTAAATAAAATCAATTCATTTGTTCTACACATTACACCTATATTCGGCCACAACATCAACCCAC
The DNA here is from genome assembly GCF_019175385.1 of Lycium barbarum. Taxonomy (NCBI): domain Eukaryota; kingdom Viridiplantae; phylum Streptophyta; class Magnoliopsida; order Solanales; family Solanaceae; genus Lycium; species Lycium barbarum. Next base: position 66,622,209 of record NC_083341.1, read on the forward strand.
ACGGCTACAACATAGCACCCACACTTTCATGAATTTCATCCATTTCTTCACTCTACCACATATACAAACCACCCACAACATATAAAAGGGAATGAAACCTTACCTTTTTCCTTAACTCCACAACTTGGCTTGGGTTGCTCCTTGTAAGAATGAGTGGTTTTCTTGCTTCAACAACTATCCCATGTTAAAGAGGACCTTTGAATTAGTAGAAATGCTAGGAGAAAATATTTTTTTGAATCAAAATTGGATGCCTCTCTTTCCCTTGCTCATGGCCGAATAGGCCCCTTATGGTTTCCTCTCCAAGGTTCTTGAAAATTCTAAGGATGGAAATGAAAATATGACTACTTAGTCATCTTATATGCACATGTGTAATTAATTTATTTGGGCCAAGCCCACCCCAAGTGCACGGCCAACATGGCCCTTTTTATTCAAGCCCACTTCTTTTCTCTTCTCTTTTTTTTTGTTTATAATTCATGAAAATTATTTTCCTAATTCCAAATTTTCCCTTAGCCTTCCACAATATTTCCATGAACTCTTTTATGAATTTCCCTTTTTACCCTTAGCCTTTCACAATATTTCCATACCAATAGTACTCACAAATAATATTCACAAACAACTTGCACACTAAAATAGTTTTGGAAAATGGTCTCTCCTTCAACGTACCACGACTACCTTGAAGTATTCAAACGTACAAAGTACGGGCTATAACATCCTCCCCCCCCTTTAGAACATTCGTCCTCGAATGTTCAACTGATCTTAAGGAGACACTTCGGGGGGGGGGGGGGGGGGTCCCTCTTATAATTGTCCTTTCCTTCATGCCCATTCCTTATCTTTCACCCTATTTCATTTAGAATCAAACTTCTTAGTCTTTACATGAATCCTTATTCCATGTCATAGGTTCCTAATCCGCTGTGCCAACTCATGATCCTTGTACTCCCCAGATTATCTCTTCTCTGTTATTGTTTCGTCACCACACTTGACAGAAGCCACGCCTTTGGCGCGCAATCTTTACTTAACGATCCAATATGGCCACAGGCTATTCCATGCTCTCATTTGATCTACAATATTTCAGTCTCACTTATCATGCTATAAATATTCGTCTGTCTTTGGTGTTCTCCTTTCATCGCTCCCTGCTTCTTTATACCTTTGTCGCTATCCCCTTTTTAATTTTTCATTCTAAATATTCATCCAAAAATATATGTACGAAATGTTTCCTTATTTATTATCCCTTCACAGTCCAGTAATCCTTATGGTAGCTTATGATTTGAATTCGCCTAACTTCTTAGTTCACAACACCTTTGAGTTCTTACTATAACTTTTTATTTATTTCCTTCCCTCACATTTTTCGACACAAGTATACTTGTCATTGACTTCTTTGTATTGGCGCTCAGTTCGTCCTTTGTTATTTCTTGTTGGCCCTCCGGTGGGGATTCCTTACAAATGTGATCGAGCATCGCTTCACATCGATGATTCATATAAATTCATAGCGTATATTCTCATGTTCTGTATAATTAATGGTACATGAACCATTTTCTAGTATCCGACGAACTCTTCCGTTTTACTCATAGGTACTGCGTTCTTTCTTTCGGTCAAAATTTTTGGCTATCAATTGTTGATACTCCCGTTATAATAGTCGTTCCCGTCCGAAACATCTTTTGAATCTTATCATTTCCTCCCTTATCCTCTCTGCATTTAACTTGTAGACATTTTCTTGCTCTTTTATTACTTTTACAACATGTCGCTGCGTACTTAGGTACGGCGCAAATTTGTCCGATAAGAGAGATTCAAATCACGGCATAAACATAGCATAATTCATGTTGGCAAGAAATATTCTCTTAAGGTATCTTTCATTCTTTCCCTTTATGTCGGCCTCACGGTACACTCACTGTCGGTTCGTTTCTACTCCTTCCATGTATTCTTTTGATGTGCCGACATGTTTCGAACTCTGGCCCCGAGCTAATAAATTTCCCCTTTCTAGTGTTTGATAATGTCATGATTCCTTTTTGGCCTAATATAATACGTTCTCCCCCCCCCCCCTTTAAGGGGGGCTCCTTGTGTGTCAACAGTCTTCGAGTACCTTCGGCTACGACAATTACCTTATTCCTCGTCTTTCTTTCCAACTCTATGCATAACATGTCGAAAACTCCATACCATAAGTTTTTCTTTCATTTTTATGACCATATCATCATTCTTGTCAACATTCCCATATATTTTCATCCACTATTATCCTTTCACTTATTTAGCTTACTTGTAATTTTCCTTAACCGTGCACTTGCGTTGCAACGACACATCCATATTTTTCGAGCATTCCGCTACTCTCGTTCTTAGCACAGAATCCTTTCAGTTTGTACCCTTTCCTTTCTTGTTATTTACAGCATCAACTTGAAGTTCGTGAAATATTCCTTCTAACGCACAAATCCGTCCTACTCTTAAGTCACATTTTCAGGAAAGCTCTTCCACGTCCGAGGCAACCATAGGAATATAGCTGCCCACTTTATTCCTTTATATACCTTTCAAGAGCCGGAATCCTCTAACATCGTCATAAGGCTTAATCATTCTTTTCTCCTACCTTACATTCCTTGTTGTAATCACTATTCTTTTAGCCCCACTTATTTAGAATTGGTGCTCGATCCTCGCACATTCCCTTTTTGCTATATATTACCACACTTTATTCTTTTCACGTGCCTATCTTTGAATTTTTATCCATATGGTCTCATACCTTGCCGGTAATTTCTCTCGGGGCTTTACTCATTAAGGTTTCTTACCTTTCACCCTTTTTCCGACACTTTGATCTCTTTATCTTCCATCTACAATCTTTCTTTCTTTTCCAGATATCGTTGTGTTAAGACTTTTCCATTCTTAACCTGTAGCGAGAATAACATCAGCTTATTTTATAACACTTGCACCATTTATTTTTTTGCTGTCACTCGAACTTCGGTACCCTTACCTGATTAATGCCTCCTTTACCGTGGCGCTAGTTGCTAGGACCCACATGTCCACCGATACAATCACATATGAGATATCGTACGCATTCAACTAGCCCACAAAACACTTCCAAACGCTATTCAAGCCTATCCCAACTCCTAAGCTGCAATGCACTTTCTTTCTCTTTACCGATCTAGTCTGTCTCGTCCTATGCGACCTCTCGTGGCCTCCAACCATCCCGTATACTCTAATTTCACTCAGGCTATTCTAGCTTTTCATTCGTCTCTTATGTCTAAATCTTTAGGGTTTCTTGCATACTTCCCAGGGGGTCACCCATCCTGAAATTTCTCCCACCTGAGCACGCTTAACCTCGAAACTTCGATAGAATCCGGTGCCTTAATGCTGATATAATCGCGTCCACTTCCTCGCATGACTTTTATTACATAATCTGGAGTAAATCGAGGTCTTACAGATCCCGAGACATTTTCGTAACACGTCCTTCGCCTTTACAATTACTATTTTACCCTTTTCGGTTCCAGTGTCCACTTTTCACTTATATGTATAACTATTTCTTATCCTGGACTTCCAGATTCCCGAGGGCACCGAACGTACTTTCATCGCTGTTACTTATGCATACTCGATTACTAGCCAGTTTGGACTCCCACTCACCATCCTTACATAATAAGCTACGACAAAACGGCTTGTCAACTTTCTCTGAATCCTTCAACAAACCTGATTCCCCTTATACCATTCTTTTCCTTTCAAAATCTGTACACAGCAAATATCAACAATGCCTCACAGAGCATACGACTATTTATCACATTCTAGCCATCTGGAACTGCCAATTTCAAGTAACAGATCAAATATATTAATACTTACCGCAGTGACTTTCCATATCATCACTTACCTCCTTCCGTCGTATGTAAGGCTTATATATGGAATTTCATTTTCCTATGACTTGGCTCTATCGCACTATCTAAGACAGAAAGAAGGTCAACAGTCCCTAGATGCCCCGTAGCCTCCTGTTTATAAATGTGGCGCGCTTCACACCATAAACAGGACTCTACCGGACACGACTTTGCAGACAACCCCTAGGACAAACCTGCTCTGATACCACTTTGTCACACACTAATCCCGCTAGGGTGTGATGGGCACCCGACCCCATATCCGGAGCCGAGCGAACCCACGGACTCTTATTTTATACATAATCTCCTCGGACTATGAAATTAAATAGTAGTGAAATATATAGTAACATATTAGTGCCGAGGAACGTTCGGCCCGATCCACAAATGTAACATATTAGTGCCGAGGAACGTTCGGCCCGATCCACAAATGTATTTGCTGCGGAGCGTGCAGCCCGATCCATATACACATTTTATATTGTTGTGGCACGTGCAGAAGGTTAGTACATACATTAAGCACGATATGCAGAATAATAAAACACTTACTGGGAACACGAATCATGCATGCCAAGAACGGTATCCGGCCCCTTACGGGACCCGGGGAAACGTGGCGCCACACAGATCATACTCCAGAAGGTTTGCTCCGTAATCTCCGTCACACATCATAATATCACATCATAAGATCAGAACATACATATACACATATATGATTCGGCGAACCATGAACACATCATAACACCGTAACACATCATACTCCGGAATACATATATGGACCCCGGCCCTCAAGCAAGGGACTCGGCGAACCATGCGCACGATATATACTGGCCCGGGAATCAGCGAAAGAAGTAATAACACATGCACGAGAAGAGTAGTGGGAAACTAAATGCACATAAATCAAGACTCGATGGATAAGGATACTTACTGACTTCTGAAGGCTCAGAAACGAGTTTCGGATCAATCCGAATTAGTATAAGAAAGTTATGAGCGTTTGAAGTACAGAACGTTCTATGAACATTTCAGAAGCCGTTTTTGGAAAATCGAAGCAACAACCATGTCAAGTACTTTTCAGTTATCGTTATGGACCAAATTAAATATAACTCTTGGAACCACATGTACGTGAAAGCTACGGACAATTTTACCACAGAACTTTTACGACCATTTCTAAGCAAACCCAAGATCTTTTACGAAAGTTAGGGACATTAAAACTTACAGATCTCTTTTAGAAACACAATTCTTTTTGCTTATCTCGTTATTCAATCATATAATAAGCTCGATCATATCAGACTTACTTATATCAGGAGTGAATCAGAATCGTAGACAACCTCGGAAACGTATCAAATAGAACTTCGGAATTCATAGATACATATCAAAAAGGTTAATGCGAATCGTAAACAAACTCAGAATCACAGAATAGGATAATCCCCAAAATGCATATCATACCTTATTTGGCTCTAGGACATGCCAAAGAAACAAAGGGTAAGCCTTACACACATGCTCCACGTCCTATTAGCTACGCTTATTTATCCAAGCTTGCTAGTCTACATACAAAGAATTCACATAATCATTAGATTCATCACCATATACTCGCCTTAACCTTTCAAATGAATTCACTTATATTCTACCGAAATTTCGGCAACATTTCCCCTGTAAATACACCATCCCCGAGATTCCAACTCGGCCAATTTTATCAACAACAATCCGAGAATTTAACTCGACCAAAATATCAACAACAATACCAACAGTTATTCTAACAATATCCACAACAACAATTCTAATAATCGTGCCAACAACATCAATAATCAAATCGAGACACATTCTAACATTAACAACCTTCATCGCACAATCCAACGGTATTTCATTTATATTCAATTCAATCACTTATAATGAAGCTAACACCAATGATCTCACATTCAAGTATTAATCCGAAATCTTTCTAACATGATTCAAGAATGCTTCTAACAATTCACATGACATTCCAACAACCCAATGAACATTTTTACTTTACCCGAAACCTTCCAAATGCGACACAACAACCACAATACATTCTCTTCTTCCAAATTCATGAACTATACCAACAATTTTTCCATAAGTGCAAGAACACTATATTCAATTCACATTAACTTCTAAAACAATTTTCCAACATTTACAACTTGAACTAGAATTATTAAACTTCCATTTCTCATCACAGATTCCATTACAACAATGACCAAAATACTAAATAAAATTAGCTCGTCATCCCTACACACTACAACACATATACACGGCCACACACACTACACATCCATATTTTCACAAACGATTACAACTTCATTTTCAACCATTAAATCCTCATTTTACATCATAGAATCCACAACACAACAACAATCAAATTACTAAATAAAATCAATTCATTTGTTCTACATATTACACCTATATTCGGCCACAACATCAACCCACACGGCTACAACATAGCACCCACACTTTCATGAATTTCATCCATTTCTTCACTCTACCACATATACAAACCACCCACAACATATTAAAGGGGATGAAACCTTACCTTTTTCCTTAACTCCACAACTTGGCTTAGGTTGCTCCTTGTAAGAATGAGTGGTTTTCTTGCTTCAACAACTATCCCATGTTAAAGATGACCTTTGAATTAGTAGAAATGCTAGGAGAAAATATTTTTTTGAATCAAAATTGGATGCCTCTCTTTCCCTTGCTCATGGCCGAATAGGCCCCTTATGGTTTCCTCTCCAAGGTTCTTGAAAATTCTAAGGATGGAAATTAAAATATGACTACTTAGTCATCTTATATGCACATGTGTAATTAATTTAGTTGGGCCAAGCCCACCCCAAGTGCACGGCCAACATGGCCCTTTTTATTCAAGCCCACTTCTTTTCTCTTCTCTTCTTTTTTTGTTTATAATTCATGAAAATTATTTTCCTAATTCCAAATTTTCCCTTAGCCTTCCACAATATTTCCATGAACTCTTTTGTGAATTTCCCTTTTTACCCTTAGCCTTTCTCAATATTTCCATACCAATAGTACTCACAAATAATATTCACAAACAACTTGCACACTAAAATAGTTTTGGAAAATGGTCTCGCCTTCAACGTACCATGACTACCTCGAAGTATCCAAACGTACAAAGTACGGGCTATAACAAGCTACCTCTTTATTTCTAAGTTTCCGTACTTGCCGATCTAATATGACAATGGGTACCTCTTCATAAGCCAACTTCTCTGTAACTTGAACATCATTCACTGGCACGATTCTAGATGGATCTCCAACACATTTGCAGAGCATTGACACATGAAAATCGGATGAACTGTCTTAAGTTCTGAAGGTAAGTCCAGCTCGTAAGCCACTTGGCCCACTTTGCGGACAATCTTATAAGGCCCAATATATTAGGGACTAAGCTTGCCTTTCTTGTCGAATCTCATTACACCTTTCATCAGCGACACCTTTAGGAATACCCAATCATTGATTTGAAATTCCAGGTTCCGTCGGCGATTATCTACATAAGATTTTTGGCGACTTTGGGTTGTCAACAATCAGTTTCTGATAAGCTTGATCTTTTCAACCGCTTGCTGAATCAATTCTGGACCTATCAGTTATGTCTCCCCAACTTCAAACCATCCAATTGGCAACTTACATTTCCTTCCATACAGAGCTTCATACGGAGCCATCTGGATGCTAGAATGATAACTGTTGTTGTAGGAAAATTCAATAAGTGGCAAATGATCATCCCAATTGCCTCCGAAATCCAATACACGTGCCAGCAACATATATTCTAAGGTCTGAATAGTGCGTTCAGCTTGTCCATCACTTTGTGGGTGAAATGTTGTGTTAAGTCTCACTTGAGTTCCCAAACCTTCTTGGAAATACTTCCAAAATTTAGCAGTAAATTGTGCTCCTCTATCTGTGATAATGGATACTGGGACACCATGAAGTCGGAATATCTCCTTAAGATATAACCTTGCATAATCTTCTGCTGAATATGTGGTTTTGACTGGAAGAAAATGAGCTGATTTCGTGAGTCTATCAACAATCACCCATATGGAGTCATACTTGCGTCGGGAACGAAGAAAACCTACAATGAAATACATGTTGATTACTTCCCATTTCCAGGATGGAATTTCCATGGTTTGCAACAATCCTCCTGGATTTTGATGCTCAATCTTCACTTTTGGGCAATTTGGACACTGAGCTACAAATTCTGCTATGTCCTTCTTCATCCCATCCCGCCAATATATTAGCTTAAGGTCGTGATACATCTTTGTCGCTCCTGGGTGAATGGAATACCGAGAATAATGAGCTTCTTCTAAAATCTGACGACGTAGTCCGGCAACATCTGGAACACATAGCCTGTCTCGGTAACTAAGAACTCCCTTTACAGGAACCTCAAATGGTGACTTCTCTTTCTCAGAAAATGTATCTATATAGTGACTCAACTGGGGATCTTCATATTGGCGCTCTCTCACCTCCATATATAAGGATGAAATAGTTGGGTTATGAACAACAATTCCTGCATTACCGGAATCAATTAAATGAACTCCTTGGCTGGCTAGTTGATAGAGCTCGCGAACTAATTCTTTCTTCTCTGGATGAACACCACATATACTGCCCGTGGATTTGTGGCTAAGAGAATTGGACACCACATTTGCCTTTTCGGGATGATACAAGATACTCACATCATAGTCGTTCAATAATTCTAACCATCGCCTCTGCCCGCAGATTCAACTCTTTCTGCTTGAAGATATATTGGAGACTCTTGTGATCAGTATAAATATTCACATGAACGCCATACAAATAATGTATCCATATCTTTAGTGAATGAACAACTACTGCTAATTCAAGATCGTGGGTCGGGTAATTCTTCTCATGTTTTCACAGCTGCCTGAAAGCATAGGCTATAACCTTCCTGTGCTGCATCAACACGCAGTCCAATCCGACACCGGAGGCATCACAATAAACAATATAACCCTCTAATCCTTCTGGAAGTGTCAGGACTGGGGCTGAAGTTAATCTATCCTTCAGTTCTTGGAAGCTACGCTCACAAGCATCGGTCCATTGAAATTTTGTCGATTTCCGAGTTAGCTTCGTCAATGGTGCTGAAATAGAAGAGAACCCTTCCACAAATCCTCTATAGTAACCTGCTAATCCAAGAAAGCTACGGACTTCCGTAGGCGTTGTTGGCCTTGGCCAAGTCCTCACGACCTCGATCTTTTGAGTATCCACGCGAATACCATCAGCTGAGATAATATAGCCCAGAAAAGTCATAGAATTCAGCCGAAACTCACATTTTGAAAATTTTGCATATAACTCTCGAGTCCGAAGAATTCCAAGGATAGTACGCAAGTGATCTGCATGTTCTGTTTCTAACCGAGAATATACTAGAATGTCATCGATGAACACGATCACAAATAGGTCTAGAAAAGGCCTGAATACATTATTCATCAAATTCATAAACACTGCCGGAGTGTTAGTCAAGCCAAACAACATAACCCGAATTCATAGTGGCCATATCTGGTTCTGAAAGCCGTTTTCAGAATATCTTCCTCTCTAAATCTCACTTGATGATACCTCGACCTCAGATCAATATTGGAAAACCACCTGGCACCCTGTAATTGATCAAATAAATTATCAATTCTCGGAAGTGGATATTTATTCTTGATTGTCACTTAGTTCAACTGTCTAAAGTCAATGCACATTCGCAAGGAACCATCTTTCTTTCTTACAAACAAGACAGGTGCTCCCCATGGCGATGAATTGGGTCTAATACATCCCTTCTCGAGCAAATCTTTCAATTGTGCCTTTAGCTCTTTCAATTCTGCGGGAGCCATTATATAAGGAGTTATAGATATAGGCTCGGTGTCCGGCAGCATATCAATGGTAAAATCAATTTTCCGTTCTAGCGGAAGACCTAGAAGTTCATCTAGAAATACATCCGGAAACTCATTTACTATCGGGACAGATTGAAAAGTCGGCGATTTAGCTTCGGTATCTTGAACCCAGACTAGATGATAAATATAGCCTTTTGCAACCATCTTCCTCGCTTTGAGGTATGAAATAAACCTACCCCTAGGAGTCGCTGTGTTTCCCTTCCATTCAAGCACTGGTTCTCCTGGAAATTAGAATCGAACCATTTTTGTTCTGCAATCCACATTATCATAACAAGAGGCCAACCAATCCATGCCCATAATCACATCAAAATCTAACATTTCTAGCTCAATTAAATTAGCTATGGTCTGACGATCGCACACCACAATTGCACAATTTTTATACACTTGTCAAGCTATTACCGGGTCACCAACTGGAGTAGACATTCAAAAGGTTTAATTGGTTCGGGCTTCACCCCAATACGGACAACAATATAAGGAGTGATATAAGACAACGTAGAACCCAGATCAATCAATGCATAAGCATCATGAGAGAATATGGATAGTATACCTGTGACCACATTAGGGGAGGACTCAAGATCTTATCGTCCGGCTAAAGCATAAATACGTGGCTGGGGGCCACCTAAACTGGATGCTACCCCGCTGCCCCTACCACGGCCTGCTGAAGCCTGGTGAGTCTGCCTACGGGGTGCACGGACGAAGAAGAGCCGGCTGCTGATCCCGTAGGCTGGGCCCCAACTCTACCACCCATCGTCGGGCACTCACGCATCATATGCCCAACCTGACCACAGGCATAACAAGCATCTGATCCTTGGTGACACTGACCCGAATATAATCTACCACACTGGCTGCATTGCGGTATCGGTGGTCTCCTTTGACTAGAATCACCTCCCAACTGAGGACTTGAAACCCTTGAACTCTGACCCAGACCAGAATAAATAGGGGGATCAAATCTCCTACCTACGAATCGAGGAGGTGCACTAGCTGCCGACTACCTGGATATCTTGAGTACTGTTGCCGCTGACCCCCTCTATACTCACTACTCGCACCGGCAAATCTAGCTCTCTTACTATGCCCTCTGTTCGCATCATACTCACCCCTTTGCGGATGTTGTTGCTCTTCTAAATTTTGAGCGTGAGCCTGAATACGAGAGATGTCCATCCCCTCCTGCAATGAAGCTGTCAATAAATCTTTGAACAAATGTGACCCTAAGACACTCACAAATCGATGCACTCTGTCTCCCATATCGGCTACCATGGTCGGAGCATATGGGGCCAATCAATTGAGGCGAAGACTATACTACTCATATTTCCTTACTTTAGATTTAGAAACCTATTAGCTCGGGCCCTTCGAACCTCGGATGACTAATAGTGACGAAGGAAAGCATCTACAAATTCCTGCCAAATCGGGAGAGGTGCATTTTCCTTCCTCGAAGATATCTAGTTATTATACACTAGAACGACGACATCCCGCAGTCTATAAGATGCCAACTCCACTGACTTGGTATCCGAAGCATGGATAATCATCAACGTCCTCAATATCTCATCTATAAAGCCTTGCAAGTCTTCATCTGACTTTGACCCAAAAAATTCTGGAGGGTTTAAACTCATAAAATTGCGAGCCCTTGCACTAACAGCCCGATCACCTGGGCTCGTACTCTGTCGTTGAGCCTGAGCAGCAACCAATTGAGTCAATAACTGAATAGCCTCGATCATCTGTTGACCCGAAGCACCTGGTGGAGGGACTAGAGGTATAGGAGCTAGCGTAGAGACCCCTTCTTGTTCCTCTAATATGGGCGGAGTGTGAGAGGTACAAGATGGAACCTCATTAGGACTCACCCTCCCCTATATGTACCGGTGGCTCCTGTTCAACCCGCCTTCCTACCGCAGTCTTGCCCTTCTAGGCGGCTGTTGCTTTTTCTATTTATCGACATCACTCAAATCATAACACACAATTAGGGAGAAAGGAAATCTTATAACATAGCTCTATCGCACGATCTATGAAGAAGAAAAACGATCATTATTCCTAAATGCCCCGCAGCCTCTTATTTATAAGTGTGGCGCGGTGTAAACAAGACTCTACTGGACACGGCTCGTACACACACCCTAGGACGGAACTGCTCTAATACCACTTTTGTCACGACCCAACTAGGGGCCATGACGGGTAGCCGGAGCTGACTACCGAGCACCGCTTATTATGCTGACTAACATATTTAGCCTGGGCATGCATCATCTTTAACACAAACTTATCATGAAACAATCTCCAAACGTCCCCCAAAACATATATAAGCATAGGCTCATAAGGCTACAAAGTGATGTACAAAATATACAATGAAGAAGTTTCATAACATCTACAACCCACACATAGGTATCTACGAGCCTCTAACTGAACACTGAAATCATAAGGACAGGACAGGATCCCGCCATGGCCCAAATATGTACACAAAAGAATATAGTAATAGGTTGCACCTCCGGAGTAGTGGGGTGCTGTTATATCCCGTGTTTTCTCACATTTGGAAAATTAGAAATAATCTTGACTTCTATGAAATAAAGTCATAATTGATTACATCTAGCACTTGAGTTGTTTGTAAAAGAATATTAATGTGAAAGTGTCGGGGAAGGCTAAGGGCAAAAATTGGAATTTCGGAAATTAGTTTCGGGATTTGTAAAACAAGGATTTAAATCCATTGGGCCAAGAAAAATTGATGAGAAATGAGGCCCAAATAGGGGTGGGTGGCCGGCCATAAGGCCAAGCCCACCCAACCTTTTTAGTCATTTTTCCCATGTGCTAATACTAATAATATTGTGGTCTTTATCCCTTAGAGCCTTCAAGAAATTAGAAGAAGAGAAAGAACAAAGCACAAGAGAGAAAAAGAAAGAGGAGCTCTCGGGTTTGGCCATGGAAAATTGACCCTCAAAAATCTTGTGCCAAAAATTGATATCTTGTGATTTTCCTACTAATTCAAGGTTCCTTCTCAACTTGGTGTAGTTGGTTTCGAAGGAAGAGGTCTTGGTTCATCAAAGTGATCACATACTCAAGTGAAGAAGATTTGAGAAAAAGGTAAGAATTCATCCCTTATTATTGTGTTATGAAGTTTTGTTTGTGTGGTAGTATGTAGAAATGAGTTGAAAGTATAGAAATATGGAAGATTTCAAAATGGGTTTGGAATATAGTGTATAGCCGTGAGTGTATATACGTGGTATACATATATGAGTTGAATTTTATGTTATATTCAAATTGTGTGGATGATGGTATTCACATTGGAAATGAAAGTTGAATGAGTTTAGTTGAGTTTGGTAATGTGGTGCTTGGCCGTGTGGTATGAAGTGGTGGAATGGAAATGAATTAATTTTGTTTAATGTGTTAGTTGCGTTATTATGATGCTTGCAATGTATATGGAGATAAAATGATATAAGTTTGTATTGAAATGGAACGTAGAAGCTTATGTCGTTTTAGTACGATTTTATGACATTATGAAAATGAGGTTGTTAGGTTGCAAATTATGATGATCATTGATAGATTTGGAAGAAGGGAACATGTTATGAATATGTATGCCAAAGATTAGAAGCTTTGGATGAAATATGACTTTGGCGGAAAGTTTGTATATTATGTATATCGTGTGTATAATTTAAGGAAACGATATGAAATGCTTCTAAACTATGTTGTGGTGATCTAGATTGATAATGAATGTGAAATCGTTGACATTAGTTTGAAAGTTAAGGTTAAAGTGAAGGTTATGGCATTATGTCGGCAAGTAGAACTAGTTATGTCATATTGTGTTTTGTATTGATTGTTGTTGTTGTGGGTGTTGTTGTTGGGTTGTTGTTGATTGTTTTGGCCGAGTTGAATTCTCGGGGGTGCTATATGTATAGGGGAGGTGCTGCCGAAATTTCGGTAGACATATATGAGTTAAGTTGAATTCGTAGATTCTATAACTCACAATTGGTAAACATGACCATTTGCAGACTTTTGACGAAACGGGAAGTGAGCTCGGAAAGGCGTAAGGAGCTTAAAAGGTATGTAAAGCTATCCCGATTCTTCTTTTGGCATTTCCTAGAAGTACTAGGATCGGATTCACGCCTCGGAGAATATTCTGCCCATCGGAATCCGCATCTGAAATTGTCACATTTTCGTTCAATAGGATTGAACCCTTTTGGTATGCTTTCTTGAAAATTATGCAAATCTTCCCCAAACTATTTGAAAGGTTATAGAATGTCCGTAGAACCTTCGTAGGTGACCCCATAAGCTTAAAATAAGTAATTTGAGCCCACCGCCTTGCTTGTCCCGAGGTGGGCCCAATATTCCCGATTTTACCCTTATTGTACTTAAGGCTTGTTTTCGAGCAGTTTTCGAAAGAAATGTTCTGACTACTCATTTAACTACTAAACAAAGACAGCTTTAAATACTCCATTAAGTCTTATAAATTGCTTTGGCACTCGGAACGATTTCAGAAAGATTATGCTTCTATAATTCATTGGATTGGTTTGTCATTGGTATGCCTCATTGAGTCTCTGAAAATATTTATGATGTTTTAATTGCATTTAGTCTCTCACTACACCATTCGTGGATGCCCCAATGTTTCCCACACTGAGCCCGGGCCAGGATATGTTGTCAAGCGTAATTCTCTGCATTGTTCGCCGTGCCTCGATGTGAGGGGGCAGGTATACGCGTACGTGGGTTTGTGGAGTATTCTGTGCCACGTACGCTTGTTCTGATATGATTTGCTATGGCCATCTGATATGATATACTATGTTACGGGGTTACGCCCCTATTCTGATTCTTTTGAGTTGTGGCACCAGCGTCGGGAGGGTGGCCACGTTCTGTCTACCGAATCCCTTGGCAGGGGCCAGATTTGATATGACATATGTTTCTGTACACACTCTGCATGTTTTGAAAATATGTATTTGATACTTTGGATTTTCTGCTCACTTTCTGTACGTTCTGTACCAGTTACGATTTGTTTCTGTAATTCAGGCTTTACATATTCAGTACATATTTCGTACTGACCCCCTTTCTTCGGGGGCTGCGTTTCCATGCCGCGCAGGTACTGACGACAGGTTTGCTGATCCGCCCACCTAGGATCTTATTCTGCTATTTTGGAGCGCTCTCTTATTCGGAGCCCATCTTTTGGTACAGTCTGTCACTATTGTATATATGTATTCGTTCATGGGTACGGCGGGGCCCTGTCCCGTCATATGATTCTGTCCGTCTGTTTAGAGGTCTGTGGACATGTGGGTTAGGGTCTTTATGTACGGATGGGTGTATATGTTGCGTTTGGGGTGATCCCATTCGCCGCGGCGGCCGGTCCGCATATGTTTAATGTTTCTTTGTTGGCCGTGTGTGGTCTTTGCTGGTATTATCTGTGCGCAGGGTTAATTTGGATAGTCTGTAAAATAAAGGAAGCTCTGCCGAAATTTTTCTGGAAATTATCTAAATTGGAAATGTAGCCTTGTCGGCTTCTGTTATATACTTGATGCGTTTGATAAAATATGAGATAACATTTGATAGATTTGTTTGGGTGCCCAGATCGGGCACTAGTCACGACCTACGGGGTTGGGTCGTGACAAAAGTGGTATCACAGCGGTTCGTCCTCGGAATGTCTACAGACCGTGTCTAGTAGAGTCTTGTTTATCGGTGTGTTGTGCACCACACCTATAAAAAGGAGGCTACAGGGCATTTAGGATACTACCCTTCTTTCTGTCTTAGATCGTGCGATAGAGCTGTGTTATCAGGATGACTCCTCCCTAACGAATTGTTATATTTGCAGTTATGCCTCCAAAAAAGGCGTCAGCGGCCCAAAAGGCCAAGGCAGCAGCTGTGGTAGAGACTAGTCGGGCCCAGAGGGTTACCAGGGCCCATGCACATATTGCTCCTGATATTTTGCCCCCGGCAGAGGGCTCTTCCACACCGCCACAGGTAGAGGAGATTGGAGCAGCAACAGCTGCAGGTCGAGGGGCGGCTCCACCGCCAGCTCCCGAGATTCCAGTACCTGAGCCTCCAGCTCCACGGCCAGGGACTGAGGATCAGTCTATGAGAGAGGCAGTCCCGCTATTGACCAGACTTGTGGCGGGACAGGTTCAGGGGCACGGATTGGGAGGTGACCGAGCAGGCAGGCGCGACAGTTCGAGAGCTCGTGAGTTCTTGACTTGTGGCCCTCCAGAGTTCTTCGGGACAAAGCCCGAGGAGGATCCTGAGGAGTTTATCAGGAAGATGCGGCGCACCTTACATTTGATTAATGCCTCCACGACAGAGTTAGTCACGTTGGCTTCGTACCGGCTGTATGATGTAGCGGATAATTGGTACGAGTCATGGGAGTTATCCAGAGGTGATGGCGCTCCCCCAGCAGTTTGGGATGATTTTTCTCAGGCTTTTCTTAGCCATTTTCTGCCTCCGGAGTTACGGCGGGCCAGGGCTGACAGATTCTTATTGCTGAGATAGAGGGGCCACAGTGTTCGAGAGTACAGTATGGAGTTCGACTCATTGGCCCGATATGCACCTGCTGTGGTAGCTACTATGGCTGACAGGATGCACAGGTATATTATGGGGATGGACCGGTATTTTGTCGACAGTTGTTTGGTATTGGCCGCTCAGCCCGATATGGATATTGCCCGTATTCAGGCTCAAGCCCAGGGCATGGAGGACCGGCACACGGGTCATCAGCCCGATAGGAGTCAGGATCGGAGACAGCCTAAGAGGGCCAGATCATCTAGGTATTCAGGAGATTTTCGGGGCAGACAGCCTCAGCAGCCGCAGCAGCGTAGCCGACATCTATCCCAGACGGCACAGAGCGCACCTCCACAGCCTACAGGTCGCAGATTTGATAGCCCAGGTTATTCAGGAGCAGGTCAGAGCTCCAGGGCTTCAGGTTCGCGGACAGATAGGGGTTCTGGTCAGACGAGGCCACCTAGGCCTCAGTGTTCTTATTGTGGCAGATACCATCCTGGGGAGTGCTACAGAGCCACCGGTGCACGCTTTTCTTGTGGCCGTCAGGGCCATTCTGTGAGAGATTGCCCGTATAAGGGTGGTTCGGGTGGTGCAGCGCAGCCTACCAGATCAGCCGCTGGGTCATCATCTTCGACAGTGGCTATGCGCCCTACAGGGCCGGGTACATCAGCACCGGCAGGTCGCGGCAGAGGCCGTGGTGGAGCTTCGGGTACTGTGGTCCTTCGAACCGCATTTATGCTTTGGCCAGCCGCTAGGATCAGAAGGCATCGCCTAATGTCGTTACAGGTACATTATTGGTTTTCTCTCGGTCTGTGTATGCATTAATTGATCCAGGTTCGACTTTGTCATATATTTCGCCTCTTGTTGCTGGAAAAATTGGTATAACGTCTGAACCTATAGAGCCATTTGAGGTAGCCACACCGGTTGGGGACTTTATTGTAGCAAAACAGGTATATAAAGACTGTTCTGTAATTGTATGTGGCCGTGACACTAAGGCAGATCTGGTGGAGTTAGATATGATCGAGTTCGATGTTATTATGGGTATGGACTGGCTAGCTTCCTGTTATGCTAATGTTGACTGCCAAAATAAGGTAGTTCATTTCCAGTTTCCTGGGGAGCCAGTTATAGAATGGGCCGGTAATACAGCATCGCCGAAAGGTAAGTTTATTTCATACCTTAAGGCGAAGAAAATGATCAGAAAGGGTTATATTTATCATCTGGTTCGGGTACAAGACTTGACAGCAGAAACGTCGACTCTTCAGTCAGTTCCCGTGGTTAATGAATTTCCAGATGTATTCCCAGATGAGCTTCCAGGTCTTCCTCCAGAGCGGGAGATAGATTTTTCTATTGATTTGCTTCCAGATACACAGCCGATATCTATTCCCCCGTACAGAATGGCACCGGCAGAATTGAAAGAACTGAAAGAGCAGTTGAAGGATCTGTTAGAAAAAGGCTTCATCAGACCCAGTACTTCGCCTTGGGGAGCCCCGGTATTATTTGTGCGTAAGAAAGACGGGTCGCTGCGTATGTGTATTGATTATCGGCAGCTGAATAAGGTAACCATAAAGAATAAATACCCCCTTCCCAGAATTGATGATTTGTTTGATCAGTTGCAGGGCGCCAAATATTTTTCGAAGATAGACCTTCGGTCAGGCTATCACCAGGTACGGGTACGAGAGGCCGATATTCCTAAGACAGCATTCCGGACCAGATATGGGCATTATGAATTCAAAGTTATGTCTTTTGGGCTGACTAATGCTCCTGCGGTATTTATGGATTTAATGAACCGGGTATTCAGGCCGTTCTTAGATATGTTCGTGATTGTATTTATCGACGATATTCTGGTTTATTCTCGGTCCGAGGCAGAACATGCAGATCATCTGAGAGCGGTACTTGGGGTACTTCGGCATCAGAAATTATATGCAAAATTTTCTAAATGTGAATTCTGGCTGGCTTCAGTGGCATTCCTGGGGCCTATTATTGCAGTTGATGGTGTCTGGGTGGATACACAATAGATTGAGGCCGTGAAGAATTGGCCTAGACCCACGATGCTGTCACGACCCAACCCCGTAGGCCGTGACTACTGTCCGTGCTGGACACCCATACGTACCCAACAACCCAAACCAGAATATAAGCATAATATACAGATACGGGAGTCGAATGGCTTTACTAATTATCGTAGACAAACAGACATATCGCACGGAAGCCGATAAGGCTATCATAGAACATAGTAACCCAAAACATATACACAACCCACATGTATGTCTACAGACCTCTACGAACAACAAGCAAATCATAAGACGGGACAGGGCCCCGTCATACCCCTGAATAACATACATATGTGCAACAGAAGAGTCTGTACCCAAAATATAGGCTCCGGACTAAGGAGCATTCCAAGATAGCAGAATAGGATCCTAAGCGGGCGGATCAACAAATCGATCGTCTGTACCTGCGTGGCATGAAACGCAGCCCCCGAAGAAAGGGGGTCAGTACGGAAAATGTACTGAATATGTAAAGCACGGAACATAGTGAACAAAGTCATAACTGAAGCAGAAGGTACAGAAAATGAACGAAA
The DNA here is from genome assembly GCF_019175385.1 of Lycium barbarum. Lineage (NCBI taxonomy): Eukaryota > Viridiplantae > Streptophyta > Magnoliopsida > Solanales > Solanaceae > Lycium > Lycium barbarum. The sequence continues at coordinate 66,640,940 of NC_083341.1, forward strand.
TATCCAGAATATCAAAATGCTGATCATAAAGCATAAATAGTGCATGCAGAAGACATGTCATATCTGGTCCCATTACGGGACTGGGTAAATAGAACGTGGTCGCCACCCCGACACTGGCGCCACAACACAGCATAACTCCAGAGTAGGGAATAACTCCGTAACATATCATATCATATCAGAATGTGCACATGTCAAACATATCAGATGGCCATATCATATCATATCATCATATATCAGAATGTGTGTACATGGCACAACATACTCCACAACCCATGTACATGTATACCTGCCCCCTCACATCGAGGCGCGGCGAACAATGCAGTGGAATACGCGTGATAACATATCCTGGCCCGGGCTCAGTGGGAGAAACATTGAGGCATCCACGAATGGAGTAGTGAGAAACTAAATGCAATAAAAATACCATAGGCTTCCAGAGACTCAATAAGACATATCGGATGACAAATCGAAATAATGCAATCGGACAGAATCATAGTAAGTGTATTTCGGATGTCATAATGAACTACGGAGAAATAATCTTTCGGGGATCGTTCCCAAGTTCCAAAATAGCTTATAGGACTCAAGGGAATATTTAAAATGATTATTATATAGTAGTTAGAAGGACAGTTAAAACGTTTCATTTTATATTTCTCGAAAATCAGACAATAGTACATTAAGAGGCAAATCGGGAATAGTGGGCCCACCTCGGGACAACCGAAGCGGTGGGCTCAGATTACGTATATTACGCCTATAGAGTCACCTATAAAGGTCCTAGGGATGTTCCGTAACTTTCCAGGCAATTTGGAAAAGTTTGCGTAATCCTTTCAACAAAACATACTTATAGAATTCAATTCGATTGAATGAAAAGGGGACATTTTCAAACACGGATTTCTATGAACGGAATACTTTTCGAGATTCAAATCCGATCCTAGTACATCTAGGACATGCCAAAAGAAGGGTAGGGATAGCTTCACATACCTGTTAGCGGCTATTCGTAACCCGTTCGTCTCGTCGCTCTTTTAGCCTATTTATATAAGAGTAACGTTATTGTTAGTAACTATATTATCTAGTTTACAAATCCATAGCCTATTTCTTATCGAACCTATATTCTAGCTTATACATATTCTCGTTTAAGATTTTTTATTACCTAAAATTTAGCGAAAATCCGGCAGCACTTCCCCTATATTTTCACCTATCCAAAATTTCCAATTGCTCTAATGTTGACACAGAAATACCAACAACAACATATGGATACAATTATATTTTCAATTCCTCCAACTCAACACGAACAACAAAATGTTCATATCAATAAAATTTTAACTTTAACTTTCTAATCCTTTCGCCATATAACTAGGGAATTCTTCCATAACCAACTTAATTAGAAAGATACGGAGATAAAACATACCTTAATCTCTAGAACACTTTATTAGAATCCCAGTTCTATGCTTTCAAAACCAGCCATACAATAGGGTGACAACACTCCAAAACGTTTATGCCATCACTTAGCTATCAAGGAAGGAGAAGATGATATAAAAATTTAGCAACTACTTTTGTGTTTTTATACTTTTGTGTTGTTGAACACCTGAACGTTTTCTTAGAAATAATATGTAATGAACAACTGCTTTCCTTGTTTCCAATTGCAAATGAAATTAAATAAGGTGTTAAGGACCATTTTCCACCTTTATACGTGTCATTTGGTACATAAATGTGCTAATGACTCATGATATTTTAGTACCAATATGATGCCACCTATTGACCTAATTAGTGCCATGTATCAGCCACTATTTTAATTATCTAATGCCATGCAGCAACTTGCTAATAGTGCTTATTTATTTAATTCCACTTAATATCATAATTAATTTCTTGATCTCAATTCATTTTACCAATTATTTTTAATACACTTCATATATCCATTTCCATGATTATGTGACGTACCACTAGTCCATAGTCCCTTTTGGTACACACATTTTTTTTTTTTTTGTAATGCCTTTCCTATGGATCAAGTAAATATATATAGTATAAAAAATGTTGTCCCAAATAAGGTAGACAAGGAATAATGCCATGTTCCTCTTGTCAATTATAGATACGTTGTTCTCCACATAGCACGTAATATTGCAGCAACTATTCTACTAGAGTTTTTTTTTTTATGCAAATGAACAAATATATCACCATTTCCTCTACTTGAAAACGTGAATCTACCTAACTTTCACCACTTCAAGACATACCTATATTGCTGCCACCTAAACCTCTTATAGTTGCATGGTCATAAGTCTCCCTTATCCCTATGTTCTCACGTGGATTCATATAAATTAAACTTATCCATTTTATTCAATTAATACCATAATTAATCCGATACTCTCCCACTTCATCTCCACATTTAACCAATTGTCCTCATAATTAATTTCTTAATCTCAATTCACTTAAGTAAAAAATTTTAACACACCTCATATACTCGTTATCATGATAATGAGATATAACACTAGTCCACAACCTCTTTATACATACACCGAATATTATTCCAATCACCGTTATCACACTTGTTAAGTCCTAAATTATTTCGGGACCTCAAACTCTTTGTACACCGAGCTCTCGATTTTTATCCTTGAATATGATCGAATTTTTCGGGCTCGGGTAGTTTTACTCATATTGGACGATTAAATTTTTCTAGTCCAAAAATACGAAATACTATAGCTTGGACCGTATTCCATTCACATAAATTTTGAACCTCGACGAAACTTATTTTCTTCAATTGGTTTAACTTCAAATCCTTACGATACATGCGTACCATCACTTTAATCACCTATAAGCTTGGGGGATAACCTCGTGTCTGTTACTAATATCATTTAACTCGCACACTTTCCAACGTATGAAAATACGGGATCTAATAGATGCCCACAGAGGTACGTAGTTTTCTGGGATTAGCAGGCTATTACAGAAGATTTGTGGAAATGTTTGCTTCGATTTCAGCGCCTTTGACAAGGCTAACTCAAAAGGGAGCCAAGTTCCAGTGGAGTGATGCTTGTGAACGAAGCTTCCAGTTGCTGAAAGAGAAGCTGACTACAGCTCCAGTTCTGACTCTTCCCGAGGGACTAGACGGGTATGTTATTTATTGTGATGCTTCTGGTGTGGGGTTAGGCTGTGTATTGATGCAGCACGGCAGAGTTATAGCTTATGCTTCCCGACAGCTCAAAAAGCATGAAAAGAATTATCGTACTCACGATCTGGAGCTTGCAGCGGTGATTCATGCCCTGAAGATATGGAGACATTATTTATATGGCGTTCATGTGGATATCTATACAGATCATAAGAGTCTCCAGTATATTTTTAAGCAGAAGGAGCTTAATTTGTGGCAGCGGAGGTGGCTAGAACTCCTAAAAGACTATGATGCGGATATTCTGTACCATCCGGGTAAGGCTAATGTTGTTGCAGATGCACTCAGCCGAAAATCTATGGGCAGCTTGGCAGATTTACAGCCAGACAAGAGAGAGATAGTACGTGATATTCATCAGTTGGCTAATCTTGGGGTTCGTCTGGCCGATTCTGGCGGTACACGGATTTCTGTCCGAGGGGCTTCTAAATCATCCATTAAGGAAGATATTAAGCGGCACCAATATGAAGATCCTATATAGCTCGGTACAGAGACACAGCCCATGAAAAGGAAAAGACTCCGTTCGAGTTTACACCAGACGGAACCTTACTATACAGAGGCAGGTTGTGTGTACCTGATATTGCAGGGCTGCGGCAGCAGGTTATGGGCGAGGCACACCATGCTCGCTATTCTGTTCATCCTGGGTCTACGAAGATGTACCATGATCTTAGATGCCTATACTGGTGGGATGGTATGAAACGGGATATCGCAGAGTTCGTCGCTCAGTGCCCAAATTGTCAGCAGGTCAAGATTGAACATCAGAAACCGGGTGGACTGTTGCAGGAAATGGACATTCCGACATGGAAGTGGGAGATCATTAATATGGACTTCATTACAGGTTTGCCTCGCACTCCACGGAAGTATGATTCCATCTGGGTTATTATTAATAGGCTGACAAAATCAGCCCATTTTCTCCCCGTCAGAACTACTTATTCCGCTGAGGATTACGCCAGGCTTTATATTAAAGAAATTGTGCGACTTCATGGAGTTCCTATATCTATTATTACTGACGGAGGTGCCCAGTTCACGGCGAACTTCTGGAGATCTTTTCAGGAGGGATTAGGGACTCAGGTGAGTCTGAGCACAGCATTCCATCCTCAGAGCGACGGACAGGCCGAGCGTACTATACAGACACTTGAAGATATGTTGAGGGCCTGTGTTATTGATTTCAGAGGTAGCTGGGAGGATCACTTGCCATTGATTGAATTTGCTTATAATAACAGCTACCATTCCAGCATCCAGATGGCTCCATACGAGGCTTTATATGGTAGGAAATGCAGGTCACCTATCGGCTGGTTTGATATTGGCGAGACAGAGTTTATCGGCCCAGATATGATCCAGCAGGCCGTTGATAAGGTGAAACTTATCCGAGAGCGACTATTGGCAGCCCAGAGTCGACAGAAATCATACGCTGATAAACGGCGTCGTCCTTTGGAATTCCAGGTTGGTGATTGGGTATTTCTGAAGGTATCGCCTATGAAAGGGGTAATGCGGTTCGGCAGAAAGGGTAAGCTTAGTCAGCGTTATATTGGGCCTTATCTGATTGTTCGGAAAATTGGAAATGTCGCCTATGAGTTAGATCTGCCATTTGATTTGGAAGCGGTACATCCGGTATTTTATGTATCTATACTCCGCAAATGTATTGGTGATCCCTCCAGAATATTTCCTGCGGATGACATTCAGGTGACGGAGCAGTTATCTTACGAGGAGCAACCCGTAACCATCTTGGACCGCCAGGTAAGAAAGCTCCGAAATAAAGATGTAGCTTCTGTTAAGGTGCTGTGGCGGAACAACAATAGGGAGGAAATGACCTGGGAGGCCGAAGAGGAAATGAAGAAGAAATATCCTCAATTGTTCCCTATGCCCTCAGGTAATCTTGAATCTTTGCTTAATTCCATTTCAATAATGAATGAGTGTCATATGTGCTGTCTATAAACAGAAACTTCCCCCAAAGTATTTTCAAACCCTATAAGATTAATTTAACATTCGAGGACGAATGTTCTAAAGGGGGGAAGGATGTTATATCCCGTGTTTTCGCACATTTGGAAAATTAGAAATAATCTTGACTTGTATGAAATAAAGTCATAATTGATTACATCTAGCACTTGAGTTGTTTGTAAAATAATATTAATGTGAAAGTGTCGGGGAAGGCTAAGGGCAAAAATTGGAATTTCGGAAATTAGTTTCGGGATTTGTAAAACAAGGATTTAAATCCATTGGGCCAAGAAAAATTGATGAGAAATGAGGCCCAAATAGGGGAGGGGGGTGGCCATAAGGCCAAGCCCACCCAACCTTTTTAGTCAATTTTCCCATGTGCTAATACTAATAATATAGTGGTCTTTATCCCTTAGAGCCTTCATGAAATTAGAAGAAAAGAAAGAACAAAGCACAAGAGAGAAAAAGAAAGAGGAGCTCTCGGGTTTGGCCATGGAAAATTGACCCTAAAAAATCTTGTGCCAAAAATTGATATCTTGTGATTTTCCAACTAATTCAAGGTTCCTTCTCAACTTGGTGTAGTTGGTTTCGAAGGAAGAGGTCTTGGTTCATCAAAGTGATCACATACTCAAGTGAAGAAGATTTGAGAAAAAGGTAAGAATTCATCCCTTATTATTGTGTTATGATGTTTTGTTTGTGTGGTAGCATGTAGAAATGAGTTGAAAGTATAGAAATATGGAAGATTTCAAAATGGGTTTGGAATATAGTGTATAGCCGTGAGTGTATATACGTGGTATACATATATGAGTTGAATTTTATGTTATATTCTAATTGTGTGGATGATGGTATTCACATTGGAAATGAAAGTTGAATGAGTTTAGTTGAGTTTGGTAATGTGGTGCTTGGCCGTGTGGTATGAAGTGGTGGAATGGAAATGAATTAATTTTGTTTAATGTGTTAGTTGCGTTATTATGATGCTTGCAATGTATATGGAGATAAAATGATATAAGTTTGTATTGAAATGGAACGTAGAAGCTTATGTCGTTTTAGTACGATTTTATGACATTATGAAAAATGAGGTTGTCAGGTTGCAAATTATGATGATCATTGATAGATTTGGAAGAAGGGAACATGTTATGAATATGTATGCCAAAGATTAGAAGCTTTGGATGAAATATGACTTTGGCGGAAAGTTTGTATATTATGTATATCGTGTGTATAATTTAAGGAAACGATATGAAATGCTTCGGAATCCGCATCTGAAATTGTCACATTTTCGTTCAATAGGATTGAACCCTTTTTGTATGATTTCTTGAAAATGATGCAAACCTTCCCCAAACTATTTGAAAGGTTATAGAATGTCCGTAGAACCTTCGTAGGTGACCCCATAAGCTTAAAATACGTAATTTGAGCCCACCGCCTTGCTTGTCCCGAGGTGGGCCCAATATTCCCGATTTTACCCTTATTGTACTTAAGGCTTGTTTTCGAGCAGTTTTCGAAAGAAATGTTCTGACTACTCTTTTAACTACTAAACAAAGACTGCTTTAAATACTCCATTAAGTCTTATAAATTGCTTTGGCACTCGGAACGATTTCAGAAAGATTATGCTTCTGTAATTCATTGGATTGGTTTGTCATTGGTATGCCTCATTGAGTCTCTGAAAATATTTATGATGTTTTAATTGCATTTAGTCTCTCACTACTCCATTCGTGGATGCCTTAATGTTTCCCACACTGAGCCCGGGCCAGGATATGTTGTCAAGCGTAATTCTCTGCATTGTTCGCCGTGCCTCGATGTGAGGGGGCAGGTATACGCGTACGTGGGTTTGTGGAGTATGATGTGCCACGTACGTTTGTTCTGATATAATTTGCTATGGCCATCTGATGTGATATACTATGTTACGGGGTTACGCCCCTATTCTGATTCTATTGAGTTGTGGCACCAGCGTCGGGAGGGTGGCCACGTTCTGTCTGCCGAATCCCTTGGCAGGGGCCGGATTTGATATGACATATGTTTCTGTACACACTCTGCATGTTTTGAAAATATGTATTTGATACTTTGGATTTTCTGCTCACTTTTTATATGTTCTGTACCAGTTACGATTTGTTTCTGTAATTCAGGCTTTACATATTCAGTACATATTTCGTACTGACCCCCTTTCTTCGGGGGCTGCGTTTCCATGCCGCGCAGGTACCGACGACAGGTTTGCTGATCCGCCCACTTAGGATCTTATTCTGCTATTTTGGAGCGCTCTCTTATTCGGAGCCCATCTTTTGGTACAGTCTGTCACTATTGTATATATGTATTCGTTCATGGGTACGGCGGGGCCCTGTCCCGTCATATGATTCTGTCGGTCTGTTTAGAGGTCTGTGGACATGTTTGTGGGTTAGGGTCTTTATGTACGGATGCATATATATGTTGCGTTTGGGGCGATCCCATTCGCCGCGGCGGCCGGTCCGCATATGTTTAATGTTGCTTTGTTGGCCCTGTGTGGTCTTTGCTGGCATTATCTGTGTGTAGGGTTAATTTGGATAGTCTGTAAAACAAAGGAAGCTCTGCCGAAATTTTTCTGGAAATTATCTAAATTGGAAATGTAGGCTTGTCGGCTTCTGTTATATACTTGAATGCGTTTGATAAAATCTGAGATAGCATTTGATAGATGTGTTTGGGTGCCCAGATCGGGCTCTAGTCACGGCCTACGGGGTTGGGTCGTGACAGGTGCTCCCGGACAACTGCTGAGTAAGCTCCTAAGCGTCTGCACCGTCTCCCTATCTACCTGTGGGCATGAACACAGTGTCCAGAAAAGGACATCAGTACAAACAATGTACTGAGTATATAAGGAATATATGGTAACATAATAAGGAAATATAGAAAGTATAAGAAGAAACGATAACTGTAACTACTTGCCTCTTGAGCCGGAATCATGCATGCTCACTCTTTGCTTTAAAACATATCACACATACATACATAAACTGTCTAAATCAATAACATCATTAGCCCGCGTCTGGGGTAACCATCTCGAGCCGCCCCCTAGTGGTGCTGCCCGTGCCATATGGACACGGTGTTATCATAGGCCGCTTGCCTTAGCGGTGCTGCCCGGCCATCTAGGCACTGTGTAATCATCATCATATACTTAACAAGAAGCATGCATAAGAGCTTAAGTAAAAGTTGTAACTCTATCGGAGTGACGTAAGGTCGGGAACCTCCGATTACATTATGGATCATCATCATCGCTATGCCTCTCCTTGAAAGAACTAGTATCATGAGGTGAGGCAACAACAAGGAATAGCGTCAATGAAATCATAAACATAGGATTATCAGGCTTATGAAAGCATAGTTATCATCATCATCATCATCATAGAATATATCTCATCTCTATCTTGTAAGGAGCTCTTAAGGATCTTTAACTTTCATCTTTAGGGACGATATAAGAAAGTCATAGGAACATAGGGAAGAAGTCACAATGTAAGAGTCATGCCTTTGAAAGAAGGGAAATATCCTTACATACCTTTATGAGTTATTAACTCTATCGTCTAGTTGCTTGCCTTTCAAGTTCGCGATTTTGCCGTCAAGAGAATTTGTACTAAGATTAGATAGCCAGAAACATACTTAAGCTTAAGCTAAAGCAACTAAGAGTTAATGAAAATTTGACGACATTTCCTTTGTTTCGACAACTCCTTCCGTAAAATAAGACAACTCCCAAACATCAATAAGGCCATCCATAATATCATAATCAATAGATTCTTTAAGTTAAACGTTGTTTACTTCTCAAACCCACCTTCACAATCATCCATAACCATACCTATAATACAACATCATATTTATTCTTCACATAACACCCTATTCATCCTCAAATAACACTCCTTTGTCATCATTTGTATTATTCACCACAAGATTGTACTCATAACATGTCAAGAACTATAATTCAAGTCAAGCCATTATTCAAGAATATCCCTATTTCCATATTTGCACTCCATATTCTTCTTCCTTCCATAATCCAAGTCTTTCAACCACTCAATATTCTTAATAACATGAATTAACATAAACCTCACCTTGATGATGTAGGAATGGACTTTGGATGAAAATACTTCACTTGGAGAAAGACCCTACTTCAACACCCAAGAGATTCTTGGTTTCTACAAACCCTAGTAAGCATCTATAGACTTAATTTTTACTAATTCTTGGTATTTAGTCCTTGATTTCCCTTGGATAAATGATAATATGGTGTGAGGAATATTCTAGAGCATCCAAGACTTAGAGAGAAAGTGATATCTAAAAATCATGGACAAGGGTCGTCTATTTATAGCTGAAACCAGAAAATTCCAGAGAGGCGGTTCGACAAGCGGGTCAACGATCTGTCGATGTGTCGACGGCCCATCGACTTGCTTCGTTGACTTACACCTGAAAATCTTTGATTGTAGAAACATATTGACGGTCTCGTCGATATGTTGACGATCCGTCGACTTGTCCCGTTGAGTCGCGCCTGCCGATTCCAGTTTGCTGAAATGTGTTGACGGTGCACAGTGACGGTCCGTCGTCATGTCGACGGCCCGTCGACAGTGACTGGTGTCTGCAGAATTTCCTGATTCAGTTCAGATTTCGTCGATTCAATCCGTTCAACTTATAGTCCTGTAAATTACTAGGAATACCTGCTGGTACATTTGTACACGGGGTAAGACACTCTCTACCTCCACGTCCTCCAACAATCTTTCTTCTCTCCACTCAAATGTCTTTGAAATCTTAATTAGGATCATTAAGTATCCCTTCTTACTTGTAGGGACACCATAAACACCGTAACTTACGTCTGACTATTTACCGCGCAACTACCCAAAATTTTAGGGTGTAACAATAGCCTCAGTCATCTATTGGCCTGAGGCACTTGGCGGAAGGGCTAGGGATACTGGAGCTAGATCTGAAGCCCCTTCCTGCTCCTCTGGTAGGGGTGGAGTAGGGAAGGTCCGACATGGAACCTCATTATGAGACTCGCCCTCTTCTATTTCTGTCGGTGGCTCCCGTTCAGTCTTTCTCCCCGCCACCGTCTTTCCCTTCTGGGCCGTTGTAGCTTTCCTCTCCACAGGCATTGATGAAATCATAACACATGATTAATAAAAAGGGAATCCTGATAACATAGCTCTATCTCACGATCTATGACAAGAAAGAAGGTTAATCATTCCTAAAATTCCCTGTAGCCTCCTGTTTATAAGTGTGGCGCACTTCACACTATAAACAGGACTTTACCGGACACGGCTCATATATACGCCCTAGGACGAACTGCTCTGATACCACTTTTGTCACGATCCAGCTGAAAGGTCATGACGGGCATCCGGAGTTGGCCTACTGAGTACCTCTGAACATATACCTCATAATCATTTCTAGGTGGGCCATGAGCTAGCTCATATGCATCATACTCTGCAAGGACAGGTACCATATCATAATATAAAGGCATGCTACTATGCAACCATCGGTAACCATCCCATGAACATCAACTACCAAGGTTGTCTAAATACTATACCCCAATATGTACTGACGAGGCTACGAAATATCTAGATACATGCATCGGTCTACGAGCCTCTATTGATACAGAACACAAGAATCCATAAGGACGGGGTAGGACTACGCCATGCCCAAGTACATACATAAAGGAAAGTACCAATAAGCTACAGCTCCGGGATAGCTGGAGCCTTTCTAGAACTCCGCTGATAAAGCTCTTAGGGGGCAGGTCCGTCTATCCGTCCACCTGCGGGCATGAACGCAGTGTCCACAAGAAGGGACGTCAGTACGAATAATGTACTGAGTATGTAAGGTACGAATAATATCATAATAAGAGGCGTGAAACACAACATGAAATAAAGAGATAACATGTACATCTGATTTCCTCTTAAGGCGGATGTCATGCATGCTAATTATAACATTTTAAAAAAACATTATAAATATATATATATATATATATATATATATATATATATATATATATATATATATATATATATATATATATATATATATATATATATATACACACACACACACACACAAGTAAACTGTCGGGCCACAACTACGGTGTTATGCTGCCCAGCCATTTAGGCACGGTGTTATCATCATTAGCCCACGTCCAGGCCTCCCGCCTCCGGGCAATAAGCTGCCCACTGTAGTGGTGTGTCTACCCGGCCGCCTATTGGGTGGCGCGGTGTTGTTAAAATACATACATAATTATGAATCATGCATCAGAGCCCAAGTAAAAGGTACAACTCTATCGAAGTGACGTAAGGTCGGAAACCTCCGATTTATATTATGGAATAATCATCATCGCTGTATCTCACCTCGAAGGAACAATTCATAAGGTGAGATCAACAACAATGAGCAATTCAAGAAAAACATGAAATAACCTCGATACTCTCATAATAACATTAAAATCATAGCTTTGGAACTTCTCGAAACAGAGTCACCATCATCATCACTATCTTCATAAAGCATACTCATCCTTAGCATCATAAGAAACTCTTGGAATCATGAACCTCTAACTTCTGAGGATAAGAACATTATGGAAAACATCTCATCATTAGTATCATAGGAAACTTTTAAGAATCATGAACTTCTAACTTTTGGAAGTGAGTAGATTCTGGAATCACAACATAAGAATCATGCCTTTTGAAAGAAAGGAACTAGCCTTAACATACCTGATTGATCTCCTACGAATTAACGCTTATTATCCTGAACTTGTAAATCTACATTCAAGAGAAATTATAGTACCGTTAGACTTATCGCCATATGCCTATCTCATGTCTTTATATCAAACTCCTTTAGAATCTGCCAAAATTCGGGCAGTATCTCCCCTGTTTATATCCCTGACCAGAAATCATAATTCAGCAACCAACACAACCACAACAACAACAGCAACAATAAGATCATCCTCAATACCAAAATATTCCATAAACATCCCATATGATTTTTATCCAATTTTTCAACCACAAATTCGCTATACGACTATTAAATAACTTTATATCCATAATTCAACCTAAATCAATACCAGAAAAGGAAGATTCATACCTTACTCCCGCTAAAACTGCGATATCTTCAATATACACCTTGAATTCCAGCCAAGATTCACCGCAATACGATATTATAATCACAACTATGCACCGTCGAAACCTAGATCTGGAGATTCAACTTGATTCGCGTTAAAATTTGAGGTTTGGAGCTTGGGAGAATTTTCCAGAAAATTAGAGAAGTTTTGGGAATGATTTGGATGGGGGGGGGGGGGGGGGGGGGAGCCCTTTTATATAATGTACTAAATTCTGTCCGAACCAACTTAAAAATTACTCAGCGCGTTCGCGCCACCATGGGGCGCATTCGTGCTGAGTTGTCCCATGGCTACTCTGCACGTTCGCGTCACCCCCAGGCAGGTTCGCGCAGAGTTAATCCCTGCTCTGGCAGCCTATCTTAGAAAGATCATAACGCTTGATCCCGACGTTCATTCGATGCACGGTTTGTTGCGTTGTAAACTAGACTTCCTGAGCTTCATTTTATGCTTTTACTTTGCTCCACAACTCCTCATGTACTAAAGGATATCCTTTCTCCAAGGTGGGCCAAAATTTCCCCTCATAGTCATAAGTTAAGCACATGTGATCTCATATATCTTCGGAGGTAACTTCGATGTCCACGATTGAACAACTAACACCTAGCGAATCTCAATGTGCAAACTTACAAGGTGTAACACTCCACCCCTAGCTGGTGCGGCTCCACGGCCCCTAGATCGACCCCGGCCTCTCGCTGCTCCTCACCCTCTAATGCCTGCCCAAAGAGCAGGCTCTGACAGCTCATCCCTCGCTAGCGTAGCTCGAGTCCTCACAATATGTGAGAGAACAAAATTTGAATTATATACCAATTTGCAAATTCCAAATACCAATTAGAATAAAGCAGCACGAAGGAATGAAAGAAGGGAAATTTCTTAAAGTCCTATAGCCCCTCGCAGATAAGTACGGAGCTCGTCGTACCGATCCGTAAGACTCTACTAGACTTGCTTTTGTACTTATAGATCGGGTAACCTAGGGCTCTGATACCAACTTGTCACGCCCCAAATCGAGAAGCATACGAGCACCTGCCATTTTCCCACCTCGATAGGCGAACCCATCCTTTAACCAACACTCAACAGATAAATGAAATCAACTCCCAACAATAATATAAATAAGTCTGACATAAAAGTAATAATAAGTGCGGAATAATACATGCCCCAATGAATCTAATCTAAGTCGTACAAGTGCTACTACATAGATGAAGTCTGACTACGTAGTCTCATAGATAAATACTGTCTAAAGGATATAAATAAGACAAGTAATGAAAGAGTAGCTATCCGAGCTGCAGATCTTCCAAGTGCTCACCCTGGATGCTAATGAATTAGGCCTCTATATCAGTCACGATGGATGGAAGTCTCTCCAACAGCGTACTCTACACTCATAAAAAGAATATAGCAAGGCAGCTACAAAACACGGTACTGAGTAAGCATCATAGGCCGACAATACTTAGATCACGCATGCAAATAAGGAAACAGAAAGATAATCATGCTCACAGACAGATACAAGTAAATAAGTCCAAGTAGTACAATAAATTACCAAACGATGTCTCAAATATTTCACGAATCCAAACATAACCCAATAATCACCCAATAACTCAAATATCACCGAAGATCAACATCAAATCAAATAACAATAAGAACATATAATGTGTATTCAAATGGAATGCAATGCAATGATACACACATGCTCCAGGGGACGATGTCCACTTCTCGACAGTCATGACCCAGGGGGGACCGTTAAGTCCATTTACCGTCATTCCGTATCATACACCCTAGAATAAATCCTCCATCCAATATCATGGCTAACCACTCCGTATCACACAGCATAGAGATGGCTACATAAATATAATAATGTCTCTTAAATCATACTTACCTCTGCCATCACCATCTCCCAATATAGAGATCAAGACAGATATATCATGGATATGAGAAGGTATGTCATGCAATGAGAATATCATAAATAACATGGATTCCAGTCAATTCATATAAGGTCAACCATCATAGTACAAGTATCACATCAATCCGTTCCTTCCAACCAGTCTCTCATAATACATAGAAACCACCAATTCACATAAGAAGCCAAGCATAAACCTAGGGATTCTACAGGCCACGAACCCGAACACACAAGTCACACAATAGTACCAACCTAAGAATTCCATCCCAAACATCATACCCGAAGGTCCATATGATGTCTCCAACAATTCCCTAGTAGTAACATACGAGTCGCTAACCGGAGTCTAACCAAATAGGTAATCCATAACCTACCTGGAGCGCCGAACAAGAATCCTAAACAAATCACGCTAGCGCCTTGCCCTTTCTTATTGTCTCCAAATACCTCAAGGCCTATTTATAATATAATCTAGATCAGAAATTATGAATAACAATACCTATATTTCTAGGCTTTTAATTTGGGAAACTTAAGCCAATGGAATTTGGGGAAACAGGCCCACAGGGGCAATACGGGAAATGCGAAAGTGAAACATGCAATTCAAGTCTAAGTGATCAAACCTACTAATCAATTTCTAAAACAACTCAATATTAAGCTAAATTCGTATTTAAAGTGAAACCCCCAATTTTGGGTATGAACCCTAACTCTTAAATTCATAAATTGGTTACTAATAATGAAGGATTCATGTTTATATAGCTATTACCCATCAATTCCATAATATAAGCTTATTCCATCAACAAATCAAGGTTTGATAATCAAAAGTTCATTCAAGAAAGAAACCCCCAAAACCCTCCTTAATCCTTATGTTATTGGAAGACTTTAGCATGAATTAGGGAGTTTCTAAGGTGGATTATGAATCATAAATGAAGAATAAGGTTAGATGAACTTACCCCAATGAAGAATTGCCTCAGAATCTCTTGTTTTGCTCTCAAAATTTCTCTAGAACCGAGAGTAATGAATGAGAAGTGATAGGGTTTTAAAAAGGATTTAAGGCATTTAAGTCTCCATCACCGCTACAGCGGTCAACAGTCCGCTACGGCAGAACCGCTGCCTCGGTGAATTGACCGCTACAGTGGTCACCCCACAATACACTAAGCCATTATAGCGATAGGGCCATCGCCATAGTGATACTGCTGCCACGGTACTGGTACCGCTGCGG
Source organism: Lycium barbarum (assembly GCF_019175385.1). Classification (NCBI taxonomy): domain Eukaryota; kingdom Viridiplantae; phylum Streptophyta; class Magnoliopsida; order Solanales; family Solanaceae; genus Lycium; species Lycium barbarum. Next base: position 66,656,199 of record NC_083341.1, read on the forward strand.
CTGACGGCAGTCAGCCGAAAGTTAACTTTGGGTCAAATATTTTTCGCTTTAAGGCTTAATATAAAAAAAACAATCTAATATTCACCCGATTACCTCAAAAATCGTACCACCCATCCCCGCAAGTCTAATATAATCTAAAGAAGATTGAAAAATGGTCAACAAGGTCAAAAGTACTGTAAAGGCCTAACGGGTCGTTACATCATCCTTCTGTACTCAACTTCCACCTCCAATTGCTCTTTGCTCATTTTAGATTTTTCAATTGTTATCTCTTTTTGCATCTGGATTTCTTTCCTAAGGGACGTGACCAAGGTATCATGTTGACTGACTTATTCTTTTTGTGAGCTGACTTCCTTCTCAGCTTTTATTTTACCACCCTCTAACTCAATAGATTCGTGCTTCAGGCTCGTGAAGCCATTAAGTAGTTGAACCCTTTTGTACTCATATCTTGAAATCCATCAATTAGAGTACTCATTAGGGAAGTGAGACTTTTCTTCGAGAATACATCAAGTTTATCTTTCAGGTCAAGAACATTTACCTGTGAGTCTTCATTCGTATTTGATTCTGAGTCTCCAATAGCCACGCGAGCCATGTGACTAGCTTCATTCTCAGAATCTTCGTTAGTGTTTGAACTCCACATAGTTGTCATGGACATTTTCCATCCAAGACCCCAAGGTGGGTGATTTCTTCTCCTTATGTTTGGCTCTCCATTTATAATATCTTCTTTAGGCTCATAACTTATGTCAGGGAATCCCAAATTTCCGTGGAACTTGAGTATCTTGCGATTCTATTGTACTATTCAATCCCCAAACTGCCATATAGAATGTATACAACTTTAGCATTCAGTTCCATCATTCTAAAATCTTTCACGGAGAGTTCCTCTTCCATTTTAATTCTCCTTGAGCCATCAGGTCTAGTTGTAGCGGGGACAAGTGGTCCTCGTGTGGTGATTAACCAGAGATCATAATCCACTCCCATCAAATACGTCTCTATGTGGTTCTTCCAAAATACAAAGTGTTCTCCATTGAAACATGGTGGCCTGTCGATTGATCTCCCTTCACTGAGTCCTGTAGATGGTGAAAGTTTCACCATGATCTTCTCCTAAGGTGTTAGTGTCACGACCCAAATCGGAAGGCCATGACGGGCACCCGGACCTTACTTTTCGAGCACCACTAGACATACATATGTAACAAAATCATAACATAGGCGGGCTATCACAAGACAACCTGCTAACTCATAGAAGGCATAGACTGAAAATGAGACAAGTCTCAAGGGACATAAATACACAAACATGTTGGACATGCTGTACGAGCCGACAAGGCCATCCAACATCTTATTGTAACATAACTGTCTGCAGGCCTCTACTGGAGTACATAACATAACGTGGTCGGGATAGCCCCCCTCCCCCCCCCCCCCCAATACCCCTAAATATGCATACATATCCATACTGACTCACAAGGCAACTTCGGAACAAGTGGAGTGCGACAACACTGTCTGTTGAGCTGCTATCCTACTGAGAGCACCATCAACCTAAATCTCAAAACCAGCCGGCATGAAACACAACATCCCCAGGCAAAGGACGTCAGCACGAATAATGTATCATATAGTATACTCGTATATAATTCTTGTGTGGTCATGGTATACATGTACATATATATATATATATATATATATATATATATATATATATATATATATATATATATATATATTGCATGAATGATAAAAAGACAATCTGAATCTATTGGAATGACGTAAGGTTGCTACACCTCTGATTAACATTATTGAACTAAAATAATCAATAGAACATACCTCAAAGTATCAATAACCATAAGAAAAGATCAATAACATCATAAGGAGGTCAAGGAACATAAGCTTCTAGCATATCTAAGAGTAGAGTCGTTCTGAATATCATTCGTTTACGTTTCGTTTCATTCTGGTCATGCCAAAAGAAGAAAGAGAACAGCCTTAACATACCTCTACCGTTTAAGTTAATCCTCCAACTTACGTCTGCGATAGTTAGCCAATCTACACCAAGTTATAAGTAACCATGAACAATTCGTGAAACTTCATTATAATACTTCTTTAAGTTCGTAAATAACTTGCGTAAATTCGGGAAGAATTTCCCCTGTAATCTTTGCTTCCATCCAACTCCAATTGAATCCAACACAACAACATAACAACAACAACAACAACATACACACAAGTTACCAGGTTAAAACAGCTCAAGAGTTACTTCTCAACTCCCTTCAAAACAGCCATATACATACCATCCTATTCCTCATGTTTTATTAAAATTTTACTTCAAACCTCTTTCATTGAATCTTTACATAAACATATTTATATTCTCAGAAACATCATGAACATCATACTCATGTTACTCACAAGGATTTTCAGCCACAACAACATGTATAAATATTTCAATACAGTTCAACGATGCAAGAACAACATGCTATTCTCCTTTCAACTTTATCTTGCATTTCTTTTACTTAAATAACTTAAAAAAACATCAAATTAATCTCAAACACAAGCAAGAAAGTATGTCCTTACCTTATATAGCAACCTTAGTCGAAACCCTAGCTCCTCTTTGCTCAACACAAGCCTCAATCTAGAAATAACACCATAAGAGTGCTTCTTCTTGCTCTCTTAGAACTCTTGAGGTAAACCTTGGGTGAAACCCTTTTGTTTTGGCTTAGGATATTTATGATATGACTTGGGAGGGCCTCGTCTTGGGAGGTTGTGGACGAAATTTCAAGTGAAAATGAGTTGAAATGACCATGAAAACGTATTTAAAACAACACAAAGTCAGCCATCGCCTAAGTGGGTCCCAGCGAGCCTGACTGCGCAGTCTCGCGAAAACATGAATTTCTCTCTATTCTGACGTCGTATGGATGAACGGTTTAATGTGTTGAAAACTAGAATAGTAGACCTTTATTTTGGTGGGTGGAACAACACCACGTAACTCCAAGTACATTGGGAGAAAAGCTCATTAACATTAGACCCAAATTTCAACAAAATTTATGAACGTAACTTGCCATACTTTTCGCCGACTTTTATTTTACAACTTGCTTGATTTCAAAAATTCAGATACGAATACTATATGATTCAATTACCTTAAAACACGACCTCCTTATCATATTAAGCACTTCTAGCTTAACCCCAAAAGTGCGGGTTATAACATTTTTTATTCATTTAACCTCGAAAGTGTGGGTTAAAAGTCTTTCTTAACCTTATAGAGGTTCCATGGCTTCTCCGGGCTTACGTTAGCCCACATACAATGCCAACAATATGAAAATTTTCCAAGGTGTAACATTCTTCCCCCGAAACATTCGTCCTCGAATGTAGGATCTTGTATGTATCATTACACAGCATATCATAAGTAGAATTTCGTAGGAGGATAAACATTAGTACCCAGCTACCTTAGGTGTTCATCCTGGCCCATATCATTCTCTCAATTATGGTTTAACATGGATCATCAAATTAGTATCATCTTGAGCACAGGAAGAGGGAATTCATTGAAGTTTCGAAATCGTGTGGAACCTTTAATCTGAAATTGACATAAATACTTCATTCCTCGTTACTTCTCCTACCTTCCGTGTAATCCTTTTGCCTTTCTTATTATACTACATAACTTTTGCGGAGGTAGCATCTTCAGTCCTTGATTCATGGATTTATCTATCTGGTATAACTATCAGGGCTTTCTCGAATGATAGGTTTTCTGTCACTTACACATCACCAGTCAGTACTATGACTAGTGTATTCCCGCAACATAAAAATATGGAAGACTTAGTAAATAACTCTGGAGGCGACTCTAATTCATATATATTTTTAGGAACACTCAACTGCTCACTTAAAATTTTAAGCCCTTAGCATATGCCTTTTGATGAACAAAATATCCTGAATAACTTCCATTTTTCTCTGAGGTTGGTGTATCACATCGGGTCTGAAATGTCTAATTTTTCTAACCACAACAACTCTCTGAGAGAATCCACCTTCTCCAACGAAGTCTTTATAAAACTAGCATAGTAGCTATTGCTATGTTTAAATTTGGTAAGCAGATCATGGTTATCGCATCTACCTTTAAAGTCTAACACAAAAGTCTGTAGTATATCTTTGAGCGTCTGAAAAGTGCACTCTGCTTGCCCATCCATCTGAGGATGAACAACAGTGCTGAGGTTAACCTGGATTCCTAGATTTTTCGGTAAGTATCTTTAAACGCTAGCTGTGAACTAGGCACCTGTTACACCTCGAAAAAGTCCCCGTACATGTACAATGAATAGACCAACGAAGGGTATGAGTGTGCGACGTTTTACTAAGTAGGGAATGACGATTCATGAATTTTTGGAAGTAAGAAAGTTGTAGAATTTCAATTCAGCCAGTGGTCGTAAAACAGAATACGACCCGTAAGTGATTTACGGACCGTATACTGCCATCGTCCTCCAACGTTCCAAAAATTTCAACTTTCTGTCCAAAGTTTAAATGGTAAAATACGACCCAGTTTATGGACCGTAAACTGAAATACGGCCCGTAAACTGTGGTCGTAAACCATCATGACCTCCAGCAAACCTTTCTGTTTTTGACATGCTTAAATACGACCACGTTATACGGCCCGTAAACTGTGGTTTACGACCACTGTACACCCCGACGACTGTTCATTAAAAATCAGATTTTGTGATTATTATAAGTGACTTTCTCATTCATTTTCATTCATATTTCATCTACAACCTTCAAGAACCCTCTAGAAATTATCCAAACATTTCATCCACAAAATTTAAGAGAATCAAAGGGAGATCAAGATCAACAACACCAAATCCATGAAATAAAGTGTGTGAAACTCAAGTGAAGTTCATCCAAACCAAGAAATTCCAAGGAAGGGAAAATAGGGTTTTGAGGAAGGAGGAAGAACTCCACTCTAGGATTGTTCCACCATAATCTAAGGTAAGTTTTATGACTTTAGCATGTTGTTTAAGGTATTGGAAAGCTAAGACGCTTGAATTGTAGAAAGACATGGAAAATGGGTCTTAAATGGGAGGATAGTGTCATAATTGAATAGTAGTTGAATGGAACCATAAACGTTGATGTGCCATGATTATGAATATGTTGTAAATGATGTTTAGACCAGGAAATAAGCATTATATATGAGAAAACGCGATAACGAACTACAACCATAAATGTGGAGAAAATAGAGAAAAATGGTGGATTTTGCTCAAAGTATATGAATGATGATTGTCGATACGATATTGTGAAGTGCTGTTGTAAATGTTTGGGAGTTGATATAGACTATGAGAAAAGTAGTATACTGTTACACCCCGGAAAAAGTCCTCGTATACGTACAATGAATAGACCAACGAAGGGTATGAGGGTGCGATGTTATACTAAGTAGGGAATGACCATACCTGAATTTGGGAATGAGGAGTTGCAGAATTTCATTCAGCCCAGTGGTCATAAAGCGCTTTACGGCCGGTAAATTGCCATCGTCCTCCAGCCTTTCAAAAATTTCAACTTTCTGTTAAGTGTGGAAATGGTTAAATACGACTTGGTATACGACCCGTAAATTGGTTTACGGACCGTAAACCTCGATCGTAAACTGACATGATCCTTAGCAAACATTTCTGTTTTTGACATGCTTGAATACGACCACACTATACGGTCCGTAAACTGGTATATGGCCCGTAAAGTGTGGTTTACGACCACTGTTCACCCCGACGATTGTCCATTAAAAATCAGATTTTGTGATTTATAAAAGGGACCCAAGCCTCATTTTATTTCATTACTCATCCATACAACTCAAGAAACCTCTAGAACTCTCCAACACATCATCTATAGGAATTCAAGGGAACCCAAGGGAAACTAAGATCATCAACATCAAATCCAAGCAACAAAATGTATGAAACCTAGTTGGAAGTCATCTTCTTCAAGAAATTCCAAAAGAGGTGAAGAAGGGTTTTAGTGCTAGAGGAGTATTCTCATTCAAGACTTGCTCAACCATCAACCAAGGTAAGTTTCATGACCATTCCATGTTGTTTAAAGTATTGGGAAGCTGAGACACTTGAAACATAGAAGAACATAGAAAATGGGTCTTGAATGAGGGAATAGTGTCACCATTGGGAGATGGTTGAATGGAATCATGAAAGTTTATATTCTATGATTATGAATACGTTGTAAATGATGTTTAGGTCATGAAATAAGTATTATATACAAGGAAATGTGATAACGAACTGTAACCATAAATGTGAAGGAAATTGGGGGGAAAATGATGGAACGTAGTGAATATATATAAATGATGGTTGTTGATTGTAATAATGTGGATGTTGTTGAGAACATTGGGAGTTGATAGGGACTATGGGAAAAGTAGTATAAATAAAGGAAGTTCTGCCCAATTTTTCCTAGAAATAACGACGCGTTTTAAAGCCGATTAACTAATGTTAATACGATTCTCTCGTGAAGGTAACGACGTGACCTTGAAGGAAGATGAGTGATCGATAGTGTAGCTAAGAGACAAGGTATGTGAGGCTAGCCTTTCTTTCTAATGGCATGAATCCTATAGTATAAGTTCCTTTCCTCTTCATGAGTTCCTATATCCATAACTATCCACATAAAATAAGAGATATGATACGATGATGCCATATTGATAATGATATTAATCATTGCTTACACTCACCTTATGTACTAATTCCTTCAAGGTGAGGCAGAATGTCAATAATTGCTCCATAATGACATCGGGGGATCACGACCTTACGTCACCCCGATAGGATATAGATGATCTTGAGCCTTATGCATGTACTATGATAAGATAAGCATGTTATGATAAGCATATGATTATAAGTATTTTGTGATAAGCATGTCATGATTGCATCACACCGCGCCTAGTTGGCCGGGCAGTCACCGCTAAGGCGGGCAGCTATACGGATACACCATGACCATTTTGGCATAGACAGACACCACTAGTGGGCGGCATGAGATGGTACCCCGGACACGGGAGGCCTGGACGCGGGCTAATATTACTGATTATCACGCCGTTCCTATATGGACGGGCAGCTTGCATGTCATGTATATACGATATGATGATAAGTATGAGTAAGACAGCATGCATCACTTCTCTTATGATTATCATTCAGATTCAGATGTTCATATTGATGTTCTCATTATATTATTGTGTTGTCCTTCTTCATTGTTCATACCTCTCATACTCAGTACAATATTCGTACTGACGTCCCTTTTCTTTGGACGCTGTGTTCATGCCCACAGGTAGACAGGGAGGTGAGCTAGATCCAGATCCATAGCAGCGGTCAGCTGAGTGAGAGCACTCCATTGTCCGGAGGTGCTTATGCTCATTCTGTTTTTATATAGATGCATATTTTGGGCACGATGGAGTCTTGTTCCATCTATGTGTATTCAGTCTGTCAGTAAAGGCTCGTAGATATGCAGTGTGGGTTAGATGGTCTCACATGATGTTACTATATGTATATATTATTTTGATAGCCGAGAGGAAAATGTATATAAAGCATTTATGTTTCTACTTAAAATATGATTTTTCCTGCATTTCGTGTATAAAATTTGTAAAGAAGTATTAAATGAGTAAGACGAGCATTAGAACGAGTGGTGCTCGGTGACTAGCCCCGGGTACCCGTCACGGCCCCTAGATGGGTCGTGACAAAAGTGGTATCAGAGCAGTTCGTCCTAGGAAGTGTCTACGAGCCGTGTCTAGTAGAGTCTTGTTTATGGTGTGTAGCGCGCCACGCTAATAAACAAGAGGCTACAGGGAATTTAAGAAAATGACCGTCCTTTTTCTTATTAGATCGTGCGATAAAGCCATGCGTAAGATTTTACCCTCCCTAATATTATGCTGTGATTTCAGAATGCCGCCAAAGGGGAAAGCTACAGCTGCCCAGAAGGGCAAAGCTACGACAAAAAGACGGGCGGAAAGAGAGCCTCTGATGAATGTAGAAGAGGGCGAATCACAAAATGAGGCCCCGCCCGATGTAAAAGAGCAAGGAGGAGCCTCAGCTCTGATCCCTCCACAGGGTGCTTCGGGTCGGCAAGTGACCGAGGCCGTACACTTATTGAAACAATTGGTTGCCGCCCAGGCACAACAACAGAATGCGGGCCCGAGTGATCGCTCCGCCAGTACGAGAGCCCGTGATTTCCTGACTTTGAATCCTCTGGAATTTTTCGGGTCGAAGCCAGATGAGGACCCACAAGGATTTATCGATGAGATGTTGAGGACGCTGAAACTTATGCATGCTTCTGAGACTGAATTGGTAGAGTTGGCTTCTTATAGACTCCGCGATGTGGCGGTACTGTGGTATAACAACTGGATAGCTTCGAGATCAGAAAATGTGCCTCCTCCTGTTTGGCAAGAGTTTGTTGACGCCTTTATTCGTCATTATTTGCCACCCGAGGTCCGCCGAGCTAGAGCGGACAGGTTCCTGAATTTGAAGTAAGGAAGCATGAGTGCTCGGGAGTATAGCTGTTACACCCCGGAAATTTTCCCGTTAAGCGTATAGTGAATAGGATAACAAGGATATAGTGTATACGATGTTGTGGAGACGAGTGATAACATTCATTTGATTGGTATCGAGGTGTTGAACAACTGTTAAGAAGGTCCCGTAAGGATCGGAGATTAAACGAAGTGACAAAATAGGACTCAGTGAACTAGCGAATTATATGGTAGGTTATACGGACCGTATAATGGTTTTACGACCGTATAATGAACCGTTAAAGTGTCACAGAAAGAAGTTGAGGAAAAGTGGGTTTTACGGTAGATTATACGGACCGTATAAAATTATACGGCCCGTTAAATGAACCGTCAAGTTGACACTGAAAGGGGTGATCACTGAGTCAGTTTTACGGTCAATTATACGGACCGTATAAATTTATACGGACCGTATAATGGACCGTATAATGGCATCGGGACTGGTTTTGTATTTATTAAAATATGATCCAAGTTCATTTTTATTATTTCCCCTTCTCACTACACGACCCAATCTCTCTCTCTAGAAACTTCCAAACACTCCAAACCAAGAATTCAAGTGAAAATCAAGATCAATAACACCCAAATTCATGAAATCAAGAGTGTGAAACTCCTCATAGTTCATCTAAATCAAGGAACTCCAAAGAAGGTGGAACTAGGGTTTTGTCTAAGTGGAGTATTTCAACTCAAGACTTGTTCAACCATCATGCAAGGTAAGTTTCATGATCATTTCATGTTGTTTAAGGTATTGGAAGGCTTAGATACTTGAAATGTAGAAGAACATAGAAAGTGGGTCATTACTGAGTGAATAGTGACATAATTGAATGATAGTGGAATTGAATCATGAAAGTTGAAGAGTTGTGATTATGAATACGTTATAATGATGTTTATATCATGAAACAAGTATTAAACGTTGATATAGAACATGGGAGAAGCAGTATAAACAAAGGGAGTGCTACCCAATTTTTCCTAGAATTAACGATGCGTTCTTGTAGTCGATTAGCTAATGTTAGTCCAATTCTCTCGTGAAGGTAACGACGTGACCTTGAAGGAACACAAGTGATCGATAACGTAGCTAAGCGACAAGGTATGTGAGGCTAGTCCTTTCCTTCTAACGGCATGAATCTTATAACTCGAATCCCTATCTTCTTCATGAGTTCTTATATTCCGAAAAGTTAAAAGCCTACTTCCATAACTGCTTATATGAGATAAGAGACACGATATGATGATGCTAGAATGATGATGATGTTATTCATTTCCTACACTCACCTTATGTACTAGTTCTTTCAAGGTGAGGCAGAATGTCCATGATTGCTCCATAATGTAATCGGGGGATCACGACCTTACGTCACCTCGATAGAGTAAAGTCAATCTCGAGTCTTATGCAGGTACTATGATAAGATAAGTATTTTATAATGAGCATATTATTATGATTTTTTTATGATAAGCATGGCATGAGCATTTCACACCGGGCCTAGTTGACCGGGCAGTCACCGCTAAGGCGGGCAGCTATACGGATACACCATGACCTTCTGGCATGGGCAGACACCACTAGTGGGCGGCATGAGATGGTACCCCGGACGCGGGAGGCCTGGACGCGGGCTAATGTTATTGATTATCACACCGTTCCGATATGGACGGGCAGCTTGCATATGATGCATACATGTTATGATGATAAGTATGAGTAAGACAGCATGCATTATTTCATTTATGAATGTCAGTCGGGTCCAGATGTTTCACATTGATGTTCTCATTATACTATTAATGTATTTCTTCATTATTTATGCCTCTCATACTCAGTACAATATTCGTACTGACGTTCGTTTTCTTTGGACGATGTATTCATGCCCACAGGTAGACAGGGAGGTGAGCTTGGTCCAGATCCTTAGTAGCGGTCAGCTGATTGAGAGCACTCCATCGGTCGGAGGTGCTTATGGTTATTCTTTTGGTATATATGCATATTTTGGGCACGATGGAGTCTTGTTCCGTCTATATATACAGTATGTCAGTAGAGGCTCGTAGGTACGCTATGTGGGTTAGATGGTCTCACAAGATGTTATCACGTATATATATAGTATTTTGATGGCCGAGAGGCAAATGAATATAAAGCATTTACGTTTCTATAGAAAAATATGTTTTCTTATACTTTCATGTATAAAATTTGCAAAGGAGCATTAAATGAGTAAGATGAGTAATAGAGCGAGTGGTGCTCGATAGCTAGCTCCGGGTACCCGTCGCGGCCCCTAGTTGGGTCGTGGCAATAGCATGCGGTTTAATTCCCTGGCCAGGTGTGCCCCGACTATGGCGGCCGATATGGGCGATCGTGTGCACAGATTTGTGAGTGGTTTGGGGCCACACTTATTTAGAGATTGCTTGACGGCCTCGTTGCAAGATGGGATGGATATTTCCCGAATACAGGCACATGGTCAGAATCTTGAGGAACGACAACAGCTGCAGAGAAGTGATCGTGATAATGACAGAAGGCAAGGCAAGAGCGCTAGATCCATGGGAGCGAGCAGTGAAAATAGAGGGTGACCGAGACAGGTGCATTCTTGGCACTCAGGTCAGTAAGCGACCAGTGCGCCTCCCAGATTCTCAGACAGGAGGTTTGATCGTTCTTTTCAGACAGGACAGGGCCAGAGTTCGAGGGCCTCAGATTCTCATTTCAGAGGAGACCCTCAGTACCGCGTTGTAGCCAATGCGGTAGATTGCATTCTAGACAGTGTCGTCAGGGTTCGGATGCCTGTTATGCCTGCGGGCAGGTTGGTCATATGATGAGAGATTGCCCTTCAGCAAGAGGTAGGGTTGTGACTCAGCCCACAGATTCAGCGGCGGGTTCTTCCTCGGTACGCCCGATAGCACAGACTTCTCAAATTACAGCAGGTAGAGGCAGAGGTAGAGGGGGAGCATCTACTTCAGGTGCTGTTCAGCCCCACGTATATGCTTTGGCAGGGCGGCAGGATCTTGAGTCCTCCCCAGATGTTGTCACAGGTACTTTGACTATATTCTCCCGTGATGCATATGCTTTGATCGATCCGGGTTCTACTTTCTCTTATGTTACCCCATATGTTGCTGATTGTATTGGGGCGAAACCCGAGTCGATTAAACCTTTCGAGGTGTTCACTCCAGTTGGTGATCCGGTAATAGCGAGGAAAGTGTACAAAAATTGTGTCATTGTGATATGTGATCGTCAGACCAAGGCCGATTTAATTGAGCTGGAAATGGTAGACTTTGATGTAATAATGGGCATGGATTGGTTGGCGTCGTGCTATGCGAATGTCGATTGCCGGACGAAAGTGGTTCGATTCGAATTTCCGGGAGAGCCCATACTTGAATGGAAGGGTAAAACGGCATCTCCAAAGGGTAGGTTTACTTCCTACCTTAAGGCAAGAAAGATGATAGCCAAGGGCTACATTTCTCATTTAGTTCGATTTCATGACACCGAGGCAAAGCCACCAGCTTTTCAATCAGTTCCGGTAGTGAATGAATTCCCGGATGTGTTTCCAGATGAACTTCCAGGTCTTCCTCCAGAAAGGGAGATTGATTTCGCTATCGATGTATTACCAGACACCTAGCCCATCTCTATTCCTCCGTATCGAATGGTTCTGGCGGAATTGAAAGAGCTAAAAGCACAGTTAGAAGATTTAATGGAAAAGGGGTTTATAAGGTCTAGTTCTTCGCCGTGGGGAGCACCAGTCTTGTTCGTGAGGAAGAAAGACGGGTCTCTACGAATGTGCATCGACTACAGGCTGTTGAATAAGGTGACGATAAAGAATAAATATCCCCTTCCGAGTATTGACGATTTGTTTGATCAGCTGCAGGGTGCCAAATGGTTTTCGAAAATAGATTTGCGATCGGGCTATCATCAGATGAGAATTAGAGAAACAGATATTCCCAAAACAGCCTTCAAAACGAGGTATGGCCACTATGAGTTCCGAGTAATGTCGTTTGGGTTGACAAATGCCCCCGCGGTGTTCATGAATTTAATGAATAATGTGTTCAGGCCATTCTTGGATCTCTTCGTGATAGTATTCATCGATGATATTCTGGTGTATTCTCGCACAGAGTCAGAACATGCGGACCACCTAAGAATTGTCCTTAGCGTTCTCCGAGCTCGAGAATTATATGCAAAATTTTCAAAGTGTGAGTTCTGGCTAAATTCCGTGGCATTTCTAGGTCATGTTATTTCAGATGATGCCATCCGAGTCGACACTCAGAAAATAGAAGCTGTGAAGACTTGGCCAAGACCTACGACGCCCACAGAAGTCCATAGTTTTCTGGGGTTGGCAGGCTATTATCGCAGGTTCGTAGAGGGCTTTTCATCTATTTCAGCCCCATTGACCAAGCTAACCCAGAAGTCGGCAAAATTTCAGTGGAACGATGCATGCGAGCGTAGTTTCCAAGAGTTGAAAGACAGGTTGACCTCGGCTCCAGTACTAACACTCCCAGAAGGGCCAGATGGCTATGTCGTATATTGTGACGCTTCCGGTGTGGGACTAGGGTGTGTATTGATGCAGCATGGTAAAGTTATTGCATATGCCTAGAGACAATTGCGGAAACATGAGCAGAATTATCCAACTCATGATCTCGAACAGGCTGCGGTTATTCATGCTTTGAAGATATGGAGGCACTATCTGTACGGTGTGCATGTTGACATCTATACGGATCATAAAAGTCTCCATCATATTTTTAAGCAAAAGGAATTGAACCTCCGGCAGAGGCGGTGGTTAGAACTGCTGAAGGACTACGATGTGAATATTTTATACCACCACGGAAAGGCAAATGTAGTAGCAGATGCACTTAGTCGTCGATCAATGGGCAGTTTACGTGGAGTTCCTTCAGAGAAGCAAGAAATGGCTCGTGAGCTCCATCGACTAGCAAATCTCGGAGTACGTGTAATGGATTCGGGTGATGCAGGGATTCGCATCAATGTCCCCGCTGTTTCATCTTTGAATATAGAAGTGAAAGAACGGCAATATGAAGATTCCCAGTTAAGCCGCTACCGAGATCTATCTCATGAAAAGGAAAAGTCTCCATTTAAAGTTTCCATAGATGGGGTCCTTAGACATCAGGGCAGGCTATGCGTACCGGATGTGGCAAATTTGCGCCAACGGATTTTAGAAGAAGCACATTATTCCCGGTATTCTATTCATCTTGGTGCAACCAAGATGTGCCATGATCTTAAATTGATATATTGGTGGGATGGCATGAAGCGAGACATAGCAGAATTTGTGGAACAATGTCCGAATTGCCAGCAAGTAAAGGCCGAGCATCAAAAGCCAGGGGGTTTACTGCAAGCAATGGAAACTCCTACATGGAAATGGGAAGAAATTAATATGGATTTCGATGTAGGATTACCTCGTTCCCGAGGCAGATACGATTCTATATGGGTGATCTTGAATAGACTCACGAAAGCAACTCATTTCCTTCCAGTTAAGACCACGTATTCGGCGGGAGATTATGCTTAGTTGTATTTGAAAGAAATTGTGCGACTTCATGGAATTCCTTTGTCCATTATTACAGACAGAGGGGCACAGTTTACAGCTAAGTTTTGGAAGTCCTTCAAAGAAGGTTTGGGTACTCAGGTCAAGTTCAGTACGGCATTTCATCCACAAACTGACGGGAAGCCGAGCGTACTATTCAAACCTTGGAGGATATGCTATGAGCGTGCATGTTGGATTTTGGCGGTAGCTGGGATGAGCATTTACCCCTTATTGAATTTTCCTACAACAAGAGCTATCATTCCGGTATTCAAATGGCCCCGTATGAAGCATTATATGGAAGAAAATGTAGATCTCCAATTGGATGGTTTGAAACCGGAGAAGTACAATTGATAGGCCCCGACTTGATTCAACAAGCAGTCGACAAAGTCAAGATCATCCGAGATCGATTGCTGACAGCCCAGAGTCGCCCAAAATCCTATGCAGACAATCGCCGACGGGACCTGGAATTTCAAGTTGGTGATTCGGTGTTTCTGAAAGTATCACCGATGAAGGGGGTGATGAGATTTGGCAAGAAAGGAAAACTAAGCCATAGATATATCGGACCCTACGAAATAATTAGTAAGGTGGGTCATGTAGCCTATGAGTTGAAATTGCCTACGGAGCTTGAATCAGTCCATCCGGTATTCCATGTTTCGATGATCCGCAAGTGTATTGGAGACCCAAAAAGAATAGTTCCGGTAGATGATGTGCTAGTGATAGAGGAGCTAACCTATGAAGAGGTGCCTGTTGCCATTCTAGATTGACAGGTGCGAAGACTTCGAAATAAAGAGGTTGCTTCAGTCAAAGTCTTGTGGCGGAATAGTAATCGAGAAGAAAGGACATGGGAAGCGGAGGAGAATATGCGAGCCAAATATCTGCACTTATTCCAAGCCGCAGAGGAGACTCAAGATGAAACGTCGACGAGATGAGGTATGTATGCTTTATTTTATATTTTGGGTCGTGTGTGGCCATAGATATGTTGATACTGTGATGTAGCCCTGTGAGGCGAATATATTATGGGTTGTTGTGGCAGGTAAGTAGTGCCAGATTTCAAAGGAGACTCTGGCAAAATGTTTCTAGGATTCCCGAGTATTTTAACATTCGAGGACGAATGCTCCAAAGAGGGGAAGAATGTTACACCCCGGAAAAAGTCCTCGTATACGTACAATGAATAGACCAACGAAGGTTATGAGGGTGCGATGTTATACTAAGTAGGGAATGACCATACCTGAATTTGGGAATGAGGAGTTGCGGAATTTCATTTAGCCCAGTGGTCGTAAAGCACTTTACGGCCCGTAAAGTGAATTACGGACCGTAAAGTGCCATCGTCCTCCAGCCTTCCAAAAATTTCAACTTTCTGTTAAGTGTGGAAATGGTTAAATACGACTTGGTATATGACCCGTAAATTGGTTTACGGACCGTAAACCTCGATCGTAAACTGACATGATCCTCAGCCAACCTTTCTGTTTTTAACATTCTTGAATACGACCACACTATACGGTTCGTAAACTGGTATACGGCCCGTAAAGTGTGGTTTACGACCACTGTTCACCCCGACGATTGTCCATTAAAAATCAGATTTTGTGATTTATAAAAGGGACCCAAGCCTCATTTTATTTCATTACTCATCCATACAATTCAAGAAACCTCTAGAACTCTCCAACACTTCATCTATAGGAATTCAAGGGAACCCAAGGGAAACTAAGATCATCAACATCAAATCCAAGCAACAAAGTGTATGAAACCTAGTTGGAAGTCATCTTCTTCAAGAAATTCCAAAATAGGTGAAGAAGGGTTTTAGTGCTAGAGGAGTATTCTCATTCAAGCCTTGCTCAACCATCAACCAAGGTAAGTTTCATGACCATTCCATGTTGTTTAAAGTATTGAGAAGCTGAGACACTTGAAACATAGAAGAACATAGAAAATGGGTCTTGAATGAGGGAATAGTGTCACCATTGGGAGATGGTTGAATGGAATCATTAAAGTTTATATGCTATGATTATGAATACGTTGTAAACGATGTTTAGGTCGTGAAATAAGTATTATATACAAGGAAATGTGATAACGAACTGTAACCATAAATGTGAAGGAAATTAGGGGGGAAAATGATGGAACGTAGTGAATATATATAAATGATGGTTGTTGATTGTAATAATGTGGATGTTGTTGAGAACGTTGCGAGTTGATAGGGACTATGGGAAAAGTAGTATAAATAAAGGAAGTTCTGCCCAATTCTTCCTAGAAATAACGACGCATTTTAAAGCCGATTAACTAATGTTAATACGATTCTCTCGTGAAGGTAACGACGTGACCTCGAAGGAAGATGAGTGATCGATAGTGTAGCTAAGAGACAAGGTATGTGAGGCTATCCTTTCTTTCTAATGGCATGAATCCTATAGTATAAGTTCCTTTCCTCTTCATGAGTTTCTATATCCATAACTATCCACATAAAATAAGAGATATGATACGATGATGCCATATTGATAATGATATTAATCATTGCTTACACTCACCTTATGTACTAATGCCTTCAAGGTGAGGCAGAATGTCAATAATTGCTCCATAATGACATCGGGGGATCACGACCTTACGTCACCCCGATAGGATATAGATGATCTTGAGCCTTATGCATGTACTATGATAAGATAAGCATATTATTATAAGCATATGATTATAAGTATTTTATGATAAGCATGTCATGATTGCATCACACCGCGCCTAGTTGGCCGGGCAGTCACCGCTAAGGCGGGCAGCTATACGGATACACCATGACCATTTTGGCATGGGCAGACACGGGAGGCCTGGACGCGGGCTAATATTACTGATTATCACACCGTTCCGATATGGGCGGGCAGCTTGCATGTCATGTATATATGATATGATGATAAGTATGAGTAAGACAGCATGCATCACTTCTCTTATGATTATCATTCAGATTCAGATGTTCATATTGATGTTCTCATTATATTATTGTGTTGTCCTTCTTCATTGTTCATGCCTCTCATACTCAGTACAATATTCGTACTGACGTCCTTTTTCTTTGGACGCTGTGTTCATGCCCACAGGTAGACAGGGAGGTGAGCCAGATCCAGATCCATAGCAGCGGTCAGATGAGTGAGAGCACTCCATTGTCTGGAGGTGCTTATGCTCATTCTGTTGTTATATAGATGCATATTTTGGGCACGATGGAGTCTTGTTCCATCTATGTGTATTCAGTCTGTCAGTAGAGGCTCGTAGATACGCAGTGTGGGTTAGATGGTCTCACATGATGTTACTATATGTATATATTATTTTGATAGGCGAGAGCCAAATGTATATAAAGCATTTATGTTTCTACTTAAAATATTATTTTTCCTGCATTTCGTGTATAAAATTTGCAAAGAAGTATTAAATGAGTAAGACGAGCATTAGAACGAGTGGTGCTCGGTGGCTAGCCCCGGGTGCCCGTCACGGCCCCTAGCTGGGTCATGACATATAAATATAGGAAGTGTCACGACCCAGCTAGGGGCCGCGACGGGTACCCGGAGCAATTACCGAGCACTGCTTATTCTACTGCTTGTCTTGCTCATTTGATACTCTTTTATCAATTTTACATACCAATTGTTGGAAAATAATATTTAATTAAAACATAAATACTTTATATAGATTTGCCTCTTGGCCATCAAAATAATATACATACATATGAAAACATCTTGTGAGACCATCTAACCCACACTGTGTATCTACGAGCCTCTACTAACATAATGAATACATAGACGGAACAAGACTCCGTCATGCCCAAAATATGCATATATGAATGTACATCAAAGGAATAGCCATAAGCACCTATGAACAATGAAGTGTTATCTATCAGCTGACAGCTACTGAGGACCTGGGTGAAGATCTCCTCCTTGTCTACCTGTGGGCATGAACACAGCGTCCGAAGAAAGGACATCAGTACAAATATTGTACCGAGTATGAGAGGCAATCATAATGAAAGGAACATCAATAATATGAGGATAACATCAACATGAGACATCTGGATCTGACTGATAATCATAAATGAAGTAATACATGCTGTCTTACTCATACTCATCAACATAACATGTATGCATCATATGCAAGCTGCCCGTCCATGTCGGAACGGTGTGCTAATCAATAATATTAGCCCGCGTCCAGGCCTCCCGCGTCCGGGGTACCATCTCATGCCGCCTACTAGTGGTGTCTGCCCACGCCCGTAGGTCGTGGTGTATCCGTAACGCCGCCCGCCGAAGCGGTGTCTGCCCGGCCAACTAGGCCTGGTGTGAATGCAATCATGACATGCTTATGAAAATGCTCATAGTAATATGCTTATCATAAAATACTTATCTTATCATAATGCGTATATAAGACTCATGATCAACTTTACTTTATCGGTGTGACGTAAGGTCGTGATCTCCCGATTACATTATGGAACCATCATGGACATTCTGCCTCACCTTGAAAGGAGTAGTACATAAGGTGAGTGTAGGCAAGGAATAACATCATCATCATTCTAGTGTCATCATATCGTATAACTTATCTCATATAGACATTCATAGGTATAAGCTTTTAACTTCTTAGAATGTAAGAATTCATGAAAGGAGTAGGGATTCAAGCTAAAAGATTCATGCCATTAGAAAGAAGGACTAGCCTCACATACCTTGGTCGTTTAGCTAAGATATCACTCATACCATTTTTCTCATGTTTTATATCAGCTCCCAACATTCATAATATTACTCGCAATATGATAATCGACAATCGTCATTTACGTACATTTGGCAAAATCCACCATTTTCCTCCAATTCTCCCTTATTTCTACTTCTAACTCATCCTTGAGTTTTCATGCATTTAATGCTTGTTTCATGATATAAACATCATTTATAACGTATTTGTACTCACAACACTTCAACATTCATAGTTCAATTCCACTATCATTCATTTATGTCACTATTCACTCAATAATGACCCATTTCTATGTTCTTCCACATTTCAAATGTCTAAGCTTTCCAATACTTCAAACAACATGGAATAGTTATGAAACCTACCTTGGATGATGGTTGAACAATCCTTAAGTTGAAATACTTCAATTAACCAAAACCCTAGTTCCACCTTTTTGGGAATTTCTTGACTTAGAAGATCCTTTGATGTGTTCTTACACTTATTTTCATGAATTTAGTGGTGATGATCTTGATATTCGCTTTGATTCTCTTGAATTCTTGTGGAGGAAATATTTGGAGAGTTCTAGAGGTCTCTTGAGTTGTTGGATGAATAATGAAATAATATGAAGTCTAAGTCCCTTTTTAAAATCACAAAATCTGGTCTTTAATGAATTCTTGTCGGGATGAACAGTGGTCGTAAACCACCATATACGGACCGTATTTTGATTTACGGTTCGTCCTCCATGGCCGTATTTAATCATTTCAAAAACAGAAAGTTTTGGCTGAGGAACATGGCAGTTTACGACCTGGTTTACGGTCCGTAAACCAGTTTACGGGCCGTAAACTGGGTCGTATTTAACCATATTCAACACTTGGCAGAACTTGAGATTTTTGGCAAGCTGAAGGACGATTGCACTATACGGTCCGTAAATCACTTTACGGGTCGTATAGTGCCATATACGACCACTGGGCTGAAAACATTTCCGTGACTTTCTTATTTCCAAAAATTCTTAATTAGCCATTCCCGACTTAATAAAACATCATTCACTCAACTTTTCATCATTGCACTCATCATACAAGTACGGAGAAATTTCCTAGGTGTAACATTCTTCCCCCCTTTTGGAATATTCATCCTCGAATGTTCGACGCTCGGGGATTCAGGAAAAATTTTGCCAGAACTTCCCTTGTAATTTGGACACTACCTTTCCATTACAACAACCCACAATATCTTCGCCTCACAGGGCCATATCACAATATCAACACATTTATGGCCTCACACGACCAAAAACATAAAATTAAAACATACATACCTTACACCATCGACGTCTCATCTTGAATCTCTTCTGGGGATTGGAACAAATGGGGGTACATAGATTTCATCTTCTCCTCCGCTTCCCAAGGCATTTCTTCCCGATTATTGTTCCGCCATAGAACTTTGACTGAAGCAACCTCTTTATTCTGAAGCCTTCGTACTTGTCTATCCAAAATGGAAATGGGCATTTCCTCATATGTTAGCTTCTCTGTTACTTGCACATCATCAACTGGAACTATTCGTGTTGGGTCTCCAATACACTTGCGGAGCATCGAAACATGGAACACTGGATGCACGGATTCGAGCTCTGAAGGCAAGTCCAATTCATAGGCTACTCGACTCACCTTGCGAATGATTTGGTAGGGTCTGATATATCTGGGACTTAGCTTTCCCTTCTTGCCAAATCTCATCACTCCCTTCATCGGCGATACCTTCAGGAACACCCAATCGCCCACTTGAAATTCCAAGTCTCGTCGGCGATTATCTGCATAAGACTTTTGGCGACTTTGAGTTGTTAACAGTCGGTCTCGAATCACTTTAACCTTTTCAACTGCTTGTTGGATCAAGTCGGGGCCTATCAATTGTACTTCTCCGGTTTCAAACCATGCAATTGGAGATCTGTATTTTCTTCCATATAAGGCCTCATACGGGGCCATTTGAATGCTGGAATGATAGCTGTTGTTGTAGGCAAATTCGATAAGAGGCAAATGCCCATCCCAACTACCACCAAAGTCCAGCACACACGCTCGTAGCATATCTTCCAAGGTCTGAATAGTACACTCGGCTTGTCCGTCGGTCTGTGGATGGAACGCCGTGCTGAGCTTAACTTGGGTACCTAGACCTACTTGGAAGGACTTCCAGAACTTGGCTGTGAACTGTGCTCCTCTGTCTGTGATAATGGCCAAAGGAATACCGTGAAGTCGTACAATCTCCTTGTGATACAATTTAGCATAATCTTCCGCTGAATATGTGGTTCTAACGGGGAGAAAATGAGCTGCTTTCGTGAGTCTATCCACGATCACCCATATAGAATCGTACTTCCCTCGCGTACGGGTTAATCCTACCACAAAATCCATATTAATTTCTTCCCATTTCCACATAGGGATTTCCATTGCTTGCAATAAGCCTCCTGGCTTTTGATGCTCGGCCTTCACTTGCTGGCAATTTGGGCACTGTGCTACAAATTCTACTTTGCCTCGCTTCATGCCATCCCACCAATATATCGATTTAAGATCATGGTACATCTTAGTTGCACCTGGATGAATAGAATATCGGGAATAATGTGCTTCCTCTAAAATCCGTTGGCGCTAGTTTTCCACATTCGGTACACATAGCCGGCCTCGATATCTAAGAATTCTATGGAAACTTCGAATGGAGACTTTTCCTTTTCCTGAGATAGATATCGATTATGGCTTAACTGAGGGTCTTCATATTGTCGTTCCTTCACTTCTAGATTCAATGATGAAACTGTGGGGTCATTGACGCTAATACCTGCATCTCCTGAATCAATTGGCCGTACGCCGAGACTTGCTAACCGATGGACCTCACGAACCATTTCTCGCTTTTCCGAAGGAACTCCACACAAACTACCCATCGATCGGTGACTAAGTGCATCCGCTACTACATTCGCCTTCCCTGGGTGATATAGAATGTTCACATCGTAATCCTTCAGTAATTCCAACCATCGCCTTTGCCGCAGGTTCAACTCCTTCTGTTTGAAAATATATTGAAGGCTTTTTTGATCCGTATAGATGTCCACGTGCACACCATATAAGTAGTGTCTCCATATTTTCAATGCATGAATGACCGCAGCTAGCTCAAGATCATAAGTGGGATAATTCTGTTCATGTTTTCGCAACTGTCTCGAAGCATATGCAATAACTTTCCCATTCTGCATCAATACACATCCTAATCCCACACCGGAGGCGTCACAATATACTACATAGCCATCTGATCCTTCTGGAAGTGTTAGCACTGGCGCTGAGGTCAACCTGTTTTTCAACTCTTGAAAGCTACGCTCACAGGCATCACTCCACTGGAATTTAGCCGACTTCTGGGTTAACTTTGTCAATGGGGCTGAAATAGATGAGAATCCCTCTACAAATCTTCTATAATATCCTGCTAACCCAAGGAAATTACGAACTTCTGTAGGCGTCGTAGGTCTTGGCCAAGTCTTCACAACTTCTATTTTCTGAGTGCCGACTTGGATACCATCATCTGAAATAACATGACCTAGAAATGCCACTGAGTTTAGCCAAAACTCGCACTTCGAAAACTTTGCATACAATTCCCGATCTCGAAGAACGCCAAGAACAATTCTTAGATGATCTGCATGTTCTGATCCTGTGCGAGAATATACCACGATATCGTCGAAAAACACTGTCACAAAAAGGTCTAAGAACGGCCTGAACACATTATTCATTAAATTCATGAACACTGCCGAGGCATTCGTCAACCCGAACGACATTACTCGAAACTCGTAGTGACCATATCTTGTCCGGAAGGCAGTCTTGGGAATATCTGCTTCCCTAATTCTCACCTGATGATAACCCGATCTCAGATCTATCTTGGAGAACCATTTAGCACCTTGCAATTGATCGAACAAGTCGTCAATTCTAGGAAGGGGATATCTGTTCTTCACCGTCACTTTGTTCAGCTGTCTGTAATCAATACACATTCGTAACGAACCGTCCTTCTTCCTTACAAACAATACTGGTGCTCCCCATGGCGAGGAACTAGGCCTTATAAACCCCTTCTCAGGTAAATCTTTTAGCTGTGCTTTTAGCTCTTTCAGTTCTGATGGAGCCATTCGATATGGAGGAATAGAAATAGGCTCGGTGTTTGGTAATACATCAATGGCGAAATCAATCTCCCTTTCTGGAGGAAGTCCTGGTAACTCGTCGGGAAACACATCTGGGAATTCATTCACTACCGGGACAGACTGGAGAGTTGGCACTTCCGCTTCCGTGTCATGAACCCGAACTAGATGACAAATATAACCTTCGGCTATCATCTTTCTCGCCTTAAGGTAGGAAATAAACCTACCCTTTGGGGAAACTGTATTACCCTTCCACTCCAGTATGGGCTCTCCCGGAAATTGGAATCGAACTACCTTTGTCCGGCAACAAACATTAGCATAGCACGATGCCAACCAGTCCATACCCATAATTACGTCAAAATCTATCATCTCAAGTTCAATCAAATTTGCCCTTGTCTGACGATCACATATAATGACTACACAGTTCTTATATACTTGCCTCGCTATTACAGGATCACCAACCGGAGTGAATACCTTGAAAGGTTAAATTGGCTCAGGTCTCACCCCAACACAATCAGCGATATACGGATTAATATATGAGAAGGTAGAACCCGGATCAATCAGAGCATATACGTCACGGGAAAATATAGTCAAGGTACCTATGACAACATCTGGGGAAGACTCAAGATCCTGTCGCCCAGCTAAGGCATATACACGGGGCTGAACAACACCTAAAGTAGATGCTCCCCCTCTACCTCTGCCTCTGCCTGCTGTAGTCTGAGGAGTCTGGGTTGTCGGGCGCACTGAAGAAGAACCCGCTGCTGAACCTGTGGGCTGATTCCCCGCTCTATCTCTCGCTGAAGGGCAATCTCTCATCATATGACCAAACTGCCCGCAAGCATAGCAAGCATCCGAACCCTGACGACACTGTCCGGAATGTAATTTGCCACACTAGCTACACCGCGGTACTGAAGGTATCCTCTGGCTAAAGTCTCCCCTAGACTGCGAATCTGAGGCCCTCGAACTCTGCCCCTGGCCTGACTGAAAAGAACGATCAAATCTCCTATCCGAGAATATGGGAGGTGCACTGGTCGCTGACTGACCTGAGTGCTTGGAATGCGTCTGTCTCGGTCCCCCTCGGTACTCACTGCTCTCCCCCATAGATCTAGCCCTCTTACCTTGTCTTCTGTCACCCTCACGATCACTTCTCTGCTGTCGTTGTCGTTCCTCGAGGTTCTGAGCATGGGCCTGTATCCGGGAAATATCCATCCCGTCTTGCAAAGAGGCTGTCAAACAATCTCTGTACAGATGTGGCCCCAAACCACTAACAAATCTATAGACTCGGTCTCCCATGTCAGCCACCATAGTCGGAGCATACCGGGCCAATGACTTAAATTGCATACTATACTCTCGGGCACTCATGCTTCCCTATTTCAAATTCAAGAACCTGTCCGCTCTTGCTCGGTGGACTTTAGGTTGCAAGTAGTGACGAATAAAGGCATCCACAAACTCTTGCCAAACGGGAGGTGGAGCATTCTCTCCTCTTGTTATCACCTAATTCTTATACCATAGCACCGCCACGTCGCGAAGCCAATATGAGGCCAACTCCACGGATTCGGTCTCAGAAGCATGCATAAGTTTTAGCGTCCGCAACATCTCATCGATAAAACCTTGTGGGTCCTCATCCGGCTTCGACCCGAAAAATTATGGAGGGTTTAGAGTAAGGAAATCACGGGCTCTTGTACTAGCCGAATGATCACTTGGGCTCACATTCTGTCGTTGTGCTTGAGCGGCAACCAACTGGGTCAATAAATTTATGGCCTCGGACACTTGTTGACCCGAAGCACCCGGTGGAGGAATCGGAGCTGAGGCTCCTCCCTCACTTTCCTCTACCTCCGCCGGAGGCTCCCTTTCTGCCAGCTTCTTCATTGTAGCTTTGCCTTTCTGGGCAGCTGTAGCTTTTCCTTTCGGCGGCATTTTCTGAAACCATAACGCACTTTTAGGAATGATATAATCCTAGACATGGCTCTATCGCACGATCTTATGAGAAGAAGGATGGTCATTTTCCTAAATGCCCTGTAGCCTCTTGTTTATTAGCGTGGCGCGCAACACACCATAAACAAGACTCTACTAGACACGGCTCGTAGACACTTCCTAGGGAGAACTGCTCTGATACCACTTCTGTCACGACCCAGCTAGGGGCCGCGACGGGTACCCGGAGCAATTACCGAGCACTACTTACTCTACTGCTTGTCTTGCTCATTTGATACTCTTTTATCAGTTTTACATACCAATTGTAGGAAAATCATATTTAATTAAAACATAAATACTTTATATACATTTGCTTCTTGGCCATCAAAATAATATACATACATATGAAAACATCTTGTGAGACCATCTAACCCACACTGCGTATCTACGAGCCTCTACTAACATAATGAATACATAGACGGAACAAGACTCCGTCATGCCCAAAATATGCATATATGAATGTACAACAAAAGAATAGCCATAAGCACCTCCGAACAATGGAGTGCTATCTATCAGCTGACAGCTACTGAGGACCTGGGCCAAGCTCTCTTCCCTGTCTACCTGTGGGCATGAACACAGCGTCCGAAGAAAGGACGTCAGTCCGAATATTGTACCAAGTATGAGAGGCATACATAATGAAAGGAACATCAATAATATGAGGATAACATCAACATGAGACATCTGGATCTGACTGATAATCATAAATGAAGTAATACATGCTGTCTTACTCATACTCATCATCATAACATGTATGCATCATATGCAAGCTGCCCGTCCATGTCGGAACAGTGTGATAATCAATAATATTAGCCCGCGTCCAGGCCTCCCGCGTCCGGGGTACCATCTCATGCCGCCCACTAGTGGTGTCTGCCCACGCCCGTAGGTTGTGGTGTATCCGTAACGCCGCCCGCCGAAGCGGTGTCTGCCCGGCCAACTAGGCCCGGTGTGAATGCAATCATGACATGCTTATGAAAATGCTCATAGTAATATTCTTATCATAAAATACTTATCTTATCATAATGCGTATATAAGACTTATGATCAACTTTACTTTATCGGGGTGACGTAAGGTCGTGATCCCCCGATTACATTATGGAACAATCATGGACATTCTGCCTCACCTTGAAAGGACTAGTACATAAGGTGAGTGTAGGCAAGGAATAACATCATCATCATTCTAGTGTCATCATATCGTATAACTTATCTCATATAGACATTCATAGGTATAAGCTTTTAACTTCTTAGAATGTAAGAATTCATGAAAGGAGTAGGGATTCAAGCTAAAATATTCATGCAATTAGAAAGAAGGACTAGCCTCACATACCTTGGTCATTTAGCTAAGATATCGCTCATACTATTTTTCTCATGTTTTATATCAGCTCCCAACATTCATAATATTACTCGCAATATCATAATCGACAATCGTCATTTACGTACATTTGGCAAAATCCACCATTTTTCTCCAATTCTCCCTTATTTCTACTTCTAACTCATCCTGGCGTTTTCATGCATTTAATGCTTGTTTCATGATATAAACATCATTTATAACGTATTTGTACTCACAACACTTCAACATTCATAGTTCAATTCCTCTATCATTCATTTATGTCACTATTCACTCAATAATGACCCATTTCTATGTTCTTCCACATTTCAAGTGTCTAAGCTTTCCAATACTTCAAACAACATGGAATAATCATGAAACTTACCTCGGATGATGGTTGAACAATCCTTAAGTTGAAATACTTCAATTAACCAAAACCCTAGTTCCACCTTCTTGGGAATTTCTTGACTTAGAAGATCCTTTGACGTGTTCTTACACTTATTTTCATGAATTTAGTGGTGATGATCTTGATATTCCCTTTGATTCTCTTGAATTCTTGTGGAGGAAATATTTGGAGAGTTCTAGAGGTCTCTTGAGTTGTTGGATGAATAATGAAATAATATGAAGTCTAAGTCCCTTTTTAAAATCACAAAATCTGGTCTTTAATGAATTCTTGTCGGGATGAACAGTGGTCGTAAACCACCATATACGGACCGTATTTTGATTTACGGTTCGTCTTCCATGGCCGTATTTAATCATTTCAAAAACAGAAAGTTTTGGCTGAGGAACATGGCAGTTTACGACCTGGTTTACGGTCCGTAAACCAGTTTACGGGCCGTAAACTGGGTCGTATTTAACCATATTCAACACTTGGCAGAACTTGATATTTTTGGCAAGCTGAAGGACGATTGCACTATACGGTCCGTAAATCACTTTACGGGCCGTATAGTTCCATATACGACCACTGGGCTTAAAAATTTTCCGCGACTTTCTTATGTCCAAAAATTCTTAATTAGCCATTCCCGACTTAATAAAACATCATTCACTCAACTTTTCATCATTCCACTCATCATACAAGTACGAAGAAATTTCTGAGGTGTAACAGGAAGTGCTGCCCAATTTTCTCTAGAAATAGTGACGCATTCCCGTAGTCGATTAACTAACGTCAATATGAATTCTTTCGTGAAGGTAGCAACGTGATATTAAAGGAGAGCAAGTGAACGATAGCTTAGCTAAACGACAAAGGTATGTGAGGCTAATCCTTATCTTTCTATGGCATGAATCCCATGATATGATTCTTCTTCCTCTGCATGATTCTCCTATATTCCGGAAAGCCAAGAGCTTAAGATCATTAATAGCTATATGAGTCAAGAGATATGATATGGCGTTCCTATAAAGTAAATGATGTCGTCCATTTTATACCCTCACCTTACATACTAACCCTTCAAGGTGAGGCAGAATGTTCATGAATGCCCATAATGGAATCGAGGGTTCACGACCTTACATCACCTCGATAAAATACACTTGTTCTAGAGTCCCTATGCATGCACAATGGCGAGCATATTATGATAAGCATATTATTATAAGTATTTCATAATGAGCATGTCATAATCATATTACACCGGGCCTAGTTGGTCGGGAAGTCACCGCGAAAGCGGGCAGCTATACGATACACCATGTCCAGTTTGCATGGGCAGACACCACTAGTGGGCGGCATGAGATGGTACCCCAGACGCGGGAGGCCTGGACGCGGGCTAATGTTACTAATTATCACACCGCATCTATATGGTCGGGCAGTTTATATATATATATATATATATATACATGAGATGATGATAAGCATAAAAGTAAGTTAGCATGCATTACTTCTCATATGATTCCTAGCCAGGTACAGTTGCTCCATACTTGATGCTCCCTTTATTTTCTTGATGTGTTGTTATTGTTCATGTCTCTCATACTCAGTACAACATTCATACTGACGTCCGTTTTCTTTGGACGCTGTGTTCATGCCCACAGTTTGGCAGGGAGGTGAGCTCGATCCGGATTCTTAGGAGTTGTCAGCTGATTGAAAGCACTCCATTGTTTGGAGGTGCTTATGATTATTCTTTTGGTACATATGTATATTTTGGGCATGACGGAGTCTTGTTCCGTTTACATGTATAGTATGTCAGTAGAGGCTCGTAGATGCGTAGTGTGGGTTAGACGGTCTCACAAGTCTACTACGGTATGCATAAATATATTACATATATTATTGTGATAGTGTACTGAGGCATTTATATATATATATGTATAGACTAATTGTGCTTTCCACCGAAATATGATTGTCATGCGTTTATGAATTTGTGAATGATAAAAAAGCGTAAATGACTATGATAAGTGAGGGAATAAGGGGTGCTCGGTGGTCAGCCTAGGGTACCCGTCGCGGCCCCCAGCCGGGTCGTGACAGAAGTGGTATCAGAGCAGTTTGCCCTAGGAAGTGTCTACGAGTCGTGTCTAGTAGAGTCTTGTTTATGGTGTGTTGCGCGCCACATCAATAGACAGGAGGCTACAGGGAATTTAGGAAAATGACCGTCTTTCTTCTTATGAGATCATACGATAGAGCCATGCATAAGACTTTTCTCTTCTTAAAAGTGTGTTGGGATTTCAGAATGCTGCCAAAGGGAAAAGCTACAGCCACCCAGAATGGCAAAGCTACGACAAAGAGGCGGGCGGAAAGAGAGCCTCAAATGAATGTAGACGAGGGCGAATCACAAAATGAGGCCTCGTCTAATGTAGAAGAGCAAGGAGGAGCCTCCACTCAAATTCCCCCGCCAGCTGCTTCGGGTCAACAAGTGACAAAAGCTATTCATCTATTGACGCAATTGGTTGCCGCCCAGGCACAGCGGCAGAATGCTGGCCCGAGTCATCGTTCCGCTAGTACGAGAGCCCGTCATTTCCTGACTCTAAATCCTCCGGAATTTTTCGGGTCGAAGCCGGATGAGGACCCACAAGGCTTTATTGACGAGATGCCGAGGACGCTAAAACTCATGCATGCTTTTGAGACTGAATCGGTAGAGTTGGCTTCTTATAGACTTCGTGATGTGACGGTATTGTGGTATAACAACTGGATAGCATTGAGGACAGAAAATGCACCTCCTACCATTTGGCAAGAGTTTGTTGACGGTTTTATTCGCCATTATTTGCCACCCGAGGTCCGCCGAGCTAGAGCGGACAGGTTCTTGAATCTAAAGCAAGGAAGCATGAGTGTTCGGGAATATAGCCTGCAATTTAATTCTCTGGCCAGGTATGCCCTGACTATGGTGGCCGATATGGGCGATCATGTACATAGGTTTGTGAGCGGGTTGGGGCTGCACTTGTTCAAAGATCGTTTAACGGCTTCATTGCAAGATGGGATGGATATTTCCCGTATACAGGCCTATGCTCAGAATTTAGAGGGACGACAACAGCCGCCAAGGAGTGATCGTGATATTGACCGAAGGCAAGGTAAGAGGGCTAGGTCTATGGGGACGAGCAGCGAGTATAGAGGGGGATCGAGACAGATGTATTCTAGGCACTCAGGACAGTCAGCGACTAGTGTGCCTTCCAGATTTCCAGATAGGAGGTTTGATCGTTCCTCCCAGTCAGGATAGGGCCAAAGTTCAAGGGCCTCAGATTCTCAGTTTAGGGGAGGTTTCAGTCAGAGGAGACCTCCGGTACCGCGGTGCAGCCAGTGCGGTAGATTACATTCCGGACGATGTTATCAGGATACAGATGCTTGTTATACTTGTGGTCAGACCAGGCACATGAAGAGAGATTTCCCGTCGGTGAGAGATAGGGTTGGGACTCAGCCCACAGGTTCAGCAGCGGGGTCTTCTTCAGTACGTCCGACAGCACAGACTCATCAAACTCCAGCAGGTAGAGGTAGAGGTAGAGGGGGAGCGTCTACTTCAGGTGTTGTTCAGCCCCGCGTATATGCTTTGGCTGGGCGACAGGATCTTGAGTCCTCCCCAGATGTGGTCACAGGTACATTGACTATATTTTCCCGTGATGTATATGCTCTTATCGATCCGGGTTCCACTTTCTCTTATGTTACTCCGTATATTGCTGATTGTATTGGGGTGAAACCCGATCCAATTAGATCTTTCGAAGTGTTCACTCCGGTTGGTGATCCCGTGATAGCCAGACAAGTGTATAAGGATTGTGTCATTGTGATATGTGATCATCAGACTAAAGCTAATTTGATTGAGCTTGAAATGGTAGATTTCGATGTAATCGTGGGCATGGATTGGCTAGCGTCATGCTATGATAATGTTAATTGCCGGGCGAAAGTGGTCCGATTTCAATTTCCAGGAGAGCCCATACTTGAATGGAAGTGGAATACGACATCCCAAAGGGTAGGTTTATTTCCTACCTCAAGGCAAGGAAGATGATAGTCAAGGGTTATATTTATCATTTAGTTCGAGTTCATGATGCAGAAGTAGATTCGCCAACTCTTCAATCTGTTCCGGTGGTGAATGAATTCCCAGACGTATTTCCAGACGAACTCCCAGGTCTTCCTCCAGAAAGAGAAATTGATTTCGCCATTGATATATTGCCGGACACCGAGCCCATTTCTATTCCTCCTTACCGAATGGCTCCGGCAGAATTGAATGAGCTAAAAACACAGCTGAAAGATCTGCTCGACAAGGGGTTTATCAGACCCAGCTCATCGCCGTGGGGAGAACCAGTCTTGTTTGTGAGAAAGAAGGACGGATCCTTACGAATGTGTATCGACTACAGGCAATTGAACAAAGTGACGGTAAAGAACAGATATCCTCTTCCAAGGATTGATGATTTATTCGATCAGCTGCAAGGTGCTAAGTGGTTTTCAAAAATAGATTTGAGGTTGGGTTATCATCAAGTGAGAGTTAGAGAAGCAGATATTCCCAAAATAGCTTTCCGAATGAGATATGACCACTATGAGTTTCGAGTAATGTCATTCGGGTTGACTAATGCTCCGACTGTATTTATGAATTTCTATGGCATGAATCCCATGATATGATTCTTCTTCCTCTGCATGATTCTCCTATATTCCGGAAAGCCAAGAGCTTAAGATCATGAATAGCTATATGAGTCAA
The DNA here is from genome assembly GCF_019175385.1 of Lycium barbarum. NCBI lineage: Eukaryota > Viridiplantae > Streptophyta > Magnoliopsida > Solanales > Solanaceae > Lycium > Lycium barbarum. The sequence continues at coordinate 66,687,330 of NC_083341.1, forward strand.
GAGATATGATATGGCGTTCCTATAAAGTAAATGATGTCGTCCATTTTATACACTCACCTTACATACTAACCCCTTCAAGGTGAGGCAGAATGTTCATGAATGTCCATAATGGAATCGAGGGTTCACGACCTTACGTCACCTCGATAAAATACACTTGTTCTAGAGTCCCTATGCATGCACAATGGTGAGCATATTTTGATAAGAATATTATCATACGTATTTCATAATGAGCATGTCATAATAATATTACAACGGCCCTAGTTGGCCAGGCAGTCACCGCGAAAGCGGGCAACTATACGATACACCATGGCCAGTTGGCATGGGCAGACACCACTATAGTAAGTGAGGGAATAAGGGGTGCTTGGTGGTCAGCCTCAGGTACCCGTCGCGGCCCCCAGCCGGGTCGTGACAGCACCCCAGTAAAATACAATAAAATAGGAATGACATACAATCGAACAATCTCTCTGATGTAAAGCTCTGCATAGTTTTCTGCTATTACAAATTCCATATTGTTCATCTCCCCTTACCATATCAGTATCTCCATATGATACCACAGTCCACCTTCCTTTGGTGCTCAATTTTCTCCTATAGATGAATCACAAATTCTGCAAATACCTTCTTCATATCGATCCACCAATACCGCTTTCTAGGTCATGATACATCTCTGTTACCTCTGAATAGGTGGAGTATGGGAATAGTGAACTTCAGTCATGATCTTACCTTGCTATTGGAAACACACGATGCTCTTTTCCTAAACACCTTCTCTGATTTTCACTAAAACGGGATCCTCAAGCTAGTGCTTCTTTTACCTCGGTTGTAGAGATTCATCACGTTCGGGGTACTATACCCTTGATCCTTGGGTTTTCCATCGTATACCATACATCAACTATTACCATTTCCCACTATATTATACTTCAACAATTGAAACTCTATACTTATCCTAGTAAGTCCTTCATACACTTATATCGATTCTACGATACATGATTTCATGTCATCCTGCAACTTTCCTCGTAATCCTTAATGACTTGCGAATCTTACGAGTAGACGTATTTATTCCGGTATCAACTCTGTCTTTATTCACTTAATATAATCCAGTCGTCTCATATGATCTTATTTCTCCTCGTCCCTTCTTACTATCATTACTATCCTCTAGTTCCTCATTTAGGCTTTTCTTACTCCATTCCGCTCGTAACTTAGCTCCAGCTCCCTTATGTTCTAAATTTCATGTGCCTAAAATTCCAGTATCCTCTCTGGACTTCCTCTTCTACGTCATCATCAGTTTATCATATTTGATCGAAGGTTGTTCCGGATATAGGGGATTTACCATTAAATACTCACTTATTTCTATATTGGCCCATTATTTTGTCCTTCGTAGATCGTCAAGTCCACATCTTTTCCTCAACGTTGTTGTTGCTAGTTCCTGACTCAATAGTCTCGCCTTCACGGCTTTCCTTATACCCTTTTTTATTGCTTCCTTCCCAACCATCCTTCGATACGATGGCTTCATACTGGTACGACTAATTCAAGGTGGCTACATAACCTATATTTGTATCATAGTTCATCTACCAACTCCGAGTATCATCATGCACAATCCTTCTTCATTTCTTCATTATTGGACCTTTCACTACTCCCTCATCTTGCAATTTCAGGTAACTTCTTCTCTGGAGTACTATTTTCCAACTTTTTTACCTGATCGTGCATGCGACGGTCTGACTGCATCTATCGTCAATTCGTCCCTGTACCTTATTATTCTGCTTGTGCGATACCTTTGAAGTAGTTTCGAATCCCTTCTTGTTATCATCTTTTAAAGCATACTTCGGACCTAATACTTATCGCCTCGCCTTGCCTTCCCCCCGTTAAGATAACGGTCCAATGCTTTATCGTTAATATCCCATTTATCTTCCCATTTCCTATAATAATTCCTATAAGTACAAATTCCCAACATTTTCGCGCTTAATCTTGACAGTAGCTATTCATCTTTTAGTTTATCTGCTCCGGTGCATATACAGATAAAGGGTAACATACTTCTATTGACGTACTGGCTAATCTTTCACCAAAGAGGTCTTTATAACTTCCCTTACCCCTTTTTCTAGTAATTACCTTTCTTTTATTCCAATCACTATAACGATAGCTAATTTCTTCTTATAGGTCCATCCTGATCGTTAATATCTCTTCGTTGTATAGGCATTCGACTTTCTAGTAGGCCTCCTTTATATTACTAACTCATTGCTAAAGAAAAACATATCTTGTATTACTTTGCAACCTTTAACTAGTTGATTTCCCATCCTTCCCGGATTATGCTTCTGCTTGCTTGGTCCTTCGTCCCTTGCTCTTCTCAAGACATTTCTTGTTTTTCCTCATTAGCTATTTAGTCCTATATCACTAACTCAATAATCCCATTGTTGTAAAACTTTCTGAAGGATAATCTTTTGTACTTTAGGCCTATCTTTTGTCTTATACATTACTTAAAAATAACTCATAACCCGTATACTCTTATACCCATGCCCTTGCATAACGCCTTTACCGATATAATCTATACTCTTCCCCTACTTCATTGGCTCATAATTCGTTTGCATAATTGCTCAAATGTTTTATTAAAGCATACTCTTATCTTTCCTATAATTCTCCTTAAAAAGGGCATGCAACTCTATCTTCCTCACATGTCCCTCCACGAAAACTCATAACTCGCATATCCTTATACTCACATAACGTCATAACATCCTTATCAATATCAAACCATGGGTAAGAAAACATCCATCAAAGTATATCTCAATGAGTAATACCCATCGTCCTTCTCCCTTTTTTGACTATGTTGATCTCATTCATGTTCAACCAATTAAACCATCTTAGTACAAATCCTGCAATTCCGGATTGTATCACCATAAACATTAAACATTTCAATCGTTATAATCTACACTCCTTTCTTATTCCATCATTTAGGTTTTACCTTCTTGTTTGCAAACCATTTACATAATAAAACTTAAGCGTCGTACTGAAACACATACAGAGCCTTCTCATATCTTTCCTTTTGAAGCAATTTCAACGACTATCTAGTCATATCATTGCCTTATTGCCATAACATTTATTTACTGTCTTATCGACATACTCACAATCTTAACCTACCACCTAACCACAGATTCCACTTACGGTTCCTGTTTTAACATCACCCTCTTCCCCTATCTTGGTGTAGCCATCAGGGCTTTTTGACTTATCGTTGTTACCTAACATAAAACATTTCACAAACACCCTCGTCTAATTCTAACATTTTACCAAAATGGTAGATATACCTTCCATCCTCAGTCGCTCTAGTCCTGAAATTTCGACGGGTGCGGACCCTGCCATGGCCCTACTCTAGAGCCTTGATTTGGCACGAATCGTGCTAGCATGGGCTAGGGAAATTCTTCTTCCTATTGTCCCTCCATTGGTTGTTCCTCGCCACTAGGAACATTTACAAATGTACCAACTATACTAACCCTCCGAGTCTGGCTACAATCTTCATTCGAACCTGGCTCCACAAATGCCATCAAGTCTTGGTTAGTTGGGCTCTCAGGCTACAAACTCCTCGATCTCTTGGAAGGCTCGATATCCTCCTATGGTCTACCATAGTACGAAGCTTAGGAATTAACTCCCAACATTGGCCTCCTCCCTTCTTGCCCATCTGGGGCCAAAGGTGAAACTGGCGACATCGGAGCTCTTCCTGGCTCCTCTACACTCGTCAAAGTCGACGATACCTACAGTGTTGACCCATCCCGAATCTCAGATGGGTCTGTTTCCACATAAGACATGATCTCAGATGGGTCCGTCTTAATGAAGGGCATATCTGTCATGACCCAAACCGATGAGTCGCGATGAGAGTCTGACCTCTAGTGACCAAACACCCCTATACTCATATCTGAACCATACTGAACATCAAGGACCCATAAGTGACTTAAACTGATCTTATACTACCTCATGAAGAGGTGACATCATAACTCTATACAATCTGTAAATACACATACATGCTGAAAGAACAGTGCAAGCCAGCTAGGCCGTTACATATACTGCACACAAAAGAATAGAAGCCGACAAGGCTACATTATCTAACAAATACATACAACTGTCTACAGACCTCTACGAGAGTATCAAGCTGTAGAAAGGATGGGACAGGGCCTCGTCATACCCATATGCATATACATCTCAAAAGAATGGCATACCAAAATAGACTGTAGCTCTAGATCAAATGGAGCGCACTAACCACCGCTGGGTAGAGATCCTACTAAGCTGGACCACCTGTCCGTCTACCTGAACCTGCGGGCATGAACACGGCCCCCGAGTAATAGGGGAGTCACTACGGATAATGTACTGATTATGTAAGGCATAAGAGTAACATAAGTATAAACATAAGGATCATGAATGAAATTTGAAACTCATAAGCTGAAATGACTGTCGGACCGCATCTGTATGACCAAATATCTTATCATATCTATACAACTCTGCATGCATTTGTATGAACGAGTATCTGTAAGTATTTGTATAAGTCTGTATAACTGACATTGCCTCTGTGGGCGTATAATATGCATGCATTCAATGATAATCATGCTCATGTACATAAATATAGGTCATAGTGCTGAGGAAGGTTCAGCCCGATCCATATCCCATATAATATGTCAAGGAACATACGGCCCGATCCATATATCAGGTAATATTGGCGTAGAACTTACGGCCCGATCCATATGTCATCATCAAGATGCACTGGCTGATCAGGTAGTAATGCGTATATAACACCTATCCATTTTCCCATACTCCATGTACATATAATATACGCGTATATAACGCCTTCTGGTCATGGATTAATATGCATATGTATATATGAATGCAGTGCATAATTGAAATATACACATAGAACTCTTGGAGTGATATAAGGTCATATTACCTCCGATGGAACTTTTGAGCGAAAATCAACAACATAAGAAATCTCAAGACCCATGAATAGAAGGAACAATCATACGGGGTATAGGAACATGAAAGACTGAAGTACTCCTAGTGCTTCTAAGAGTAGAGTAATATGGAAGCTCGTTCAATTACTTGTTGGCTCATAACATAGGATCACGCCAAAATTAAAAAGGAATAGCCTTAACATACCTTGAAGTGTATCTAATCGTCCAATTTCTACTACTCGAACTCGTAAGTCTACAATCAAGATAACATAGACCTTAATTAGACTTATTTACCTCACTTACTAACCATTTTAAATTTAAAAAGAGCTTAACGAATTGTGGACAACATTCCCCTTGTTACTTAACAATCCTTCAACTTCCAATCGAATCCAACATCAACCACAATATCAAAAACAACATTGAAAACAATTACATATCAAGATATACTCAAATCCGTTCCCAATCATCTCTTAAAATAGCCCCTAATCACCATCTTACCCTTCTTCAACGTACCACTTCCACACCAATCTTCTCTTTACTTAAAACCACTAAAACTCTTAGTAATTAACTTAAGTACAAAGGTACGAATCATTTGCATACCTTGAGGGGTCTAAGATTCAATGGAACAATTTCAACTCCAACTTCCCAAGCTTCACAACATTAATGAAACCTTAGGAATCACCTTGTTCGTCACAAGCTCCGGTTTACGGGACTCGGATCTTACCAAATCCCCACTAATATGATGGAAATTATAGAGAGGAAATATACTAGGGCTTTCTCTAATTTGGGAGTGGAAAATATAAAATAAAATCTGAGGGCTCCATATACATAGGTGGGGCAACACAGCCCCAGCGGTAGCGGGTCGACGGTCCCGTCAACACGTCGACGGTCCCGTCAACACGTCGATGGTCCGTCGACTTGCACTGTCCCTGTTCCACCTGAGATTCAGAGACGGCGGTATGTTGACGGTATGGGTTGACGCCACCGTCGACACGTTGACGGTCCGTCGAAGGGGATTGGTTCCTGCCAGTTCCCTGAGTCCCCCAGCTGCGACGATTCGATCCGTTTAACTCCCAATCCTATTATATTGCGAGGGACACTTACCTATACATTGGTGCACGCGAGGTGAAGCACTTAATATATCAAAACTCGAGTGCGTATTTCCAAACTAAGGGCATATACATAGGGCCACATGCTAAAATATACAACACCATGGCCTCACATGACCAATCACAATAACTATAAAGGAAACTAATACCTTGAGGAGATGATGCCTTAGACGGAGCCTCCTGAGGTGACAGAAATAAATGGGGATATTTCGCCTTCATTTCCTATTCCGCTTCCCAAGTCATTTCCTCAATATTATTATTTTTCTAGAGTACTTTAACAGAAGACACATCTTTTGTTCGTAATCGACGAACCTGTCTATCCAATATAGCCACTGGTATTTCCTCATATGATAGCTGCTCAGTCACTAGAATATCATCTACCGGTACGACTCTTGAAGGATCTCCTATACACTTATGGAGCATGGACACATGAAATACCGGATGTACAGACTTCAACTCAGAAAGTAGCTCTAACTTATATGCCACCTTACCCACTGTACGAATAATTTTATATGGTCCAATGTATCGAGAGCTCAACTTACCCTTTTTGTCAAATCTCATTACCCCTTTCATAGACGAAACCTTCAGGAAAACCTAGTCGCCTGCCTCAAACTCTAACCTGCATCACCGATTATCTGTACAGGATTTCTGTCGACTCTCTACTATTAGTAATATTTCCTGAATCATTTTCACCTTATCAACTGCTTGCTGGATTAAATCTGGGCCCACTCTCCAATATCAAACCACCCTATAGGGGATCTACATCTCCGCCCACACAAAGCCTCATAAATGATCATCCCAACTGCCTTGGAAATCAAGTACACAAGCTCTCAACATATCCTCAAGTGTCTATATAGTATGCTCCACTTGTCCATCTGTTTGCGGGTGAAATGCGATACTAAGGCTCACTTGAGTCCCCAATCCATTTTAAAATGATTTCCAGAAGTTATCTGTAAATTGCGATCCTCTATCTGAAATAATGGCTATAGGAACACCATGAAGTCGTACAATCTCTTTAAGGTAAAGCTTCGTATAATCCTCAGCTGCATAAGTAGTTCTAACAGGCAGAAACCACACTAATTATCTACCATTTCCATGTCAGAATCTCCATAGATTGCAATAAACCTCTGGGCTTCTGGTGCTCTATCTTAATTTGCTGATAATTGAAGGGGACTGGTTCCTGCCAGTTCCCTGAGTCCCCCAGTTGCGACGATTCGATCCGTTTAACTCCCAATCCTATTATATTGCGAGGGACACTTACCTATAATTTGGTGCATGCGAGGTGAAGCACTTAATATCTCAAATCATTGGTCCAGATTTCCATACTAAGGGCATATACCAGCAATAAGCAAAAAACTTTCTTGCGACAAAAATGGGAGGTGTAAAAATATCCTTAGTTGGGTCCTCCTCTATAGAGTAACTCACTCATACTTTTTTCATTACCTCAATCCTCGGACCATCTATAGTCCTTCCCGAAGAAGTCATCTTCCAACTACCAAATAAACAAAGGTTAGGGTTAAGAATTTCATACCCTATGATTCAGCTCTATAGCACGATCTAGAATATAAAAGAAGGATAACCATCCTAAATACCCTACGGCCTCCTATTTATAAGTATGGCGCGCAACACACCCATAAACAAGACTATTGTAGACAACCCTAGGACGTAACAACTCTGATGCCACTTTTGTCACGACCCAAATCGGAGGGCCATAACGGACACCCGGGCCTTACTTGCCGAGCACCAGTAGACATATATCTGTAAAAATATAATCATAACATAAGTGGGCCATGAGGCCCATCACAAGACAACCTGCTGACTCACAGAAGCCATAGACTGAAAATAAGACAAGTCTCACGGGACATAAATACATAAACATGTTTGACATGTTGTACGGGCCGATAAGGCCATCCAACGTCTTACTACATATAACTGTCTACAGGCCTCTACTGGAGTACATACTATAACGTGGTCGGGATAGGGCCCCGACATACCCGTAAATATGCATACATATCCGTACTGACTCAAAAGGTAACTTCGGAACAAGTGGAGTGCGACAACACTATCTGCTGAGCTGGTATCCTACTGAGAGAGCCGTCAACCTGAATCTCAAAACCTGCGGGCATGAAACGCAGCGTTTCCAGGAAAAGGGACGTCAATACAAATAATGTACCGATTATTTAAGGCATGAAGCATAATAGAGACATGAAAGTGACATGAGACAAGAGAGAATCAACCTTTACATCTGAATGCATTTGAGGGCAATAATATGCATACGTGTCGTACATGTGCGTACATAACATATGGTCATATATATATGTGTGTGTGTGTGTGTGTGTGTAACGCCATCAAGACTCTATGGGTATCCCATCGTATCATATCGCCCTCTATGGGCATCATTATATACCACCTTTCATATAGTATACACGTATAGAACGCCTGTATGGCCAAGGTATACATGTACGTATATGTATAATGCATGAATGATAAGAAGACAATCTGAATCTATCAGAGTGACGTAAGGTCGATACCCCTTCGATTAACATTATGGAACTAAAATCATCAACATAACTTACCTCTAAGGATCAATAACCATAAGAAGAGATCAATAACATCATAAGGAGGTCAAGGAACATAAGCTTCTAGCATATCTAATCGTAGAGTCATTATGAATATCGTTCGTTTACATTTCGTTTCATTCTAGTCATGCCAAAAGGAGAATGAGAACAACCTTAACATACCTCTACCACTTTAGTTAATCCTCCAATGTATGTCTCCGATAGTTAGCCAATCTACACCAAGGTAAAAGTAACCATGAACAATTCGTGAAAGTTCATTATAATACTTCTTTAAGTTCATAAATAACTTGCGTAAATTCGGGCAGCATTTCCCCTGTAATCTTTACTCCTATCCAACTCCAATTCAGTCCAACACAACAACATAACATCAACAACATCATACGCACAAGTTACCAGGTCAAACCAGCTCAAGAGTTACTCCTCAACTCCCTTCAAAATAGCCCATATACATACCATCATATTCCGTATGTTTTATTACAGTTTTACTTCAAACCTCTTCCATCAAATCTTTACATAAACATATTTATATGCTCGGAAACATCATGAACATCAGACTCATGTTACTTACAAGGATTTTCAGCCACAACAATATGTATAAATGCTTCAAAACAGTCAAACTATACAAGAACAACATCCTATTCTCTTTTCAACTTTATCTTGAATTTCTTTTACTTAAATAACTTAACCAACATCAAATTAATCTCAAACACAAGCAAGAAAGTGATGTTCTTACCTGATACAGAAACCTCAATCGAAACCCTGGCTCCTCTTTTCTCAACACAAGCCTCAATCTTGCAACAACACCATAAGAGTGCTTCTTCTTGCTCTCTTAGAACTCTTGAGGTAGAACTTGGGCAAAACCCTTTTGTTTTGGCTTAGGGTCTTTATGATCTGACTTGGGAGGGTCTTGGGAGGTTGTGGACAAAATTTCAAGTGAAAATGAGTTGAAATGACCCTTAAAATGTATTTAAAACAACACAAAGTCGGCCATCGCCTAAGTGGGTCCCAACGAGCCCAACTGCACAATCTCTCAAAAATGCAAATGTCTCTCTATTCTGACATCGTATGGATGAACAGATCAATGCGTTGGAAACTAGACTCATAGACGTTGAATTTGATGTGTGGAACACCCCATAAATCCAAGTACATTGGGAGAAAAGCTCATTGACATTAGACCCAAATTTCAGCAAAATTTATGAACGTAACTTGCGATGCTTTTCGCCACCTTTTATTTTACAACTTGCTTGACTTCAAAACTTAACATACGAATACTATATGATTTAAGTACCTTGAAACACGAGCTCCTTAGCATATTAAGTACTCCTAGTTTAACCCAAAAAGTACGGGTTATATATTTTTGATTCATTTAACCCCGAAAGCACGGGTTAAAAGTCTTTCTTAACCTTATAGGGGTTCCATGGCCTCTCTGGGCTTACGTTAGTCCACATACGATGCCAACAATACGAAATTTTTCCAAGGTGTAATAGTTAGCCTCTTTGAGGAGAACCTGCTCTAATACCACTTGTTGGGTTGCACGACCTACTTCCTATTCTATGCAGTATCCAATTTTTGCCTATAGGATGGAACACATTACTCTACATGTTCTATGCTAGTGTCTCGCAGAATATAAATTGCAGGTAATTAAAGAACACAATGATGTTTACGTGGAAACCACCCGGCTCACAAGGGCGATAAAAACCACGACCTACACCTCTGTAGGATTTACCCCAAACTCCACTACAACAGTGAGCCTTTGAAAATTCAAGTTGCAACCTGCGAACTAGCCTCTAACTCCTATCTTACTAATCTCCCTAGACTGGTAAGCAACCTTCAATTCAATCCCCAACTTGAAGTTGAATTTACAACATTTTTGTATCTAACTGTAATGCTTCTAATAAAGTGGTCAAATATACAACTCGATAGCCCAACCTAATATTAGTTTTCTAAACCCAAGAACTGTAAAACATAACCCCTATTCTACAGCTTCTTCAATCTTCTTCTCATACTAGGAACGCACGCCTATATTCTCAATATTCTTGATAAATCTTTTGATAGCTCGATATTTTGAATTCTCTCTTTATGGGTGCGCAAATGTTTTTCTTGATAAGACTTGGATATATATAGCATTGAGTGCACGGCAGGTCGGGAAACACAAAACCCTCTTCGAGTAGGCTCATGAGATATATTAGGGTTTGTGGTGAAATAGAACTCTTACCTTTTGGATCGACTTCATTATCCTTGTAGGAGTCTGAGAACCTTGTTTAATTATGGTAAGGAATCCTATAAAATTGGCCGCCAAGTCTAATCCAAGTTGCTGTAGGACTTGCGCTGGAACATGTTCACGAACCTGTTTCATCAACCTTGTTCGTCCGCCTCTAAATCTCTGCACTGTCTGAGATGGAACATGTTCCCAAACCTGTTTTATCATCCCCTGGCAGATTTTCTGATGGATGATGGAATATGTTGATAGAACTGTTTCAAAGAATCATGCTCTTTGCTTTGTGTCTGTATTTCTTAACTTAGATTTATTCATTGCTGGAATAAATCATGTCCTCATCCTTGTCCAGCTCTGATACCACTTTTGTCAAGACCCGTCTAGAGGGCCGCGTCGAACGCCCGGTGCTAGCCCACCCGGGCGCCCCTTGGCTTACACTTATGCTTACATCTAGGTGAGCCATACGATTAAACATATATTTCTTTTGATCAATCACGCTAGTCCCATTGGACGACAACATCTTTAAATCATCATTGACATCTATGCCACATCAAATGTACATAAGCCGACGAGGCTATCAAAATGATATACAAAATATAGGCCGACAAGGCTAGACATGTCTAACCATATACACGTGACTACGAGCCTCTAAAGAGAGTATAACATATCACATGAGCGGGACAGGACCCCACTATGCCCATAATTATATACACAAAAGAATAAGTACCTAGAAGCTATGGCTCCGAATGAAATGGAGCTCTGCTATGTAATCTCTGAAAAAGCAGCTATGGATCAAGCCTGTCTCCCTGTGCACCTGCGGGCATGACGCAGCGTCCACAAATAAAAGGACGTCAGTACGAAAAATGTACGGAGTATGTAAAGCATGATCAATATCAATATAGAAGCATAAGTAGCAACATAAGAAATAGCATAGAATGGGAGATGGAAATATCATCGTCATATGCACTTACTTGTCCTTCATAGGAACTTTCCATTGCTAATACGTATTTGTGTGCATACATCATTATCCGTATTCCATAATAGTACCCGTACCATATTTGTGCTCGTATTCGTATACATGCCCTTATTCACATTCATATACATAGTCGTATCATATTCATATTCATATCATATACATCATCATATCATATACATAGCATTTACATAGCATACCCGACCACGTAGGATCGGTGTTTCAAACATACTTGGCCAACCAAGGCTCAAGGTTTCTCATACCTGGCCCTACCAAGGCTTCAGGGTTACATCTACCTGGCCCTACCAAAGCGTCAGGGTTGTCCGTACCATCTGCAGAGGTGTGCACGCGCTTCGTAATCGTATACATACTTACTTACATATCATACCCGGCCTCATAACCTCGGGGTTCCATAATAGTCATACATAGATACATACATGTACTAGATCATAAGCATCGTTTCTATTAACATCATTATCATCATCGTCATCATTATCGTTATCACCACATTTGCCTTAATAGGCCTACTCGTCATATGAGGAATTTAGTACAATCGTAGCATATCGAGAATCATAAGCTTAGTAACTTTGAAGAGAGGAACATTTGGAGAACATCATAAGCTCGTAGAAGATTTAGATGATTCGCCAAAGAACCATGCCTTAAGAAAGAAGGGTTAGCCTTACATACCTTTTCGCCCAACTATTCTATCACTTATACGTTTTCCTCCAATGCTAGCGTTTCTACCTTCATTGAAGTCATACTATCATTAGAGTCGATAGCTAGCATATATGACTAAAGCTATAGAAAATCGGACAGCATCTCCTCCATAACGTATCTCAACTCCTAAACGTCAATAACAAATTCACGATGCCATAACAATAGCCATTACTCATTCACATTATCCATATTTCTAGACTTACATTCAATTCATCCATAACCATGGCCATAACACACACGACGTCCATTTACATACATTGTTCATCTCATGTTCTCAACATCATTTATATCGTATTTACATCACAATACATCAAGACTCATAACTCAATTCAAACTATTTCTCAAAATGTCACTATTCATCCTTCATGACCCATTTTCCTATACTCATCTAATGTCCAAGCATTTGACTCTCAAATACCTTAAACAACATATAAATACCATAAATCTTACCTTAGATGTTGTAGGAACGAGCCTTGGTTGATAATACTCCACTTTGAGCAAAACCCTAGTTTATCTCCATTTGGATTTCTTGACCTTGGATGATCTTGATGGTTTTCTTACACTTGATTCCCTTGATTTATGTTGTTGATCACCTAATATCCTTGAACTCTTGTGGAATATATGTAGAGAGATGTTCTAGAGATAAGGGGTGTGATGTAGAAGTGAAATGAAATAAGCCTTGGTCCCCTTATTTAATGACTTAAAAATCTTATTTGAAGTGCACAGTGGTCGTAAACTTGGTTTACGGTCCGTATTCCAGTTTACGGACCGTCCTTCGTGGTCGTATTTAATCATATTAGAACCAGAAACTCAAACTGAGATGTGGTGATTTACGGACACAGTTTACGGTCCGTATTTTGGGTCATATTTAACCATTTGTTCATTTGGCAGAAAGTTGAAGTTTTGGAAGCCAAAATACGACATGGCAGTTTACGGACCGTATACCACTTTACGGTCCGTATTTCACTTTACGACCAACTGGCCAGAATGCAAACCTGCTACTTTTCACATTTCCAAAACCTATAATTATTCATTATGGAGCATAACCTATCTCTTATTGCAATTGCCTTCGGAATCTTACTTAGGGTCGTCAAACGTCATTTCTTACTCCTGGAAACATCATACACTCGTACTCGTCACTAGTTCATTCACTTGGACAAAAATGGAGGATTTTTCCAAGGTGTAACATTCTCCCCCCCCCCCCCCCCCCCCCCTTAAGAACATTCGTCCTCGAATGTTAAAGTCTTCGGGGATTCTTTAGAAATTTCGCCAGAGTTTCTGCTATAATATGGCACTACCAACCTATCACAACAACCCAAAATATCATCGCCTCACAGGGCTACGTCACAATATCAACATATCTATGGCCACACACGACCAAAAGCATGAAAAGGAAATCACACATACCTCATACCGCTGATGTTTCATCTTGAATCCCAAGGGCTGAAATAAATGGGTATCTGGATCGCATACTTTCTTCCGCTTCCCATGTCATTTCTTCTCGTTTACTGCTTCTCCATAAAACCTTAACCGAGGCCACTTCTTTGTTTCTAAGCCTCTGTACTTGCCTATCTAGTATGTGAATGGGCACTTCTTCGTAAGTCAACTTTTCCGTCACTTGTACATCATTTATTGGAACAATCTTAGTAGGATCTCCTACACATTTCCGAAGCATCGAGACATGGAAAACTGGATGGACTGACTCCAAATCCGGAGGTAGATCTAATTCATAGGCCACTTTGCCCACCTTGCGCACAATCTCATAAGGTCCAATGTACCGGGGACTAAGCTTCCCCTTTCTGTCAAATCTCATTACACCTTTCATCGGTGACACTTTCAAGAATACCCAATCTTTCACTTGGAACTCTAAGTCTCTTCGGCGATTATCCGCATAGGACTTTTGACGACTTTGGGCTACTAATAACCGATCTTGTACGAGCTTGACTTTCTCTATGGCTTGCTTGACCAAGTCTGGCCCTATCAATCTAGCCTCTCCTGTTTCAAACCACCCAATTGGGGATCTACACTTTCGCCCATATAAAGCTTCATACGGTGCCATTTGAATGCTAGAATGATAACTGTTATTGTAAGCAAATTCAATGAGTGGCAAATGGTCATCCCAATTTCCTCCAAAATCTATCATACATGCCCGCAACATATCTTCAAGAGTCTGAATGGTACGCTCGGCTTGTCCATCAGTCTGCGGGTGAAATGCCGTGCTGAGGTGCACTTGGGTTCCCAAACCCTCTTGGAAAGACGTCCAAAAATTAGTCGTGAACTGAGTTCGTCTATCCGAGATAATAGATACTGGGACACCATGGAGTCTTACTATCCCTTTAAGATAAAGCTTTGCATAATCTTCTGCCACATACATCGTTCTGACCGGTAAGAAATGAGCTGACTTTGTGAGTCTATCCACAATCACCCATATGGAATCATACTTACGTCGAGAATGGGGTAAGCCTGAAATGAAGTCCATGTTAATCACTTCCCATTTCCAAGTTGGTATTTCTATAGCTTGCAACAATCCACCCGACTTTTGGTGCTCGATTTTCACTTGCTGGCAATTTGGACATTGAGCTACGAATTCCGCTATATCTTTCTTCATTCCATGCCATCAAGCCTCTGTGGGCTTCATCATCATGGCCAACTGATCAGTGGTGCGTATATAACACCATCGTGTGTGTGTGTGTGTGTGTGTGTGTATATATATATATATATATATATATAAGTATATAACGCTATCGGCCTCTGTGGGCATCATTATCATAGGTATCATAAGTATAATAAGAGTACATTCTGAGTTTTTCGAAATGACGTAAGGTCGTTACACCTCCAAACAACGTTATGAGACTAACATCATTAACATTACATAACTCTATAGAACATACGAATAATACGAATAGACTTGCTGAGAGTAATACTATTAGAATATGAATCAACATGAACATCTCTAGCTACTAAGGGCGGATTCGTTATGGCATTGCATTTTGGTTACGTTCCATTTCATAAGTATCATGCCAAAAGAAGAAAAGTTAGCCTTAACGTACCTCATAATCTCCTCTTCAATCAACCACCAAGCTTAACACAATCTTCTTGCATCTACAATAAGTAAAATGATAATGTCATCATTATAAATGTTGTAACCATCCATAAATCAACCACCAATGCAAACTTATTGACAAATCTGTACGATGCCATGTCTGGAACAATTTCCCTTTGGACCACATAGGTAATACCAAATAATATATGCAAGAGATGCCATATGAAATATGCATGTAGCAAACACCATAATAAAAAGCCTCGAATGTTTCACTTTCCCTCTCATCAATTCTAATTTCAAATTACAGTTCATAACATTGAATCCTGTAGAATGTGTATGAATGATATGCATGATATCAATCTCAAGTGAAACCATATCAAATCTCAATCGTGCCATTACATGAGCACATATCACAATATTAATACTGAAGCAAGATCTTTCCTCTATTAATGTCACGCCCCAAAACCCACCCTAGACGTGATCGGCATCCGACGTCGTGAACAACATCGGAAGAACCTAAAAAATGCACAATGACACTTGAACCCGCCAGGTTCAATAATCACCTCCAACAGTTTATAAAATAAATTGTTACAAGTCATGATGTAAGAATAAAATCAGCGGAAGTCTGTATAATTTAAACAATTCAACCAAAACATGATAGTGTGCCCGAAAGAGTTAAACAACAACTCTTCTTCTACCCACATTAGAATTTATACTAAGGAGCTTCTAAGAATAACGAATAAACGTCTAACTCATCGAGACGCAGCCCGGAAACTAATATAAATAAATAAACAATTAAATAGGGTGTCCCACAAATGAACGTGTGGGCTCACTAAATCAGCAGCAACAACAAGTCCTTCCTAAGCGCCTGAAGTATCAAGAACCTGCTCTTCTCCGTTGCCTAACATACCATCAAAAACAACAATAGTATGCCTGAGTACTTCGTACTCAGGAGTGCCTCAGGGACAACAAGTGATATGAAAATAAAGTGTAATAACATATAAAGAAATCAGTTCTGAAAACCATATGAAGTCAATGTAACAACAGTTATTCAGCTTGTTTATCTCAATGAAAGACAATTATAAAAATATGTTATAAAGTCCTTGTCAAGTTCCAACCTTCAAATATGCCATTTAAGTTGATCATGATTATTAACAACAGTTCCATTAAAAGATAGGAATATCACACTTGCCTATACAGGCCCAAAAATCAATCATAACGAAGGGATGACCTTTGAGGTTCCCTAATCATAGCAGCGCATCACACCGGAATATGAAATTCAATGGTGGCTATCCTTCCTCCCGAATAGCTAGGCATAATCACACCCCAGGTAGCGAACCCGGAAGTGGCCACTCTTCTTCCCGAATGGCTAGGCATTATCACACTAGGATCCATAGTGGCTACCCTTCCTCCCGAGTAGCTAGGCCAAACACAACAACAAAGTTCATAGCATAGAAGCCGATTCACAATTTGTCTCAAAGTAGTCACATCACCAAATAGCATTAAAGTTCATTATGCCATTATGAAAATCCATAATTTCATAGATAATCTTGAAAACTTTTCCACTTCTTTACACAAGAATCCATTGTCATAGTTACTTTTTAAAACATCAATGCCAACAATTAACCATCATCACTGATCATCTCTTATAGAAGAAAAAGATTATGATTTCATATATGTATATAGAGGATAATACAATCAAGGTTTTATGTGGGCTTGTCCCCTCACGCACACCAATCACAAGCAAAGACATGAATTAGGGTTTCAAAATATGAGAGGTTCACCTTTCTATTCAATAAAGAGCTTTTGAAAAGAAGTCATGCATTCCAAAATAAGATTTTCAAAACAGACATACCTTAATTAAGCCTTACGTAATTCAACAATTCACTTTTACAATGAAAAACAACCAAAACCCTAGCTTGAGTCATTTTGAGAAGTATTACTTTGCAATCCTAGGTTTTTCATTCAATAATCATGTTAAGAATCATGGATTTAATGCTAGGATTGATTAAAAATGTTAAAGATGTTCTTAACTTATGTTTTGGGGAAGCCCTAGGGTTATTTCTCCTCAAAAGGTCGACCAAAGATGGATTGGAATGATGGTTTAAGAAAATTTCACATTCTGGGGGTTTTTATAATCGAGCAAGGTGCGTGACGCATCCTGCAAATCGCACATTTGACCCGTGAAATGCAACCCTACCGCATGACGTGTCAGAGGGGCATGATTTTTGGTGTTCATCCTGAGATTCGCAGGATAATCCCGCGAAATGCATATTAGTAAAATGGCCATAACGTTTTACTCACAAGTCCGTTTAAGCTCCACTTTATACCTTTGGAAAGGTATTTCAAAGATCTACAACTTCTATTATAGGAAGTTTTCCCAAATTCGCAACGGATTTTCACGAAATTGGCCTACAATATAGGTCAACAAAACTTAGGCGATTTTAAGAACTCTTACGAACTTCACTACTTGGTCTTGATCTTAAATCAACTATTTCCACCCAAACTCATATTGATAGGACTTCATATGAATAAAATGTCACATTACTTCTCATTTAATACCTTCACGCCTAACTCGGATTTACGGATGTTACAATCAATGATAATGTCAAGATAAGTGAGAGACAACCGTATCACAACACATATGATAACTAAGTAACAAGTCCAATCCCACACACATGGCAACAAACCAAATCACAACAAGAGCCGACAAGCCCCCAAAGTCAACAACAATACCAACCTAAGAATAACCATCCCAACTTTATACCCGAAGGCTTAACATGATTTCTCCATCAATAACTAACTCTACATATGCTTCGCTAACTGGAGTCTAACCAAAAGGAAGCCGTAACCTACCTCGCTGCTGAGCTGGAGCCACGAACAATCAGATCTAAGCCTTGCCCTTCCGAAGAGCCTCTGAATACTCAAAGTCTAGCTATTATCGAATTCTAAACTAGAAACTAGAAACAACGATACTCATATTGTGATACATTTGTTCGAATCAAAATCAAATAAGTAAAAGAGGGGAAATAGGCCCACAAGGATTAAATGGGTATTTCAAAGATGTAATTGGTAAACTAATGTTCTAGAAGTTCAATTCTACTCTCGAATAGCTAATTTAGCTCAAGTATTGATCAATTTCATCATTCAAAGGAAAAACCCCAATTTGGGCATAAACCCTAGCTTTTCCATATTTCAAGTACTCAAATTGACTGGGAGATTCAAGCCTAGTGGTTACTAATTAATGAAATCCCATACTTAGATTAGTCAAATCCATTAATAAATCTCATATTGGAAGACTAAAATTCAAATAACAAAGTAAAGGTCAAGACTCATCTTCATCCATTAGTTTTCAAGATTTCCACCATTGATTCAAGCTTAGGAAAGGTAATTAATGGAAAGCAAGGTTAGAGAGACTTACCCCAAGAAGAATCCACCTAGAACCACCTCAAATTTCTTAGAGACACTTAGGAAAAATAATTTTGGGAATGGGAAATGAAGGGTTACACTTAGCATTGAATAACTTTCCGAATCAGCATTTTCCACCGCAGCAGAAATGGTCCACTACAGAGGATCTGCTCCAGCAGTTCAAACCCGCTATAGCGCATCCGTTCCAGTGAAATACCGTCTGTTGGAGCGGATTCCCCAAGAATAACCCATAAAGCTTTGGCCAACGACCAGGCCTCGCCAAGGCAGGTTCACTGTGGCGCACCCAGTCTCGCTGGGGTGAGACATCAGACAGCAGCAACTTTCTGGTTTTCCACCAAGTTCTTCCCAAAACCCGACAATCACCCGAGACCTTCCCGATGCAAACAAGACATCTATACACACAAAAAAACACGTTACAAAGTCAATCGTAGTCTTAGAATTCCCAACAGAGGTCTGTTTGACCTGGTCAACACCCAATGGCCAAAAGCCAACTTTCCAACCAATAAGCCAAAACGCACCCGAGTGCCTCGGGTACCAAACTGAACATCCCACTGTAACGGTTCGCATTTTTGTGGTCGGGGTTAGCGCTCGAAAAAGCTACTTTGAAATCATTGGTGCTCTTTCGGACTTTGTTATAAAGGAGTCGCCACCTAATTTTTAAGAAATTAGGAAAACCAGTTTTGAAGGTTTTATTCATACGCCGTGAAAAAATCCTTCTTAATCCAAAGTTCTAGGTAAGGGTTCTGTTGATCCCCTAGGGAAGGTGTTAGGCACCCTAGTATTAAGGATCCCTACTATACGGTTGACCTTCGAATTCCAATGTGTGGGTATTTGCATGAATTGTTTATTTAGTGTTTACTTCCCGCAAAAAGCTTGTCAGGTTGCATATCAGTTTTTGAAAAGAATTGAATATATTCTCTTTATATATAGGGTATTTAGGTTCAGATTTATAATATCCAGGTATAATTAATTTCTTTTATAGATAAGGATAGTAGTTTTTCTATAGAAAAGGATTAAGAGCTTATTTATTTTTCACAGTCTGACTGAACAAGGTTTATTCATGCTTTACCCACACATGGACCGGGTTAATCCATCTAATACATTTCTTAGAACATCCTTACCTAAATTTTTATAATTAGTGAAAAAATCGGACCGTTTCGCTTTTTTCAAGAAAGGGATCCTTTATATTTTTTACACGTTTTGCCTTTTTGAAAAATGAATTGTATTTACGGTCTAATAACTTGTGCATATGTTCCCTTTAAAAATGCACTCGCTATATATATATATATATATATATATATATATATATATATATATATATATATATATATATATATATATATATATATATTTAGGACCAAAATACTTTACTTCAGTTATTTTAAATCGTGGGCCTTGGCCTAGAAACTTTAATCATGGGTTTATTATTTAGAAAAGATCAAGTGGGTTTTGACCCAAAGAAGCAGTTTTATTGGATTTTCTTTTAAAGACAAGTTGCGCGGGTTCTGGCCCAAATATACCTTTTTAAGCCATTTAAAATATGGGCCTTAGACACGTTTTCTTAACCACAAGCTTACATTAAAGAGTCAAATGGATTTCTAGCCCAAATAGAGACCTACGTAGTTTTGTTTTCAAGATACCAAACTAAATGGGCTCTGGCCCAAAATATTTTCTTTAAAAAACACTCAGTTTTTATGAAAAGACTCAAGTGGGCTCTGGCCCCAAAAATCATGTTTTTATCAACTAAAGACCCAGAAAAGGAAACATGTTTCAATAGTGTTATATCCCGTATTTCATACGTTCGGATATTTCAAGGTAGTCGTGGCAAGTTAAGGGTAAGGCTATTTTAAAAAATTATGTTAATGTACAAGTTGGTTATAAATATCAATTATGGACATTACTAGAATGGGAATGTTGAGAAAGGTCGAGGGTAAGAAGGAAAAATTCACAAAATGGCTTGTGGTAATGTTGCGGAAGTCGAGGGGCAAAACGGGAATTTCACAAAGTCTTGAAAATTCATAAAAAAATTCCCATGTTGGTTGTGTGGCATAAGTATATGCCCACATTGCTTTGGGGGCTAAAGTGTGCCAAGGAAAACATTTGGTCTTCTTTGACCAAGTGAGAACTTAAGAAAAGAAAGGAAAAATCAAGAAAATTGGAGAATTTTCTAGAGAGGGAATGTGCCCCTCACATGTTTGGAAATATAAGTATATATATATGAAGTCTTCTTCTAATTCAAGACAAAAGGAGAAGAACAAAACAAAAAAAAAAAAGATGAAGAGAGTGAAGGTGAGAGTTTCGGCCAACCATGGAAAAATTTGGCCATGAGAAATCTTGTTCCAAAAATTATTTTCTTGTGGTATTCCCACTAATTCAAGAGTCCTCTACAACGTGGCATAATCGTTTCGGAAGATAAGTTACCCGTTTCGTCGTTCCCGCATTCGAGGCAAGTTGAGAAGTTGAAGAAGAAAGGTGAGTTTTAATCTTGTTTTATGTGTTATAAAGGGTTTATATGTGTTGTAGTATGCTAAGATGGAAGAAACTCATGATAGAAAGCAAGTTGGAGTTATGGCCGTGTGTATGTTTCTTTGGTGTAAGTATGATAAACAAATTTTACTTAATGTTATTTGATTGTGGTATATGTTGTGGAGTGTGAAAATGAATGAAGTTCATGACAATATGGATGTTGGGGTGTTGGCCGAAAATGGGCTGCTTTGTATGTTAGGTAATGGCCTAATTTTATTTAGTATTGGTTGATATGGTTATGAGCGTTTTGAACATGTCGTAATGTGTTAAAATTGATGAAATGCATGAAGTTATGTGTGTTAATGTGTTGGCCGAATGGTGGCTGCTTGTGTGAAAGAAATGGACTGATTTTATTTGGTATGAATTAGTTGTCGTATTGTGAACGCTATGGTGAAAAATGAAGGTTTAATGACTCATGGCGAAGTTGTAGTGTTGTGGGATGTTTTGAAAGATAATATGATTCCAATATGTTTTCTCATATTTATGAAGATAATGTGGTAATGTATGGAATTGTTGACATAGTTTATGAATTGGAAAGAAAGAAAGGCATTGTTATCGTATTCATTAAGTTGGAAGGTTTCGGGTAAGGTTGGGTGTTGGTTTGGACGTTTTGAATTACTTGTCGATATTGTTGTTATGATTGTTAGTATTGTTGTTGGTTTGGCCGGGTCAAATTCCCGGATTGTTGTTGTTGATTTGGGGTCGAGCCGTATTCTCGGGGTTGGTACATTTACAGGGGAAATGCTGCCGGAATTTCGGCAGACAAAGTGTTACTTTAAAGAATTAACTTCTAAAGGCTCTAATCAAGTTTTGGTAAACGTGACCAATTTATAGATTTTGGCGGATTTGGAACGTGAAATTGGAGTTGCATAAGGAGCGGAAAAGGTATGTAAGGCTTCACCCTTCTTTCTATGGCATGTCTTAGATGGAATATGTTGGATGTGAGCCTCGGGAATAACTCTACCTTCCGAAATCCGCGTCTAAAGTTTCCTCTTTTTCAATCAGTAGAATTGAACTAAAAAGTGTGCAAAATGTTGGAAGAATTTCCTAAACCTCTAGAACTCGCATAAATAGGACCCGACTACCCTAAAACCCTCACAAGTAACGCCATGACATGTAACATATGTAAATTTGGTGCGCCGCCTCATTTGATCCGAGGTGGGCCCACTGTTTCCCCGATTTACCTTATTGCTCCACTTGATTTACTTTGAAGCTGAATCCAAAAGAAACTTTCGATCCTTATTCCATTACCAAATGACAAGTACTGTACGTATCCCAATGAGAATACTTCCATGATGATAATGATAACGATGATGTCAGAAAAGAGAATATGCCTATGATAAGTACGACAAGAACGATTCCATGACTAAGAGTCTTGAGCTAAGAATCCAATGTGAATATGAAAGTGTTATACTAGTTCTTGAACCTTAATTCTATTCCGTAGCTATGACACTAGTTTCTAAAAGACTTCAAAGCATATGAATTGACGGTTATAATGCCTATGATCTTATTCTATGTCTCATCTTAAAGTTATCTTTCGTTGATAGTCTCGCCTTATAATTATCGTTCCTTCAAGGTGAGACAAGTGACCCGAGTATTCCATAATGTAATCGGAGGATTTTGACCTTACGTCACTCCGATGGACACATGATTTTCTTTGGGCTCTCATGCATGCCAATTGTATGACATATGTGTATGAATGTGAATATGTATATGTATATGGGGAAAAGGGGAAGGGTCACTGTTATATCACCACCTGATTCAGCTGGATTTCGTCCCGGACGCGGGATATGGGAGAGCCGGATACGGCGTCTGTATATGCGATATATATATAATATGTTGGGGCACTATTGGGGAGGGGGGTGGGAGAGCCGATGTACTCGGCGTCTGTGAATGTAAATAAAGGACACCGTTTCCTGAAATGTTCTGTTTTCTGTATATGTAAATAAGAAGCACCATTTTTCTGAAAAAGAAACTAAGCATGCATGGCATCCGCAGAAAGGCATTCATATGTACAGGATTACATCTGTCCCAGGATAAGCTCCATATGTCTATTCCGTTATTATTCATAATGTATATTCCCTTATTATGTTACTATTCATGCTTTACATACTCAGTACATTACTCGTACTGACCCCTCTTCTTCGGGGGATGCGTTCATGCCGCGCAAGTACACCAGATGAGCCACAGTTATCATAGAAGATGTTCCAGCGGAGTTGGCAGGCTCCACTTGTTCAGGAGTGCTGCCGAGTCAGAGTATCTGAGCCATGATGTTTGTTTGATGTTAGAGACTTTGCAGGCAGAGTCGTGGGTATAGAGTGTCGATAATATGCTATATTATAAAGTCCATGTGATTGCAGATTCTGTTTGACTTGAGTACGATGGAAAAAACAATCTCTTGAAAGTTTTACTATGTTTTCCATTTTTTTATTGATATAAGAGTCTAAGGAAGTTAAGTATGTAACAAGAGTCAGCGGGTTCGCTCGGCTCTAGATATGGGGTCGGGTGCCCATCACACCCTAGTAAAGTCGGGGTGTGACAAAGTGGTATCAGAGCAGGTCGGTCCAAGGGGTTGTCTGCAAAGTCGTGTCCAGTAGAGTCCTGTTTATGGGTGTGAAGCCGGCCACATTTATAAACAGGAGGCTGCAGGGCATCTAGGAAATGTTGACCTTCATTCAGTCTTAGATCGTGCGATAGAGCCAAGCCATAGGAAATGAGATTCCTGGTACTAATTGTTAATTTTCGCAGACGTCCAATAGCGACGGAAAAAGGCGAATGACGATATGGCAAGACACAGAGGTAAGTTGGGATATTTGTTCTGTTACTTGGGACAGGAAGTTCTGAATGGCTGGAATATGTCATACAGCTGTATGTTCTGTAAAGTATCGTCGATAATTGTTACGTACAAACTGTGAAGAGTAGGAATGGTAACGGAGATTCTGTAAGAATGGATACGCCTAACAGGAAGGCGCGTGGGAAGGAAATATTGCAAACCGGCAATAGGTGAGATGCGTTGCTCCAGAAAGGTCATGGATTTGGTATGGCAACGGAGGTGTGGACGCTACCATCGGGAATCTGGAAGCCCAAGACAGGAGGTAGCCATACACACAGGTGGAAGATGAACATCGGGAACCAAAAGGGTAAAATCGTAATTGTAAAAGGAATGACGTGGTACGAAAGTGCCTCGGAGCCTGTGAAACCTCAACTCGCTGCAGAACATGTAATAAAGGTCATGTGAAGAAGCGGACGCGAAAATATCGGCATTAAGGCACCGAATTTCAGCAAAGCTTTTGGGTTAAGCGTGCTCAGGTGGGGGCAATTCCATGATGGGTGACCCCCTGGGAAGTTTATAAGAAATTCTACACATTCTGACGTAAAAGACAAATGGATAACTAGAATAGCCTAAGTGAAACTACGGTATATGAGATGATGGGAGACCATAAGAAGACGCGTGAAACGAGGCAGACTAGCTCAGTAAAGAGCCCTGGAATTAGGCTAGGCCTGAACAACGTTTGGAAGTAATTTGTGGGCCAGTTGATAGTAAAAATACATATATGTATAAAGGTGTAGCGTGTCCCATATATGATTATATCGGTGGCATGCGAGCCCCAGCAACCGAAACGACGGGGAGAAGGATATTGATCACGCAAAGGTGCCAAAGTACGAGTGACAACAAGAATAAATGGTACAAGTGCGGCAAGTGAACTGTTATTACTTTACTATAGGTTGAGGTTGGAAATTCTAGTATAACGATACTCGGAAAAGAAAGAGAGTGTGAGCAAATGGAACATAGGAAGCATAAGTGTCGGAAAAGGGGAAAGTTAAGAAAACCTTAGTAAGTGAAACCCCCGCGAGAAATTAACGATAAAAGTACGAGACCATTAGGATGAAAATTCAAGTAGGCATGTGAGACGAGATAGAGTGAGGTAAAAGGAAACAAGAAGAAAAGTGGAGAGGTTGAGAGTTGATTTCAACAAGTAGGTCTAAGAGAATGGTGACCAGGGTAGAGGAATGTGAAGTAAGAGAAGGAATGCTCAGGATGGTGATGGTGTTAAGGTGAAAGATCTGAAAAAGGACAAGTATGTAGCTATAGTAATGTGCTTAGAGGTTTAAGAAAGTATCGGGACGCTTAAGAAATACGGACGCACAGCTACAACACGAACACGTAGTTAAGAAAGAATCACGAGCAAGAGAGCTAAGCAAGTGAAAGGACAGAAAGGTATGGAAATGTGGACAAATGAGGACCAAAACAGAAAGTAAAAGAAAAGCTTAAGATAAGAAGTTTCCGATATGTTAGGCACAAAGCTGGAAAAGAAGGTGGGAGATAAAGGTATAAGCGAAGACTTCATAAAGGACTATGAGCATATAAGGAACCCCTTAAAGGGGGAAAGACCATATTGGGCTTACAAGGAATGACGATAAACGAAACGAGCACCAACACATGAAGTCAAAGACAAGTGTACCTGTATTGAGAAATAAGAAAAGAGACTAAAGAAGAGTTGTAGTAAGAGTCTAAAGGTGTGGCTTTTGCTAAGATATGGTCACGAGACAGTAACAGGAAAGAGATGATCTGAGAAAGACAAGGATAATACGTTGGCCCAACAAAGTAGAAAACCCACGACACGGGAAGAAGATTCATGTAAAAACCGAGAAGTTCGATTATAAAAGGAATGAGGTAAAGGATAATGAGTAAGCATGAAGGAAAGGACGACTACAAAGGGATCCTCCCGAAATATTATGACACCCCATAAGACCAATTGAACATTCGAGGACGAATGTTCTAAAGGGGGGGAGGATGTTATATCCCGTATTTCATACGTTCGGATATTTCAAGGTAGTCGTGGCAAGTTAAGGGTAAGGCTATTTTCAAAAATTATGTTAATGTACAAGTTGGTTATAAATATCAATTATGGACATTACTAGAATGGGAATGTTGAGAAAGGTCGAGGGTAAGAAGGAAAAATTCACAAAATGGCTTATGGTAATGTTGCGGAAGTCGAGGGGCAAAACGGGAATTTCACAAAGTCTTGAAAATTCATAAAAAAATTCCCATGTTGGTTGTGTGGCATAAGTATATGCCCACATTGATTTGGGGGCTAAAGTGTGCGAAGGAAAACATTTGGTTTTCTTTAACCAAGTGAGAACTTAAGAAAAGAAAGGAAAAATCAAGAAAATTGAAAACATTTCTAGAGAGGGGCATGTGCCCCTCACATGTTTGGAAATATAAGTGTATATATATGAAGTCTTCTTCTAATTAAAGACAAAAGGAGAAGAACAAAACAAAAACAAAAAAGATGAAGAGAGTGAAGGTGAGAGTTTCGGCCAACCATGGAAAAATTTGGCCATGAGAAATCTTGTTCCAAAAATTATTTTCTTGTGGTATTCCCACTAATTCAAGAGTCCTCTACAACGTGGCATAATCGTTTCGGAAGATAAGTTACCCGTTTCGTCGTTCCCGCATTCGAGGCAAGTTGAGAAGTTGAAGAAGAAAGGTGAGTTTTAATCTTGTTTTATGTGTTATAAAGGGTTTATATGTGTTGTAGTATGCTAAGATGGAAGAAACTCATGATAGAAAGCAAGTTGGAGTTATGGCCGTGTGTATGTTTCTTTGGTGTAAGTATGATAAACAAATTTTACTTAATGTTATTTGATTGTGGTATATGTTGTGGAGTGTGAAAATGAATGAAGTTCATGACAATATGGATGTTGGGGTGTTGGCCGAAAATGGGCTGCTTTGTATGTTAGGTAATGGCCTAATTTTATTTAGTGTTGGTTGATATGGTTATGAGCGTTTTGAACATGTCGTAATGTGTTAAAATGGATGAAATGCATGAAGTTATGTG
This sequence comes from Lycium barbarum, assembly GCF_019175385.1. Taxonomy (NCBI): domain Eukaryota; kingdom Viridiplantae; phylum Streptophyta; class Magnoliopsida; order Solanales; family Solanaceae; genus Lycium; species Lycium barbarum. Next base: position 66,714,680 of record NC_083341.1, read on the forward strand.
TGTTAATGTGTTGGCCGAATGGTGGCTGCTTGTGTGAAAGAAATGGACTGATTTTATTTGGTATGAATTGGTTGTCGTATTGTGAACGCTATGGTGAAAAATGAAGGTTTAATGGCTCATGTCGAAGTTGTAGTGTTGTGGGCTGTTTTGAAAGATAATATGATTCCAATATGTTTTCTCATATTTATGAAGATAATGTGGTAATGTATGGAATTGTTGACATAGTTTATGAATTGGAAAGAAAGAAAGGCATTGTTATCGTATTCATTAAGTTGGAAGGTTTCGGGTAAGGTTGGGTGTTGGTTTGGACGTTTTGAATTACTTGTCGATATTTTTGTTATGATTGTTAGTATTGTTGTTGGTTTGGCCGGGTCAAATTCCCGGATTGTTGTTGTTGATTTGGGGCCGAGCCGTATTCTCGGGGTTGGTACATTTACAGGGGAAATGCTGCCAGAATTTCGGCAGACAAAGTGTTACTTTAAAGAATTAACTTCTAAAGGCTCTAATCAAGTTTTGGTAAACGTGACCAATTTATAGATTTTGGCGGATTTGGAACGTGAAATTGGAGTTGCATAAGGAGCGGAAAAGGTATGTAAGGCTTCACCCTTCTTTCTATGGCATGTCTTAGATGGAATATGTTGGATGTGAGCCTCGGGAATAACTCTACCTTCCGAAATCCTGTAACACCCCGTACCTTTAACGAAAGTTTTGACCACGATCCTAGACTTAGAACATCAGATAAAGAATGTGGAAATTGAAATTTTTCTGTTCAGTTGTCATATGGTGGTTTACGCCCATGAACAGTGATCGTATTTCAATTTACGACCATGAACAGTGCCCGTAAACTGAAACCAAGAATTTCTGAACATTCTGGAATTTGACATTTTGAGGTCATATGGTTAAATACGGACCGTATTTCACTTTACGGCCCGTAGTTCAAAACGTATTTCGAATTTAGGAAAGCTTCCTTGATGAAAGCTGTAGAGCATTGAAATACCTTTCCAACGGTATCTTACGGGGGTCAAACGGACATCTGTGCAAGGAGTTATGGCCATTTTACTGAAGCGACACAGTGCAGTCCAAAGCGCAGAATACGGATAAATCAATTTACGGCCCGTAAACTGACTTTACGACCAGCAGTGTTCAGGTCGTAAATTTCACTTTCACAGAACAATATATATTCGTCCATATCATTTCAAGTCATTATTTTTCATTCCCTCAAACCCTAGAACAACCTCCTACTCTCCTCCAACATCAAGAACACCAAGGTAAGTCCATTCTAATTATTCCAACTCCATTCTAACATATATCCTTGTAATCTAAACAAGAAATCATCATTCCTAATCTAGGGTTTTCAAGAAAACCCATCTCAAGATTCAAGAATCAAGATGTAGGAAATCTTCTCCAAAATTCAAGTATTTAATTCAAGTTTTGGAGCAATTAAGGGTTTGCAACATATTTCCTTCCAAACTGATTCGAGCTAGTTTTTGGGTGTTCTTCAATAGAAAAAGTGAATTGTTAAATCTTGTTTAACAAATTAAGGTATGTCTCCCTTTTAAAAACATTATTGTGATTTGTATGTCTCTTTTGAAAATCTTATTTTGGAATGCATGACTTCTTTTCTTGAAAGTTCTTTATTGAATAGAAAGGGTGAACTTCTCATACAAAACCCTAATGTATGTCTAAGATTTTAATAATGTTCTTACCCTTATCATTGATAGATTTGACGGGTTAGAATAGAGAAAATGGCATTGAAAGCTCGGTTATGATTTTTGGATATCAAATGATTTGTGGGCTGTTTTGGTATGATTAAATGGATAGAATTAGTTGGATATTGATATAAAATAATTGTGGTGATTGTTGTTGATGTTGTTGTTCTTGAATTTGGAAGTATAAATATTATTCAAGATCCTTTAATGAATGAAAGGAAAAGAAATCTTTTCATGTTCCTTGAACTCTAATTCATGTTTAAATGGTGGTTAATGTGTGTGAGGGGACAAACCCACATTAAACCTAGATTGTAACAAACCCTATATATGTATGTGATATTATGAATGTTTTCCTCTATAAGATATGTTTAATAATGATGGTTAAGGGTTGGTAATGATATTCTCATTGATGATTTAAGACATGGAAATCTTTCGTAAAGAAGTTATACGTTTTCAAACATTGGTCGGAATAACTTAACCTTTCAATATGGCATAATGCTCCGTAATGATAATTTGACTACAAAGATGATTTCTTTTAGACAAGGTCATGCGTGTGTAGGGTCAAGCCCGTATCGAACCTTACACGAACTATACTACTTTGTGAAACTCGCTTTTCCCCATTATTGGATGATTGAACTTAAATCTTCTAAAGGTTAGACCTTCAACTTGTTTTGTTGTAAAATGGGTTTCTTAAACTTGAAATTTGAATAAGATATTTGAATAAGATTCTCAATCGGTGGTAACTTGAAATGCCTCTATTTGAGATGATGACTTGAGAAGTGAGGTTCGGCCCTAAGCCATGATTGATAATTTAGTAATATGACATTATTTGTATTTTTGTTTGTGTTTTTGTAGCTGTATGGTAAAGTTGTGTTAGTCCAGAGGACGATTAGCCTCCGTGGTTTCCTAACCAGGAGTATCGATTGATTGATTAGTTTGCCTAGGAGTGGCTTGCTTTCTATCTTGTTTCCTGTGAGTGGCTTGTAGTGATATTGAATTCGTAAGTGAAATTCTTGGCATGGTAAATGGTAAAGAGTTAAATTGATATGTCCTTCGTTGATCGATATGTGTAATGAACTTAAATGTTATTGATGGTATGACTGCTTTGAGACAATTGGTGAATCAGCTTCTATGCCATAGACTTTGTTGTTCTGTTTTCCTTGCTATTCGGGAGGAGGAGTAGCCACTATGGATCCTAGTGTATTAATTGCCTTGCCATTCGGGAGGAGGAGTGGCCACTCCCGGGTTCGCTACCTGGGGTGCATTAATGGCCTTGCTATTCGGGAGGAAGAGTAGCCACCGTGAATCTATATTTCGGTGTATTGCGCAGTGTGCCTAGCCATTCGGGAGGATGAGTGGTTACCGGGGATTTCATATCCCGGTGTGTTTATGCCTAGCCATTCGGGAGGATGAGTGGTCACCGAGACTTTATAATTCGGTGTGGTGAGTTGTGACAAGGAAACCCTACGGTCATTCCCTCGATGTGATTGATTCTTGGGCTTGTGTCAGTATGTAAAATATTCGTATATGTGTAATATTCGTAATCTCTCATGGAACCGTTGTTGACAATCATGATCAATTTGAAAGGCATAATTAAAAGTTGTAACTTAACAAAAGACTTCATAATCGATTTTTGATAATTCTTATGGAGATACACATGTTGAATACTTGTTTCTATATTGATTAATGGATTTGTAAACTGTTTAACAAATGATATTGAGAATCACAAAGTGGAATGGCTGTTTTTATGCTATCTTTTTCAGAACTGATTTCTTTATATATTATTATATTTTATTTTCATAATACTTGTTGTCCCCGAGGCACTCACTGAGTACAAAAGTACTCAGGCATACCATTGTTGTTTTTGATGGTATGTTAGGTAACGAAGAAGAGCAGGTTCGTGATACTTTCGACTCTTAATAGGACTTGCTACTGCTGTGGATTTGGTGAGCCCACATCCTTGTTCGTGGGACACTTTCCGTTTCATTTATTATTCTAGATTTCCGGGCTGCGTCCCGAAGTTTGACGATTGTTATGTCTCTTAGAAGCTCCATAGATAGTTGTCAGAATTGTTGGTAGATTGTCAAAAGTCTCGTACGACTTAATGGGTGTTTGCCACGTTGATGGCCATTGCTTATAAAGACTTCCGCTGATTTAATTCATGTGTTACATTTAATTTATAAATTGTTGGAGGCGAATATTGAACTTGGCGGGTTCAAGTATTATTATTATGTCGTTTAGGTTCTTCCGATGTTGTTCATGACGTCGGATGCCGGTCACGTCTAGGGTGGGTTTTGGGGCGTGACAAGCTTGGTATCAGAGCCTAGGTTTAAATGTGTCCTAGGAGTTGTATGTGTCTGTGGAGCTGTGTCTAGTGGAGTCTTCCTTGTGCAGCCTGATCACCTGCATGATCGAAAGACTACCAGGGCATTTATAGGTGTTTCTCACTCCTCTTTATTCTAGATTGTGCTATAGAGCCTGAACTTCCTTTAGGATCATTCTGACGTGTCCAATAATTCGTGCCCCGCAGAAATGGATTTAACTCCTGCGAGGACTGGTAATCAGGGAAACAATGGTGCTTCTAAATCATCGCGTGGCGGACGAGCCACCAGGGTCACTAACCATACCACTGCTGGGGTCAAGAACGGTAATTCCTTGGTTGGGTTTGCCGAGCAACAAGAGAATTGGAAGGTAGAAGAGCGGGTAGACAGGGAACAAAATAAGAAGGCCCGATCTGTGAGTGGTTTCACTGGTTCATATGATGGAGGGCAACGGAAAGGAAGTTATGCACCTCAACAGTTTGGTTCTCAGTCTAATATAGGCGTTCCATCTGGTGGACAAGGTCAGAGGAACAATGATCAGAACAGATATTCGCAAGGTAGTAACCGACAAACATTTAGATGAGAGGATCGTGTTTGTCACCATTGTGGGAATAGGGGTCATATCAAGAAATATTGTAGGAAGTGGCTTCTTGAAATGGCTAACTCTTCAGGCGAAAGGAATAATCCGTCTGATGGTAATGCTAACAACACCCCTAATGCTCGTGGTAATAGGGCTGGTAAAACGGTTGCTAACACCGCTTATAGGGGACAACCTCGACTTTATTGTTTGATTCGAACGGGTACGGCAGGAGATCCTGGAGCCGGAGTCACAGGTATTCTTACTATATGTTCTTTTGAAGCGTATTCGCTGATAAATTCGAGCTCGACTCTTTCTTATATAACTCAGAATCTTGCCCTTGATTTTGGGTGGAAGTTGAATAATTGTTGAGACCCTTTTTCTATGAATACCCCTGAGTCCTTGTTATCGCTTTTATAATGTATAGAGATTGTGTCATTGTAGTTAAGGGCTGTTATATTACTTTTAATGTGTTTGAATTAGAAATGATGAACTGTGATGTGATTTTTGGGGATGGACTAGCTTTCCGAGTGTTATGAAACTCTGGATTGTCAATCAGAAATGGTTAGGCTTGAATTTGCTGATGGACCCGTTATAGAGTGAAAAAGTGATATTGTTAAAAATTCGGAGTAGACTTATGTCGTATCTTAAGACTTGCGGGGTGAAATCAAAAAGGGCTTAGTTCTATCTAGTTGTTGTGGTATTACTCAAGCCGTGTTACCTTGAATATTATTCCCTACTATAGGTATGTGTTGAACCTTTCGGATGTGTTTTCCTGTGAAAGTTTAGAGTGAAGTATAAATCTCACAATTGTGTTTAGGCCTTAATGATGCATTCGTTATATGGTTAGTCGCATATTATCTCTAAGGATGTTTCACCTTGCTAGAAGAATTCTTGAAAATTTGAAATTTGAGGTTTAGTGAAGAATCTTAAGCCACGACTTTCATTCGAGGACGAATGATCTTAAGGGGGGGATAATGTAACACCCCGTACCTTTAACGAAAGTTTTGACCACGATCCTAGACTTAGAACATCAGATAAAGAATGTGGAAATTGAAATTTTTCTGTTCAGTTGTCATATGGTGGTTTACGCCCATGAACAGTGACCGTATTTCAATTTACGACCATGAACAGTGCCCGTAAACTGAAACCAAGAATTTCTGAACATTCTGGAATTTGACATTTTGAGGTCATATGGTTAAATACGGACCGTATTTCACTTTACGGCCCGTATTTCAAAACGTATTTCGAATTTGGGAAAACTTCCTTGATGAAAGTTGTAGAGCATTGAAATACCTTTCCAACGGTATCTTACGGGGGTCAAACGGACATCTGTGCAAGGAGTTATGGCCATTTTACTGAAGCGACACAGTGCAGTCCAAACTGCAGAATACGGTCCGTAAATCAATTTACGGCCCGTAAACTGACTTTACGACCAGCAGTGTTCAGGTCGTAAATTTCACTTTCACAGAACAATATATATTCGTCCATATCAGTTCAAGTCATTATTTTTCATTCCCTCAAACCCTAGAACAACCTCCTACTCTCCTCCAACATCAACACCAAGGTAAGTCCATTCTAATTATTCCAACTCCATTCTAACATATATCCTTGTAATCTAAACAAGAAATCATCATTCCTAATCTAGGGTTTTCAAGAAAACCCATCTCAAGATTCAAGAATCAAGATTTAGGAAATCTTCTCCAAAATTCAAGTCTTTAATTCAAGTTTTGGAGCAATTAAGGGTTTGCAATATATTTCCTTCCAAACTGATTCGAGCTAGTTTTTGGGTGTTCTTCAATAGAAAAAGTGAATTGTTAAATCTTGTTTAACAAATTAAGGTATGTCTCCCTTTTAAAAACATTATTGTGATTTGTATGTCTCTTTTGAAAATCTTATTTTGGAATGCATGACTTCTTTTCTTGAAAGTTCTTTATTGAATAGAAAGGGTGAACTTCGCATACAAAACCCTAATGTATGTCTAAGATTTTAATAATGTTCTTACCCTTATCATTGATAGATTTGACGGGTTAGAATAGAGAAAATGGCATTGAAAGCTCGGTTATGATTTTTGGATATCAAATGATTTGTGGGCTGTTTTTGGTATGATTAAATGGATAGAATTAGTTGGATATTGATATAAAATAATTGTGGTGATTGTTGTTGATGTTGTTGTTCTTGAATTTGGAAGTATAAATATTATTCAAGATCCTTTAATGAATGAAAGGAAAAGAAATCTTTTCATGTTCCTTGAACTCTAATTCATGTTTAAATGGTGGTTAATGTGTGTGAGGGGACAAACCCACATTAAACCTAGATTGTAACAAACCCTATATATGTATGTGATATTATGAATGTTTTCCTCTATAAGATATGTTTAATAATGATGGTTAAGGGTTGGTAATGATATTCTCATTGATGATTTAAGACATGGAAATCTTTCGTAAAGAAGTTATACGTTTTCAAACATTGGTCGAAATAACTTAACCTTTCAATATGGCATAATGCTCCGTAATGATAATTTGACTACAAAGATGATTTCTTTTAGACAAGGTCATGCGTGTGTAGGGTCAAGCTCGTATCGAACCTTACACGAACTATACTACTTTGTGAAACTCGTTTTTCCCCATTATTGGATGATTGAACTTAAATCTTCTAAAGGTTAGACCTTCAACTTGTTTTGTTGTAAAATGGGTTTCTTAAACTTGAAATTTGAATAAGATTCTCAATCGGTGGTAACTTGAAATGCCTCTATTTGAGATGATGACTTGAGAAGTGAGGTTCGGCCCTAAGCCATGATTGATAATTTAGTAATATGACATTATTTGTATTTTTGTTTGTGTTTTTGTACCTGTATGGTAAAGTTGTGTTAGTCCAGAGGACGATTAGCCTCCGTGGTTTCCTAACCAGGAGTATCGATTGATTGATTAGTTTGCCTAAGAGTGGCTTGCTTTCTATCTTGTTTCCTGTGAGTGGCTTGTAGTGATATTGAATTCGTAAGTGAAATTCTTGGCATGGTAAATGGTAAAGAGTTAAATTGATATGTCCTTCGTTGATCGATATGTGTAATGAACTTAAATGTTATTGATGGTATGACTGCTTTGAGACAATTGGTGAATCAGCTTCTATGCCATAGACTTTGTTGTTCTGTTTTCCTTGCTATTCGGGAGGAGGAGTAGCCACTATGGATCCTAGTGTATTAATTGCCTTGCCATTCGGGAGGAGGAGTGGCCACTCCCGGGTTCGCTACCTGGGGTGCATTAATGGCCTTGCTATTCGGGAGGAAGAGTAGCCACCGTGAATCTATATTTCGGTGTATTGCGCAGTGTGCCTAGCCATTCGGGAGGATGAGTGGTTACCGGGGATTTCATATCCCGGTGTGTTTATGCCTAGCCATTCGGGAGGATGAGTGGTCACCGAGACTTTATAATTCGGTGTGGTGAGTTGTGACAAGGAAACCCTACGGTCATTCCCTCGATGTGATTGATTCTTGGGCTTGTGTCAGTATGTAAAATATTCGTATATGTGTAATATTCGTAATCTCTCATGGAACCGTTGTTGACAATCATGATCAATTTGAAAGGCATAATTAAAAGTTGTAACTTAACAAAAGACTTCATAATCGATTTTTGATAATTCTTATGGAGATACACATGTTGAATACTTGTTTCTATATTGATTAATGGATTTGTAAACTGTTTAACAAATGATATTGAGAATCACAAAGTGGAATGGCTGTTTTTATGCTATCTTTTTCAAAACTGATTTCTTTATATATTATTATATTTTATTTTCATAATACTTGTTGTCCCCGAGGCACTCACTGAGTACAAAAGTACTCAGGCATACCATTGTTGTTTTTGATGGTATGTTAGGTAACGAAGAAGAGCAGGTTCGTGATACTTTCGACGCTTAATAGGACTTGCTACTGCTGTGGATTTGGTGAGCCCACATCCTTGTTCGTGGGACACTTTCCGTTTCATTTATTATTCTAGATTTCCGGGCTGCGTCCCGAAGTTTGATGATTGTTATGTCTCTTAGAAGCTCCATAGATAGTTGTCAGAATTGTTGGTAGATTGTCAAAAGTCTCGTACGACTTAATGGGTGTTTGCCACGTTGATGGCCATTGCTTATAAAGACTTCCGCTGATTTAATTCATGTGTTACATTTAATTTATAAATTGTTGGAGGCGAATATTGAACCTGGCGGGTTCAAGTATTATTATTATGTCGTTTAGGTTCTTCCGATGTTGTTCATGACGTCGGATGCCGGTCACGTCTAGGGTGGGTTTTGGGGCGTGACAAATCCGCGCCTAAAGTTTCCTCTTTTTCAATCAGTAGAATTGAACTAAAAAGTGTGCAAAATGTTGGAAGAATTTCCTAAACCACTAGAACTCGCATAAATAGGACCCGACTACCCTAAAACCCTCACAAGTAACGCCATGACATGTAACATATGTAAATTTGGTGCGCCGCCTCATTTGATCCTAGGTGGGCCCACTGTTTCCCCGATTTACCTTATTGCTCCGCTTGACTTACTTTGAAGCTGAATCCAAAAGAAACTTTCGATCCTTATTCCATTTCCAAATGACAAGTATTGTACGTATCCCAACGAGAATACTTCCATGATGATAATGATAACGATGATGTCAGAAAAGAGAATATGCCTATGATAAGTACGACAAGAACGATTCCATGACTAAGAGTCTTGAGCTAAGAATCCAATGTGAATATGAAAGTGTTATACTAGTTCTTGAACCTTAATTCTATTCCGTAGCTATGACACTAGTTTCTAAAAGACTTCAAAGCATATGAATTGACGGTTATAATGCCTATGATCTTATTCTATGTCTCCTCTTAAAGTTATCTTTCGTTGATAGTCTCTCCTTATAATTATCGTTCCTTCAAGGTGAGACAAGTGACCCGAGTATTCCATAATGTAATCGGAGGATTTCGACCTTACGTCACTCCGATGGACACATGATTTTCTTTGGGCTCTCATGCATGCCAATTGTATGACATATGTGTATGAATGTGAATATGTATATGTATATGGGGAAAAGGGGAAGGGCCACTGTTATATCACCACCTGATTCAGCTGGATTTCGTCCCGAACGCGGGATATGGGAGAGCCGGATACGGCGTCTGTATATGCGATATATATATATAATATGTTGGGGCACTGTTGGGGAGGGGGGTGGGAGAGCCGATGAACTCGGCGTCTGTGAATGTAAATAAAGGACACTGTTTCCTGAAATGTTCTGTTTTCTGTATATGTAAATAAGAAGCACCGTTTTTCTGAAAAAGAAACTAAGCATGCATGGCATCCGCAGAAAGGCATTCATATGTACAGGATTACATCTGTCCCAGGATAAGCTCCATATGTCAATTCCGTTATTATTCATACTGTATATTCCCTTATTATGTTACTATTCATTCTTTACATACTCAGTACATTACTCGTACTGACCCCTCTTCTTCGGGGGCTGCGTTCATGCCGCGCAAGTACACCAGATGAGCCACAGTTATCATAGAAGATGTTCCAGCGGAGTTGGCAGGCTCCACTTGTTCAGGAGTGCTGCCGAGTCAGAGTATCTGAGCCATGATGTTTGTTTGATGTTAGAGACTTTGCAGGCAGAGTCGTGGGTATAGAGTGTCGATAATATGCTATATCATAAAGTCCATGTGATTGCAGATTCTGTTTGACTTGCGTACGATGGAAAAAAAAAACCTCTTGAAAGTTTTCCTATGTTTTCCATTTTTTTATTGATATAAGAGTCTAAGGAAGTTAAGTATGTAACAAGAGTCAGCGGGTTCGCTCGGCTCCAGATATGGGGTCGGGTTCCCATCACACCCTAGTAAAGTCGGGGTGTGACAAATAGTTTGCAAAAAGAAGTTTTTTGCCTAATCTATTCATCTTCTTAATTTCATACAATATGTTATACCATTTTTGCTTTTTCAAAAACCTTTTTAGTTTGTTATCTATTAAGACAAAAAGCAATTGCCTTCCATTTTAAATCTTCAAATCAGTACGCGTTTTTTCCAGATTTTCCAAAGACTTTTTTGGGAGCTAGAGTCAATCTAAACGGCATATGCACCGTTTTGCTTAAGATGCCTAATTCACAATATAAATGATTCCAATAATGTTTGTGGGTTTTTACCCATGACTATGCCTTCAATATATTAGCTTCCCTTTCCTTTTAGACTCAACGAAACTTGAAAGAATTTTCCCTATTGGGCTTTTGACCCAATAGGGTGGCTGGACCTTGGCCCAAGTGGCCATGCAGTAGAGAAGGGGAAAGAAACAAACGACCTCGGTTAGTTTGTATTTTTACTGTTTTTATCATACATATACTATACACACATATATACACCGTGCCCTATTCATTTATAAGTCCTATTATATACATAAATATACACATGTACGGGCAATATATCCTATTTATTCACAAGCCCATATGATGTGCATATGTGTTTTCTATGTCCTTAAACTCAAACCCCAAACCTAGGTGGTGGGAAGGCCAAGTCATCACCCCCTAATTCCTGATGCCACACAAGTTTCAATAGGTTTCATGAACCTCCGGCATGGCTGGTCACTAGGGGAAGGCTCAAACTAAGCCCCCTTTTCACCTAAACTACCTCTCAACCAACAATAATCATGGAAGACACAGATCCACATACACACACACATGACTTGGAATAAATAGGATAGGTCCAATATACATGGATATAGAACAGATAAGAACAAGAAGAGATGAATAGACTCAGCAGGAAAAATCTTATGAACCATTACTCTCAACAGAACCCAGTTTAAGACACAAGCAAAAAATGAGAATCAAGCCAGGATCAATTTTGGGAAAATTCCAAAGACTTTCAAGTCCTAATCGTTCTATGTAGAGTATACAACCTTGGGTACAACAACTACATTTTTTACACACAACTTAAGTAAGTAAAAGGGCCAAAAAGTCCCATGGATGCACAAAAGATTCAAATTTAAAGTTCAGAGTTTGAAATTCTTTTAGACCTTTTCCTCCTCATCCTATTCTATTGCGGAAAGAACCAAGTTGATTTTTTTAAAAGGATGCACATGATTTAGAAGTGTTCATAAGCAGGGTCCAACTATTAGTTTTCATTCTTCCAAAACTGGACAAGTATGTCACATCCTTAGCTGATTTCTAATGTTGCACAAAAGGGAAAACACATCTATCCAACATGACCAAGTTTAGTTTTATTTTCTGCTTAGACTTTTGACTAATGAACTCAAAACACATCTCAAAATGGAAAATATGACATATTGTCCAAAATGCTACAAAGAAGGGGTCAAATATACCCCTCAGACTATACTGCCACCTTAAATGTTTGCAAACCACTGGTTTCCTTATTTTTTAAGGTATTATTATGACTTAGGAAACAAGGAGAAAACAATCCATCTTTTAGATACAAGTTGGAATCATATCAGTGTCACGGCCCGACTAGGGGCCATGACGGGTACCCGGGGCTAACGACCGAGCACCGCTCGTACCGTTACCCAACGTACACATCAAGCGTTCATTCATTAATCTAATGCTCAAATCATAAGAAAACCATTTTTCATTTGAAACATAATTACCTTTATACTCATAAGCCCTTTGGCTATCCACATAATACATATATACACACGGAAAATCATGAGACCATACTACCCACACATACGTATCTGCGAGCCTCTACTAGAATACTAGACATATGGACGGGATAGGACCCCGTCGTGCCCAAAACATATATGTACATAAAATAGTAAATCAATGGCACCTCCGGAATAATGGAGTGCTCTCAAAAGTCTACTTATCGGCTTCTATAAATCTGGGTCGCCTCCCTGTCTACCTGTGGGCATGAACACAGTGTCCAAATAAAATGGACGTCAGTACAAATATTGTACTGAGTATGTAAGGCATGAATCAAATGAACATAGTGGAGAAATCATAAGACATAAGATGAATATATAACCTGCACAACTTTTAATGGTGGATACCTTTCATGCCTATATCGCTTATAACCATAGTACATGTATCATCATAGCGCATATATCGTTGTGTCATAAATGTATATCATAGTACCGTATTTGCTCATACACATTAAACATTATCCGTATTCGGACACATAGTGGCTCGCCAGTATCACATACATATCCTCCGGGCTTTTCATACATTTAAATACATAGTAGTATCGTACCTGATCATATAGGTTCGATGTCTTACGTACCCAGCTATAATAATGCCTGGTGTTATACATGCCTGGCCCTACCAAGGCTCAATGTTGTCCGTGCCTGGCCCTACCAAGGCTCAGTGATATCCGTACCCGGCCCTACCAAGGCTCAGTGGTATCCGTACCCAACTGCAGTGATGCGCGCGCATCATATATATATATATATATATATATATATATATATATATATATATATATATATATATATTCTACTCGGCAATATAAGCTCGAGGTTTCATAATAGCTATACATAGGCACACATACATAAAATCCCATAAATATCATTAGCGTCATCACTATTATCATCGTCATCATTATCATCATCACTATCAACATCGTCATCATTATCATCACATATATCTCATAAGCTTATCATAACTTTTCATAGAGCATGCATTTGAATTTAAAGACAATCTATGAAAATCATATTATATGCGTAGCATGAACTTCGTAAAAATATCGCATGATAGACTTTATAATCTCTAAACTCAGGCTCATCATTACCATCATCGTATCTATGGCATATCTCTTACCTTTATCTCATAGGGAACCCCTTATGAACATAGACTCGTAACTTTTCGGAACATTGGTCATAGGACATGCATTAGAGCTTATAGACAATCTATAACAATTTTGGGGTGACATAAGGTCGAGAACCCCCGATAACATTATGGAGTAATCATATTCATCATATCTCACCTTGAAGGAAAGAACATTTTAAGGTGAGTGTACACCATGAACAACATCAAGGGATCGTAAATTGGATCATTAACTTCATAGACATCATATCTTGCTTTAGAATCCCTAGGCTTAAACTTATCATCATTATTATCGTATTCATGACATATTTCTCATCTTTACCTCATAAGAAGCTCTTTATCAATATTGTCTCATAGTTCCCGGAATGTAAGAAAGTCATGGAGAAGTAGGGAAAATAATATCGTAGGAATCATATATAAGGATCATTAGTTTCGTAGGAATGTCGTATCATGATCTTTAGGACTTCTAGACTTAGATTCGTCATCGGTATTGTCATACTCGTAACGTATCTCTTTTCTTTATCTTGTATGAAGCTCTTTATAATCGTAGGCTCATAATTTCTGATATGTAGAAAAATCATGGAAAGATAGGAGGATTCATACTATAAGAGTCATGCCTAAGAAAGAGAGGACTAGACTTACATACCTCTTTCGTTTAACAATTTCCATCGCTTGATTGTACTCCTTTAATGCTCACGTTTCTACCTTCAAGAGAATTCGCATTCATATTAGCTAATCGATTATATGAACGTGCTTATTAAAGCTAGAGAAAATTGGGCAGTATTTCCTTTGTTTATACAACTTTCCTCATATCATATATCAATTCCCAAACGTCTGTAATAACATTACAACATTATAACCAACAATCTTCATTCATCTACATTACCCACATTCCACAATTTCACTTCAATTCCTCCATAATCATGGTCATGGTACACTACTACGTTTTCTTGCATATAATGTTTACCCCATGTTCTTAATATCATTTATAGCATAATCATAATCACAATATATCAAGAATCATGACTCATCCCAAGCTACTAGTCACAATCTCATTATTCTCATCTTCATAACCCATCTCCTATATCTTTCTACAATCCAAGTGTTTCAACTTTCAAATACTTTAAAAAAACATGGAAATACCATAAAACTTACCTTAGATGGTGTAGGAATAAGCCTTGAGTTGAAATATTTCTCTTGCACCAAAACCCTAGTTCACTTCCATTGATATTCCTTGGCTTGGATGAACTTTAATGTGCTCCTTACACTTGATTCCCTTGGATTTATGATATTAATCTTTGATTTCCCTAGAATTCTTGTGGATGAAGGGTGTAGAATGTTCTAGAGACTTGGAGAAAACTGGAGAAGTGAGAAAAATGAAAATAATAACGTGGGGTCTTGTATTTATAATTGGAAAAATCTGACCCGTCGTGCATTCTACAGACACTTATACGGTCCGTATAAACTTATACGGTCCGTATAAGTGACCGTGAAATCGTCCCAACAACATATTGATTTTGTGCCCATTATACGGTACTTTATACGGGTCGTATAATTTTATACGGTCCGTATAAGTGACCGTAAAATCACCTCTTCAACAACTTGCCTCTGTGACCATTATACGGCACATTATACGGGCCGTATAACTTCATACGGTCCGTATAAGTGACCGTATAACCTCACCAATGAGGGACTTCACTGTGACCATTCTGCGGACTATTATACGGACCGTATAACATTATACGGACCGTATAACTCATCTTTTCACTGATCTTTTTCTTGTCACTTCATTTGATCTCTGATCCGTAGGGAACCTTCTTAGCACTTGTTTATCACCTCATTAACAATCTAAGGGAAATTATAACTCTTCTCCAAAACATCATTAAGCCATCATTAATTCGTTACTCATAAATCTTTCCAAAACACAACATATGCTTTGCCTTCCTTAACATCTTCCGTCTCCTACCTCACATTTCTTTGAAATCTCATTTAGAATCATCAAATGTTATTTCTTACTCATCAAAACATTGTATATGTCATACCCTTCGTCAGTCTATTCACTGTACATGAACGGAAAATTTTCTGAGGTGTAACATTCTTCCCCCCTTGGGAACATTCATCCACGAATGTTAAGCTATCCAGGATTCTACGAAAATTTTGCCATATATTTTCCTTCAACTGACCCGGAGTATCATGACCATACTATTCTTGCTTACCTCTTAATCCTCTTTTATAAGTACCCACTTGGTTTCATCGGCGACGTCTAAATACTTGCAAGTTACATAATCGTGCTTGCGTGATTCGTGTACATACACATCTATACATATAC
Organism: Lycium barbarum; assembly: GCF_019175385.1. NCBI lineage: Eukaryota > Viridiplantae > Streptophyta > Magnoliopsida > Solanales > Solanaceae > Lycium > Lycium barbarum. The sequence goes on from NC_083341.1 coordinate 66,730,398, forward strand.
ATGTATCCATATCCGAATCCGTATTCATAATCGTACTCATTTACATAGCATATCCATAGTCATATTCATACACATATCATTTACATAGCATACCCGACCATGAAGGTTCGGTGTTTCGTGTACCCGACCATGGCTAGGCTCGGTGATTATATATACCTAAACTATTTTGTCTATCTGTAATAACTTATCTCATCATGCTCTCTTCCTTCCTTTATTTTTCCCTTGATTATCATATCTTATGTTCTACTATAGAAAACCTTAGGTCAATTTCTTAATTGTCGCTTATAAATCGTAATATCATTAACTACGACTTTACCGTTAGCGCCTTTGCCTCTATTCTAGTATAACATCGCCCCCATTTACAATACCCCTTGAGTTATTCGTTCTCAATGTCACGTGGTTCAAGGTCTTCATGAATTATTTCTCGTACAGTCTCAGATGCTTGCTCAATTCGTGTTCGTTCATTTACTAGTTATTAGACTCATTTCTGTGTCTTTGTTTTAGAGTCTAGATCTGTCACACCTTAGGGTCCATCATTTCAATCTCTACACTTGTATTCTCCTTACTTGTTTCCCCCCTTTAAGGGTTTTACTTGTACCAATCTCAAATCTGCTGCCTCACCTTCAAATCTTGAATTCATATATCCCTTACTATACTACATCTCATTTATACTGTTTCCCATAATTTATAGCTACGATAATTCATGTGTGAGGTCTTAACATACTCATCTTGCAGTTTTGTAATCAAGTAATACAACCGACATAGCAGTCCGAACAAGGATGTATTTTACTTAGCTCATACGATAGTTATGAGTCCATGTCTAAATCCACTCCAATTAACAACGTTTGTCCCATAGGGATGCTCATAATAGTAGTATGCCTAGTTATCCATACCATCTATGTAATGTCACTTCCTCTCTCCTTCGGTGCTCAAAATTTCACTTGTAACGTCATCTTTGTTTTGCAGGGCCTAAGTCTCATGCGCGACTAATACCCCTCATGCCTCATACTCTTTTACTTTTGTGTGGCACTCAACATTGATTTCAAAGCCAATCATAATCGTATTGTATTTGTCGTTGATGATAGCTTTACTCTATCACTTTATCGTCGTACGGTAAACTCATAACTTATGATCATCTTTTTCCTTCCAACTAATTACTTCATATACCTTACTCGTTCTAACTTGGTATAGGATATTTGGAGGAGATGCATCTTCCTTTAGTCATAACACGACTACTTCTTAAGTGCACATACTTTGCGGCGCATTTCCTTCTCTTTCTATTCCCATTCTTATTCTTTTACATTCCTTCCTCCTCAATTTATCTTATTTCCTCCCGCTTTATAACCAATCCTTTATTCATCGCATGAGCAGCCCTATTCTTATCTTTGCACCGCTTTGTCCTTTAGAATATACTACCTTTGTACAATCTATTCTTCGCTTCCAAAACTTATTCCGTTCATTCTGATCTTCCCCTCTCATCCTTATTGTGTTGATCCTTTTTCTAACAATTGTCCTATCTCGTTAGTCATCATTCTGTAGTCTTGGTCTTTTACATCCAGTTAAAGATATCACTCATGCTCTCAATTGTACAAATCACAAACTACTACTACTTTTCCATATCACATTTCCCTGATTCCCTTTTCAAGCTTACTTGCTATCATTCCTGTCATTGCGAAACCTCTATGCTGGATTTTTCTAACAAGGTCTTATAAGCTTTCTCATCTGCTGTCCCATCGCTTGCTTGTTGGTTTTACACTTGCATTCACTCTCTATTCATATAGAACTTGTCACATCATTAGTCGTTTCCCTCGCTATACTTTGTATCACAGTTCTTGCCACGCTCTCATTATATTTGATCATAATCAACTCTATAGAGTGACACTTCTTGATCTCATTTGCAATCCTGCTTATGAAATAGAATAAACCTCATGAAGTAAGCATGAGCACTTTTTCTAATCATCCTTATTACACTTACCACATAAGTTATCTTATCAAGGTATCTTCATTCGTTATACTCCTTTGTACTTCACACCCCTGTCTCAATCATGTTGTTACTCTATTTTGCCAATAAATTTGTCGTATTTTACTCGTACTTATCCATCCAATCAATACTTCAATATCACACTCTATTAGAGTTACCCTTTCTCTTCTATGTCATACTTTAGCACTACCAGTCTCCCTAATTTACTCTAGCATTTCTCTTTACCGTATCAATGTCGCTCTTATAACTGCCATTACTATCAATTCAATAGTGTTTAACTCACCTCATGTAGTTGTTAACGATACTCCTAACTTAATCTCGTCATGCCATTACTTTTTGCACATCATCTTTTCTCGTTAGGACATATTACAAGCTTATATCGTATCTCCTTTGGATTCTAGGAAAAATTCGGCAGAGTTTCCTCTATATTTCTTACTATCCCAAAACCTGCACGTAGCAAATACCAACAATGCCTCACAGGGCCAATATATATGTATGACATATTTCAGCCACACAGGGCTCCCACTTTCAAGTAAAAACACAAAGATGTCGAAACTTACCTCATATATCATACTTCGAGATGTACCTGATCCTTTAGCAATCTGCCCTGTTATCCCTTCCTATTTACTTTCTCTTTCATCCTTCAGCTTTACATTTCAATCATACTTCAATATTCTTACCTTACTCAACACACATCTTTCGTACCGTCGCTTACCTTTGTTCTGATTCATTCAATTTGCTTAGTCCTCAACTTATAACTGAACTTATCATCAAGAGACACATTTAATCAATTTCTCTATCATATGAACACTGACTTACCTTTATGACAACCAATCCATTAACATATGAATACGTACCCTGATAACATAGTCTCAGTGAAGTGACTTACCTCTGTAACTTCAACATCATCAATCACTTTCTTTTGTCAATACCGTTCTTCTGCGGCAATCAAGGGTTAGCACAAGGAATCTCATTTCCTATGGCTTAGCTCTATCGCACGATCATAGAGATGAAAGAAAAGTAACCATCCAAAATGCCCTGTAGCCTCCTGTTTATAGATGTGGCGCGCAACACACCATAAACAAGACTCTATTAGACACGGCTCGTAGACACTTCCTAGGACTGAACTGCTCTAATACCAATTTTGTCACGACCCGACTAGGGGCCATGACGGGTACCCGGGGTTAACCACCGAGCACCGCTCGTACCGTTACCCAACGTACACATTAAGCATTCATTCATTAATCTAATTCTCAAATCATAAGAAAACCATTTTTCATTTGAAACATAATTACCTTTATACACATAAGCCCTTTGGCTACCCACATAATACATATATACACGCGAAAAATCGTGAGACCATACTACCCACACATACGTATCTACGAGCCTCTACTAGAATACTAGACATATGGATGGGATAGGACCCTATCGTGCCCAAAACATATATGTACATAAAATAGTAAATCAATGGCACCTCCGGAATAATGGAGTGCTCTCAAAAGTCTACTTATCGGCTTCTATAAATCTGGGTCGCCTCCCTGTCTACCTGTGGGCATGAACACAGCGTCCAAAAAAAACGGACGTCAGTACGAATATTGTACTGAGTATGTAAGGCATGAATGAAATGAATATAATGGAGAAATCATAAGACATAAGATGAAGATATAACCTGCACAACTTTTAAGGGTGGATACCTTTCATGCCTATATATGTATATAACCATAGTACATGTATCATCACAGCACATATATCGTCGTGTCTTAAATGTATGTCATAGTACCATATCTACTAGTACACATTAAACATTATCCGTATTCGGCCACATAGTGGCTCGACAGCATCACATACATATCCTCTGGGCTTTTCATACATTTAAATACATAGTAGTATCGTACCCGATCATATAGGTTCGGTGTCTTAAGTACCCAGCTATAATAATGCCTGGTGTTATACGTTCCTGGCCCTACCAAGGCTCAGTGTTGTCCTTTCCTGGCCCTACCAAGGCTCAATGATATCCGTACCCGGCCCTACCAAGGCTCAGTGGTATCCGTACCCAACTGCAGTGGTGCGCGCGCATCATATATATATATATTCTACCCGGCAATATAAGCTCGAGGTTTCATAATAGCTATACATAGGCACACATACATAAAAGCCCATAAATATCTTTTGCGTCATCACTATTATCATCGTCATCATTATCATCATCACTATCAACATCGTCATCATTATCATCACATATATCTCATAAGCTTATCATAACTTTTCATAGAGCATGCATTTGAATTTAAAGACAATCTATGAAAATCATATTATATGCGTAGCATGAACTTCGTAAAAATATCGCATGATAGACTTTATAATCTCTAAACTCACGCTCATCATTACCATCATCGTATCTATGGCATATCTCTTACCTTTATCTCATATGGAACCCCCTATGAACATAGACTCGTAACTTTTCGGAACATTGGTCATAGGACATGCATTAGAGCTTATAGACAATCTATAACAATGTCGGGGTGACATAAGGTCGAGAACCCCCGATAACATTATGGAGTAATCATATTCATCACATCTCACCTTGAAGGAAAGAACATTTTAAGGTGAGTGTACACCATGAACAACATCAAGGGATCGTAAATAGGATCATTAACTTCATAGACATCATATCTTGCTTTAGAATCCCTAGGATTAAACTTATCATCATTATTATCGTATTCATGACATATTTCTCATCTTTACCTCATAAGAAGCTCTCTATCAATATTGTCTCATAGTTCCCGGAATGTAAGAAAGTCATGGAGAAGTAGGGAAAATAATATCGTAGGAATCATATATAAGGATCATTAGTTTCGTAGGAATGTCGTATCATGAGCTTTAGGACTTCTAGACTTAGATTCGTCATCGGTATTGTCATGCTCGTATCTCTTTTCTTTATCTTGTATGAAGCTCTTTATAATCGTAGGCTCATAATTACCGATATGTAGAAAAATCATGGAAAGATAGGAGGATTCATACCGTAAGAGTCATGCCTTAAGTTTTCCTTTCATTTTCTATCGATATCATCGTTCTTTTCAACATTCCCAAGTCATCCTTTCAGGAAAGCATTTCCATGTCCGAGGCAACCGCATCAATATAGCTGCACATTTATCCCTTTATATACCTTTCGAGGGTCTAAATCTCTTAACGTTGTCACAAGGCCTAATCATTCTTTCTCTTACTTCACATCCCCTGTCCTAGTCACTATTCCTTTAGCCCCACTTATTGATATTGGTTCTCGAACTTCACACATCTTTATTTTGTTCCATATTACCATACTTTATCCTCTTCACATGCCTACCTTGAGTTCTTTCCCAAATAGTCTCGTGCTTTGCCTGTAGTTTCTCTCGGGGCTTCATTCACTGAGGTTTCTTACCTTTCACCTCCTTCTGACACTTTGATCTGTTTATTTTCCAGCTACGCACTCACTTTCTTTTCCAAATACCGTTGTGTTAGAACTTTTCCATTCTTAACCCATAGTGAAAATAATAGCAGCTTACCTTGTAACACTTGTACCATCTATTTTTGCTATCACTCGAACTTCGGTACCCTCACTTGATTAATGCCCTCTTTACCGTAGCGCCGATTGCTGGGACTCACATGTCTACCGATACAATCATAGATGAGATATCATATGCATTCATATATATAAAATCACTATCAACTAGCCCACAAAATACTTCCAAACACTATTCAAGCTTATCTTAATTCCAAAGTTGTAGTGCACTTTCTTTCCCTTTACCAATCTAGCCTGTCTCGTCCTACGCGACCTCTCATGGCCTCCAACCATCCCATATACTCTAGCTTTCCCTTAGGTTACTCTAGCCTTTCATTTGTGTGTTATGTCTAAATCTTTAGGATTTCTTGTATACTTCCCAGGGGGTCACCCATTCTGAAATTTCTCCCACCTTAGCACGCTTAACCTCAAAACTTTGATGGAATCCAGTGCCTTAATGCTGATATAATCGCGTCCACTTCCTCGCATGACCTTTATTACATGATCTGGAGCAAATTGAGGTCTTACAGATTCCGAAACATTTTCGTAACACGTCCTTCCTTTACAATTATTGTTTTGCCCTTTTCGATCCTCAATGTTCACCTTTCACTTTCATGTATAATTACCTTCCGTCCTGGATTCCCAGAGTCCCAATGGTAATGATCACACCTTCATCGTCATTACTTGTAAGTACTCGGGTGTCAGCCTGTTTGAATTCCTACTCACCACTTTTACGTAATAACCTGCAGCAAAATTAATTGTCGACTTTCTGGATCCTCCATCAGACCTTGTTCCTCTTATATCATTCTTTCTTTTCAGAATCTGTACACAGCAAATATCAACAATGCCTTACAGAGCATACGACTATATATCACATTCTAACCATCCAGAGCTTCCGGTTTCAGGTAACAAAACAAAATATATCAATACTTACCGCAGTGACTTTCCATATCATCACTTACTTCCTTCCGTCGTATGTAAGGCTTACGTAAGAAATTTTCATTTTTTCCTATGACTTGGCTCTATCGCACGGTCTAAGACAGAAAGAATGTCAACAATCCCTAGATGCCCCATAGCCTCCTGTTTATAAATGTGGCGCGCTTCACACCATAAACAGGACTCTATCGGACACGACTTTGCAGACAACCCCTAGGACAAACCTGCTCTGATACCACTTTGTCACACCCTAATCCCGCTAGGGTGTGATGGGCACCCGACCCCATATCCGGAGCTGAGCGAACCCTCAGACTCTTATTTCATACATAATCTCCTCGGACTCTGAAATCAAATAGTAGTGAAATATATAGTAAGCTTTCAAAATCTTTCTTTTATCGATGTTTTCAAATCAGACAAAATCTGTAATCATATAGAGTTTAACACATAATACAGAATGACATATCGGCTGATAGAGCCGCTTACAAAACTGATATACTATACCCACGACTCTGTCTGCAAAGTCTCTAACTTCGAACAAACATCATAGCACATATACTCTGACTCGGCAGCACTCCAGGAACAGGTGGAGCCTGCCAACTCCAGTGGAACATCTTGTATAATAGCTTCAGCTCATTTGGGTGTACCTGCGCGGCATGAAACGCAACCCCCGAAGAAAGGGGGGTTAGTACGGAATATGTACTGAGTATGTAAGGCATGAAATACAGAGGGCAGAACCATAACCGAAACAACCAGTACCAGAGTAAGTATACTATCCAGAATACCAAAATGTTTACCTTCCAGACACAAATCATGTATACCGATGTCGTATGTCAGAAGAAGTACAGAAAATAAGTGAATCATCCAGAGTGCCAAAAGTGCTTACTTTTCAAACACGGATCATGCATGTCAGAATCATATATCCCATATGCATATAACGTGCCCCGGCCCTCCAGTGAGGGACGCGGTAAGTCATATATCATGTATGTATATAACGTGCCCCGGCCTCCAGTGAGGGGCGCGGTAAATCATATATCATGTATGCATATAACGTGCCCCAGCCCTCCAGTGAGGGGCGCGGTGAATGAAATCATGTATGTCATCATCATGTATCACATTTACATATAACGTGCCCCGGCCCTCCATTGAGGGACGCGGTGAATGAAGTCATGTATGCCAATGTCATGTATCATATATGCATGTAACGCCCCGGCCCTCTTTTGCGGGACGCGGTAAATAGAGTCATCATATGCCATCCTGGCCACCACCCCGTCATCATATCATAATGTCATCATATCATATATAACATGCCCCAGCCCGCAAGTGAGAGGGACGCGGTGAACAATGCAGAGAAGTACGCACGAGAACATACCCTGGCCCGGGACGCAGTGAATGGACATACTGAGACTTGCACGAACAAAGTAGTGCGAAACCATATGCACATAAATCAAGACTCAATAGATACGTACACGTACCGACATCTGATGACTCAGAAACAAGTATCGGGTCAATCCGAATTAGTATAAGAAAGTTATAAGTGTTTGAAGTACAGAACGTTCTATGAACATTTCAGAAGCCATTTTTGGAAACTCAAAGCAACAACCATATCAAGTACTTTTCAGATATCGTTATGGATCAAATTAAATATAAATCTTGGAACCATATGTACGTGAAAGTTACGGACATTTTTACCACAAAACTTTTACGAACATTTCAAAGCAAATCTGAGATCTTTTACTGAAGTTAGGGACATTAAAACTTACAGATCTCTTTTAGAAACACAATTCTTTATGCTTATCTCGTTATTCAGTCATATAATAAGCTCGATCATATCAGACTTACTTATATCAGAAGTGAATCAGAATCGTAGACAACCTCGGAAACATATCAAATAGAGCTTCGGAAATCATGGATACATATCAAAAAGGTGGATACGAATCATAAACAAACTCAGAATCACAGAACAGAATAACCCCAAGATGCACATCATACCTTATTTGGCTCTAGGACATGCCAAAGAAAGAAAGGGTAAGCCTTACATACCTGCTCCACGTCCTATTAGATACGTTTATTCGTCTAAACTTGCTAGTCTACATTCAAGAGAATTAACATAATCATTAGATTCATCGACATATACTAGTCTTAGTCTTTCAAACGAATTCATTTATATTCTACCGAAATTTCGGCAGCATTTCCCTTATAAATATACCATCCCCGAGAATATAACTCGGCCACTTTTATCAACAACAATCTGAGAATGAAACTCGGCCAAATTATTAACAACATTACCAACAATCATACTTACAACTTCAACAATCAATCCCAAAACATATTCTAACATTAACAACTCTTGTCACACATTTCAACGGCATTACATTTATATCCAATTCCATCACATATAGTCAAGCCAACATCAATGCTTACACATTCAAATACTTGCCCAAGACCTTACAAACACAATTCTAGAATACTTCAAACAAGTCATACAATATTCAAAACAATCTAGCCAATATGCCATTTCACCCGAAGCTTTCCAAATACAACAAGAACCATAACAACACACTTCCTTCTTTCAAATTCAATTACAACGACCCAACTTACAATCTTCCAAACACATGTTTCATTCCCAATATTCATGAAGTATATTTACAACATACACATTAGCAACTCTATTCTCATAATTATAAGGAACCATACTAATGTCACATTAACTTCTTCCATAATCCACAAACGATTACAAATTCATTTTCAACCATTAAATCCTCATTTTACATCATAGAATCCACAACACAACAACAATCAAATTACTAAATAAAATCAATTCATTTGTTCTACACAATACAACTATATTCGGCCACAACTTCAACCCACACGGCTACAACATAGCATCCACACTTTCATGAATTTCATCCATTTCTTCACCCTACAACATATACAAACCACCCACAACATAAAAAAGGGGATGAAACCTTACCTTTTTCCTTAACTCCACAACTTGGCTTGGGTTGCTCCTTGTAAGAATGAGTGGTTTTCTTGCTTCAACAACTATCCCATGTTAAAGAGGGCCTTCCAATTAGTAGAAAGGCTAGAAGGAAAAAAAATTGATCAAATTCTTTCAAGGGGTCAATTTTGATGCTCATGGTTGAATGGCCTTTTTATTTTTGCCTTCTCCATATTTCTTGAATCTTCTAAGGAAAAAGATGAAAAATATGGCCTATAAGTCATCTTTTTATTTACCCATGTTAAGCCTCCATATGGGCCTTGGCCCATACCATATTACACGGCCCACTTGGCCAATTTGTTCAAGACCATTATTTTTTTGCTTGCAATTCATGAAAAATTATTTTCCTAATTCCAAATTTGCCCTTAGCCTTCCTCGATATTTCCATGGGCCATCTTGTGAATTTCCCTTTTTACCCTTAGCCTATATCAATATTCCCATACTAATAATGTTCATAAATAATATTCTTAAACAACTTGTATATTAAAATAATTTTTGAAAATGGTCTTATGCTGCCCACTAGTGGTGTCTACCCATGCCATCTAGACATGGTGTATACGCTGCCCGCCTTAGCGGTATCTGCCCGGCCATATAGGCGCGGTGTAATATCATCAATGTGCACTCATCATAATGCATGCATAGAGACTCAAGGATAGCTATACTTTATCGAGGTGACATACGGTCGTGAACCCCCGATTACATTATGGAACATTTATAAGCATTCTGCCTCACCTTGACGGAAATAGTATATAAGGTGAGTGTATACAATAAACAACATCATTAACTTTATAGGAACATCATATCATGAACTCTAGAATCTTTAGGCTTAAGCTCATCATCATCATTACTAGGCTCATAATGTAACTCTTATCTCATATGGCTATTCATGAACATAGACTCTTAGCTTTCCGGGATGTAGAAGATTCATGGAGAAGAAGGAAAAATCATGTCATAGGATTCAAGCCATAGAAAGAAGGGACTAGCCTCACATACCTTTTTCGTTTAACTAATCTATCGCTTGCTTGTCCTCCTTCGATACCCACATTTCTACCTTCAAGAGAAGTCGCATGAACATTAGCTAATCGATTACTTAAACGTGCTTACTAAAGCTAAAGAAAATTGGGCAGCATTTCCTTTGTTTATACAACTTTCCCCATATTCCATATCAACTCCCAACATCGATAACAACATTCACAATATCACAAGCAACAATCATCTTTCGCATACATTACCCACATTTCGCAATTTCACTCCAATTTCTCCATAGTCATGGTCATAATTCATTATTGTATTTTCTCACATATAATACTCATTCCATGTTCTAAATATCGTTCATAACATACTTACAATCACAACATATCGATAATCATGACTCAATCCAAGCCTTTACTCAACAATGATACTATTCCCACATTTATGACCCATTTTCTATATCTTTCTACAATCCAAGTGTTTTTAACTTTCAACACCTTAAAAAACAAGGAATGATCATAAAACTCACCTTAGATAATGGAAGAATAACCCTTGAGTGGGAATTCTCTTCTTGCACAAAAACCCTAGCTCACTTCCTTTAGGATTTCTTGGCTTAGATGAACTTTGATAGGTTTCATTAGGGCTGTTCACAGTTTTGGTTAAAACCAAAACCAAACCGAAAATTTAACCAAACCGAATAAAATAACCGACATTTGGTTTAGTTTGGTTTGGTTTGGTTTTAAATTTGAAAAACCGATAATATTTGGTTTGGTTATGGTTATAGTAAAAAATAACCGAATAAATAACCGAACCAAACCGATAATTATATACATAAAATTTATAATTATTTATATGTATAATATTAGCTTTTTATAAATAATTAAAGATATTTTATACCTTTTAATTATTAATTTAATTTTGGTCTACTTATTTTTAAGGCCCATGTCTTAAAAAAATATGTCCAACAATCCAAGCCCAACTCTAATAAGTCGTAAGCATAAGGGTTGTTTGTATTTTGAAACCTCTGTTTGACTTGTTCTTTTGAATCTAAACTGCGTTGCAAGTTTGGTCCACCTGATTTGCCAACAACGTGTCTTTCCCTTAATATGCAGCAAAGTTCACCCTTGTGGGCTATGAGGAAAAAAGAGTTTCATAAGAAACTTGAAGAATGTAGAGAGAGAATATTTGAATTGTCACGACTAGTCATAAACCGAAAAACCGAACCAAACCGAACCAAACCGACAATAACCAAACCGGTGGTTATTATTTTACTTGGTTTGGTTATGGTTTTAGACATTTAAAAACCGACTAAATTGGTTTGGTTATGATTTTAACCAATAACCGACCCAAACCGAACCATGAACACCCCTAGGTTTCATACACTTGATTTTGTGGGTTTGATGAAATTGATCATAGATTTCTCTTGGTTTCTTGTGGTTGAATAATGGAGAGAGTTCTAGAAGATTCTTGAGGTGTGGAGAAGTGAAATGAAATGAAATAAATGAGAGAGGGTCCTTATATCAACATTTAAAATATGTCCCGATCTAATTCTACGGACCAACATACGGTCCGTATAATTTATACTGATCGTATGTCTGGCCGTAGATCTGGTCCAGTTAGGTGTGCCATTCTGGACTGATTATACGGCCAGACATACGGCCAGTATGTTGGGCCGTATAATGCCCAGTTCATCTGAACTCGTTCTCGTTGACTCGTTTGATCTCCAATCCTTATGGAACCTTCTTGACACTTGATTAACACCTCAATACCAATCTAAGGGACATTATAACTCTTCTCCGAAACATCTTTAAGCCATCATTAACTTGTCGCTCATAATTCTTACCCGACACGCAACATATCCCTTGCTTTCCTTGACAACCTTCTTCCCTTACGTCAAATGTGTTTGAATCTCGATTAGCTTCATCAGATGCTATTTATTACTTATCGAAACATCGTATACGTCGTGCTCTTCTCTATCCTATTCACTGTACGCTAACGGGAAATTTTCCAAGGTGTAACACAAAGAATCTATCATAGCTTATCATGTTGTCTTCATAGAACTCTTCTTGCCTTATTTTCAAAATAAACAGTATTCCTTTTTTCAAAAGCCTTTTCCTCTTTCTAGTTTTGCTGCAATCTTTCACATTATCACATATCACCTAGCCTGGTCAACCACCTCCTTTAAGACATATCAGTGCAGACACAACATGACCAAGTTTATTAATTTGAGTGAACAATTAATAAATGCACAAGAAACTCATTTTTAGAGATCCGTTTAACTTAACAAAAGGGCAAGGAGACACCAAATGTGCAAAGGTAGGCGGTTACACCCCATAGGCTTATAAAGAATGCCATGACAATCTCTTATTTGGGAAGAAAGATACTATGATTGCTTGACCCTTTCTCAACCTTCTCCTAAGATGTCTTTAAAAGACCTTCCCATTTAGCCAAGTGGTTTTCAACCTCCACATCTACACTTATGATCCCTTTTATTGCCCTTTAGAATATACCAAAAGAAGACTGGACAGTTCATGTATCAAAGTCAAAACATTTTCTTAAGATTTCAACCACAGGTTTCCCTCTTTTCTATCCTTTTTATCCTCTTCTTTTACTCAAACTAGAATTATAAGATCCTTCCTATTTGTTTTCATCTTTTAAGCCTAGACAATCAAGGACCATGAATTATTATCACCATATTCTTATTCATGCACAAAGAAAAGAAAACAGACCTCAGATTTCAAAACAAAAGCCTCAATCTCTAAACTATCCAAAACTGGATAAACCATGACGAAACTACTTCATTTCACCCTTCTTTTAATACTTAAAACTTGTCAAATTTTAAAACTTAGGATCATCTATCAAATTAGGACCTATACATGAATGAAATGCAATACAGATGCAAGAATGCCGCATATCAGTCCACTTCCATAACAAATTTACTTCTTTAACAATAAAAACCAACATTAACCAGCATTAAACCGCTAGAGCAGTCTAACTAATGTAAATACACCTACACTAGGCAAAATTCTAAATAACAAAAATAAGATGAATTAATTTACCTTTTGTGTGTTCAGCCAAGAAGAGAACGAACTTGGGAACTTTGTGCTTGCAACCTCAACAAATCAGCCACACAAAAATATAAATGAAGTAAGGAAAAATATTTTAACTGAGAAAACCCCAACAATTTCAGTCTAGGTTTTAAAAAAAAATTACTAAGAAGCTTTTTGAAGGATCGAAACTTTCCAACTTCTTCAACTTTCAAATTTTCCTCTATTTTTTATCTCACTATTTTTCCCTCTTTTTTCCGACCTCCTCGTTTTTGTGAGAGTGGGGTTCTATTTAGAGAACCCCAAACGTTCAACCAAAATTAACAACAACGATGTGGGATAAACCTCTTCCAAATAAAATACTCAGTAAACAAAACCAACGACCTAGATCTATTGATTAGCAACACATGTGGTCAGATCTAACCCTTCTTGGGTCGATCTAACCCAACAACCATGAGCCAATAGAAAAAATGCGAGAAGTAATAAGCAAAATAACTTAAAAGCAAAAGAAAATCATGATTTTAACTACAAATCTGAAGAAAAAAAATGAGTAAAGCCAAGATTTATTACCATATTCGGGTACAAAAAACACGAAATCAGGTGTAACAATTAATGCTTTCACCACAATAAGCATGTAATAGCTGTGTATGTCAGCCATGCTCAATAAACATGCCATTTTTGGCGGAGAGAGGCAATGGAAAGTCAAGGTGGTGTTAGGGTTTTCAAGAGAATGGAAGAGAGAGAAGGGGGCAAAAGGGGAGGGTTTATTTGCAAAGGAAAGAAAAATGAAATAAATGGTGGGGGGGGGGGGGGGGTATACCTCTTATTCGTTTAAATGAATTGGGACGGGTCTCAGCCTGGCTTGGGCTGGACTTAGTCCAAATTATGAGTGTTAAAAGGGCCCAAGTGTTTATGTATACTTGGTGTATACATATGTATATCTAGCACATAAAAAAAACAAATAATTAGAAAAATATTAAAATTGATGAAGTTTTAAGTATAGGAAAACTTAGGCCATAATTATTTTATTAAAATAATACAAGAGTCGACCAAATTGCTAATGGGCCTAAAGCGGCCTTAATTAATTAATCTGGCATGATTATTTCAATTATGGCCTCGTTTGGCCGAATTAGAAAATTTTGAAATTAAATTAAACTGGTTATAAAAACATTAACAGGCTGATTTTGCAAAAATAACTCTAATTTCTTTAAATCATGAACGAATTAATTTAATTGTGGCCAGGGAAAAAATATTTATATAAAAAGGATCAATTTTGCAATAATTATCACTTAATTAATTAATTAATTATCCTAATTAAAACATTTATGGGAAATTATGCATACTTTTTGACAAATCATGCGAATTATATAAAAATTAGAAATTTAAAGGGTTAAATAGTTAATTACTTAAATTATTTAAATTACTCAAACTTCATGGATTAAAAGGCAATAAAGTATTTGCAAAATTTTGATTTCTTGACAATTTTAAATAATTAAATAAATGAAAACCCTTTTTCTCTCTTTCTCTTCTTTTTAATTAGATTTAACAAAATCTCATAAAATATCATAAAAGTACTCATTAATTTCTTAATAAATTTATGATGTATGAAAATCCTTTTACCAATTCAAGGGAGTGAAACATGTTGACTTAGACAATTTATAAAAATCATTTAAATCTTTCAAGATGCCCAGTTCACTTTATTTATTATCCGGAGACTCTAAGTGATTAATATAAATTATGGGAGGTCAAATATTAGGTGTCAACACCCACCAAGTCATAATTGACCCTCTAGGCCTCTCGGAATCGACGAATTTTCGAAAAAGGTTTGTTTACCCAAAAGTCAACTATCAGTCAACCATTTTTCACTTTAAGGTTCTATTTCTCATAAGTCATCATATAACTCGCCCGATTACCTTGGGAAATGTACCAACCATCCCCACAGGTCAAAATCATACTAACAAGGCTCGGAGAAGGGTCAACGAGGGTAAATGGGTCAAAAGTGTAATAACGACCAGTTTGGACGTTACACAAATGTTTCAAACAATCACTCTATCCAATTGAAGTTTGTATGATCCATAATCTATAGGTATTCACCAAATTCGCTGCTATGTTCGTAACTCAAAACTCACTGCTCCGGATCTACAAATCTAATCTCCACCGTTCTAAATTTATCAAATATACGCTATGAATAATCAGTTAAAATTTGATCTTGATTCAATAGTTAAGCAGTAAACGCCAATTAAAGCTGGCTAGTTGAGGGAAAGTGTACAAAAAAATACTAAGGTTTTGCCTTTGTTGGTGTGCATCTAAATCAATCCTATTTCATGATTCTAACGATCATGAAATGTCTAAAACACAATAGAAACTCCATATAATCCATTATTAAGTGAGGGTCTTACCTTTTTAAAGAAATCCCAAAGCTTCATCCTAAATTTAACCTTGAATGAATTAACAATCTAGGGATCCCAATAATGATTTGGCGTTAGTCTAATATTAACTTAATATAATTAGTGTAGGGATTTGAGCAAAAGCTTACCTTAGGTGGTTGGTAGCATCCTCTAGTCGAAAAACCATCACACAAGACGTTTTAGGTTATATTGTATAGGTTATCATAACGGCTTGGCTTTAAACCTAATCCTACAAGAATCGAGATTTCCTATTGGACAATCTTCATTAAATTGATCACAGATCCTTGCTCAAGTCTCTGATTGACCTTATTGTTATGTGGTACTAACGATATTTTGATGTTATAAAACTTTCATATGTTGAGTTTTCTCAGATTACCTACGGATTTTAGCTTATACTCATTTGAAGTGAGGTCTTGTGCAAGCTAAGTGGGAAATTTCAATTTACATGATCTTCTGAACTTGTTTTTGCCTTCTACTATCCTTACACCCTCAAATTACTTCCGAAGCACATTATATATCTAATATTGGCTTATAAGATATTTCCAATGGTCCGGATCATCTTGACACGCAAAACAATACCTTTCACATTCGACGATACGACTAGAAGTCTTTAAACTTAACGAAACTTCTCAAACCACTTTCCTCCACTTTAACCACTCTCATCATTTTTAAATTATAATTTGACATATGTGCACATATAAATACTAAGGTTCGAGTCTAGCCACATGCTTTTAACGAGTTCAAACCTAACCTGAAGGCACGGAGTGCTACATTTAAGCGATCACACTGGCCCGAATTTACAGGGTCTTACATAAACTATTTCAACAATTCTTAAATTGTTGTAACAACTAATGTGACTTGTTGGGTCAAAATTTAAGTCATTCCTCAGTTGTTGCAGCAATTCACGTGACTTGTTGGAAACAATTTCCAAATATTGCTAAATGTTGTAGCAACTCTATGACCTATTGCAACATCTGATTAAATTGTTACAACAACTGTTTAAATTCATTAATTGACAGAAATATATATTGAACATAGACAATATATTGTAATATCCCGCATCCCCTAAATAAAGTGCGACTAAGTTCGAAATAGGTCGACGAAGATAAAATGATTTGAACATGTGAATACAAGATCGTCTTTACGTTTAAAGATTGTTAATCTAGTGTTTTATAAGCTAATCAAAGGTTGGAGATTTGAGGATTGAAAATAATGAGTTTCGATGAGATTTGGCAAGTTTGAGGTGGCATGCAGACCGTACATGGGAGGTACAGACCGTATGTCCACTGTAGATGAGGTTCCCCTAGTGTAGAGTTCTGGACAGGATTTTAGCCCAACTTCCCAGGGGTATTTCTCCAAGTATATAAAGATTTATGGGGTGAATTACCTATCCATATTAAAGTTCATCGAGTCTAGTTTTCAACGTATCAAACTGTTCGTCAATCGGAGCTCTGTACAAGAAGTTATGTACGTTTTAAGAAATCTCTGCAAAGTTGACCCCAAAAACGGTGGAAATACGAACCGTTTTATAATATACGGTCCATATCCCAAACCGTATTTCATGGCGGTGGAAATGTTATTTAAGTATTCCCAAGAGGTGCAGACTTCATTTTCACTCCTTTCTCTTCCAAAACTAATCCTCAAGCTCCCAAGATCCTCTCTAAGGGTTCCACCAACACCAAGATAAGTTGCACCAAGTTTTAGACATGATTTTCCTTTCGTCAATCTCACGGTGCTAACATAGCTTCTCTTTTCGATTAGTTGCGGAATTAGGGCTTTCATTAAGTTGAAGTAAAGTGGGGAAAAGACTTGTTTTTGACATCTAAGGTAAGGACTCTTCTCTTCTTCATGTGTATGAGCTCGTGTGAGCCTTGAATGCATTGTCTTAGTAAGAACTCACGGGACGGTGTTCGGAAGCCGTGAGTTCAATTGTTTGAAGTTGTTATAAGCTGTTTTTGGGTTGTTCTTGATATGTTGAAGATTTGGAGTTGTTGTTATGGTTGTGTATATATGTGGTTGTTGTTTATATGAAGTTTGGAAGGAACAAGGGCGGGGAGAAACATTGTATAGTTGTTTGTATTGTGAGCTTATTGCTCGTCGTTTCGTTATAGTGTCTTCTTATAGTTTGATACTAGTGTTATTATCATTCCTTATAGATTAACGTGTGTTGCACGGGCTGGTTTTGTAGTAGTTTACTTAAGGTTCGGTATTAGAGGTATGTAATGGCTATCCCTTTCACTTCTTTCGGCATGAATCTTTAGGATACATTTTTCTTAAGAGGAACTCAATGGAACTCTATTCCTACACTAGATGTCCGCTTATTGTCCTATCCTGTGTTATACGTAAGGGTGTTGGATTTTCTCTGGTTTGTAGCATATCATATTTTCCTTAAGGATGATTAGATCCCCTTCGTAAGAACTTGTATTTCATATGTATTGGAAGGACTAGACCTTAGGTGACGACTTTATTCGACTGTTGTAACATACTATAACTGACATGTAGTCTATAGAATGATTAAACCAACAAAAACTAAGGGGACTTATGATGTCTGTTGCTGATGGTTAGACTCTCATAAGAATAATTCTAGGACTCTGAAGTTACGAGAATGTGTTGTAAACTAAGGATCGTAATAGGTTATATAATGGCTCTACAAGTTGATGAATAGGAACCTTTGGCTTTTGATTGCTAATTATACATTGTATGGTTTGTGTGGTGTTTGCATATGCATATCATGTGTTCCCTATGGATGGTCTTCAGGTGAACACATAGGTGCACAAAAAGGGTTGGCTGTGGATGGTCCGAGTGTACGCATAGTCCAACCTAAAAGGAGGTGAGCCTTATGGACGGTCTGTTTTGCTATGCATAAGCGCCACCCTTATTTCTCATGTTTATGTGATGTTTATTTCATGTCAATTTTGTGTAATGTTTCATGTATGACCTTTATAGCCTATTACTAAAAAGGGGTAAGTAAGGGAAGTAACATACGAACGGTCCCAGAACATTACTACAGATAACACTCTAACGATATAATCAGAATGCTTCAAAAGAGTTCCAAAACAACCTAAGATACGGTAAGACAGTCTCGGCGACTTGGTAAGTCGATCCCTATCCTTCCAGAATATTATTATTGTATTTAACTTGTATCATATATGAGCCTCATTGCTTTATATAATTATGTTTGCCTTACATATGCAGTACATTCTTTCTGTGCTGACATCCCTTTTGTTGGGGGTGCTATATTTCATGTTGCAGGTTTAGGTGGACAGTTTGACGGGCCTTCATAGTAGGCAGTCCCAGTATTCAGCAGTTGAACAGTAAGACTCCATATCTTTCGGAGTGCAGCCGAGTCTAGAGGTCATTTTTGCTATGCTTATGTGTAGACCTTATGGGTAGAGTCTTGACCGTATCACATGTTGTACTCGTAGAGGCTTGTATACTGTTATACCTCGTATTTTTATACGTCGAATTATTCGTAAGCTAATCGACATAAGTTAAGGACGAGATTATTTTTGGATATGAAATAGGAATTTTTAATTCTCAATTTTAATTAGTACACAAATTGCTTATAAATTTTATTTAGTGTAGAAATATTATTGAAGATTAGGGACTAATTAATTATGATTAGATTATTAAGTAGGGATTAGTGATCAATTAAGATTAATTAAGTTAATTATATCTTGTGGGTCCCACCCATTTTTAATTTAAAAAAAAAATGGTGAGTCACTATGATGGACACGTGTAGGAAAAATGGGCAGCCCATAAATAGCACATTATTGACTAAGTTTAGTCATCATTTTCATTTCATAATTTGAAGCAAAAAAAAAAAAGAAAACATTTCCATGGCTGCTCGAGGCCAGCCATGGTTGAATGGAAAAAAAAATTGTTTCTTGTTTTGATTAAGTTCCAAGGTGAATTGCAAGTTCAAGGAGGTGATAGCAACATTGGGTATTGAATTGAGGAAGAAGAAATAGTGAAATTGGAGCAAATAAGTGTAGAATTTCCTCCGATTAAATTAAGGTAAGATTTTCTCATTTTATGGTATAATTGTATAAATGGTGTTGTAATGGAAGGATTAAAATTGAATTGGATGAAATTGGAAGTAAGAAATTGCATGAAATCATTGATATTAGGAGTTGTAGTTGCTATATAGAATTGTTGAGTTGAGAAGATGAAAAGTGTGGTTTATGTTAATATGTTGTTGTTCGTGTTATTGTCGTGTTGTCGTTGATGGGGATTCTAAATCTGGAAGAAAGGAGTGTATAACGTATCGTATACAAAACGTATGTTGGTTTGTTTGGTGTATAATCTTAAATGTTAATGATTTGGATTGAAAAAGGATTAAGAAAGGTTATTGAGTTGTTTATGGGTTGGATTGTAAGGATTTTATATGAATATTTCTATTACTGTCATTGTTGGTATTGTTGTGATAACAGGAGGTTAATTGGAAGTTCGGGTTAGGCGAGTTATATAGGGGAAATGCTGCCCGATTTCCGTTAAGTTCTTAACTAATGAAAATCCTAATCAAGCAAGCATGAATTAAAGAATGATTCCTATAAGTGATTGGTTACAGATTTATAAGTTAGAAAGTATAGTTTACTAACGATAGCGTTACTTTCATATCGAATAGGCTAAAAGGACGACGAAGCGAACTTGGTTACGGTTAACCTATAACAGGTAAGTAAAGTTATCCTTCTTCTTTTTGGAATGATCTTTGTGAAGCAAACAGACGACGTATATATGATCCCAAAGAAGTTCCTATTCTTAGAGACACTAGGATGACTATGTTCTTGATTTCCATATGTTATTTCATATGGTTTGATAAGTGTCTATGATTTCTGAAGTTCCTTTTTCTATAATCCATAATGACATTCGAGGGATACTTGATATGACTGTCGCCATTGATACTCGAGTGTTAATTCATTCTACTTATTCTGTTTGAGTCTCTGATGATGATTTAGTCTGTATATGGTTGATCACTACTCTGCTCGTGCATGCCTCAATATATCTTTCACCGAGTCCCGGGCCGGGTATGTTATCGTGCACAGTTTCACTGCATTGTTCACCGAGTCCCTCACTAGAGGGCCGGGTACGGTATATATAGATATATATGTATATGATTATGTGATGATGTGATGGCGTTATGATGTGATGATGTGATGGTGTTATGATGTGATGATGTGATGATGTGGTTATGGCGCCAAGGATGGTATGTGGCGACCTTATTCACCGAGTCCCATAATGGGCCGGACATGATATATGATATTGATATGCATGATTTTCATTTCATAAGATAAGTGTATTGGTATTTTAAAAGTCATACTTGTTTCCGGTAATCTGTATTTCAGTTATGATCCACTTTATTATATTTCATGCTTTATATACTCAGTACATATCTCGTACTGACCCCCTTTCTTCGAGGGGCTGCATTTCATGCCCGCAGGTACAGACACTCGATTCGGTGATTCCCCAGCTTAGGGTTTCCAGTCAGCTGTCTTGGAGAGCTCCGTTGTTCCGGAGCCTAGACTTTTGGTACAGATCTTCTGATGTGTATATATATATATATATATATATGTTTGTCCACGGGTACGACGGGGCCCTGTCCCGTCATATTTCACTGTTGATACTCTAAGAGGTCTGTAGACATGTGTGTGGGTTGTATATAGATTATGATCAGTTGTGTCTATATAGTTGTTGTGGATGTTTCTGTTTGTTGAGGCAGCCTTTCCGGCTTGCGTATGTTATCGATATGTAGTGGCAGCCTTGTCGGCTTGCGTAGTATAATGACATGTAGTGGCAGCCTTGTCGGCTTGCGTATTATAATGATATATAGTGGCAGCCTCGTCGGCTTGCGTATTTTATTACGTTGTGATTGGTTGATACTCCGCAGGAGACAGATTATCATGATCTATGACGTTGAGGACCTTTGGGTCTATGTGGATTCCCATGTTTTCTATAGTGTCAGTCTGATTATGTCTAACAGGTATACATATGGGTGTCCAGCTCGGGCACTAGTCATGGCCCACGGGACTGGGTCGTGACATATACATGTGTTGTATGTGTGATGGCCTTGTCAGCCTTCGTGTTTATGTATCGATACATATGGTGGCATTGTCGGCCCATGTACATATACCTTTTGGGTTGTTCATATATCGACGTTGTCATATCCTTCTTATCTCCAGGTTACTATGTGTTATGGCCTTATCGACCCCTGATGTTCTGCTTATGTTACAGTAATATGTATTACAAGTTTCTTTGCTAAGTTAAGTAAGGCACCGGGTGTCGGTATCTCCTCCTCAGGCTTGGGGCGTGCAATATATAATGAACATAGACAGTATATACTAAACATAGAAAATATATACTGAACATAATGAACATAAAATACATCCAATTCATAATATTGTTTGATAAAAACATAAATTAAAAAAATTAACAAAAACAATACTAGATGACTCGGCAGTAGAAAACTCATCATTATGATCATGTAACTATTTACTTTTTTGTTCACTGCCGGTCTTTGACTTTTCAACTGATGTAGTATCATCATCTCCATCTTCAATATCTCCATTTTCATTTCATTCTTGAGTACTAATATCTTTAGAATGTGTATTATCATCATCATCTCTATCTTCGCCATCTTTGCCATCTTCATATCTTGTTCTACTTCTCTTTGTTTTTCTACCTAAGAGGCCTGAGAGTTTTCTTTGGCCTCTGAGCCCTCGTTCATGTCTTCAGACTATTGTTCCTGTTGGCTCTGAGTTACAGACTCATATGTTTTGCTTTGCTTGTCCTTGTCATTCGAGTATCAGGTCTTTTACTTTTACTAGCAACAATGGTAATTGATTTTTTATTTCTTCTTCTTTTTGAGGTCGTCAGCTACATAGGAGACAAACAAAAATCATCAATTACTTGAAGAAATAATTTGTGCAATATTCAAAAATAAATAGAAAAAAGCAGTTGCAGTTGATCAAACAAGTACTGAATTTGTCACAACAAGTGATGTACCTATTGCAACAACTTCAGGATTTTTTTTAAGAAATCAAACAATTGTTGAGGTTGTTGCAATAAATTGTTCCAACATTTAATGAAGTTATTGCCACAATTGCTTGCATAATTCCATTTGCAGCAATTCAAACAACTTCATCAATTATTTGCAACAATTTGTTACAATAGCCTCAATAATTGTTTGATTTTTTCAAACAAATGCTGAAGTTGTTGCAACAGCTTCCTTAGTTGTTTGAAAAAACAAAATAAATGCAAACATATTTTTCCTAAACCATAAAACAACAACAGCAAGAACGAAAATTTCACTACGAGACACCGCTATTTTAAAAAATATAACCACAACAAGAACAATAAATACACAAAAATAAAGGGTTTCTTTGGCATGCAACAAAAAATAAAATACTTTAGGCTGAAACCCATATTATTATTATTATTCTTGTTTAACCAAAAAGATTATTTTCAGTTTCAAAAATCAAAATCCTAACTGTTTGACAATAGTGAAAGAGGAAAAAAATAATTATCGAAAAGGTGCAGCAGCAGTCAAGAGAGAGAAGGGACGAGACTATAGAGAAGATGAGCAGCAACAATGGCAAGCAGAGCAGCAGCAACAAAAATATGGAGAAAAAAATCGTGGAGAAAGGAGTGAAGAAGAAGAAGAAGAGTCACAGGGAAGGAAAACAGAAGAGAAAAGAGACGGTTGCCTTTCTTAATCCAAAAAAAATGTTTGCCTTTTTTATTTTTAAAATAAAGGGGTTGGGGTAAACCTCCAATTATCATATTATGGAACTATCATCATTATCATATCTCATCTTGGAAGAACAATAACCATAAGATGAGATCAACATCAATGAACAAAATAAATAATCATATGAGAAAGATCAATAATCACGAGACAATTATCAACAACATCATAAGAACCTCGAGAATCATAAGCTTCTTACATTTTTAGGAATAGGGATATTATGGATATTGTATGTAAGTTCACAACAATGGGAGCATGCCTTAAGAAAGAAGGAACAACCTTAACATACCTCGTTGTCTCCTTACTACTCCTCGCCTATCCTCATACGTTTGCAAATCTACATTCAAGATAATTCACACTAAGTTTAAGTCGTTGAAATGCTTATAAGATCAAACTAGACTATTAGCTGAGCTAACGAAATTTGGGCAGCATCTCCCCTATGTCACTTACTTCCATAAAATTCCAAAACAACTCCCAAACAACAATAACAACATCAACAATACCATAGCCAAGAGATTTATATTCAAATTGGACTCAAATCCATTGTAAACTTCTTTTCATAATCAATCCATAACAATAACTTCAACACAATAATACAACACTTTCACATCATCATTTTTATCCCTCATAACAAGATTATACTCATAACATACTAATAATTATAGCTTAAGTTAATTTACAACTCAAAATATCATCAAATTCATATTTGAACTTTTCCTCCAATTTCTTCTCCTCAAATCTTAACATAATTACCAAATAAACTCATAAGCATGGAACTAAGATGCAATATTACCTAAAAATTCAAGAACACTTCAATTCCAAGGATACTCCACCTTAAAAAATACTCACCCAAGCATCTTCAAGAAGAGGAGACAAATGTAGACCTCAATTGGAAACCCTAACCACTTTGATCTTTGATTTAGGCTTGGAAATATGTTGGGATATGTTTGGAGAGGTTTATAGGGATTTCTAGAACTTAGGGTTATGTTAAAATGAAATAAAATGAAGAGGGGATCATAATTATATAATTCAGGAAATCCACCGCCTCAATTTTTACGGCCACAATTACTGGCCATAATTCAAATTATAGTTCCTAATTTGATTCGTAAAATTCTATACAGACCGTATGTTACATCTCGGAGATTTTGGATTGTTGCATTGTGAGTAGACTAATGCGAGGTTAAGGTGAATATGAAGTCCTTACAAGGTTAAGGAAAGTATTAGATAGCTTAAAGTGTGTACCATAGGATTTTGAAGTCATATGAATATGTGAAACTAAGTTCGTTGGAGGAAGTGAGATATAAGTCATGTTTGGAAAGGTTTTCGCCATAATTGAGCTAAAATATATTTAGTAATGTCTTGAGAGGCTGCTATAGGGCCTATTTTACGGTTAATGAAGTGTTATATAAGTTCTAAGAAGTTTCCACAAGGATAGGAGGTCAAACGAATCAACGAGAGCGAGTTTGGATATGGGTTATACGACCACTTATACGGTCCGTATAACTTTATACGGTCCGTATAATGGTCCGTATAACATTCCAGAGAAGGCCAGCCCCTGGTGGTATTATACGGTCACTTATACGGACCGTATAAAGTTATACGGATTGTATAAGTGTCTGTATAACCAAGTCGAGTCACTTTTCCAGATTTTTTTTCCTTTTTATATATATAATATGACCCAAGCTCATATTTTTCATTTCCCACTTCTCCCAAACCCTCAAAATCTCTAGAACCTTCTCTCAAGCATATTCCACTCAAACCCAAGAGAAATCAAAGATCAAATATCAAGAATCAAGATATCCATGTGTTGTAAGACTTGCTAGGATTAGTAGACTTCAAGAATTTCTTGGGTATTGAAGCTAGGGTTTTCATACAAGTTGATAACTTGCTCCAAATCTCATTTTTATGAGGTAAAAGGTTAGTCTTCATGCTTATTTCATGTTATTAAGAATGCTTAGTTGTTGAACAACTTGGGTGAAAGGAGAAAGTAGAAGATGATGTCTAAATGTAGATTTCATGATTTTTGTGAGTAGTAAACTAACTTGAGTCATGATTCTTAGTATGCTATGGATATAATCTTGCTATGAAGGGTATTAATGAGGACAAGTAAGTGTTCTATAAAATTGTGCAAAGGGTGGATGTGAAGTTGTTGATATAACTTGAATATGAGAATGAACTTTGAGACTTAATTGAATATGACTACTTGAGTATACTATTATGGATGTTATTATGGTTGTTTGGGGGTTGTATTGCGATATGGTGGAAGTTGATGAAATAGGGGAAATGGTGCCCAATTTTTGTTAGCTCATGAGTTGTTCTAGTTTGAATTCAATAGTGTCTTTAAGACTTAACCATGGTATGAATCCTTTTAAATGTAGATTTCTCAAGCCTTGGCAGTGAACGTTAAGTAGTTAACAAGACAAAGAGGTATGAAAAGGCTAACCCTTCTTCTTAAGGCATGTTCCCATTGTCGTATACCTTCACATGAATTCCATAACGTCTTCCATGATGACTTCATTTCGTAGAATCATTAAAGCTCATAGTTCTTGATATTCCCATTACACTATTGGTCCCATCCTATGATAGTTGATCTTCTAAGGAAAGGTACAATGGAAATGACGATGACGATGAGGATGTTGATGATACTTATGTACTCCTATGTATATGTATGTATGTATATCTAAGTATGACTATTAAGAACACCGAGCTTATATGGCCAGGAACGATATCTATCGTGCGCGCACCACTGCAGTTGGGTACGGATAACACTGAGCCTTGGCAAGGCTAGGTATGTATAACATCGAACCTTGTCATGATCGGGTACGTAAGACACCGAACCTCTATGGTCGGGTACGATACTACTATATGCATAAGTGTACGTAATGGAAGGTTCCCATTAGAAAAAGGGTAAGTGAATATGATGAACATCGCTAGAGGTATAAATGGCTCTATCACCCCATGACTCTTCTTTCTTATGTTATCATTCATGCTTCTATTATGTTATTGATCATGCTTTACATACTCAGTACATTATCTGTACTGATGTCCTTTTGTTTGTGGACGTTGCGTCATGCTCGCAGGTGGACAGAGAGATAGACTTGACCCATAGATTGCTTGTTCAGAGACTGCATAGAGGAGCTCCATTTGTTTCGGAGCTGCAGTTGTGGGTACTATTCCTTCATGTATATACATATGGGCATGGCGGGGCCCTATCCCGTCCCTATGATGATACTTCATACTCTTCTTAGAGGCTCGTAGACAGTCATGGACAGGGGTAGTTGTTGATGTTGATATAAAAAGTGTTTTACTCGTTGAAAATGGCATTATTGAGGCACAGAATTGTTAACAGGCCATGTGGCTTACCTAGATATGAATGTGAAAGTACGATGAGAGGTGCCCGGTGGGTTAGCTCCGGGTGCTCGTCATGGCCCTCCGGTTAGGTCTTGACAAAAGTGGCATCAGAGCAGTTCCATCCTAGGATGTGTCTACGAGTCGTGTCCAGTAGAGTCTTGTTTAAAGGTGTGTTGCGTGCCACACTTATAAACAGGAGGCTGCGAGCATTTTAGGAATGAATGACCTTCTTTCTTCATAAGATCGTGCGATAGAGCTATGATATGAGGATTTGTCTTTCCTTAACCATGTATTATGTATTTCATAAATGCCTTTAAAGAGGAAAGCTACGGCAACCCAAAAAGGCAAGACAGTAACAGAAAAGCGGGTTGAAAGAGTACCGCCAATGGTTATAGAGGAAGGTGAGTCGCATAATGAGGTTCAATCTCAGTCCTCTCACTCGTTGCCTATTTATGAGGAGCGTTAGGGAGCCTCAGCCCCAGCTCCAGCACCCCTAGCTCCTCCACCAGATGTTTCGGGCCAAGAGATGAAAGAGGCCATTCAATTGCTAGCTCAGTTAGTCACCGTTCAGGCCCAGCGGCAGGGTATGGGTCATGGTGATAGGGCGGTTAGTGCAAGAGCCCGTGATTTTATTAGCTTGAACCCTCCGGAGTTCTTCGGGTCAAAGCCGGATGAGGACCGTCAAAACTTTATTGATGGAATGTTAAGGACACTTCGGCTAATGCATGTTTCCAATGTCTAATCGATGGAGTTAGCCTAGTATAGATTGCGGGATGTTGCGGTTCATTGGTATACGGTGTGGTTGTCTTCTAGGGGAGTTAATGCACCCCCCCCCCCCCTTGGTATGGCAAAAAAATTTTGATGCTTTCTTACGATATTACTTGCCCCCAGAGGTTCGGCAGGCTAGAGCCGACAAGTTCTTGAATCTTACGCAAGAATCATGAGTGCTTTAAAGTACAGTCTTCGCTTCAATTCTTTGGCTAGGTATGCTCCGGCCATGGCAGCGGATATGGGTGATCAGGTGCACCAATTTATGAAAGGCCTAGGGCCACATTTGATGGATAAGTGCTTGCCTGCATCCCTTCATGACAATATGGATATTTCTCGCATTCAAGCCCACGCCTAGAATTTAGAGGAAATCCAACAACCGCAAAGAGGTGAGCGTGAGCTTGGCAGAGGTTACAATAAGAGGGCTATATCTTTAGGTCCGACTAGTGAGTTTAGAGGAGGGAAAAGATAGCATTTTTCTAGGCATTCAGGCTATTCTATGACTAGCGCACCTTCACGGTTTTCAGGCCAGAGATTTGATAGATCTACTCACTCCAGGCCGAGTCAGAGTTTTAGAGCTTCAGGTTCTCATTACAGAGGCAACTCGGGTCAGGTGAGGCCACCTATGCCACGATGTTCCCAGTGCGAGAAGTTACATTGGGGACAGTGCTAATTGGGATCAGATGTTGGTTATACATGCGGTTGGTCAGGCAATATCATTTGTGACTGCCCCTCAATTGGTGGTAGGGGTAGGATCCAGCCTTCAAGGTCGGCAACTGGGTCTTCATCATCTATACACCCTCTGGGGCAAGGTTCACAGGTGTTGGTCAGCCATGGTAGAGGTAGAGGAGGAGCTCCCAGTTCTAGTGGTCCCCAGCACTGTATTTATGCATTGGTTGGGCGACAAGATCTTGAGTCCTCCTCTGATGTCGTCACAGGTATATTATCGGTATTTCCTCATGATGTATATGCTTTGATAGATCTGGGTTCTATATTGGCATATGTTACTCCTTATATTGTTGGTCGATTTGGGTTGAAACCGGAGCCAATTAAACCTTTTGAAGTATCTACACCCGCTGGTGAACCGGTAATAGCTAGCCGAGTATATAGAAATTGTATAGTTGTGATTTGTAATCATCGTACTATGGCTGATTTACATGAGTTGAAAATGGTGGACTTTGATGCTATTATGAGCATGGATTGGTTCGCTTCTTGCTATGCCAATGTCGATTGTAGAATGAAGATGGTTCGCTTCCAGTTTTCGGGAGAACCAGTTTTAGAATGGAAGGAAAATACAGTGTCTCCGAGAGGTAGGTTTATTTCCTATCTCAAGGCAAGGAAAATGATTGCTAAAGGCTGCCTTTACCATTTAGTCTGGATTCAAGATATAGAAGCTGAATCGCCGACTCTTCAGTCTATCCTCGTAGTGAATGTGTTTCCGGATATATACCCGGATGAGCTTCTAGGCCTTCCTCTAGAGTGGGAGATTGATTTTGCTATTGATGTGCTACCGGATACTAAACTCATATCTATTCCTCCTTATAGAATGGCTCCCGCAGAGCTGAAAGAGTTAAAGGAGATATTGAAGGACTTTCTTGAGAAAGGCTTCATAAGGCCTAGTTCATCCTCGTGGGGAGCACCCGTGTTGTTCGTGAGGAATAAAAATGGCTCCTTGCGAATGTGCATTGACTATCCGCAATTGAATAAAGTGACGATCAAGAATAAATATCTGCTCCAAAGGATTGATGATTTATTTGATCAATTTCAGGGTGCCAAATGATTTTCAAAAATAGATCTGAGTTCCAGGTATCATCATGTAAGAGTTAGGGAGAAAGATATTCCTAAGACGACCTTCAGAACAAGGTATGGTCAATTCGAGTTTCGGGTAATATCATTTGGGCTAACAAATGCACCAGCAGTATTCATGGATTTGATGAACAATATGTTCAGCCCTTTCCTAGATTTATTTGTGATTGTGTTCATCGATGATATCCTGGTATATTCGCGGTCCGAGGCAGAATATGCGGATCATTTACGTACTGTCCTTAGAGTTCTCCAAACTCAAAAGCTATTTGCAAAATTTTCAAAGTGCGAGTTTTGGTTGAATTCGGTGACCTTTTTAGGTCACATTATTTCAGCCGATGGTATTCGGGTAGATTGTTACACCGCAGAAATTTCATGTCTGTTATATCCCGTATTTCGTACAATCGGACATTTCAAGATAAGCGCGATAATTTAAGGGTAAGGCTATATTTTGATCTTGTTTAACACATAAGTTGCTTATGAATATTATTGGTATGGAAATATTAAGAAAGGCTAGGGGTAAAAAGGTAAATTCACAAGTGGTTCATGGTAATATTGAGGAAAGGTTAGGGATAAAAAGGGAAAACAAAAGGAATAAAATTGGTCTTGAAAACCATACATGGCCGTGTGGCTTGGTATGGGCCCCACCCATGGCTTGGCATGTGTATATCATGTATTGGTAGGGTATACATATATATATATATATATATATATATATATATATAGAGAGAGAGAGAGAGAGAGAGAGAGAAAGAGAGAGAGAGAGATAAAGGACCACAAGCAAGACTTAGTCATCTTTTAAAACTTAGAAGCTTGGAGAAAAAAAAAAGGAGAGTATTCGTCCATGGTAGGCCAAAATTGAAGCCCTCAAATATTGATCAAAAAATTATTTTCTTCTAGCAATCCAACCAATTGGAAGGTCCTCTTTAACGTGAGGTAGTTGTTGGAGTCAACAAACCATTTGTTTGTGCCAATTACAACCCTAGCCAAGTAAGAAGATAAGTGGAAAAAGGTAAGGTTTAATCCTCTTTTTATATGTTATGGATGGTTTGTGTATGTTGTAGTATGTAGAAATTCATGAAATTCATGAAATTTTGTGTGTTGGGGTTGAGCCGTGTAGATGTTGGTGCTTGGCCGTGTGTGTGTTGTATTGTGTAGAAAGGATGAATTAATTTTACTTAGTATTTTAGTTGTGGTTGTTGTGGATTCTATGATGCAAATGAAGGTTTAATGATTCAAATTGGTATTGAAATTGTTTGTGGGATGTGGAAGGAGTTAATGTGATTTTAGTATAGTTTCTTGTAATTATGAGAATGAAGTTGCTAATGTATAGATTGTTAGTGTAGTTCATGAATTTGGAAGAAAAGAATGTGTTGTTGTTGTTCTTGTTAAGTTGGAAGATTTTGGATTGGGCTGTTGTGCTTAATTTGAACATAAGTGAAATGTCGTCGAATTGTGTAGAAATGGTTACCGATGTTAGAATGCGTTTTGAATTAATTGTTGAAGTTGGAAATATGGTTGTTGGTATTGTTGTTGATGAATTGGCCGAGTTAGATTCTCGGGGTTGGTTGTATTTACAGGGGAAATGTTGCCGAAATTTCTGTAAATGAAGTGTTAGTTTAGAATTGGACTCTTAAGTGTCTGTAGCTAATGTTTGGTGTCTACTATATTGTTGTAGATCTTGTGAAAGCCGGGACTTAAGTTCAGATTAGCTTAGGAAGCGGGCAAGGTATGTAAGGCTTACCCTTTCTTTCTTTGGCATGATCCTTGTGAAATAAACAGACAAAGTATATGTATGATTTCAAGGAACTCCTATTCTTAGAGCCACTAGAATGGCTAATGTTCTTGACTCCCGAAAGCTGTTTTTCTATGTCTTAATACATGTGTATGGTTCCAAAATTTCTATTTTGATTTGATCCATGGTGATATTCGAAAGGTACATGATATGACTATTGCTCTGATTTTCCAAAAATAGCTTCTGAAACGTTCAAAGAGGTTTCTGTAAGGGATATCGTCCATAACTTTCTCATACTAACTCGGATTGACTCGAAACGTGTTTATGATCCTCGAGTGTCGATTTATGTACTTATCCATCGAGTCTTAAGATTGTTTTATATGCATATAGTTTCTCACTACTCTGCTCATGCATGTCTCAATGTATATTCCACTGAGTCCCGGGCCAGGATACGTTCTCGTGCACACTCCTCTGCATTGTTCACCGAGTCCCTCAAAAGAGGGCCGGGATACGTTATATGTATATGTATATGATGATATGATGATACGGGGATGACGGCCAGGACGGCATATGATGACTCCATTCACCGAGTCCCTCACTAAAGGGCCGGGATACGTTATGCATATAGATGATATATGATATTGACATGCATGGCTATATTCACCGAGCCCCTCACTAGAGGGCCGGGACATGATATATATATATATATATATATGTACGATATATGATGTTGATACGCATGACTTCCATTTCATAAGGCAAGTGTATTGATGTTTTTAATAGTCATACTTGTCCTGATAAATTCTATTTATTTATGATCCTCTTTACTGTGTTTCATGCCTTACATACTCAGTACATATTCCGTACTGACCCCCTCTTCTTCGGGGGCTGCATTCATGCCCGCAGGTACAGACCCGCCAGCTTAGGACATCTATCCTGCTACTTTGGAGTGCTCCCTTGTTCTGGAGCCCAGACTTTTGGTACAGATCCTTCTATTGTACATACATATATATATATATATATGACTATTCCAGGGTACGGTGGGGCCCTGTCCCGCCATATGATGTTGTCGTTACTCTTAGAGGCCTGTAGACATATATGTGGGTCATGTGTCGTTATTGTCCGATTATGTTGATTTGGTTTATGTTTGGCATTTCCCCACACTATGATAACCTAACCGGTTTGTGAGTGGTATTATAAGTAACAGTTTAATTGATATACTGTCTTGTATTTATGAAAGTCCTTAATATGCTAAACGCCAGTAGAGTTTGGTTAGTAAATATGTACGAGTGTCCATCTCGGGCACTAGTCACGGCCTACGGGGTTGGGTCGTGACAATGTCGTTGTGTCATAAAAAGACTAATGCGAGCTTAAGGTGAACATGAGGCTCTTATGATTATGAGAAGGGTATTTGGTGGCTTTAAAGTTCATACGATAAGATTTTGAAGTTATATGAATTAGTGAAACTAAGTTCATCAAAGGAAGGTGAAGTATAAGTTGTGTTTGGGGAAGATTTTGCAAACTATCGAGTTAAGTATTGATTGGTAATGCCTTGGAGAGGAGTTACGAGGATATTTAGATCGTTGATGAAGTGTTAAACAAGTATTAAGAAGGTCCCATAAGGATTGGAGATCAAACGAAATGACGAGAACAAGTTCGGGAAGAAGGTGGGTTAGACGACCATTTATACGGTCTGTATAACATTATACAGTCCGTATAATGGTCCGTACAACAGTTACATTGAAGGGCCCTCACTGATGGAGCTATACGGTCACTTTTACGGACCGTATAATATTATACGGACCGTAAAGGGTCCGTATAATCCCATCGGGCTGAGTTAATTCCCAAGTATAAATATAAGTTCTAAGTTCAAATTTTTCATTTTCCCATATTCTCCACTTCTCTCAAGAGCTCTAGAATATTCCAACATCTTATTAACACAAATTCAAGGGAGATCAAAGATCAAATACATATAATCAAAGGAAATCAAGTGTATGGGTGTTCATTAGGTTTAATGGAAGCTAGCAATTCCTTTGGAATTGAAGTTAGGGTTTTCTTCAAGTGAAGTATCTTCATCCAAAGTTCATTCCTACATAATCAAAGGTGAGTTTTATGTTTATTTCATGTTATTAAGAATATTGAGTGGTTGAAAGACATGGATTATGGAAGAAAGTGGAGTATGAAGTTTAAATATGGAAATAGTGGTATTCTTGAATAGTAACTTGACTTGAATCATAGTTCTTGATATATCATGAATGTGATCTTGTTATGGATGATATTAGAGATGTTGTAGAAGCATTAAATGTGAATGAATATAGTGTTATGTTATAGTTATGGTTATGGATGGTATTGGAAGGGCATTTTAAGAATTGAATAATGTTTTACTTGAAGAATGTTGATTGATTACGTTGTCTTGGGTGTTGTTAATGATGTTTGGGAGTTGTTTATTATATGGAGAAAGTTGTAGAAACAAAGGAAATGCTGCCCAATTTCTATTAGCTCTTAGTCGTTCTAGTTTAGACTTAAGTATGTATTCAAATACCTAATCTTAGTACGAATCCTCTTGAAGGTAGAATCGCAAGCTTGGAAGGAGGGCGTTAATTGTAAAGAGATGTAAAGGTATGTAAGGCTAGTCCCTTCTTTTCTAAGGCATGATTCCTATAACATGATTTCCTCTATCTTTTCATGACTTTCTTACATTCCGAAAGTTACAAGCCTATGATCATTAAGAGCTTTTCATGAGATAAGGATAAGAGATGTGTTATGATAATGTCAATGGTAATGATGATTCTATGTCCCGAGATTCTAAAGCTTATGAAAGGATGCTATTAGGAGATTAATGATCTTGATGTATGATTTCCTTGGTTGTTATTCATCATTGATAGTTTCACCTCATAATACTTGTTCCTTCGAGGTGAGACAAGATGATTATGATTGTTCCATAAGATAATCGGAGGTTACCGACCATATGTCCCTCCGATAGAGTTACAGCTTTTATTTGAGCTTTTATGCATGATTCATGTTGAGTATATAATAATGATTACACCGTGCCTAGATGGCCGGGAAGCATAGCTAAGGCGGGCGGCTTACTACATCATGTCTATATGGCATGGGCAGCACCACTAGTGGGCGGCGTGAGATGACTATCCCGGACGGGGGATACCCGGGCGCGGACTAGTGATGATATACGACTCAGATGGCTTACCTATATGAATATGTATGGTATGTTTTTTTTAAAAAAAAGGTAAAAGTAAGCATGCATGTTTCCGCCCCAAGAGGCAAGCAGTTACAGTTATCCTTTATTCCTATGCTTTCTACATTTCCTCATTATGTTATCTTATATGCCTTATATACTCAGTACATTGTTCATACTGACGTCCTTTTCTTTTATGGACGCTGTGTTCATGCCCACATGTAGACAGGGAGACGGTACGGATCTGTAGGCGCTTTATCAGCAGCTATACAGGAGCACTCCATTACTCCGGAGTTGCCAATTATTGGTACATTCTTTTATGTACATATTGAGGGCATGGCGGGGTACTGTCCCGTCCTTATGTTCAGTACTCCACACTACAAGAAAAATTATATTTGGCAACAAATTTTTTTTGTTGCCATAGATTGATTATTGTTCCAAAAAGTATTTTTTGCAACAAAAAAAAATATTTTGTCGCATGAACTTTTCCCAACGGCTGTTATTGCAACAACGTGCAACAACTTTTTTTTTGTTGCCAAAAATACTTTTTACAACAATAATCAATACTATGGCAACAAAATTAAATTATTTGGCAATAAAAAAATAATTTGCCAACAATAAAACTAAGTTGGTGCCAAATATAATTTTTTTTGTTGCGATTTCTATACTTTTTTGTAGTGCCAGTTAGAGGCTCGTAGATGTTATGTGGTCTTATCAGTGTATATTCCGTATATCATTTTTGGTAGCCTTGCGGGCCTATGAATATTTATACGTATAATTTGGGAGGTGTTGGTGATCATTTCATAGTAAGTTTACTTTGAGAATTATGTTCGTTTGATATGAGTATGATAGCTAAAAGGATATGCAGGTGCTCGGTAGTAAGCTCCAGGTACCCGTCACGGCCCTTAGTCGGGTCGAGACAAAAGTGGTATTAGAGCTAGGTTTCATCCTAGGGTGTGTCTACGAGAAGCGTGTCACACTTATAAATAAGAGGTTGCGGGGCATTTAGGAATGATTGACCTTCCTTCTTATTATAGATCGTGCGACAGAACCATGATATAAGAATTCCTTTTCCTTAACTATGCGCTATGTTTTCAACGAAACCTATGAAAGGAAAAGCTACAGCAGCCCAGAAGGGCAAGTTAGTGGCCGAAAGAAGGACTGAACGGGAGTCGCCTATAGATAGGAAGGAGGGTGAGTCCCAGAGTAAGGTCCTTTTTTAGTTCTCTCATATTTCGCCCACTCTAGAGAAGCAAAGGGGAGTCTCAACCTTAACTCTAGCACCCCCAGTTCCTCCACCAGATGCCTCAGGCTAGGAGATGAGACAGGCCATTCTTTTGCTGACTCAGTTAGTGGCCGCTCAAGCTCAGCGGTAGGATGTGGGCCATGGTGACAGGAGTTGGAGGAAAAGGGTCAGGTCCTCAAGATTTGATCATGAGTTCAGAGGCGCTCCGATACAGCAATTCTCTAGGCACTCAGCTCGTTCAACAGCTAGTGTGCCTCCACAGTTTCCTGGACCCAGGATTGATAGAACTGCTGGTTTGGGGCCAGTTCAGAGTTTTAGAGCTCCTAGTTTCTAGAACATGGGTGGTTCAGGCCGGACGAGATTACCGGTACCACGATGTACTTGGTGTGCAAGTTATATTCTAGACCGTGCCGCTTGGGTTTGAATGTTTGTTATGCCTGCGCTCGCCCAGGCAATTTCGAGCGTGACTGTCCATCACTACGTGGTAGAGATAAGGTTCGGCCTATGGGATTAGCAGTTAGATCTTCATTATCGGTACGCCCTCCGAGGCAGAGCTTGCAAACACCAGCAGGCCGTGGTAGAGGTAGAGGAGGAGCATCCTATTCGAGTAGTCCTCAGCACCGCCATTATGCACCAGCGAGACTATAGGATCTTGATTCTTCCCCTGATGCTATCATAGGTATATTATCGGTACCCTCTTATGACATATATGCATTGATTGATTCGGGGTTACTTCGTTACATATATATTACTCCTGATGTTGCCGACCGTATTGGGGTAAAACTTGAGTCGATCAAACATTTTGAGGTGTCTATACCTGTTGGTGACCCAGTGATAGCTAGAAGTATAATTTATGAGTAAGTAAACCTCCGTGAAGGGAGTTGATTGAAATAATTCTTAGGAAAAAAAAGAGTGGGATTCTAGAAAGGGTGTTTAGGTACAACTTATGAGACAAGCCTTATTATTTTACATTCCTTTATAGTAATCAGCCCTGTGAGGTTAAGTTGTATATCATATGTATTTTATATGTGGCCTCCTAAGGCATGAGATGTGTTTTCTGGGCTGTGTGCAGGTTTGGAATTGTTATGTTTACAAAGGAAAATCTACCGAATTCCTTCCAGGAATCTAAGGAAAATTGTAGAGACTTTAGGTAGGATTATGGCAAGAAGAAAGAAAGGGCCCAGCAGCGAGCGATTAGAGACGAAGTTAGTAGTCAAGTGCAAGATAAGTTTAGCAATTATGTATTAAGCTGAAAGGAACGATGATCAGGTCAGGATAGAGTAAGAAACAGGAGAAGGGAAAATGATGTGCTTGGGGTAGGAAGAAGTTGCAAGTTAAAAAAGTTTGGCTAGCCCTCTTATGCTTTGGAAGGTTGAGTTATCAAATGAACTTGATATGTACGTATATGCCGATGCATGTAACATCGATTCAGATTACTAAGTTAGACTTCACCCGATGATTATAGCGGGAGAAAAAAAGTTTCATGTTACTATGAGCCAGCCTTATTGAAATCGGTGACACCTCGAGGAAAGAGATCAAAAGGGATGTATTCACAAAAGCTCCTTGCCTGGCAATTGGTTGATAGTATGACCGCAGTTGTATTCTGTGTTGTAGTTCAGGTTATTTATCCAGGAAATTGCTCGAACGGTTACATGACAGGAGTTTTTTATTACTGATATGAAGGGAAGCGAAACCAAGGTAAGGTTGATCAACGAAACAAAAGAACGATAAATGACGAATGCCCGGTATGTGTGATGTGTGTAATAAAAAAAGAGACAAGTCTGAAACAGAGAAAGAAGGGCAAAAGTAAGGCAAATAGAAGAAAGGTCTACTAGAGCAGAAACCCAATAAACAGATGGTGGAAGAGAATCAAACCCTGTGGATATCCTAACATTAAGTAGGAATGTTAATAGGTGTCATGGAGTGATTGAAAATTTGAATCTTACTGTGAGAACGGTGTGGCTGATTGAATGATGACAAGGAATGTGGAACCATTTGTGGAGTAAGATATTTTATGCATGAAGGATGACTTTACACAACATCTGTCCAAAGAATTCAAAAAGGACCAGGTGTTACCCTGTTATTAATATGTTAAGATGGCAGGGGACAATACTCCTATGGTAGTTTGAACTGATCAGATAAGAAGAGTACGAAAGGATTGAAGTTGAACCTTAGGTTGCAGTTTTATCAAAAAAAAAGTCAACGATACTCTGAAATATGCTTAGAACGATTGTCCAATGAACGGAATCATTTGAGAAAAGGGATGAGAAATGAGACGAAGAAGAAACAAGGTTTGATTGTGAATGATCAATGGACTAACTTCATATGTATGTCAAGAAAGCAACAAATGGAATTGCATCCCTGGTGAGTTACCCGATAAAGGTCCCAGGGAGTGATTATTGAAGAAAGGTGAGCCAAGAGAGGGCGAGTTTGTGGACGATACGGTATAGGGAGTATAGGGAGTATAGAGTGGTTATGAGCTACATCGATTGAAATGACTAATACGCAAGACGGCCTATGGGTCTTGATAGAATTGAGGAAAGAAGCATAGGGCTAAAGGCAATTCCCTCATGGTTTGATAGTAGTGGAAACAAAATGGTAACCAAAAAGACACCATCAAAGGAGTAGTCTTCGAATTTTCGAGGCAACGTGGCTACCGAAGGTGTAAGAATAAGATAATATAAGATATGAGCCGTAGAATGGAAGGCGGGCGGAGAACCCAACATGGCAGTTGTGCAACAATAAGGTGGATTACGAGGTAGAGTTAAAGGATGAACATATAACGGAAGAGCAGTATTAATCCCAAGATGATACATCACATGAGTATTGCAGCTTCAGCTCAACCGTAAGATAGATAAGAATAAAGCGGTATTTCCATACAATAAGGGCTCATGCGAATGATTTTACAGTGAGGAGATACAGGCGATGAGAGTAAGATTTGGATTAAAGGGAGAATTGAATGATGGACTGAGACAGGAAGTCAAATGAAATAGCCACCGCAAGCAAGTTACATAGATGCGAAGTTCCAATGTCGCATAACAATTTGGGAAGAATTGTCCAGGGAAAGCCTTAAAGGCAGAATACTTGACTCAGAATTTGGTAATGCCTTTGCTAACAGAAAGATGTGGTGTTAACAATAGAAGAGGATTGAAATGGAAATGAACGATTTGGAAGAATATGAATACTTGATGGTAGCGACCTACAATGAAAAGGAACAAATATGTATGATCATTTAGAAGAGGAAGTGTATGGGTGATACGATAATTTCAAGTTTAGAGTACTCAAACACGAAGAATTTAAGGCCGCATCGTGAAGTAAATGCAGTAAGATAGATTTAGATGAGAAACTGGAAGCGAGAAGTGTGGGTAAAGAAGGTAATAAAGAGTAAGTGTTTGTATGATGATTTCGTGGCACTAATCAAGAATAAGGATGGATCTAAAGCTGAAATAGGTATTGTAATTGTAAGGGATCATGTAGACTATTAGCGAAAGTCGTTAGGCTAAAATACTCGGTTCTCTATAGATGCCTGAAGATCGATATATTCCGAGGGACCCCAAAAAGATAGGTCATCCTGGTAAACGCCCCTCCCCCCCCCCCCCCCCCCCCCCCGCCCCATTCTGAGATGGATAAGCGGATAGAGCTCATTTTCTAACTTCCCAAGGCATGCTAGAAGCACGTACGTTAGACCTTTAAGGAAGAAGGAGAGACCTGTTAGGGTGGCTTGGAACTGATATATCCAGATGGTCGCATAAAGCTTGCAAGAATGGGAAAGTATCAAATTATTGGAATGTGGAAATTTCATCTTGAAGCCAGATTTAGAACTATTATTAAAAGACTCTGAGAGGATTTCTTACTGCCCTCTCCAATGGTTTTGGGGTAGTGAAGAAAGAAGTAAAAATATAAGCTCGATGAAGGTATTATGAAGGGACGAGGAAGTAAAAGAGATGAATTGGGAAGTATAAGAAAATATTAAGTCCAAATACTAGTACTTATTTTCCACCCCAGAAGAGGTTCAAGACGAGACGCCATTGGCATAAGGTATGTAATGCATTCTTTTAATGTTTTTGGCCGTGTGTGGCCATGTTTTCTTGCTGTTGTTGTTGTTGTTGTTGTAACCCAGTGAGGCGATGTTATTTTGGGTGCTGTGACAGGATGGTAGTGCCATATTGTAAGGGAAACTCTAGCGAAATTTCTGTAGAATTCCCGAGAACTTAACATTCGAGGACGAATGTTCTTGGGGGGGGGGGGGGGAGAGTGTTACATCTCGAAAATTTCATATCGTTGTGTCATAAAAAGACTAACGTGAGCTTAAGGTGAACATGAGGCTCTTATGATTATGAGAAGGGTCTTTGGTGGCTTTAAAGTGCATACGATAAGATTTTGAAGTTATATGAATTAGTGAAACTAAGTTCGTCAAAGGAAGGTGAAGTATAATTTCTGTTTGGGGAAGATTTTGGAAACTATCGAGTTAAGGATTGATTGGTAATGCCTTGGAGAGGAGTTATGAGGATATTTTAGATCGTTAATGAAGTGTTAAACAAGTGTTAAGAAGGTCCCATAATGATTGGAGATCAAACGAAAAGACGAGAACAAGTTCGGGAAGAAGGTGGGTTAGACGACCATGTATACGGTCCGTATAACATTATATGGTATGTATAACATTATACGGTCCGTATAACTGTTACAGTGAAGGGCCATCACTGATGGAGTTATACGGTCACTTATACGGACCGTATATGGGTCTGTATAATCCCAACAGGCTGAGTTAATTCCCAAGTATAAATATAAGTTCTAAGTTCAAATTTTTCATTTTCCCACATTCTCCACTTCTCTCAAGGGCTCTAGAATATTCCAACATCTCATTAACACAAATTCAAGGGAGATCAAAGATCAAATACCAATAATCAAAGCAAATCAAGTGTATGGGTGTTCATTAGGGCTAATGGAAGCTAGAAATTCCTTTGGAATTGAAGTTAGGGTTTTCTTCAAGTGAAGTATCTTCATCCAAAGTTCATTCCTACATAATCAAAGGTGAGTTTTATGTTTATTTCATGTTATTAAGAATATTGAGTGGTTGAAAGACATGGATTATGGAAGAAAGTGGAGTATGAAGTTTAAATATGGAAATAGTAGTATTATTGAATAGTAACTTGACTTGAATCATAGTTCTTGATATATCATGAATGTGATCTTGTTATGGGTGATATTAGAGATGTTGTAAAAGCATTATATGTGACTGAATATAGTGTTATGTTATAGTTATGGTTATGGATGGTATTGGAAGGGCATTTTAAGAATTGAATAATGTTTAACGTGAAGAATGTTGATTGATTACGATGTCTTGGGTGTTGTTAATGATGTTTGGGAGTTGTTTATTATATGGAGAAAGTTGTAGAAATAAAGTAAATGCTTCCCAATTTCCGTTAGCTCTTAGTCGTTCAAGTTTAGAATTAAGTATGTATTCAATTACCTAATCTTAGTACGAATCCTCTTGAAGGTAGAATCGTAAGCTTAGAAGGAGGGCATTAATTGTAAAGAGAT
Organism: Lycium barbarum; assembly: GCF_019175385.1. Classification (NCBI taxonomy): domain Eukaryota; kingdom Viridiplantae; phylum Streptophyta; class Magnoliopsida; order Solanales; family Solanaceae; genus Lycium; species Lycium barbarum. The sequence goes on from NC_083341.1 coordinate 66,771,662, forward strand.
GTAAAGGTATGTAAAGCTAGTCCCTTCTTTTCTAAGGCATGATTCCTATAACATGATTTCCTCTATCTTTTCATGACTTTCTTACATTTCGAAAGTTACAAGCCTATGATCATTAAGAGCTTCTCATGATATAAGGATAAGAGATGTGTTATGATAATGTCAATGGTAATGATGATTCTATGTCCCGAGATTCTAAAGCTTATGAAAGGATGCTACTATGAGATTAATGATCTTGATGTATGATTTCCTTGGTTGCTATTCATCATTGATAGTTTCACCTCATAATGCTAATTCCTTCGAGGTGAGACAAGATAATTATGATTGTTCCATAAGATAATCGGAGGTTACCGACCATACGTCACTCCAATATAATAATGATTACACCGTGCCTAGATGGCCGGGCAGCACCGCTAAGGCGGGCGGCTTACTACATCGTGTCTATATAGCATGGGCAGCACCACTAGTGGGTGGCGTGAGATGACCATCCCCGACGAAGGCTAGTGATAACATATGACTCAGACAGTTTACTCATATATGTATATATGTGTTATAATCTGGTTTTAAAGGTAAAAGTGAGCATGCATGATTCCGCCTCAAGAGGCAAGCAGTTACAGTTATCTTTTCTTCTTATGCTTTCTATATTTCCTTATTATGTTACCATATATGCCTTACATACTCAGTACATTGTTCGTACTGACGTCCTTTTCTTTATGGACGTTGTGCTCATGCCCACAGGTAGACAAGCAGATGGTGCCGACGCTTAGGATCTTACTCAGCAATTGTACAGGAGCACCCCGCTACTCCGGAGGTTCAACCTATTGGTATATTCTTTTGTGTACATGTTTGGGGCATGGCCGGGTCCTGTCCCGTCCTTATGTCTCCGTATATTTGTAGAGGCTCGTAGATACTTATGTGTGGGTAGGAGATGTCTCATGATTACTACAGTGTATATTCGTATATCATTTTTGATAGCCTCGCAAGCTTATGTGCTCAAAGGTAGATGTATTTTGGAAATGATAATGATTGTATTATGACAAGTTCCGTGCCGAGAGTAATGTATATTTAGGAAGGGTTTGATGACAAGTAAGATGGGTGGTGCTCAGTAGGTTAGCTCCGGGTACCCGTCATGGCCCTAGTTGGGTCGTGATATATTGTATGGTTAATGAAGTGTTATATAAGTGCCAAGAAGGTTCCACAAGGATTGGAGGTCAAACGAATCAACGAGAGCGAGTTTGGAAAATATGGGTTATACGACCACTTATACGATCCGTATAACTTTATACGATCTGTATAATAGTCCGTATAACATTCCAGAGAAGGACAGTCCCTGGTGGGATTATACGGTCACTTATACGGACCGTATAAGTGTCCGTATAACCAAGTCGGGTCACTTTTCCAGATTTTTTTTTCCTTTTTCTATATATATGACCCAAGCTCATATTTTTCATTTCCCACTTCTCCCAAACCCTTAAAATCTCTAGAACCTTCTCTCAAGTATATTCCACTCAAACCCAAGAGAAATCAAAGATCAAATAGCAAGAATCAAGATATCCATGTGTTGGAAAACTTGCTAGGGTTAGTAGACTTCAAGGATTTCTTGGGTATTGAAGCTAGGGTTTTCATACAAGTTGATAACTTACTCCAAAGCTCAATTTTATGAGGTAAAAGGTTAGTCTTCATGCTTATTTCATGTTATTAAGAATGCTTAGTTGTTGAATAACTTGGGTGAAAGGAGAAAGTAAAAGATGAGGTCTAAATGTAGATATGATGTTTGTGAGTAGTAAACTAACTTGAGTCATGATTCTTAGTATGTTATGGATATAATCTTGCTATGAAGGGTATTAATAGGGACAAGGAAGTGTTGTATAAAATTGTGCAAAGGGTGGATGTGAAGTTGTTGATGTAAGTTGAATATGAGAATGAACTTTGAGACTTAATTGAATATGACTACTTGAGTATAATATTGTGGATGTTATTATGGTTGTTTGGGGATTGTTTTGCGATATGGTGGAAGTTGATGAAATAGGGGAAATGTTTCCCAATTTTTGTTAGCTCATGAGTTGTTCTAGTTTGAATTCAATAGTGTCTTTAAGACTTAACCATGGTATGAATCCTTTTAAATGTAGATTTCTCAAGCCTTGGCGGTGAACGTTAAGTAGTTAAGAAGAAAAAGAGGTATGTGAAGCTAACCCTTCTTCTTAAGGCATATTCCCATTTTTGTATACCTTCACATGAATTCCATAACGTCTTCCATGATGACTTCATTTCCTAGAATCATTAAAGCTCACAGTTCTTGATATTCCCATGACACTCACTTCTTAAATCCTTCCAACTCCCCCGTCCCTCACCCACGATTTCACCCCTTTACCACCCCATCAATACCCACCATTACTGCAACCCATTACTCACAATCCACCAAATAATCTCACCATAGTCATCCCAATTACTAAAACACCCGTTTCCACCTTTTATACTCGAAAAAGTAGTGGGGGAAAGGAACTTGTATGGATCTTTTAAATTGCAGAGATTATTCTCGTTGTGGTCTTCTGCACAGGTATGTTGATTTAGTTCGTTCATGGTATATTTGCTTTGTGGATTGAAAATTAGTACATATGGTAAATCTTGTTGTGGGAGCATTTGTGGGTGTAATTCGGGGCGGGGATTGGTATGCTGTCATGTATAGAATTCGTGGGGACAAATATTTCATATCCCCGTTGGGTTGGAGGGCATTCCAACGATTGGTTTCAGTTTTGAAGCCTAAAGTTGTTATGCCCGCCAACTGCTCGGTAAATTGCCTCAAAGAGAAATATTATAAAACGGGTGAAGTTTGAGTAACCCGCACCCCAAAACCCCGTAATTGAAGCATGAAAGAAGTAGATTATGTGTTGGTGAAGTTGTGTAAATCGTCGAAAACAATCAAAAGAAGGGGCTGATAGCAGTTCTTGAGAGTACGTGATACATGTATGGGCCGTACTTTATTATACGTCGCGTATATTAATCACGTACCTCATTAGAAGTTTACAAAAAAGGCAAAGTTATCTACTTGAAAGTATGTGATCAAAGTGCGCCCCGTAATTTATTGTACGTGTCACGACCCAACCCCGTAGGCCGTGACTAGTGCCCGATCTGGGCACCCTAACCCATCTATCAAATATTATCTCAAATTCTATTAACTCATTCTAGTATATGGCGGAAACCTACAAGGCTTTATTTCAAATTTAGGTAATTTCCAGAAAAATTTTGGCAGAGTTTCCTTTGTTTTACGGACTATCCAATATACCCTGCACGCAGAAAATACCAACAAAAGCCACACAGGGCTAACCAAGCAATATATAAACATATGCGGACCGGCCGCCTCGGCGTATAGGATCGCCCAAACAACATATGCGGACCGGCCGCCTCGGCGTATGGGATCGCCCAAACGACATGTACATACATCCATACAGAAAGACCCTAACCCACAAACATGTCCACAGACCTCTAAACAGACCGACAGAATCATATGACAGGACAGGGCCCCGCCGTACCCATGAACGAATATATACAAATGCACTAATAAAAATATATATACCAAAAGTATAAGCTCCGGAAAGAGAGGAGCACTCCGAATAGCAGAAAGGGTGTCCTAAACAGGTGGATCACCAGGCTGTGCGTCCGTACCTGCGGGCATGAAACGCAGCCCCCGGAGAAGGGGGTCAGTACGAAATATGTACTGAGTATGCAAAGCAGAAGGTACAGAAATAAATCTGAACAATAATCGAATCAGATATATAGAAAATAATACATATAAAAAAAATATCAAAATGTTTATTTCCAAAGTATAAATTATGCATAGGGCACAGGAAAATGTGGTCGCCCGCCTGTCGATGGCGCCACAACACAGCATAACACCAGAAAGTTTCAAATCTCCGAATCCCCGTCACACATCACAACACAGCATAACGCCAAACATAAGTGGAACCCGGCCCTCGAGCAAGGAGCACGGTGAACCATAATCACAGCATAACACCGGAATGTATCACAAAGCGCACGACAACAGAACCGGCCCGGGAACCGGCGAACGATATCATAGTAGGCACGAGCGGAGTAGTGAGGAATCATATGCATAAAATCATTATTATAAATCCGAAGGATAAGTAAAATAGTCATATTCGAAATCGGAATAATAATTATCACTTTTTGATTCAAAGTTGTCGAATTTACATAAAGGGCGTCGCGGGACCCACAGACGAGTATAGACCCGAACTGAGCCCGCCTATGAAAAACATACCCATTATACATCAAGCAAACTCCTATAAAAATTATTGGAGCGATCCGAGCCTCTATGCGAAAAATATGGCATTCAGAGATTACAAAATTCCTTAAAGTGAACATTTTCTATGCGGATTTCGGAAAGCGATTACTTCAAATACATCATGGTTCATATTTCATAAAAACATACATAAGAGTGCCAAAGAATATATATATGGATCATAACATGCTCGGATCTCGAATTTGGAATTCCCTTAAAGCTCTAATCTAGCCTATGTGAAACTAAGGCATGCCAAAAGAAGGAAGGTTGCTTTACATACCTCAAACGCTCTCCAATATGATCCAACTCAAGCTAAGTCCAAACTATGATTCGGGCTGCCCACGATCTAAAAATAAGCCATAAAATGCCAAACATTAGCTAAAGACTCTCTGGGCATTAAATTCCAATTTCGCCCTTAATTCTACAGAAATTTGGGCAGCATTTCCCCTGTAAATAGGCTACCCCGAGAATTTAACTCGGCCGTATCAATCAACAACAACAACAACAACCAACCTAACAACATCAATAATAAATTCGGAAGACAAAATAACATTAATAGCTCTCTTTTTCATCATTCGACAACTTTCCAAATATTCAATTCAACAGCTCACATTCAAGCCACCACATCGCTCACACATTTAATTATCCACCCGAGTCTTTACCACAATATTCTAGGACATTCTAAACAATCCACATAATATTTCCAACGACCCGAAACTTTTTCCACTGTTTGGCCGAAAACAGTCCCCTTTTTCCATTCCTCATTTTCAAGTCATGTTTTGTACCACAATCCACAATATAACGATATGATTTTCATAAAATATACAATTTACGTCAAACGCACAACTAGCCTCAAAACAGCCCACAATTTCTCAACATCAATCTTGAGCCACTTAAACACTTATTTCCAACTAGAATTCGTTTCGACGATAACTAAAATACTAAGCGATAGTATTACGATCTTCGACACATTATAAAACTCACATTCGCCCGCGCCACACACATACACATGTTAATGATTCTTATATATACAAATTTTATTCAATGCACAAAGTTCTCCAAATCAGTCCGCAACGCTTACTATGTCAATTTGGGACATTAAATTCTCATTTCTAACCTACAAGTCATCACCATAACCATTACGACGCTAAGCGAGATTTATTCCTTCTTTGCTACAATTTGGAGGCTATAAACACGGCTACACTACACATATACATGTATCGATGATTTTTATTCTTTTCCCCACTCGATACCAATCTAACATAATATAGAATTAACTCATCAATTCCATTTGTCACACCCATATACACGGCTAGAACACCCATCACACAACCCACTTCCAATCATACTATATTTCATGATTTCCATCCCTATTAACATACCATAACATGAATAAATGTTCACAACACAAAAACAAGAGCAAAACATACCTTTCTTCTTCAATCCACCAAATAGTTAGGGTTTGCAAATGGGTACAACTAATGGTTGGATGACCCGAACAACTCTTCCACGCTACTTAGGGACCTCAATATAGTGGGTTAACACCAAGGAAATAATTTTTGGGAAGCTAGAATTTGATTTGGTTTTCCTAAGGTTGGGCCGAAAACAGTGGGGGTTGGGAACTCTCTATTTTCTTGTTTTGTGCTAAGTGATGAAGTGAATAAATGAGGAATGAAGACTTGGTCTTCATCTTTTAAGTGGTTCACAAAATATCCACATTTCCTTGGGTCCACACAATGTGTTGGACCAATTAAAATTGGTCACACAATGTGTGGGACCCCTTTTTAATTCACACGGCCCCCATGGCATTTTTGGCACCACATTTTAAATTCCAATTTTATGAATTGTGGTCCCAATTTTCCCTAAGTGTTCAATGCCAACAATTTCATATATAACTTATATCTCAAAATAAAATCAAGGTCAAGAATCCCGACTTTGTATCCCGAAATAATTTTTTTTTTGTCCTTAACTTATCATAATAAATCCTGATTATTCCACTGTACAAAAATACCGGTTCTAACATCCTCCCCCCCTTAAGAACATTCGTCCGCGAATGTTAGATTTATCTTATGGGTCATACCAACAATTTGGGGGAGTTTCCTTCTCAACTATCACAACAATACATTTATTGGTCAATTATCAAAGTCAAGTAGAGAATTGGATTACCTGTAGGTTCCGAAAATAAATGAGGATACTTCTTCTTCATATGCTCCTCAGCTTCCCAGGTCATTTCCTCTCGGTTATTGTTCCGCCACAACACTTTAACAGAAGCCATATCTTTGTTTCGCAACCTTTTTACCTGGCTATCCAATATGGCTATAGGCTGCTCCTCATAAGATAGCTCCTCTGTGACCTGAATGTCATCTACAGGAAAGACTCTGGAAGGGTCACCAATACACTTACGAAGCATAGAAACATGAAATACCGGGTGTACCGCTCCCAAGTCAGCTGGCAAATCCAATTCGTAGGCCACCTTGCCTATTTTGCGAATAATCAGATAGGGCCCAATATATCTCGGACTGAGCTTTCCTTTCTTGCCAAATCGCATAACACCTTCCATCGGTGACACTTTCAGGAACACCCAATCGCCAATCTGAAACTCTAACGGTCGACGTCGCTTATCGGCATAAGATTTCTGTCGGCTCTAGGCTGCCAACAATCTTTCTCGAATAAGTTTCACCTTATCCACGGCCTGCTGGACCACATCTGGGCCAATCAACCCAGTCTCCCCAACATCAAACCAACCGATCGGTGATCTACATTTCCTGCCGTACAAGGCCTCATATGGTGCCATCTGAATACTGGAGTGGTAGCTGTTATTATAAGCGAATTCAACAAGCGGTAAATGGTCATCCCAGCTACCTCTGAAATCAATAACACAGGCACGCAACATATCTTCCAATGTCTGAATAGTGCGCTCTGCTTGACCATCGGACTGGGGATGAAATGTTGTACTCAGACTCACCTGGGTCCCCAATCCCTCCTGGATTGATCTCCAGAACTTAGCTGTAAACTGGGCACCTCTATCAGAAATAACAGACACAGGAACTCCATGCAGTCTCACAATCTCCTTAATATATAGCCTGGCATAATCTTCAGCTGAGTATGTAGTCCGGACTGGAAGAAAGTGAGCTGATTTTGTCAGCCGATCAACGATAACCCAAATGGAGTCGTACCTCCGTGGAGTGCGAGGTAAACCTGTAATAAAGTCCATATTAATGACCTCCCACTTCCACGTCGGTATCTCCATCTCCTGCAATAGCCCACCGGACTTCTGGTGCTCAATCTTAACCTGCTGGCAATTTGGACACTGAGCAACGAACTCTGCTATATCTCTTTTCATACTGTCCCACCAATATAGGCATCTGAGATCATGGTACATCTTCGTCGACCCTGGGTGAATAGAATATCGGGCGTAATGTGCCTCGCCCATAACCTGTCGCCGCAACCCTGCAACGTTAGGTACACACAATCTGCCTCTGTGAAATAACACTCCATCAGGTGAAATATCGAACAGAGTCTTCTCCTGTGCCAGAATAGGATCCTCATACTAATGCCGCTTAATATCTTCTGTAATAGAGGACTCAGCAATACCTCGAACAGAAACCCCAACATCTCCCGAATCAGCCAAGCGAACTCCAAGACTAGCCAACTGACGAATATCGCGAACCATTTCTTTACTCTCTGATGGCACGCTGCTAGGCTGCCCATAGACTTGCGGCTGAGTGCATCCGCCACAACATTAGCTTTCCCAGGATGGTAGAGAATGTCAACATCATAATCTTTCAGCAACTCTAACCACCTCCGCTGCCGCAAGTTCACCTCCTTTTGCCTAAAGATGTACTGAAGGCTCTTATGATATGTATAAATGTCAATGTGAACCCCATAAAAATAATGTCTCCACATCTTCAAAGCATGAATGACCGCGGCCAGCTCCAAATCGTGAGTAGGATAATTCTTTTCATGTTTTCTGAGCTGCCGGGAAGCATAAGCTATCACCCTGCCGTGCTGCATCAACACACATCCCAAACCAATACCAGAGGCATCACAATAAATCACATACCCATCTGGACCCTCCGGAAGAGTCAGGACTGGAGCCGTAGTCAACTTCCCTTTCAGCAACTGGAAGCTACGCTCGCAAGCATCTGACCACTGAAACTTAGCTCCCTTCTGAGTCAGCCTTGTCAAAGGCGCTGAAATGGAAGCAAACTTCTTCACGAATCTCCGATAATAACCAGCCAATCCCAGAAAGCTACGCACCTCTGTCGGCGTCCTAGGTCTAGGCCAATTCTTTACGGCCTCGATCTTCTGGGTATCCACCCAGACGCCATCAGCCCCAATAATATGTCCCAGAAATGCCACTGAAGATAACCAGAATTCACACTTAGAAAATTTAGCATATAATTCCTGGTGCCGAAGTGTGCCAAGTACCGTCCTCAAATGGTCCGCATGCTCTGCCTCTGACCGAGAATAAACCAGAATATCATCGATAAATACGATCACAAACATATCCAAGAACGGTCTGAATACCCTATTCATCAGGTCCATAAATACTGTTGTGGCATTTGTCAGCCCAAAAGACATAACTCTGAACTCATAGTGCCCATATCGGGTCCTGAATGCTGTCTTGGGAATATCAGCCTCTCGTACCCGTACCTGATGGTAACCCGATCGCAGGTCTATCTTCGAGAAGTACCTGGCACCCTGCAGCTGATCAAACAAATCATCAATCCTGGGAAGGGGATATTTATTCTTAATGGTTACCTTATTCAACTGCCGATAATCAATGCACATCCGCAGCGAGCCGTCTTTCTTTCTCACAAATAATACCGGAGCTCCCCAGGGTGATGCACTAGGCCGAATGAAACCCTTCTCCAATAAATCTCTCAGCTGCTCTTTCAATTATTTCAATTCTGCAGGTGTCATTCTGTACGGAGGAATAGAGATAGGCTGAGTGTCTGGCAACAGATCAATAGCAGACTCTATCTCCCGTTCGGGAGGAAGACCTGGAAGCTCATCTGGGAATACATCTACAAATTCATTAACCACTGGGACTGACTGAAGAGTCGGTGCCTCTGCCTCTAAATCATGAACACGGACCAGATGATAAATATACCCCTTTCTGATCATTTTCTCAGCCTTGAGGTATGAAATAAACTTACCCCTCGGCGATACTGTATTACCTGCCCACTCTATAACTGGCTCCCCTGGGAATTGGAATCGGACTATCTTCTTTTGACAATCAACATTAGCATAGCAAGAAGCTAGCCAATCCATACCCATAATCACGTCAAACTCGATCATATCTAACTCCACCAAATCCGCCTTAGTGCAGCGGCCACAGATAATCACGGAACAATCTCTATAAATCTGACTGGCTATAACAGAGTCCCCTACTGGTGTAGCTACCTCAAAAGGCTCTATCGGTTCGGATTCTATCCCAATTGTATCAGCAACGAGTGGAGATATAAATGATAATGTAGAACCAGGATCAATCAATGCATACACATCACGAGAGAAAAACAGTAATATACCTGTGACGACATTAGCCGAAGCCTCCTGGTCCTGTCTGCTGGCTAAGGCATAAATGCGGTTCGAAGGACCGCTAGAACCTGAAGCACTGCCACGACCACGACCGCGTCCCGCCGGTGCAGGCATACCTCACCCCGCAGGGCGTGCAACTGATGGAGCAGATGATGAACCAGCGGCTGACCCCGTCGGCTGAGCCACACTACCAGAACCGCTCGCCAACGGACAATCTCGCATAAGATGGCCCTGATCACCGCATGAAAAACAGGCTCCAGTAAGTCGATAACACTCTCCCGGGTGCGATTTCCCGCAATGGGAACAACGGGGCCTGGGTGGTCTGGACTGGCTGGGACCTCTAGCTATATGTGACCCTGATGCTCTGGAGCTCTGACCGGCCCCAGACTGTCCTGCACTGTCAAATCTCCTACCGGCTGGCTGTCTACCCCGGCCTGCCGGAGGAGGATGTCTGCCTGACTGCTGCTGCTGAGGCTGTCCGCCTCGAGAATCTCCAGAATAACCTGCGAATCTGGCCCTCTTGGGCGGCCTCCTGTCCCGATATCTGCTAGAATAATCAGCTCTATGTCGGTCCTCCATACCCAGGGCATAAGCCTGTAGTCGGGCAATATCCATGTCTGCCTACAATGCCACCGCCATACAGCCATCAATCAAATAGCGGTCTAACCCCATCACGTATCTGTGCATCCGATCGGCCATATCTGCTACTATGGCAGGTGCATACCGGGCCAAAGAATCAAACTCCATATTATACTCACGAACGCTCCGACCCCTCTGCTGCAGATGCAAAAATCGGTCAACCCGCGCCCGCCGTAACTCTGGGGGCAAAAAGTGGTGAGTGAAAGCAGTCACGAACTCGTCCCAAGTAGCTGGGGTAGCACCCTCACCCCTGGATAGCTCCCAGGACTCATACCAGTGAGCAGCAAAATCCCGTAGTCTATGCGAAGCCAACTCAACAGACTCAGTCTCTGAAGCCCTGACCAAATCTAGTGAGCGCCGCATCCCCCGAATAAAGTCATGGGGGTCCTCGTCGGGCTTAGACCCGTAAAACTCTGGAGGGCCACATAATAGAAACTCTCGAACCCTCAGGCTGTCACGCCTATCGTCATCATCATCATCTCTCCGCCCGCGTCTGCGAGCCTGTCTCGCTACCAGAGTGGTCAATAACTGCACAGCCTCTCTCAGTGTCCTGTCCTCCGCCCCTGGCTGAGGAGCTGGAGGCGCGGGAGCTGAAGCCCGTGGAGCTAATGGTGAAGCTGCTCCAGACTCCTCTGACGATGAAGACGTAGCAGAGTCGGCTGGCCGGGACGTAATATCACGCATCATCTGAGCAAGGGTCCGAGTACCCTTCTGAGCCCGGCTGGTCTCTCCTACTACGCCCTTTTTCTTCTGGGCGGCCGTCGCCTTTTTCGGAGGCATCACTGAAAAAAAAACAACAACAGATCAAAACAGAATCATCCTAATAGCACAGTTCTATCGCACGATCTAAGATCAGAAGAAAAGACAACATCCTAAATGTCCTGTAGCCTCCTGTTTATAGATGTGGTGCACAACACACCGATAAACAAGACTCTACTAGACACGATCTGTGGACACTCCGAGGACAAACCGCTCTGATACCACTTTTGTCACGACCCAACCCCGTAGGCCGTGACTAGTGCCCGATCTGGGCACCCGAACCCATCTATCAAATATTATCTCAAATTATATTAACTCATTCTAGTATATGGCGGAAGCCTACAAGGCTTTATTTCAAATTTAGGTAATTTCCAGAAAAATTTTGGCAGAGTTTCCTTTGTTTTACGGACTATCCAATATACCCTGCACGCAGAAAATACCAACAAAAGCCACACAGGGCTAACCAAGCAATATATAAACATATGCGGACCGGCCGCCTCGGCGTATAGGATCGCCCAAACAACATATGCGGACCGGCCGCCTCGGCGTATGGGATCGCCCAAACGACATGTACATACATCCATACAGAAAGACCCTAACCCACAAACATGTCCACAGACCTCTAAACAGACCGACAGAATCATATGACAGGACAGGGCCCCGCCGTACCCATGAACGAATATATACAAATGCACTAATAAAAATATATATACCAAAAGTATAAGCTCCGGAAAGAGAGGAGCACTCCGAATAGCAGAAAGGGTGTCCTAAACAGCTGGATCACCAGGCTGTGCGTCCGTACCTGCGGGCATGAAACGCAGCCCCCGGAGAAGGGGGTCAGTACGAAATATGTACTGAGTATGCAAAGCAGAAGGTACAGAAATAAATCTGAACAATAATCGAATCAGATATATAGAAAATAATACATATAAAAAAAATATCAAAATGTTTATTTCCAAAGTATAAATTATGCATAGGGCACAGGAAAATGTGGTCGCCCGCCTGTCGATGGCGCCACAACACAGCATAACACCAGAAAGTTTCAAATCTCCGAATCCCCGTCACACATCACAACACAGCATAACGCCAAACATAAGTGGAACCCGGCCCTCGAGCAAGGAGCACGGTGAACCATAATCACAGCATAACACCGGAATGTATCACAAAGCGCACGACAACAGAACCGGCCCGGGAACCGGCGAACGATATCATAGTAGGCACGAGCGGAGTAGTGAGGAATCATATGCATAAAATCATTATTATAAATCCGAAGGATAAGTAAAATAGTCATATTCGAAATCGGAATAATAATTATCACTTTTTGATTCAAAGTTGTCGAATTTACATAAAGGGCGTCGCGGGACCCACAGACGAGTATAGACCCGAACTGAGCCCGCCTATGAAAAACATACCCATTATACATCAAGCAAACTCCTATAAAAATTATTGGAGCGATCCGAGCCTCTATGCGAAAAATATGGCATTCAGAGATTACAAAATTCCTTAAAGTGAACATTTTCTATGCGGATTTCGGAAAGCGATTACTTCAAATACATCATGGTTCATATTTCATAAAAACATACATAAGAGTGCCAAAGAATATATATATGGATCATAACATGCTCGGATCTCGAATTTGGAATTCCCTTAAAGCTCTAATCTAGCCTATGTGAAACTAAGGCATGCCAAAAGAAGGAAGGTTGCTTTACATACCTCAAACGCTCTCCAATATGATCCAACTCAAGCTAAGTCCAAACTATGATTCGGGCTGCCCACGATCTAAAAATAAGCCATAAAATGCCAAACATTAGCTAAAGACTCTCTGGGCATTAAATTCCAATTTCGCCCTTAATTCTACAGAAATTTGGGCAGCATTTCCCCTGTAAATAGGCTACCCCGAGAATTTAACTCGGCCGTATCAATCAACAACAACAACAACAACCAACCAACCTAACAACATCAATAATAAATTCGGAAGACAAAATAACATTAATAGCTCTCTTTTTCATCATTCGACAACTTTCCAAATATTCAATTCAACAGCTCACATTCAAGCCACCACATCGCTCACACATTTAATTATCCACCCGAGTCTTTACCACAATATTCTAGGACATTCTAAACAATCCACATAATATTTCCAACGACCCGAAACTTTTTCCACTGTTTGGCCGAAAACAGTCCCCTTTTTCCATTCCTCATTTTCAAGTCATGTTTTGTACCGCAATCCACAATATAACGATATGATTTTCATAAAATATACAATTTACGTCAAACGCACAACTAGCCTCAAAACAGCCCACAATTTCTCAACATCAATCTTGAGCCACTTAAACACTTATTTCCAACTAGAATTCGTTTCGACGATAACTAAAATACTAAGCGATAGTATTACGATCTTCGACACATTATAAAACTCACATTCGCCCGCGCCACACACATACACATGTTAATGATTCTTATATATACAAATTTTATTCAATGCACAAAGTTCTCCAAATCAGTCCGCAACGCTTACTATGTCAATTTGGGACATTAAATTCTCACTTCTAACCTACAAGTCATCACCATAACCATTACGACGCTAAGCGAGATTTATTCCTTCTTTGCTACAATTTGGAGGCTATAAACACGGCTACACTACACATATACATGTATCGATGATTTTTATTCTTTTCCCCACTCGATACCAATCTAACATAATATAGAATTAATTCATCAATTCCATTTGTCACACCCATATACACGGCTAGAACACCCATCACACAACCCACTTCCAATCATACTATATTTCATGATTTCCATCCCTATTAACATACCATAACATGAATAAATGTTCACAACACAAAAACAAGAGCAAAACATACCTTTCTTCTTCAATCCACCAAATAGTTAGGGTTTGCAAATGGGTACAACTAATGGTTGGATGACCCGAACAACTCTTCCACGCTACTTAGGGACCTCAATATAGTGGGTTAACACCAAGGAAATAATTTTTGGGAAGCTAGAATTTGATTTGGTTTTCCTAAGGTTGGGCCGAAAACAGTGGGGGTTGGGAACTCTCTATTTTCTTGTTTTGTGCTAAGTGATGAAGTGAATAAATGAGGAATGAAGACTTGGTCTTCATCTTTTAAGTGGTTCACAAAATATCCACATTGCCTTGGGTCCACACAATGTGTTGGACCAATAAAAATTGGTCACACAATGTGTGGGACCCCTTTTTAATTCACACGGCCCCCATGGCATTTTTGGCACCACATTTTAAATTCCAATTTTATGAATTGTGGTCCCAATTTTCCCTAAGTGTTCAATGCCAACAATTTCATATATAACTTATATCTCAAAATAAAATCAAGGTCAAGAATCCCGACTTTGTATCCCGAAATAATTTTTTTTTTTTGTCCTTAACTTATCATAATAAATCCAGATTATTCCACTGTACAAAAATACCGGTTCTAACAGTACGTCACGTATCTTGGTCATGTACTTCAATTTAACATCACATAACCTGCTAAAAGCTGCACATTCCTAAGTACGTGCACAAAGTACGTCCCGAACTTCAATGTACGTCTCGTACCTTGTGCCCGTACTACAAAATAGGGCTATACTTTGAATGCACAGCTTACACAGCTGAAACACTGCATTTGCAAGTAAAGATCTTGCCACTTCTTTCGTGGTTTCTGTATCAATTGTCTAACACACGTAATGTTTTCCTTCACAGATATGCCGCCTAAAAATAGAGGTGGAGGTGTTACACAAAGAAAGAGGGGCAGGGTTACCACGCGGCTAAGGATCTTCCCTCAGACCAAGAATTGTCTGATGAGGACACTAGGCCCTTGAAACAAATCATGACTTCAATAAAAGGGCGAGCTAACCTAGTTTAGGTGTCCTCCCAATCTAAAGAGAAGGACTCCTCTAGCTCAAGTGAGGAAGGGTCCGAGCCGGAACAAGGCAGAGGATCAAAAATAGCTTGGATTCCAGAGGTAACCCCTGTCACCCCTCCCCCCCCCCCAGGAAAGGGGAAGGCTATCGATGAGAGGAGGAATTTCGAAAAAGGGATGTAGCGGAAGAGGTTCTTCGGTTCTCGATAAAAGGCTCCTGAGTGCGGTTTGATAGGGGCCTGGAAATCTTGGTTAACAAAGGGGGTGGTCCTAGGCGTAATATTTGGGAAGAAAGGCGACTAGGATTCTGAGACTTCGAGGATCACCCACAAATCCGTGCACTGCTGACTCACTATAAGCTAGAGGTCTTCAACAATGAACCGAGTGAATATTGCCCAATGCTCGTGCGGGAATTCTATGCCAATTATGGGCCGCACTTGAGCACCATTGTGAAGCCAGGAATCTGAAGCAGGATATCCCGTTGGCGAACGAGGTTGTGGTTCGAAAGGTGAGCGTGGATATATCACCTACTGCCATCAACAGGTACTATTTTGGGGCTAAGTTTGTCCCACCTCTTAGCACGGTTGAGTACGATGATAAGATTCAAAGGAGGGTGACAGAATCGATAACAAAGTGGTTGGCTTCAGTTATAGCCAAGGGTAACCTGTCACACCCTACCCTTGATAAGGCATGATTGGCACCCGGCACCTTACAAGAACCGAGCGAACTAACATATAACTTACATCCTTCATGTCTCAAATGGAAACAATAAGATCAAGAGGCTAAATATGAACATAATATCATGCATAAGTAAATGTACAATATACCCATGATGTCGACATTACTACTGTCACACTATGACTAAGATGTACACAGGAACTGTCTACAAAGCCTCTATGAACAAGACTAAAGTATATAAGTCGGGACAGGGCCCCCAACATACCCTCTTGTCACAAAAAAACATATGCAACTCAGACTCGGCAATGCTCCAAGAAGAAGTGGAGCTCATTAATCAAAACTGGTACCTGAAGGCAGCCTACGATGAGATATCCTCGTCTCGTCTATCTACACTTACGGGCATGAACGCAGCGTCCACAAGAAGGGATGTAGTACGAGCAATGTACTGAGTATGTAAGGCATGAATAGTAGTATGGTATCAGAATGAAGATAACACAAGATAAAGTAAGACATAAGATAAAGTAAGTAATTATACCTCGTACTCATCTTAAGATCTCTGTCATGTAAACTACTCGTCTACAGGAAAAACATTTCATACCCATCCATACATAAATATGCATTCACATACACTTACTATACATACATCTGTCTTATCCGTACTCGACCCTTGCGGGACTCGAAGTTATCCGTACTCGGCCCTTGCGGGACTCGATGTTATCCGTACTCGGCCCTTGCGGGACTCGATGTTATCCCCAACTGATCAGTGGGATGCAATGCATACATACATACATATACATAAAAATACATAAATGAAATCAACATCATCATTAGCATTATCATTATCATTATCACTATATCATTCCTTGAAGAATCAACCATCCTAAGACAAAATCGATGGTGTCATGAGAGTATCGAGAACCATGAACTTAGATAGCATTAGAAATAGAATCGTCATCGCTATATCTCACCTCGAAAGAATAAGTATTATGAGGTGAGATCAATCTCAAAGAATAGTCTCAAGATCATGAATAAGCTTAATAATATCATAAGGACCATGAGATTCATAGACTTCTAGAATTTGTGGAAGCAAGGATATTATAGATATAGCACAAAGGTTTATAACAAAAGAATCATGCCTTTAGAAAGAAAGGGTTTAGCCTTAACATACCTTTTTGGTCACCTTAACTTTAACTACTCAACGGTTGTCCTCCCAGGCTCGTAAATCTATATTCAAGAAAATTTATACTATTGTTAGACTCACCTTTATACTCTTGTCTTAGTCCTTCAAATAAATCTTTCTAGAATCTGCCGAAATTTCGGCAGCATCTCCCCAATATTCTTTACCTCCTCCAAATACCAAAGCAACTTTCAAACAATACCAACAACATCAACAACCATATCAATACCAATATATTCCATAAAACATCCCACACGATGTTTCTCCAATATTCAAACCAACCATAACATCCATAATACCATAATCAAAGAATTATATTCAACTCTTTATGATGTTTCTCCTATGATTCTTTCCTTTCGAAGAATTTCTAAACCTTTATACATCTTAATCATGTAAATAATAGCAACAACATACCTTATAGTAGAAGAACTTCTTTTTATTCACCCTTTCCAAGATCAAGTTCAACACCACCTTAAGATGAAATAAGAACAATTGTCTTCCATAAATTTTCCTTGAGGTTTTGATGTTAATATTCTCTCTTGATGATTTGGAAAGGTTATCAAAGATTATGGAGTATTATGGAAGATTAGGGAAAATTATAGAAAGTTATGGAGGGTTATGGAAAGTTGTAGAACTCTCAAGAGTTCTATAGAAGAGTGGAGGATGAGAAAATGGTGAGATATCATGAAAATTAATGGGTTAGAGGGGTATTTATAGTTGTGGTTCGGGTACTGTAGCAGGTCTAACTGTAGCACGCGTTTCTGCTCGGTCAGCTAAACTTGTAACGTCCATAATTCTCTACCCCGATATGGTATCGATGAGCGGTTTGTTGCGCCGGAAACTAGACTCGACGAAATTCATTTTAGGCTTTTGAAACACCTTAAAACTCTTAATATACTAGAAGATATACCCCTCCAAAGTTGACCCAAAATTCTGTCAAAAATTCTGTCCAGTTTTTCCAAATTTTCGACAAATTTATTTTCTTCGATTTTCTTGGTCCGGGAGTTTCCCATAGCTTATTATATGAACGTAAACCGTCATGACCATAGAATTAGTTCGTATAATATCATATATCCTTGAAGGGAACTCCAGTATCCATACTTAGAATGTACAACACTTATAAATTTCCATGTACGAAACTACGGGGTGTATCATTCTCCCCCCTTCAAAAACATTTGTCCTCGAATGTTAAAGTAGAGTTCACATTGAGGTAAATGTCCGTGTTCTTACCTGCATTCACTGGTAATTACTTTTCTTACTTGCTTAATTAAAATAGAACTTATTCGAATTACGCAAGTTATCTTTCTTCCTTTGCCGTTTGCAATTTTACATGACACATACTTTCATTCAGAATTTCTTGTTCCCACCAATATCCCCTAACTTCATCTTCTTAGAGTTTAATTCATTCTCATTCCTTCAATTTTGATATCCTCAAACAAGTCATATCACAGCATCCTTTGCTTCCATAGTAGTCAAATTAAGCCTTGTGATACCTTATTTATCAATCAGTTTAACACCGGAATTTTCGCTTAACTCCTCTTGCTCTTAGTTGTATTTCTTGCACTTGCGCTTGCTGACGGTAGCTCTTGTACTTATATAAAATATATCAAATCTCTCCCTTAAGGATTCTTTCCTTCAACTTACCCTTAAAGTTTCCGATTCCTTAGTTCGGCTAATAAATTAGGAGTTAACTCTTAACCAAGGGTCTTTGTCCTATAGTGAATTCAAATCGTTTCGTTCTTTCCTTATCTGTAACCTCCATTCCTCCCCCCCCCCCCCCCCCCCCCCCCCTTTTTTAAGGGAAGCCATTATTTTACTTGTTCCACGAGGGTTCATTGTCACCAACGTGTTTCGACCAAATGCAATATCCTTTGATCAAAACATTTGGGGTTACAATAAGGGACATCATATCATATGATTTAGCTCTATGGCACGATCTAACATGAGAAAGAAGGGTCAATCTTTCCTAAATGTCTTGCAGCCTCCTGTTTATAAGTGTGGTGCACTGCACACCATAAACAAGATTCTGCTAGACACGGCTTGCAGACAACCCTAGGACAGAACCGCACTGATACCACTTTGTCACACCCCACCCTTGGTAAGGCGTGATTGGCACCCGGCACCTTACAGGAACCGAACGAACCAACTTATAACTTACATCCTTCGTGTCTCAAATGGAAACAATAAGATCAAAAGGATAACTATGAACATAATATCATGCATAAGTAAATGTACAATAGACCCATGATGCCGACATTACTACTGTCACACTATGACTAAGCTGTACACAGGAACTGTCTGCAAAGCCTTTATGAACATGACTAAAGTATATAAGTCGGGACAGGGCCCCCGACATACCCTCTTGTCACAAAAAAACATATGCAACTCAGACTCGGCAATGCCCCAGGAAGAAGTGGATCTCACCAATCAAAACTGGTACCTGAAGGCAGCCTACGATAAGAGATCCTCGTCTCGTCTATCTACACCTGCGAGCATGAACGCAGCATCCATAAGAAGGGACGTCAGTACGAGCAATGTACTGAGTATGTAAGGCATGAATAGAAGTATGGTATCAGAATGAAGATAACATAAGATAAAGTAAGACATAAGATAAAGTAAGTAATTATACCTCGTACTCTTCTTAAGATCTCTGTCATGTAAACTACTCGTCTACACGAAAAACATTTCATACCCACCCATACATACATATGCATTCAGATACACTTACTATACATACATCTGTCTTATCCGTACTCGGCCCTTGCGGGACTCGATGTTATCCGTACTCGGCCCATGCGGGACTCGATGTTATCCCCAACTGATCAGTGGGATGCAATGCATACATACATACATATACATAAAAATACATAAATGAAATCAACATCATCATTAGCATTATCATTATCACTATATCATTCCTTGAAGAATCAACCATCGTAAGACAAAATCGATGGTGTCATGAGAGTATCGAGAACCATGAACTTAGATAGCATTAGAAATAGAATCGTCATTGCTATATATCACCTGAAAGAACAAGTATTATGAGGTGAGATCAATCTCAAAGAATAGTCTCAAGATCATGAATAAGCTTAATAATATCATAAGGACCATGAGATTCATAGACTTCTAGAATTTGCGGAAGCAAGGATATTATAGATATAGCACAAAGGTTTATAACAAAAGAATCATTCCTTTAGAAAGAGAGGGTTTAGCCTTAACATACCTTTTTGGTCGCCTTAACTTTAACTACTCAACGCTTTTCCTCCCAGGCTCGTAAATCTATATTCAAGAAAATTTATACTATTGTTATACTCACCTTTATACGCTTGTCTTAGTCCTTCAAATAAAGCTTTCTAGAATCTGCCAAAATTTCGGCAGCATCTCCCCTATATTCTTTACCTCCTCTAAATACCAAAACAACTCCTAAACAATACCAAAAACATCAACAACCATATCAATACCAATATATTCCATAAAACATCCCACACAATGTTTCTCCAATATTCAAACCAACCATAACAACATCCATAATACCATAATCAAAGAATTATATTCAACTCTTTATGATTTTTCTCCTATGATTCTTTCCTTTGCAAGAATTGCTAAACCTTTATATCATCTTATTCATGTAAATAATAGCAAGAACATACCTTATAGTAGAAGAACTATTCTCTCTTGATGATTTGGAAAGGTTATCAAAGATTATGGAGTATTATGGAAGAGTAGGGAAAATTATAGAAAGTTATGGAGGGTTATGGAAAGTTGTAGAACTCTCAAGAGTTCTCTAGAAGAGTGGAGGATGAGAAAATGGTGAGATATCATGAAAATTAATGGGTTCGAGGGGTATTTATAGTTGTGGTTCGGTACTGTAGCAGCACTGTTACTGTAGCAGTTACTGTAGCACGCATTTCTGCTCGGTTAGCTGAAGTTGTAACGTCCATAATTCTCTACCCCGATATCGTATCGACGAGCGGTTTGTTGCATCGGAAACTAGACTCGACAAACTTCATTTTAGGATTTTGAAACACTTTAAAACTCTTAATATACTAGGAGATATACCCCTCCAAAGTTGACCCAAAATTCTGTCAACTTTTTCCAAATTTTCGACAAATTTATTTTCTTCGATTTGCTTTGTCCCGGAGTTCCCATAGCTTATTATATGAACGTAAACCGTCATGACCATAGAATTAGTTCGTATAATATCATATATCCTTGAAGGGAACTCCAGTATCCATACTTAGAATGTCCAACACTTATAAATTTCCATGTACGAAACTACGGGGTGTAACATAACCCACGGTGGTTGAGTACAAAGTCGAAGATATTCAAGAACACACTGTCGCTAGAGGCAAAGTTTTTGTGGAGTGTAGTACGGTATCATATAATTCCTACAGCAAACGACAATTTCCTCCCCCTCGACCGAGCTATGGCAGTGGCTGCCCTCATGACCCGCTACCCACTTACCATAGGGCTGATAATTACGCGGGAGATTCAGGATAGGGCACAGCATGACGCCATTTCATTGATATACCCATGCCTTATTACTGCTTTATGTCGACAGGCGAATGTGGAACCACTACCTTTGATAGACCATTGTGTAAAAGCCAGTCACATGTACGACATCCACAAATCGAAAGAGGAGGAGAACAAAGAGAAGAAAGAAAGATTATTACTTGAGGGTCCAGCGTCAGCAGTACCCCCGCGGTAAGTTCGGGATGACACTCAGGCAGATTTTGGGGCTACAGGAGCAGATACCACCGTGGCACCTGCCACGGAGGCATCTCCCACAGCAGTGACACAGCATCAGGTCACTAGCACAGTGCCCTTGCATCCGTCGGAAGGACAAAGAGCCCATACTAGTCCTTCAACCACCGATCAGTCTCCCTAAGATCCATTCGCATTCAACAAAGAGAATT
This sequence comes from Lycium barbarum, assembly GCF_019175385.1. Classification (NCBI taxonomy): domain Eukaryota; kingdom Viridiplantae; phylum Streptophyta; class Magnoliopsida; order Solanales; family Solanaceae; genus Lycium; species Lycium barbarum. Next base: position 66,793,547 of record NC_083341.1, read on the forward strand.
TTCGACGAGTGGTAATTCAGGCTGCACAAGCTGACGAGCAATCGAGGATTTTAGCTAGCCAGATGGAGAAGTATGTGAAGAAGAAGATAGACATTACCTTAGCACCAGCGACTGTCGCTGCCAACCAGGCCCAGGAGTTATATCAGGCGAGAGTTGACAGGTTTGAGGCACGGTTGGTTGCTTTGGAGCGTGCATGTCCGGGTGGTGATGTGATGGGTATGAGAGCTGAGCTAGCCCGGCTAAAGGTCGATATGTTGTCCTTACAGAAGCGTGACCAGAGTGTGATTGAGGAGCCTCCTCAGCCGAGCAATGTGGATCTCTCGTCATTAATAAATGTTATGAATTTGATGCCTGAAGAGGATACTGCACCACCTGCGGATAGAGGGAAACAGGTAGCGGAAGATGCAGTTCCTTGGGCGAACGAATTGGAGATGCTGGCCCGGACAGCGGAGGAGGAGGAGGAGGAGGAGCGTAATCAGATTGCCAATGAGAGATTGATGTTTGACAATCGCCCTCCAGCACTGACGAGTGGTATTACTGGCGCATCCTCTAGTTGAACTACTAGGGATGTGTCAGAATTATCCCCAGTCCAGACATCAGGGGGACCAGTGCCTCTGACTAAGTATAGCACCTAGTGCTGCCAGGTATTCCTTACCCTTAGAGTAGTTACAGTTGATGCATTCAGGACATTGCATGATTTTCAGTTGGGGGTGGGGATTTCTGGCGTTGTTATAGTGTAGATATTTGTTTAGGAACCTCCTCGGCTTTTCTTTGCCAGAATTCTTTTCCCGAGGGGTGTCATTTTCTTGAAATTGGCATGTTTAGTTTTTTTTTTTTTTTGCTTAGGTTGAATAGAGTAGTCTTGACTTACTTGGTGTTGTTCTGTAACTTTTGGCATGATGTTATGGTTTGGTGAAAAATTTGGACCCCTCAAACATGAGAAAACAAAATCTGAAAAAAATGCATACTCAGAAAGAGCTATCGATTGACATGATTTGAATCTTTGTATGACATTATTACTATTATTGGGATATTGTGTGTGATAAATGACTACTTAGGAGGTTACAACTGTAAATAATTGTCCTTATGCCAATGTGTGAGCTTGTAATTAGTTTTGTTCTATTTATGCATGTATAATCTAGAACTTGCCCGGTTGGTCGTGTTTAAATCCGAAGGATAGTTGGTTGTGAGATGATCTTAGGCTTTCTTTGTGTAAATAGTCACTTTGCCTAAATAAGCCTTACCAAAAATTAAAATATCCCTAGTTCCCCTTTTTGAGCCTTTTTGACCTTTTTCTTGGCTAGCAAATTATGAAACCTTACCCTTTGTGCAATTAATCTATCTTCGCACCCGTTTCCTCCTTAATACTACTAGAGAGATGAGGCAAAATGCCTAAGTTGGGGGTGAATTAAATGTGGAGTAGATGTTAAAATCATAAGTTGGGGTGGTGGAGGTTGCTAATGGAGAATCGATGTGGTAGTTGCATATATAAAAACTATATATATAAAAAACATAAATAGAAAATTGTAACACAAAAAGAGTTGTAAGTTGGTTAGGAATAAAATCACATCGAAGTTGAAAACTTGAAAGAAAATGAAGGGGTTGGAAAGAAAAGAGGTGAACTAAGGTGAAGAGATGTTGTAGTGTTCAAGGAAGGTGAGTCACTAATATCCAAAAAGTATCCTACCCGTCCCTAAGCCTACATTACTAGCCAAAACAAGTCCTAATGTGATCACAATCGAACGAGCCTAGGATGAAAACATAGAAAATAAGGGCAAGCCTATGGTATTTGCATGTGTAGATATGAATTTATTTGTGAGTGTGAGTGTCCTTCTCTTCTCTTTCATCTTCGTCCCATTCTTGGTGTATTCATGTGTGTTGGGACATTCTTTGGTCTATGTGAGGGCATAAGGATGAGAATGGAGCAAAATAAAGTGACCGCCTAAACTAGCATTTGTGTGCATCATGATATGTTCGATAATGTAATGTCATGCATTGAAGCATCATTGTTATTCGTAGCATTCTTGAATTATGCCTAATGTTTGAAAATAGAAAAATGGGGTGGTCCTCGGAAGGGAAACGTGCATGCCGGTAGTTCAGAGTCAAAACCAAGGTAGACATTATTACTTTGTGATATCTAGGTGTTAGATTGATTCATTATGTTGTATGACTTGCTTGTTAGTTGGGGTTGTTGATATGCTGGGGATTTATGGCACATTCGACGCTTTTAGCTATAAGTTTTACTTGTTTTTTAGCAAGTCTTGGTCAATTTGATGTGTTTTTGTTGTGTTTTAGGTATTTGGCGTTATAGGAGTCCAAAGATGGAGAATAAAGCAAATTGGAGAAAAACGCAAAGAAGGACGGGACGTACATCAAAGTACGCCCTGTACCTGTTCCCTGCACTTTGAAGGAAAGCCACTGAAGTCTCTGTAAAATTTGAGGAAAGTACGCATTGGATAGTATGTCCCGTACTTATAAGGACGGGCCGTACTTGTTGCCCGTCCTTTGGCTGGAAGTAACAGAGACGCGATACAGCATTGAGGGAAAGAATAGCCTGAGAGAACGTCCCGTACTCCAAAAGACGGGACGTACATTAGCCTGTACTTCTTCCGCACTTGGAAGTTATTCAGAGGTCGTGTTTTACGAAGATGGGACGTGCTTCAATGTACGTCCCGTACTCTTTCCGCGCGGGTGATGTGATTTTATCCAGATTGAAGAAGGATTTGACTCTTATAAATAGCCAATAGGGTTTTGAATATATATTTTTATCACTTTTCATACTTTGAATTATAAAATTTTGAGATTGGTGTTGAGACAATAGGTTCTTAGCAGCTTTCAAAGGGTTCAAGACTATTACAATCGTTTAATTTCCAGTTTTATTCATAAGTTTTAATATCAATTCAATTATGCAAACTTCATCTTTTCATTATTTTCTTGTTGCCATGAGTAGCTAAACACCTTTACTAAGGTTGTGAACCCAAGAATGGGTGTGTTATGATTGGGAATCGTGAAAGATATACGCATAATGGATTGTTAGGGTTTATTTGTTCTTCGTTTTCATCATATAGTTAGTGGTTGCAAACATTAGCTAACGCCATAAACTTTAGTTTATTTGGGAAAATAGTTAGGGTTAGGTAAGAACAAATAACAAAAACTCAGGGCTTTAAACCCTTGTTTAATAAATTCACTTAGGAATAAGAGGAATTTACTTAGTATAATTAACCGTTCTTCATGCATACTTTCTTATCTTTGGAAAAAAACATAGAAAGAAATAATCTTTTCTTATTGGGAAATAGTTCAGATTCACATAGACGTTAAGTGCATCCATACAAACAGTCCATTAGAAGTATATCAAGATCGATATCCATGATCATACACTTTATCTGACGGGGACACAACCTTGGTTCTTTTTACCCATATATTTACAACTTTAAATTTCCAGTCACTTTAAATTAGTCCACAAACCAAATCAACTATAAAACCCTTTTCTGGAATACACCAGGACCTCAAGATTAGTATAATACTTGTTTAGTAAATTTTTCACACCATATTCTCTGTTGGATTCGACCACAACCTTGTTGGGTTACTATATTTGACAATGTTCGCGTTATCATTAATAGGTATAATTTGAGCATATCAAAATTTGATACGCTCAAATTATACCTATTAATGGCATAACGCGGACGTTGTCAAATATAGTAACCCAACAAGGTTGAGGTCGAATCCCACAGAGAACAATATGTAGACGTTTAAGCAAATTAAGAATTATCACCAACAACAGCTAGATCGAACACACCAATGGTGGTTTTTAAATATGGTTTTGATAAAATACGAAAATATAAAATCTAATCTAGAAAGCAAGTAAATTTATCAATGGCCACAAGGATGGAATAAAGGAAACTACTTCTCAAGTAATGATTCAATATATTTCACGAATTACAGATAATGGTAATATTGTGTTAATTAGCCTCGGATAATTAACTTCTTCCAAAGATTAACTAGACTATCTAATTGAATATCTCTAAAGCAATTAGGAGCATTAAGAACACCCGACTATGGCTACAACTGGTATCACCTATACTAGGACAATTTCCATTAGATGAGGGTTAACGCCCCAAATTCATGTTAATTATTCTATCCCGACCTCGTTCTTCCTCTTCCGAGTTTCAAACAAAGTAAATGGGCGAGTCCTAGGGTTAGCTACTCCCTTGAGAAACATTGAAGAATAAGAATAATTAAAATAACAATAACTTACTTGATTAAAAATAATGTCGATCAATAAATAAGCACAACAAGAGTTTTCGTCTCAATTGTCACCAAGAAGTTCCCATAAACAAGGTTTGAATAAAAGACAGAAAATATACGTAGTAACCCTAGTCTCCAAACTTGTGTTTTATGCCAAAGATGTTTAAGAATTGTGGCTTATGAAATATTTATAGGTGTAAAAAAAACCCCAGATAACCAAGTCGGACAGGGATAAAATATAACCGACTGCAGAATAGGATTCAGAGACCCGAATTTCATGCGCATGCAAGTTGCTGGTCACTGCCTTCAGGTACGTTTTCTCCCTTTTCAATTCTTTACTCTTTCTTTCCTTTTCCACTTTGGTCTCATCATTGCTCCAATCATTGGAGTAATGATGAGCCAATTATTATGTCTTTTCTTTTTCTCTTGTCTCTTTCTCCTTTTTTTCTTTTGTTAATTTTTCTTCCGCGTTTTATTCAATTTTGCTCCAAATCTCTTCATCTTCACACCGCTTTATTCCTACACATAAAAATATAATATTAAGCACAAAGCAATATAGTTTATACTCAAAAGACCATTAAAAGTATTAAAATGTGAGGCAACAATGGCTAAATATATGCATTTTTGGCCGAACATCAGTCCCATCCTATGATAGTTGATCTTCTAAGGAAAGGTACAATGAAAATGACGATGACGATGAGGATGTTGATGATACTTATGTACTCCTATGTATATGAATGTCTATATATATCTAAGTATGACTATTAAGAACACCAAGCTTATATGGCCGGGTACGATATCTATCGCGCGCACCACTACAATTGGGTACGGATAACACTGAGCCTTGGTAAGGCCAGGTATGTATAACACCGAACCTTGTCATGGTTGGGTACGTAAGACACCGAACCTCTATGGTCGGGTATGATACTACTATATGTATAAGTGTACGTAATGGAAGGTTCCCATGACTCTTCTTTCTTATGTTATCGTTCATGCTTCTATTATGTTATTGATCATGCTTTACATACTCAGTACACTATCCGTACTGACGTCCTTTTGTTTGTGGACGTTGCATCATGCCCGCAGGTGGACAGGGAGATAGACTTGACCCATAGACTGCCTGTTCAAAGACTGCATAGAGGAGCTCCATTTGATTCGGACCTGCAGCTATTGGTACTATTCCTTGTGTATATACATATGGGCATGGCGGGGCCCTGTCCCGTCCTTATAATGATGCTTCATACTCTTCTTAGAGGCTCGTAGACAGTCATGTATAGTAGTTGTCTTTTGCCTTGTCAGCTCATATTTTAGGTATATTATTTTGTTAGCCTCGTCGGCTTGTGTATATGTATATGGGGGTAGTTGTTGATGTTGATATAAAAAGTGTTTTAGTTGTTTAAAATGGCATTATTGACGCACTGAATTGTTAACAGGCCATGTGGCTCACCTAGATATGAATGTGAATGTACGATGAGAGGTGCCCGGTGAGTTAGCTCTGGGTGCCTGTCATGGCCCTCCGGTTGGGTCGTGACACCATAACTTTCATTGTATTTCTCAGATTTGCAATCTGTAAATTGCATTGGAAAGATAACTTCCTGAACTTCAATTTTCATTGGTTATGCATTCCATAATCCTCAAATTCTAGGAGATATACGTCCCTCAAGGTGGACCAAATATCTTGTCCAGAACTTTTCCAATTTTTTTCCAAAGTTTCGACAAACTTAATTTCTTCGATTCGCTTGATCTCAGAACTTTAAATACTTGTTTAACACTTGTTAAAACTCTTCCTTAACCTTGTAGGGGTATCATAGCCTCTCTGGACTTACGTTAGTTTTCTTACGCAATCGACACAGAAATATACGAGTTGTAACAGCATGTGCCCCCATTAACTTCGAAGAACGCTCTATATATGTGACGACCCAACTATAGGGCTATGACGGGTACCCGGAGCTTACTACCAAGCACCCCCTTGTCATGCTAACTATCCTGCTCAATCTGTACAATCATAATCTACAAGGTAGTACTTACTATGAACCGAACATAAAATGTCTTCCCAAACGTATATACTTATATACACACAAGCCCACAAGGCTACAAAAATGATGTACATAATATACACTAATAAGACAACATAACACCTACTACCCATACTGTAATCAAAAGGACGGGACAGGACCCCATCATGCCCCAAATATGTACTCAAAAGAATATACCAATAGACGGCAACTCCGGAGTAGTGGAGTGCTCCTGTATAGCCGCTGACAAAGCTCTTATGTATCCGGACCGTCTCTCTGTCTACCTGTGGGCATGAACGCAGCGTCCATAAAGAAAGGACGTCAGTACGAGCAATGTACTGAGTATGTAAGGCATGTATAACAACAGAATGAGAAAAATGTAGGGGAATACATGATAAAGGAAAAACCTGTACCTAATGGCCTCTTCAGGCGGAATCATGCATATTAACTTTCTTTAGCATCTTTCATACATATACTTACATACATATAAATCATCATACATCAATATATATATATATATATATATATATATATATATATATATATATATATATATAGCCGCGGAACGAACGGTACGATCCATTTGTCCACAAATCCCGCGTCTGGGATGGTATTATGAGATACCAGTTGATCAGGTGGTTATGCGCCTATAGCGCTCTAGCCCTTTTTCCCCATATCCCCTGTATACATACTCACATATCCATATACATCATATAATATGATCAGATACCAAATGATCAAGTGGTGATGCGGCTATAGCGCCTTCCCTTCTCCCCCATATCCCATGTATACATATTTATATATCCATATACATCATATACTATAAATAACATGCATGAGAGCCCAAGGGAAAGCTGCAACTTTGTCGGAGTGACGTAAGGTCGGTAACCTCCGATTTATATTATGGAACAATCGTCATCACTATACCTAACCTTGAAGGAACAATTATTATAAGGTGAGATCAACAACAAAAGTAAAGTCAAGAAGATCATAAAATAAGATTATCAAGCTCGTAACAACATCATCTCATAAGCTTCGGAGTCTTTAGGGATAAAATCATCATCGTCACAATCATTATCATAAAACACATCTTATCTCTTTCTCACAAAAAGCTCTTGAGAAATCTTTAGCTTTCAACAATTAGGATATAAGAAAGTCATGGAAATCTATAGAAAGTTGTAATGTAGGAGTCATGCCTTTGAAAGAAAGGGGGCTAGCCTTACATACCTTTATGTCTCTTTAGCTTTAGCGATTAAACGCTCTTCTTCCAAGCTCACGAGTCTACATTCAAGAGAATTCTTACTAAGATTAGATAACCGGAGACATACTTCGGCCTCACTAAAACATCTAAGGGCTAACGAAAATTGGGCAGCACTTCCTTTATTTCAACAACTTTCTCCATATAATAAATAGCTCCCAAACGTCATTAACTACACCCAAGACATCATAATCGATAAACTTTTTCAGGTTAAGCATTATTCAATTCTTAAAATGCCCTTCCAATGTCACTCACAATCATGACTATGACATAGCACCATATCCATTCTCATATAATACTTCTTTAATGTCACTTACGTCATTCACAACAAGATTACACTCATGGTATGTCAAGAACTATGATTCAAGTCAAGTTGTTATTCAAGAATGTCACTATTTTCATATTTGAACTTCATACTCTACTTCCTCCCATAATCCAAGTCTTTCAACTACTCAATATTCTAAATAACATGAATAAAATGTGAAACTCACCTTTGATCACATAGGAATGGGTTTTGGATGAAAATATTCCACTGGAGAGAAACCCTGCTTCAATACCAAACAGATTCTTGGTTTCCACAAGCCCTAATGAACATCCTTGCACTTGATTCTACTAATTTCTTGGTGCTTACTCCTTAATTCCTCTTGGATTTGTGATAATATGATATGGAGAGTATTCTAGAGTTTTCAGGACTTGGAGAGAAGTGAAATCTGAAAATTATGAACAAGGGTCGTCTATTTATAGCTGGAACCAGAAAATTCCAGAGAGGCGCTTCGACAACCGGGTCGACGGTCCCGTCGACGTGTCGACGGTCCGTCGACTTGCCCATCGAATTGCGCCTGCAGATTTTAGTTTGCAGAAACCTATTGTCGAGGCATTTTGATTGTCCGTCGACATGTCAACAGCCCGTCGATGCTGTCTGGTGTCTGCAGGTTTCCCCGATTCGATGCAAATTTCGTCAATTTAATCCGTTAAACTTCTAATTCCATAATTTACCAAAATTACCTACTGATACATTTATACGAGGGGTGAGTCACTTTATATCCCCAAACTCGGGCACGAGTTTCCATTCTTAAGGCATACCCGACTAGGAAATCATTAGTTCTTCGACGGCGAAAACGAAGGGCATAACAATATATATATATATAAGGACCCCCCAAACATATCCACCGGGTTGGGTAATTTGGTCAGCGTGCCCTTAGGCTTCTGCGCTGCAGCATACTGTTTTTTGCATTTTCGTTTTTAATTGATAATTGAAAAAAAGGTGTTGGCGGCGAGTTTCGAACAGGCAACCCATCGCATGAAAAAGGGTGCCCAAACCACCAATCCTCAGAACAAGTTTTAACCTATTGTAGCACTTAAATTTATTTATACGTTAGTGCATCGGATCTATGGGTGTCAATAAAATTTCGGCGATGTTGCGTGACAACGCTTCGACTAACGTTCCTTTGGTGGTGCCCCCGTGGTCTTCAAATCCTGAGTCCGCCTCTGGCCACAGCTAGTCAAGCTTGTCACCTTTTGTTAATTCAACACTTGTAGAGTACCCAGTAGAGTACCCACATTTCATTTTTCTCTGGAGCCCACAGATAATAAAGAGATTAAAATAAACTTCCTGTTAAATTAAAAGGAGTAAAAAGAAAAAGGAAATAAACGGAGAATTAGCAAGTAATTATCAATTTGCTGTAAAAGACACTTTGTTTCCTCAATTTATCAAGCAAAATCTATATATTCAAGCATGAAGTTGAAAATCATAAACAGAGATTGAAGAAATCTAAAGCAAAGATCTAAAAAGTTCGAGATCATATCTATCAGAAACTCATAACCAATGGCTAAGCTCAACGCCTCATTCGTACAACACGAACATATTGGTAGAAAAAAACATGACAACAAAAAGAGTAAAAAGAACAAATAACTCAACTAAAAAAGGCAGATCATGAGAAAACAGTAAACAAAGATCTTACGTAGAACACCCCAACTCAAAAGAGTCAACAGAGAATTCGAAGAGCGCAAATATGACAAAACAGTGCGGTAACGAAATCTAAAATAATGACTTGCCAGGTCTGACAATAACGTATACACGTGTTGTCCTATCAAGATGCATATTCTCAGTAACCCCATCACAGATTATGCGTTTTGGGGGGCAAGCAAGACAATGCTTAAAGGGGCAATATTGTTTAAAGACGAGATCAATTTCAAGTGACTTTAAGCAGCCATGTCAAAACTTGATTCAGTCTTCGCTCTTCAAATGTATAAATTTTCAAACGTTTATTGGTGTTCTTCTGTACAGTGCTATCTATTGTGAACTCCATGGTAATGATTGTTTTTCCTGCCTCTGATGCATGTAGCCATTGCTTCTAACGGATAGCACCACATACCTTTGTCACGTCTCTAAACAAAAGTGGGGAATGGTGAAAATAATAACAGGACGAGAAAGAAGTAACAACTAATTATTTTGAGATCAAAATGACAGCATTCATTCTCACTTAATCTCGACAGGGATTCTGAAACTAAGCAGCATCTATTGCATGATCAAAACCCTCATTATTGTTGGAAGATGGATACAAAATTCTACAGAATTTAAATTGAGCCGGGTGGGTACACTCAGAAAATGTATAAGAAGGCAATTGAGGTTATAGCCGTTGTAAGCAATATCGATACGATGTTCACTGTATTATTATCAAGGACAGTAAGACCAGATATTCTCTTCACAGTTGGTCCTGGCTTCCCAACCACCTGCAAGGTAAGATATCACAAAGTATCAAGCATCAATAACCTACAGGGCAGAGGAATATCAAGCGTCCAAACTCAAAATTGTTGTTTCTTTTTATTTATTCATTTCCTCCTTCACATAATGAACTCGTATCCTTTTCTTCTCCATTTCTTTTCTGGGGGTATATCTTTGCTTTAAATATCACATACCATGCAGAATCAACAAAAACTGTTTTAACAATAGTACTAGGATATTTTCAATAAATCTCCTTAACAAAAGAGAACAGGTGTGAGCACAAAATTTTAGAAAAATGACGAGTTCCTAAACGTATAGTAGACTGGCTTTATCTCTTCTTTCGCTCAGTAAGTTATAAAGACCTCTAGATTAGGTATGCCAAAAAGACGGCCTGTAGTCTTACCAAATTCCTTTCAATTGCTAAAAGAATTGTTTGACTGGATATCAGAGCACAGAGACCGGCCCTTCCCCGGACCCCGCGCATAGCGGGAGTTTAGTGCACCGGGCTGCCCCTTTTTTTTTTATATCAGAGCACAGAGAATATTTATCATAACTTCCAGATCTTCCTAAATACTGATAAAATTATAGCCATGGCAACTCAGGTCTGGACGAAAACCATCCTAACCAAACATGATATGGATTGCTTTTATGGTTTTAGGAAATGCATTGACAGTCGTCTTTTACTTTTCTGGTTTTCTTTTCCAGAGAAGAGAGGGTGGGGTGATTGGTTACTTTGTGTTATTTCTAGCATAAACAAATCAACTTCGTTTTTTTTTAAGAGAAAATTATGGCTGACCTTCTTCCGAACAGTACAGAATCCACTGAATTGTAGTGTTGCTCCCAATAAAGAATCAATAACACTTCCACATACTCCAGCCAATGCAGAAAGTGGTATAACAAAAAGCTGCTTTACAGTCACATCAGATGTGCACTTTGTAGTGAAAAATCCCAGGACTACAAATGTGAATCCAATGACAGTGCCTGCTGCTGCTGCAGCCAAGAGTCCTGCTTTTGTCACTCCACCGTTTGTACCCCTTCGAACTGTCTGATTTTAAGTATAAGGGAGAAATGAGAAACATAATGTCTTAATCTTGCACCTTCTGATAATAGTTCAAATAGGGTCGAGATAAAGCATAATAACTTGATTATCGTGAAGATTTTAAGGTAGTTATCATGTTTCCAGGCTTAAGTAGAGAAGAACTCAGCTTATCATGATATTAGCTCATAGTTGACTCTCAACAAATTAATCAAATTTCGCAAGGATGAAAAACATAAAGGGAAAGCTTTAACAGCTTATTTGATTCCTAATGAACACTGAAGATAAAAGACATTCTACATTGGTTTCTCCTATATATGATCAGACTAAATGAAAAACTTAGGATTTTGCGGATGTCAGAGCCTTAAATTCATACCTTGAAGGTTGTAATTAGTCGAGGCTCCTCATTACTAAGTATCCCAAGCTCTGAAGACCATGTGTCACCATTGCAGCAGCAATACTGACCAATGATACCACCAATTAAAGATGTTATTATGCGTGACTCTTTTGAATCCAGACATTTGTCCTGTGACCCAATCACCTTCCATGCAGTCAGGACCAAAAGGGTCGCGATGCCACTGTTGAAGAGGACTTGAATCCTGTAAACGCAAATTAAAATGCTAATGAGGAAAGCTAAGAACTCTCTCACATTACCGTGGCCTTTCTGCAAGGTTACTTGGTATCCAATCACAAATTACAAAATACATTCTGCTGAAATTACAATCATCTTAAATAAAGCGTCACAATGGTAAAACAAACATATCTGGACACACGTTCTGCCTCCAGAAAATTTCTCTTACTTGTTATTCCTATCCATAATGACTAGGTGAAGTTGTAAATTTACGATGTCAGGATATCATTTCTTTTTGGCAAATATAAGGGCTACAATGAGCTGTTCTGGATAGTTTACAAAAGTGACAAAATTGGTAGAGAACATTGGTTTTAATCACAATGCACATAACTTGCTAATGTAAAACACTTCTACGAGAGACTTAATATTCACATTCAAATAACTGTCCTCATCCACAATCCAAAAAAGCTAATTGAGGAAACTTCTACAAAAGACTTCTACAAAAGACTGACATTGGAAAAACTGTCCACATTTTCTATTGTAACAACCCCAATTTTAATGGGGGGTTAATTTATAATTTATCAAAAGGGAATTAAGTATTATTGAAAAGAAAAGGAAAAGAAAGAAATGGGCCAAGCCCAACAAGGGGGAAAAAAAAACAAAAGGAGTTTAAAGTCTGATGGTCTAAACGTGAGGAACAAAAATCAGAAAACAGAGATAGAACGCAAAAAGGGAAACGCAATGCAAGAAAAGAAAAGAAGGGAAGAAAAAGAGGGGAGAAAAATAAGGATTTTCAACCCAAATCATCAAGGTAATGCCTCTGATCTTTTATTTAAGTTTATTATGTAATTATGGGTGAATTTTTATGGTGAAAACATGGGAAAATTTTGAGGAATTGAGAAAGTTTAGCCCTGGGTTCTTCAACCTAAATTATTGATTTGAAGGGGCAAACAACATCAAATTTTAGACTTCTACATATTGTTGGAATCTTCTTGTCGAAAGCTTCCCTAAAACATATGTCTTGTCGGGTTTTGAACACATTGACCAGAGGGCATTTTCGTCCTTTAAAATTTGACTTTAACCGTTTAAGCCTCTAAAAATATATAAGTGGTTTACCCTAAGGGTTTTGACCATTCTAAATCCGTTTTTGTGTAGTTTGAGGCAATCTGGAGACTCGAGAACGCAGTTTTGATTTAGTGAGAAGTGTGTTTGAATTGTGAATTTGAGGTAAGTGAGACTTTAAGCTTTGAGTACTTGCTTTTCAAAACTCATTTTAAAAATATGTTTTGTCTGCCTGGTCCATGTGTTGGGGCGAGCGTGTGCTTGGCAGAATCGGTGGTCCTTAAGGCCAACCGCATATACTTTATTTTCAAATAATCCAAAACTCTCTTTATAAATTATTTTGTGATGTGATATAGCTGTGAGCCATGATATTGGGGCATTGTGTATGCTTCCCTTAGCATTGTGTATGCTTCTTGATTATATTGGGGCATTGTGTATGCTTCCCTTAGCATTGTGTATGCTTTCTGACGATATTGGGGCATTGTGTATGCTTCCCTTAGCATTGTGTATGCTTCCTGACATATTTGGCACATTGTGTATATTGCCGCGGATTCATAGTGTTGAGTAATTCTTTTAACTGCCACTTGTGACGGTTCGTAGTGTAAATTGTGTTGAGATATATAATATATTTGATAAACAGTGATTTGGACCTTGGTTGTTGCTATTATATAATGATATATTCATGTGCATAATATTTTTGTGCTTGTTGTGTGTTTGTATTTTCTAACACTTGTTCCAGGGGTATTTAAAGTGGCGGGTCGAGGATTTTACTGGGTTATATTTACATATAGCTCACTCCTTACCTGCATGTCCATGCAGATACTATAGGTGACGACAAAGCTAGTAGTTGACGAGTTTGCTGGAGTTGATCTATTAGTTGAGGTGAGCCGCCGCTTTGTTCGTGGACGCTGCCAAAAGTGTCGTTATCATCTATTTATTAATGTCTTTTCTTTTAGGGTTTTTAAACCCGAGTGTTTTGTAATTCTCTTAGATGCTCCATGGTCGAGTGTGAGATTTGGGCAGGAGTAATTGATTAATATTCTGAGACACTAGTTATCCGTAATTAATTATCATATTATTTGGGTACTAATTTAAGTTATTAAATGCTGTGAATTTATGGTTAAGATATGAAAATTTTGGTTCGCCTGGCTGGTGGTGTGTGTTGGGTGTCAGTCACGTCTAAGGGGTATTTTGGGACGTGACAAAGTTGGTATCAGAGCTTAGGCTTTAAGTCCGGGGTCATGGAGCAGTGTTTAGTAGAGTCTTGTTCATCGGTATGTAGGCGCCCATACTTATGACCTTGAGGCTACTTGACATCTAGGAAGTTTTCCCTTCTTTCATTCCTTATTCGTGTGTTGAGTTGAATCTAGTCTAATTGTTGTAATACTTATTCCGCAGATGGCTAGGACATGCATATCCTCCTCTGCTAGATGTCACGGTTGATTCGAAAGTTTCTTTTTAACGTCATATGTGCAACTGAGAGTGATACTAAGTACATGGAATGTTGTGTGCGTTGATTGTAGTTGAGATTGGACCGGTGTACACTTTGGGATAGTTTTATTTACAAAGAAAATTCTGCCAAATACTTTTTTGAATGTTTAGGAGTTAGTGAAAATTTTGAAAGTTAAGAAATCGTTGAATGAAAGGGTAGCGTCTGCAGGTTCCCTAGTCATCAAAAAAAAAAAAAAGTGGTCAAATGATATAAAAAAAAATTGTGTAAGAGCGACCATCCAAATCTGGGGTTGTTGGTATAACTTTATATTATGAGTCTTATCGGTAAAGAGAGAGGGTAGCGGGAAAGTAAGAAGTGTAATTGCATACCCATGCCTAAGTTGTTGGGCTTTATGGTGAAAGATATTTTGAGGAAAGTGCTTAAATGGCTCTAAGATTAATGCCTCTTAAAGCGATTCACTATTATTAGTAACGTCGTGATGGTGATGTCATAAGTGTGACTGTGGCGTAATATTACATATCTTAAGTGTATTAAGTATGAGCATGATAATGGCCCTATGAGATGCACAACTTGTTCATGGAGTAGGTCCCTGGGTGAATTCCAGATTGTGAGCGAGAATAAGACTTAAGTATAAGAATTATTGAAACAAGATAGAAGATGTTTAGCATGAAACTCAGTCTATAGTGGCTTGATTAGTTGTTGAAGGGAAAGCCGTGGAATATTAAAGACTATCACGCACTAAGAAAATAAATGAACCATAAAAGAAGTTGGAGTAAATAAGAAATGACATGATTGCCACATATAACTAGTTCACACAGTTTTGTTAATATACGTTGTTTTCGATAAAGCACAAGCTTGAGGGAGATGAGAAACACGTTAATGAGATGATAGTATAGATGAGGATAAAGAGAAAAGTTGATACTTAGATGTACCCTTTGTGATTTCGCGGTGGAGTCTACTATTATTGGCCGGTCTATCGAACATGTGTGGACACAGTTCAGAGTCATGATACGTTTATGTGCTAGGAAAAAAAAGCATGGCGTTATTGACCTTGAGGTTATCTTTGATTCAGATTGAATAACTTCGTCTTTCCTTAAGCTTGATTGCCATAAAAAGACCGTTCCATTTTCTATTTCGATAGAGCTTAATATTGGGTTTGTAATGAGTTTAAAGGATTCAATTGGTATGTCCACAGACAAAGCAACCTCGTCGATAATATAGGTCGTATTTAACTTTAACTCGAGGCACCTGAGTTGAATAACTAACTAGTGGGTTAGTGTGAGTAGTTAATAAGTTTTTGAATATGAGTTGGTAATAAGTTTTTGACTATTCTTTCAGCGAACCTACTGATTATACCATATAATGGGGAGGTCGACTAAAACTTGGTATTGATATGCTGTCATTAATCTGGTATATGTTTATTTTAATTATAGAATGACTGCAAAGTCAAAGGAAGTAAATTATAAGTTACAACATTTCGTGATTGGGAGGTCACTATATCAAGTATAGAGCCCGGAGGTGCTTAATTTCTGTCTGTTGGGGAGAACATTGAATCTATGCAGATTTTTATCACTAAGAGAAAAATGACTTAATTTTTATCATATGATGGGCAAGTATCTTTTTGTCTTTTCCTAAATTACATGATATGTGGCTTCAGTTACAGGGTGTTATATGCTATTCTAAGATAGACTTGTGATCAGGATACGCTTGAGTAGTAGGAGAAAGGGTTGGATAATCTGAAGACATGTACCAAGACTTATTTTGGTCAGTGTATATTTCTGGTGATATCTTTTGGATAGAGAATGCATTTGTGATTGTCATGCACTAGAGGATTGGGGTATTCAAAAACGTTCCTTAGCTCTCTATTTGTTATGTTCATTAATGACATATACGAATATCTTCTCAGTCGATAGAAGCATATGCTGTGGTTGAAAAAGATGTCGGGATAATATTGATTAAACAACTGAGGTTAAAAGTGTGAATTTTAATTTTTACATCATGGCGTTATGAGCCTTTTGGTGTATAGTAAAAGGATGGAAGGTTGAGTTTAATACACACTCTAAGGCTCTATCATGTGTTATGCTATAGTTGTTTTTGTTTGAACATACACAATTGATCGATACGAGAGTCTTGACCTTATTGGGGATTATTGATAGTCTCTAAAGACGAGGCTACTTGATAGTGGAAAAAAAAGAAGGGAACATTCTAATTAAAGAGTTGAATGTGTGTACACCTATGGTGGTTGACTTAAGGAGATTTTTACTCGAAAAGGTACAACGTTTATTATCTTTATTACTTTTTAGATTCACAAATATGCATTGGGGCTGCAGAAATTTCCGATGCATGGTTGTCTCCGATAGAAAGTAAAAATAGATCAATGTAGATTTTGTAGCTGGTCTATATGTTCATTCAGAAAATCGTGATCGTAGCTTGGGTGATATTGATTGACTTAGCGAGATTGTGTACCTGATTTAAGAACTATTTTTTTTACATATCATACTAGCTTATATGGTGTTATGTGTCAGAGATAGTGCAATGGCATGAGATGTCAATATTGTCATGTGTGACAAGAGTAACAGTGCATGGAACGTCTATGTAGGAGCATGTGGATGTGTTCCAGCATCGCTACATGTGAAAGTGTTATGTAGGAGTGTATGGATGTGTTCCAACACCACTGTACATGTGAGAGATATGCAGAAGCATAAGGATGTATTTCTAACATTGTTATACGTGAGAGCATTATGTAGGAGTGCTTGGAGGTGTTTCAGCTCTACTGTATGTAAGATTGGTGGATATGTTTCGCCATAGGATTGTGGTTGTGGCACTTGGATTGTGCCATCCTTGGGTGCCCAGTCTTAACACTAGTCAGATGGATATTACCTGATAAGTGGTTAATGATCAGTTGCTTTTGACCGAGCTCATGTATGATAATAGTTTACTAATTCAGCATGCAGATCTTGTCATTTTAGATTTTATGTGGATGTTGGAGTCTTACTCTATCAGGTTGGTTGAACACTATAAGTCAGAGTTGTTAGGTCTAAACTTAGATTAGCAAGCCTTGAAGAAAATTGCATTGAATGCGGGAACGATTTTGGATAGCATGGAGTAGACGAAAGTCTTATAGTGATAAACGAGATTGTGATTTGGAGCTTATGAAGGGAATCTTTTGAAAGTTTTCAACATGAAATGAGTCATGGGATTCAATTGGAAGGGTAAACAAAGTCCTAGGTAAATGTTGATTCTTGTTGGCTCTTGGATCGAATCAGGTTGGTGGCATATGGACTTGCTTTAGCTTTGTGATTGTCTGTTGTTCATATCTTGTGTTTCACGTGTCCATACTTAGATGATATATTCATAATGATTGCCACGATTCAGTCCGGAAAAAAAAAAGTGGAGCCAGATGAAAATTTGACTTACAAGGAAGGTTCAATATCTATTGCTAATAGACAAGTGTGACAATTGAGCTCGAGAAAGGTTGCTTAAGTGGAAGTATAGTGTGCAAATCATGTCTTTTGAGCCTTTATGAGAATATCGATGTCGTCTTCTAGTTGATTAGTTTGAACTCGAGAAAGTAAAGCTAATGTACAAAAAAAAATTAGTGTGATATGCCTTGGATAAGGCCAATTTGAAGCAAAACACTTTAAATACAACTCAAAGCAGTTAAAGGCTTTTTCATTTAGTGATCGTGTGTTTATGGAAGTTTCTTTTGACACTAATGGTATTATGTGATATACTGAAAGAAGGATAAGTTGGGTGCAAGCATATCGCTGATAAGATTTTGGGCAACAGGTTGTGGTCGTAGCTAAGAGACTTGTTATGCTACAAGAGGTGCATGTTATATTATGCGAATACATTCTGAGAGTACATTAATGGTCTGATCCATGTTATTGAGATTGAAATAGTGCCGGTAAATGAGAATCGTTTTTTTTTAAAGTTGTTATTCTATATTTGAACATATGACTTTGTTAGCTATGGACAAAGAAGTATTTTGCGGTCAAAGTATTATAGTAGAACTATCTACAAGAAAAGACTACTTGAAAGTACAAGCAGGACATGCGTAGTGAATATTCATATCCTGACACTTCCAAAAGGGTGTTGGACACGTTCGAGGACGAACGTTATTTTAAGTGGGAAAGAATGTAACAACCCCAATTTTAATGGGGGGTTAATTTATAATTTATCAAAAGGGAATTAAGTATTATTGAAAAGAAAAGGAAAAGAAAGAAATGGGCCAAGCCCAACAAGGGGGGGGGGGGGGGGGGGGGGGGGAAGGAGTTTAAAGTCTGATGGTCTAAACGTGAGGAACAAAAATCAGAAAACAGAGATAGAACGCAAAAAGGGAAACGCAGTGCAAGAAAAGAAAAGAAGGGAAGAAAAAGAGAGGAGAAAAATAAGGATTTTCAACCCAAATCATCAAGGTAATGCCTCTGATCTTTTATTTAAGTTTATTATGTAATTATGGGTGAATTTTTATGGTGAAAACATGGAGAAATTTTGAGGAATTGAGAAAGTTTAGCCCTGAGTTCTTCAACCTAAATTATTGATTTGAAGGGGCAAACAACATCAAATTTTAGACTTCTATATATTGTTGGAATCGTCTTGTCGAAAGCTTCCCTAAAACATATGTCTTGTCGGGTTTTGAACACATTGACCAGAGGGCGGTTTCGTCCTTTAAAATTTGACTTTAACCGTTTAAGCCTCCAAAAATATAGAAGTGGTTTACCCTAAGGGTTTTGACCATTCTAAATCCGTTTTTGTGTAGTTTGAGGCAATCTGGAGACTCAAGAACGCAGTTTTGATTTATTGGGAAGTGTGCTTGAATTGTGAATTTGAGGTAAGTGAGACTTTAAGCTTTGAGTACTTGCTTTTCAAAACCCATTTTAGAAATATGTTTTGTTTGCCTGGTCCATGTGTTGGGGCGAGCGTGTGCTTGGCAGAATCGGTGGTCCTTAAGGCCAACCGCATATACTTTATTTTCAAATAATCCAAAACTCTCTTTATAAATTATTTTGTGATGTGATATAGCTGTGAGCCATGATATTGGGGCATTGTGTATGCTTCCCTTAGCATTGTGTATGCTTCTTGATTATATTGGGGCATTGTGTATGCTTCCCTTAGCATTGTGTATGCTTGATGATATTCGGACATTGTGTATGCTTCCCTTAGCATTGTGTATGCTTGATGATATTCGGACATTGTGTATGCTTTCCTTAGCATTGTGTATGCTTCCTGACATATTTGGCACATTGTGCATGTTGCCGTGGATTCATAGTGTTGACTAATTCTTTAACTGCCATTTGTGACGGTTCGTAGTGTAAATTGTGTTGAGATATATAATATATTTGATAAACAGTGGTTTGGACCTTGATTGTTGCTATTATATAATGATATATTCATGTGCATAATATTTTTGTGCTTGTTGTGTGTTTGTATTTTCTAACACTTGTTTCAGGGGTATTTAAAGTGGCGGGTCGAGGATCTTACTGGGTTATATTTACATATAGCTCACTCCTTACCTGCATGTCCATGCAGATACTATAGGTGACGACAAAGCTAGTAGTTGACGAGTTTGCTGGAGTTGATCTATTAGTTGAGGTGAGCCGCCGCTTTGTTCGTGGACGCTGCCAAAAGTGTCGTTATCATCTATTTATTAATGTCTTTTCTTTTGGGGTTTTTAAACCCGAGTGTTTTGTAATTCTCTTAGATGCTCCATGGTCTAGTGTGAGATTTGGGCAGGAGTAATTGTTTAATATTCTGAGACACTAGTTATCCGTAATTAATTATCATATTATTTGGATACTTATTTAAGTTATTAAATGCTGTGAATTTATGGTTAAGATACGAAAATTTTGGTTCGCCTGGCTGGTGGTGTGTGTTGGGTGCCAGTCACGTCTAAGGGGTATTTTGTGTCGTGACATCTATCCAGAAATCTGACACTACATTCATCCAAATTCGAAGTTCATACTGCTTCAAGAAAACTTCAATTGCAAATTTTTAGTCAAAACTATAACATATTTTTATATAAGTCCTCGTCAAAATACATAGATAAGCAAGTAGACTACATCTTTTAGAATATAGCTCACACAGACAGATGAAGCACCATGGTTTTTTTTTTTTTAATGGTAAGTATTGTATGTATTAGATTTAGTAAAAGACAGTACATAGGTTGTACTGAAAACCATATTTGCAAGAGATCAATAGAAAATAAAGAAGAGAAAAAACTGATGTACAATCCTAACAAGATTCCAGAACTTCTAGGATTGCTACAGTATCTTCTGTGTAAATTTGTTTACACTAAAAATAGAACAACAAAAAACAATTGAGCTTGATCTTCTGCACTGGATTACTTCTGTCCTCGAAACACTTGGCATTTCTTGCTTTCTAGATTGTCCACCAAATACATGTCCGGACAATCCTCCATCTATCTCTGTTCCCTGTTCCAGCTCCAGCTTCATCCCAGCTAAATAGAACTTCAACAATCTTACTTGGCATTGTCCAAGAAATGCCTCTTAATAAAAATCTTCCGTAGTGGGTCTGTTATGCAGCGTAAAAATAGATGGCTAATTATCTCAGCATCTTCCCCACATAAATAACATCTTGAGCATAGTGAAATCCCTCTCTATAAGATTTTTATGTGTCAAAACAGTGTCCTATGCAAATAACCAGGTGAAAAAACCTACTTTATAAGGGGTCTTTACTTTCCAGATAAGCTTCCATGGCCAGTTAGTGATCTGTAGGTCAGTTTGGTTCAGAATCTTGTTCGCTGCATTCACCTTGTATATGCCTCTGTTGTTTCATTGCCACCAAAGACAATCCACCCCATTCTTTTGTCCTTTAAATACTTCCAGTTTGTAGAACACAGTCAGTCTAGGCATCTCCCAGTCATTCATCATTCTCCTAAAAACCAGATCCCAGCTTTGAGGAGTCCACATTTCAGCTATTGTTCTCTGTTGATGTAGAGTCAAAACATACATATCAGGAAACAATTTCAGCAGGCATCCATATCCCAATCAATTGTCTTTCCAGGAGGAGGTTTTGTTGCCTGTTTGTACTTTAATATAGGAATGATCCTTTATGAAAGACCAAAATGTCCTAATAGATATAGATCTCGATAGACTTATTCCATATGGTGTGTTAACCTCCTTTGATATCCATTGTCATTCTCCCTCATATTGGCTTTGATCACTCTGCTCCAAAGACTTTGGATTTCTTGAGATCATCTCAATAACCATTTCATCTTAAGAACCTTGCTTTGATTCTTCAGATTTCTGATGCCTAGTCCACCTTGGGCTTTGCTGCTTATAAGTGATTTCCATTTGACACGACGGAAAACCCCTTTTTCTTTGTTTCCTTGCCAAAATAAGGATTTGTTGATTCTATCCGTTCTTCGAATAATTCCTGTAATTGAACTTTTTATTTAAATGCTATGTCTTTCCATCGCGCATTGAAGGATAATTCTGGGATTACAATGACCGATCTAGCATCGTCCTTTAATGATAGGATACTCATGTATCTTCCGTGGTCATTGTACTTTCTGGTACAAAAGTATTCAGACAATTGATCCTTGGTCTTCCATCTCCTTACCAAGTTCTTCTGGTCATCGAAGCCTCTTTGAGTACAAAACATATCCATTCCATGTTCTTTTTGCTTAGTGTTAATCAGCTCACCATATTTCGACTTCTCTTTACCCAACCAAACCACGTATTTTTGTTGGAAAACCATCTGGTAATGCCGAAGTTTTTGAATTCAGCACTGAAATAGATTTTGCTTTCCCCATGCAAAGTTTGTCAGTATTTGTCGAGGATCAAAGGGTATGGTGAATTAAACATAATCACGGTGAGTGATAATTGAAGTTAGAAAGAAAAGGTTAAATACTGGCACCATACCGAAAAAAGGATGTTCTACAGTTCTAGGAAGTAGGATGAACTGTATTGGGAAGAGTGCCTGGGAGCTTTTAAAACGTTTATTCCATTCGTTCCTGTAACATTATGTTTCCAAGGAAGATTGGGGAAATTAAATCCTTAGAAGAACTAACACTCCGTGGGTGCTCGAAGCTGGAGTTTTCTATGACAATGAGAAATTGTAAGATTTTGCAAGCACTTCCAGAGAATGTGACTAACAGAGATCAGAGCTGAAGCACCATGAAATTTCAAAATTATTAACCGGTACCTTCAGCTCGTCTTACTCCTTCCTTGTTGCTATTGAAAGGAATGAGATGAGATGAAGGTACCAGTTAATAATTTTGTAGTTAAACATGGTGCTTCTAAGTTTCACCTATGTGAGCTTGCTCATATTGTTGGTCCCAAGCTCGAACAAAGGAGGAAGGTTGCGGTAGGTTGACAGTCAGCATAAAATTAGTCAAGTTATGATTAATTCCCACAATATAGAATAAATTGGGATGTGTTCTCCGAAACACGTGTTACATTCAGCACTGGGGTATGATGACAAATAGGCAAGGGGTTCTATCGCATCACCACTTGTATGTGAGGGAAGGTTCCTACATGAAGGATAGTGTGGATAAACAAGTTAATCCTGCCACATCTGCATCTGAGTTTGGTGCTAGATAGGAAAGGGTCATCACCTCATGGCCAGAAAGGGTAAAGTAGTCAGTCCAAGATAGTTGGGTACGTAGGAACATGTGATTCTTGATAGAAAGTCAATGTAATTAGTGCATACTGTAAAAAACAGTAGAGTTTATATTGCATATCTACATAAAGTTAAATGGGCATGGGAAAAGGTTAGAGAGTGACAACACGAGTTATTAATTATGAAAATTGTGGAACAAATAAAATAGGAATAGGTTGTGACCATTGTACAACCATGACTTAAGGACAAAGTTGTAGAGGTAAAAGCGAGTTTTAGAATAAGATTTTCTCATTAAGTCTTGTACGATGAAAGGATACAATCAATGTCAAGTGCATATGCTTCGAAATAGGATTAAATGCAAAAACAAAAAACTAAACTTTCGGAAGATATGAATACCTTGGTCCAAAGGATTCCAAATGACTAACAGATCTTTCTCCGAGGAGATGGAATTGTTATGGGTGGATATAGCCACGGCTTTGACCAAGTGCATGGAGAATATGATTATGGTACTAGAAATGAGGATAGAAAGGTTATTCTAAAATCTCTTTACCTTACGATTTAATTTATTATAAAAGATTGCAAGGCTATACAAGGAGAAGTCATGACCACCCAATATAGAATGGTGGTCTTCGATGCATAGCAAAGAAGTAGAGCGACAAAAGAGACGAGCTATAAGCAACTGAGAATTCGATGATGGACCAAAAAGGGAAAAACCAATTAGTGTTTCAGAAAAGCGACAAAGGGAGTAAGCATGGGACTTAAGACATTCTGTGGATTGAACTGTCAGGTGTGTCTAAAGGCCTTGGAACTCGACCCACAAGAATCATCGTGGTGGAATGAAAAGGTGCAAAGAGCTATTAAAGTGCAAAAGAGAGTGCTATAGGAAGTTACAAAATAGAAATGTGGAAAAGTCTTTGACGAGTATAAGAAAGCTAAGAGGAAAGGCAAAAGGCTATAAGTAAGCTCGAGGGGAAGGCCTAGATGGCTTATAACAGAAGCTAGAGATGTGAGAAGGAAAGAAAGAAAGAAAGAAAGAAATGTATAAATTAGCATGTTGTGAGTTAAGGACTTAAACTGGGTATAGATGATTATCAGTGTTGGCAGTACATGATGAGATCAAGCAGAGATGAAGGCTACTTTGACCAATTGTACATCTAGAATCAAGAGGATAACTTTCCAGATCACTCTATACATCAGGGAACCATAAAAACTTTAGCTATATCAATAGAATTATGGCAACAAAAATAAAGAATGCCATGAAAAATACAAGGACTAGAAAAACAAGTGGTTTAGAAGTGCTTGGAGAGGTTAGAGTAGTATGACACCAATAAAATTGGCTTTAATCACCCAGGGGATCTAAGAGTGGTTCTCATCTATTACCCCAAACAATTAGGACTGAATAACATTGTAACATGAATTGTATAATGTAGAATTTATACTTCATTCATGCTTTCAGCTTAGGCATACTTCAATAACATTAAATTTGAACAGCCCCTTTTTGCCATCAATCAACATATAATTCAAGAAGAAATTGAAAAAACCTATGGAAAATGAATCATATATCATACTATTTATTGTTTTGTTTTTCATTTTCAAAATAAAATGTGTTGATAAACCTATCAAGACTTAATTATCTTCTTGCATAGCTCCAGTGGAAGCAAGGAGTGTCCATAGAACAATATGAAATTCTGAGATTTAGAAAATCTTATTCAGTAACGGAGTAAAATGGTCATAGAGAAACATAGTATATGTATTAGTACTTTAACTAACTGATTGATTTTCATGATAGGCAGAGAGAGACGAGGAGGGGAAGTACCAATCGCGTTGACCACCCTCTTTAAAATCAGCATCAAGTTTCCTCTTTCTATCTTCTCCAAACTTGGTAAACTTTGAACAAGTAAAAAAGAAGACCAGCAACATCGCTCCAAACCTTAATAAGTAGTAATTTCAATAAATCACATGAGAATCATAACAAAGAAAGAAATCACAATAAAGTAGTAGTAGCAGTATTGACCTGTAATTAACAGCAAGGTGAATAAACATGACAATGAATCCAGAAATGGCTCCAGACAAGTTGAGAGACTTGTGTCTGTATGCTCTAATTGCGATTACAGATGAAAGAATTGCAGCCACTGCCGGTTGAATCAAATTTTTTTCCATTGATTCGGCTGATCTCAGAGTTTGAAAGTAAATGAGTGTTGAGAATTTATGTTTGTGGTAGCGTTGCCTTATTTTGACTCACATTCTCTAATAAATTTTGGCTGCTCAGCATGTTGTAATCGATGGAGTATTATTCTATTATCTTTCTTTCTTTTTTTTTTTTTTTGGGTTGGGGGAGGGGCGGGGGGGGGGGGGGTCAAAATTGTTCTATAATCATAGTCTTTCATTCTCTTGTTGTATTCCAATTTTGTTCGGGTTCTAATTTTTGTCCGGTCTTTGTTTGCGTGCCACTTTTGTTTTTATAATTATAATATTTCTACTATAAAGAAATGTGGGTTTGGGCACTTTCTCATCGTCCGTTCTTAATAAAAAAATAATTGTGAATCTCATATATATTAAACAACAATTAATATAAAAAAAAATGTGAGCTCCATAATTCTAATATATATATCCGTTCCAATTTAATAAAAAATATTGTGGGCCCCATATATATTAAACAACAACTAATATTAAAAAAATAGTGCAAATTAATAATGTCAAAAAAAAAGTGCACCCCATATTAAAAAATCAAATAATATTCATGTAATTTTTAAAGTATCTCATTAAGTCAATAATGATGGATTCATTGTCACGTGCGCATTCGTAGCAAACACTAATAAAAAAATTGTGGGCCCCATATATATTAAACAACAACTAATATAAAAAAAAAATTGTGGGCCCCATAATTCTAATATATATATATATATATATATATATATATATATATATATCTGTTCCAATTTAATTAAAAAAAATTGTGGGCCCCATAAATATTAAACAACAACTAATATTAAAAAAATAGTGCAAATTAATAATGTCCAAAAAAAAGTGCACCCCATATTAAAAAATCAAACAATATTCATGTAACTTTCAAAGTATCTCATTAAGTCAATAATGAAGGATCCATTGCCACGTGCCTATTCGTAGCAAACACTAATATAATAAAGTTTTAAATACGGAGCACAAACTATAATGTTATATTAATCGTGTTTTGAACATAGTATCCCATATTGACAAAATCAAGCAATATATAATAAAAAAAAAAGTGAATCTCATATTAAAAAAATAAACAATGTAAAAAAAAAGTGCAAAAAAAAATTGTGGGCCCCATAATTCTAATATATATATATATATATATGTGCATAAAAATAGTGCAAATTAATAATGTCAAAAAAAAAGTGCACCCCGTATTAAAAAATCAAAAAATATTCATGTAATTTCCAAAGTATCTCATTAAGTCAATAATTATGGATTCATTGCCACGTGCGTATTCGTAGCAAACACTAATATAATAAAGTTTTAAATACGGAGCACAAACTACAATATTATATTAATCGTGTTTTGAACATAGTATCCCATATTGACAAAATCAAGCAATATATAAAAAAATAAAAAAAATAAAAAGTGAATCCCATATTAAAAAAATAAACAATGTCAAAAAAAAAGTGCAGACTTTGTATTCGTAGCAAACACTAATATAATAAAGTTTTAGATACGGAGCACAAATTACAATGTTATATCAATCGTGTTTTGAACATAGTATATATATATATATATATATATATATATATATATATATATATATATATATATAATAGTGCAAACAAATAATGTCCAAAAGGGTGGGCCCCATACTAAACAACACCAAGCAATATAAAAAAATAAAAAAAATAAAAAAAAAAAAACTATATAAAGCATGGGTTTAGGCCCATGCTTCGTCGTTCGTTGTCCCTTAAAAAAATGGGTGGGCCCCATACTAAATAACACCGAGCAATAAAAAAAAAGGAAGAAAAAAAAAGTGGAACTCACCATCTCCAAACTCATGGGAAAAAAAAAGTGGACCCTATATTATCAAAATCAAGCAATATCAAAAAAAAAAAAAAAAGTGAACCCCATATTAAAAAAAATATAATGTTAAAAAAAAATGCTGGCTTTGTATTCGTAGCAAACACTAATATAATAAAGTTTTAGATACGGAACACAAACTACAATGTTATATTAATCGTATTTTGAACATAATATATGTATATACATTATATGCATAAAAATAGTACAAACTAATAATGTCCAAAAAAAAAAAAAGTGCACCCCATAAAGGGTGGACCTCATACTAAACAACATCAAGCAATATTTTAAAAAAAAAAAAAAAAAAAGTGGAACCCACCATCTCCAAACTCACTATAAAAAAAAAATGAACCCCATATTAAAAAAACATAATGTAAAAAAAAGTGCAGACTTTGTATTCGTAATAAATACTAATATACTAAAGTTTTAGATACGGAGTACAAACTACAATGTTATATTAATCGTGCTTTGAACATAGTATATATATATATGCATAAAAATAGTGCAAATTAATAATGTCCAAAACAAAAAGTGCACCCCATATTAAAAAATCAAACAATATTCATGTAATTTCCAAAGTATCTCATTAAGTCAATAATGATTGATTTATTGCCGCGTGCGTATCAATCCATTAGTGGGAGCAAATGAAATTACTTTTCTTCAAAAGATTAAGTAGTCAAACCATACAATTTTCTTTTCTTTTTTTATATTAGTCTGATATCTAATGTAGCTATTAAATTGTTGTATTTGTTATTCCGTCATGTCATTTATTTGTTATGTTCACTAAAATAAATATTCTTAAAATATTTATATTTTAAAATAAGATAGAATTTAATTACTTTTTTATTTTTATTCTTACTCTAATAAATGTAAAAAGGGATTAATGTCGTAAAAAAAATATATCAAATGGAGATCAAATAATGAATAAGGTAAATTAGTCAAATTATAATTCTAATCGACGTTTTCTTAAAAAACCATCCAAAAGACAACATGACAAGTAAAATGAGCTAAACCGAGAATATTTATCAAAAATTAAAAAAAAAATAGTATTTCTTCGTTTAAATAGAAAATCAATTTCTACTTTGTTTCGTTTTAAACATGTAAAATTAATTTAATACTTTGAATTAGAATTATCCAAATCAAAATTTGATAAAAAATAATAAGTATTTTACACCTTTAAATTAATCGAATTAAAATTGAAAGTATCAACTGATGCTTAAATATTGCTATTATTTTATCTCAAAGAGAGAAAAATAGTTTCCTTTTAAACAAGTCTTCTCTTTTAAAAAATATTAATAAATTTGCCGATTTTGTATTCGTAGCAAACATTAATCTAATAAAGTTTTAGATACGGAACACAAACTACAATGTTATATTAATCGTGTTTTGAACATAATATATACTATATATATATATATATATATATATATATATATATATATATATATATATATATATATATATATATATATATATATATAATCACTATTCAAAGACAACTACATACACATAAATGCACTATAATCTAAAGTGTTGGGCCCGTGCTGTGCGCAACACGGTCATAGGCCATCTAGTATTTATAATAACACTTCAAGAAGTTGATATATTCGTAATAACCCATATCTTCAAGCCACTTGTTAGTACTTTGGCTCAAAAAAAGTCACTGTGATTACCATTCTGGGTCATATCATGTGTCATTACTCACTAACAGAAATCTACTACTATCAGATTTTGCCACATGTCATTATCTAAACCCTTCATTTTACGAGTGGCATGTATGAGCCATTTTGTTAAGGTCAATGGCATATTTGAGTATTTTCCCAATTCATATATAAATCTCCATCTTTTTAAATTTTATGTAACAAGCTTACAAGGAGAAGTTTGTCCCTATAGCAATAACATTATTATTTTACATGGAAAAACTATACTCTCTTATTTAATTGGATTATGAATCTTATTCTACATCATTCAATTGTTTTCATAACACTTCAAAAACTTGATACATTTGTAATAACCCGTATCTTCGGGGTAAGATTTGAAGTGCTCGTCATGCTAAGTAGGTCACGTCATGAAGTATTTGAGTCATACTTTAAGGTTGGAAGTATAACGGGTTGCGATTAAGAGGTCGACTAAGGTTCGCTGAAAGTTAAAGAATTAAAATCAATTAGTAGATGGGTCAGTTTCCTCGGCTTCAATTAGTATATGAGTCAGTTTCCTCGGGGCATCACTCCCAGCATACTTGGAGTCACGGGTTTATCCACTTACTGTCACACCCAACCTTGGGGGTGTGGCCAGCACCCGCCACCCGAAAGGCCGAGCGAACCAACTGTGATATCTGAACTCTGTAACAAGAATCATAGGCCGACAAGATCGCTGAATAACAACTGTAAGAAGTATATCATGACAACCTGCAAGCAGAAAAGGCCCAACAACACATATATGCATAACTAGGGCCGACAAGGCCACAACTAGGAAAGACAACTAGTCAGAAGGCCGGAAAGGCCAAACACGACACCTGTACACTGACTGATAGTCTGTAAGCCTTTAAGAGCACTAATATGCATCATCTAGTCGGAATAGGGCCCCAACGTACCCATAGCCATACTCATATATATATATATACATGCATGCATTCCTACTCAAGACTTTGACCAACAACTCCGGAGAAATGGAGTGCAACAACTAACCGCTGAACATCTGGTACCCTACTGTGGGGCACACCAACCTGTCTGTCTATACCCGTGGGCATGATCACAGCGTACAAAAAGGCGTCAGTACGAAATATGTACTAAATATGTAGGGCGGTAAGTGTAAGCATACGAAATATAAATAACAAAAGGGGAGATATAGAGGCAACCTGAACTCTGAAACAAGCCGTTGAAGGCAATCATAACCACAATGAATATAAATGTATGCTTGTAAAAATCATTCCTCACAGTGGAGGCTTATAACATATCATATCGTATAATAATATATATCCCTCTGTGGGGTGAGCTCATCATCACCTTTACCCAATTGATCAGTGGTGATGCACAGCTACGTGCCTACCCGGCCGCCTACAACACGGCTCGGTAAAAAAAGAAATCTATCTAGGTGCACATCTACGTGCCTACCCGGCCGACTATAGCGTGGCTCGGTAATGAAAATAAATACATATATATAAGTGCAATGCAAGACCGACCTCAGAAGAGATAACATAGAAAGAGTCGGAGTGACCTATCGTTGTTATCCTCCGACTATCGTTATTATCGCTACGTTCATCATTCTTTAATCAATAGGCCAAAGAAATAAAAGTACAGGGAAACATCTTGTTACGAATTATACACGAAGCCGAAATTATCCAAACTCTTATGAAATATGATCGACACAACTTCTATCAGAAAAAGTATACCAACGGGAGGTTCGTCATATTTGAGCAATAGACAAGAAGATAAGGATTAACTCAATTAAAGGAAGTATAATCAAATCAACTTTGACGTAAAGAGTACCGTAAAAAATATCATTCTTCATTCGATAAACAAGAGGGATAAAAAATGCAAAAGGTACTTCAATACAAGCTATTCATGAGAAAAGGGTAAGCTTAACCATTTTGGAACATAATCGACACAAGTTGAACAGAAAGTCTTTTAATAGATAACCAAAAGGAGATATGGAACGTGGAACATACTTTGGTACAAGTCAAAGATGAAGTATGGGTCAGCTCAATTATCATGGAACGCGATCGATCCAAGTTAATGGAACAACTTTTCAATGAAAGGTCATTTGAAATCTAGTCATGCCACAAAGAGAATATAAAGCCCTTCATACCTCGTCGATGGATTTATATATGTTTCCCGAGTCCTTGAACGCCTTACGAATGATTTCCTACATAATACGAACCATTCAGGATCAAAATCAAGTTCATAGCTCATAGAATTCTTCATTTAGACATTTAATCGAGCAACTTGCGAGCATAAGTTAATAGGCTTATTTGTAGCTTAATTCTCCCGTAAGGCGCTACCATATCCCACTTTTCTGATCCTCCTCATCATTATGATACCATACATATCACCACAGCTCCAAACAACCCACTATAACCATACAAAACAGCCCAACAATTAAGCTATATTCATGAGAGTTAATAAGGACTTATTCTTATGGGATTTTCTCCAATTTTCTAGGTCTAAACGTTTGTAAAGTTCAAGGATATGAAAATAAGGTTAAAACATACCTCAAGTGATATAGAACACTTCAAACTATAAATTACTTCAAGGCGAAGTTTTCATTCGAGAAGCAAAATAGTGAAGAAATCACGATTCCGTAATCGCCATGTTGTTCTTTATGTTACTTGGATTGGTTAGGATTCATGGAGGATTTGTTTGGAGAGTATATTAAGGTTTCCTTGGTCTTTGAAGATGAAGAAATGGAGATAAAATCGTGAAAAGGGTGATATATATACATGGGAAAATTTAAACCATCGATTATGCTCACTGTTCCCGCGGCAGTTCGTGTCCCTGAACGGAAACGCGAATTTCTTTCTACTCCGATGTTGTATTGACAAACGATTAAATGCGCTGGTAACTAGAATTGTAGAACTTTGATTTGCTATATGGATCACCCTGTAACTCCAAGTAGATTGAGAGAAAAGCTCTTCGACATCTGACCCAAATTTTAGTAAAATTTACAAACTTAACTTGCAACGCCCTTTGTCGACTTTCGTATTACAACTAGTTTGACTTCCAAACTTAACAAGCGACCATTATATGATTCAGATACTTCATATCATTACTTGATTAGCATGTGAAGCACTTCTAATCTCACCTAAAAGTACAAGTTATCGTATTCCCAACTTGCCTACTTTTGACGAAACTCATCCTTCTTTGATTCATTCACCCTTCAAACCTTCCGCCACTTACTAATCTTATTTATAGACTCTTATAACCATTAATATTAATAATATCAATCCTTTTTAACCTCAAGATAATTTCTTTTGTACTTGCGTTGACTAACTCATGATGCGACTTTAACGTAAGAAAATCCGGGGTGTAACATCTTCCAAATTAAAGGTCTATGAGTCTAGTTTCCAATGCCGAAAATCGTTCGATGCGCGATTTATCATGGGGTGCTGAAAGATAGAATTTGGATATCACACCAACTAGCTTCACCTATGTGTTCCACCTATGTTTCACCTATGTCTCCACCCATGTGTTTCATCTATGTGCTTCATGTCACGACCCAACCAGAGGGTCATGACGGGCACCCGGAGCTAATACACCGAGTACCTCTAAACATACATCTCACAAATATTTCTAGGTGGGCCATAAAGATAGCTCCTAGATATCATGATCTGTAAGGACATATATCACAATATAACGACACATCTCTATATAATCTTCAACAGTTATGTCCATCAT
The DNA here is from genome assembly GCF_019175385.1 of Lycium barbarum. Taxonomy (NCBI): domain Eukaryota; kingdom Viridiplantae; phylum Streptophyta; class Magnoliopsida; order Solanales; family Solanaceae; genus Lycium; species Lycium barbarum. The sequence continues at coordinate 66,825,935 of NC_083341.1, forward strand.
CACCAGCCGACAAGGCTACTAAATTGTTATACAATGATATGGACCGGTAGGGTTATGAAATGTCTAGCTATACAAGCATGTCTACGAGCCTCTACGTAGAATACAAGTGACCATAAGGACTAATACCAACAGACTGCAGCTCCGAAGTACGTTTAGTGCTCCTGAGAATCCGCTGATAAATCACCTACGGGTCAAATCCGTGTACCTGTCTACCTGCGGACATGAACGCAGTGTCCACAAGAAAGGACGTTAGTACGAACAATGTACTGAGTATGTAAGGCATGAATAACAATATAATGAAAGTATGAAGATAACGTAATATAAAAGAGATCAGGCTGTGCCTCTAAATGCCTTTTTAAGACGGAGGTCGTGCACGCTTAGCTTCTTAAAAAAAAAAGACTTTTCCATATATACATATATAGGGTATCTTGTCCAGCCGTTAAGGCGCGGTAATATTTATTGTATCTTGTCCGGCCATTAAGGCGAGGTGAAATATATATAGTATCTTGTCCGCCCATTAAGGCGGGGTGAAATATATATAGTATCCTGTCCGACCATTAAGGAACAGTGAAATATATATAGTATCTTGTCCGCCCATTAAGGCGCGGTGTGAAAGAAAATACTTACATATATATAAAGCATGCATGAGAGCCCAATTAAAACCCACAACTCTATCGGAGTGACGTAAGGTCGGTAGCCTCCGATTATATTATGGAACAATCATCATCGCTATATCTCACCTTGAAGGAACAATTATCATAAGGTGAGATCAACAATAATGAATAAAATCAAGGAAATCATGAAATAAGCTCAATAATCTCATAATAGCATTAAAATCATAAGCTTTGGAATTTCTAGAATTAAAATCATCATCGTCATGTTCATCATAGAAAACATCTCATCTTTAGTATCATAAGAAGCCTTTAAGAATCATGAACTTCTAACTTTTGGAAGTAAGAAGGTTATGGAAACATATATGGAATCATAATATAGGAATCATGTCTTATGAAAAAAAGGGACTAGCCTTAACATACCTTTTTGTCTACTTAGCCACTCAACGTTTATCCCTCAAAGCTCGTAAATCTACATATAAACCATTCATACTATTGTTAGGCTTATCTTCTGTCACGACCCAACTCGGGGCCGCGACGAGCACCCGGTGCTAGCCCACCCGGGCACCCTCTTAGCTTACACTTATGCTTACATCTAGGTGAGCCACATAATTATACATGCATTTCCATTCATTCGTCAACTAGTCCCATTTGGACAACAACGCATTTATATCATCGTAGGCATCTATGTCACATCAATGTACATGGGCCAATGTGGCCGACAAAATGATATACAAAACATAGGCAGACAAGGCCAAACACATCTACCCACACGCACACACATGTCTACGAGCCTCTAAGAGTATAACATATCACATTAGCGGGACAGGACCCCGCTATGCCCATAATTATATACACAAAAGAATGAGTACCCAAAAGATATGGCTCCGAAAAAAATGGAGCTCTCTATGTAATCTCCGAATAGGCAGCTATGGATCAAGTCTGTCTCCCTGTGCACCTGCGGGCATGACGCAACGTCCACAAACAAAAGGACATCAGTACGAAGAATGTACTGAGTATGTAAAGCATGAGCAACATCAATAAATAAACATCATGAACAACATATGAAATAGCATGGGAGGGTAGACAATAATATCATCGTCATAGTACTTACCTGCCTTTCGTAGGACTTTCCATTTTTCATACGTATTAGTACACCTACGTCATCATCTATGTTCCATAATAGTACTCGTACCATACTTGTGCTCATATTCGTATACATGTCCTTATTCGTATTCTTATACATAGTCTTATCACATTCATAATCATATTATATACATAGTCATTTCATATACATGGCATTTACATAGCATACCCGACCTCATAGGATCAGTGTTTCATACATACTTGGCCAACCAAGGCTCAAGGTTACTCATACCTAGCCCTACCAAGGCTTCAGGGTTATCCGTACCATCTGCAGAGGTGTACGCGCGTTTCGTAATCATATACATACTTTATACATATTCATATACATATATCCTACCCGGCGTTATAAGCTCGGGGTGTCGTTATAGCCCTTCATAGGCACATGTAAGTATAATAGCCCGTAGGCACCTTTAGCATCATTATTATTATCATCGTCATCACTATCATCATCATCATTTTCGCTATGTCTATATCTTATGCTTACTCGTCATATGGGGTGCGTAGTACAATCGTAGCACATATCAAGGATCGTGAGCTTATGAGCTCGGAGTGTCAATCGTTTGAATACAACATACTCATATAGAGGATTTAAGAGTTTGGCCAAGGAACCATGCCTTATGAAAGAAGGGTTAGCCTTACATACCTTTTCGTCGGACTATTCTACATTTGCACGCTTCCTCCCAATGCTAGTGTCTATACCTTCATTAATATCATAACAATGGCCATTAGTCATTCACATTATCCACATTATCTAGATTCCTTAGTTTGCCTCTAATTCACCCATATTCATGGTCATAACATCCAACTTCGTCCATTCGTCTAAAGTGTCTAGTTCATGATCTTAATACCATTTATAATACATTCATATCACAACACAACAACATTCATGATTCAATTCAAACTATTCCTCAAAATGTCACTATTCATCATTCATGACCTACTTGACCATATTTTCTAAAATCCATGTATTTCAACTCTTCAATACCTTAAACATCATGTAAAAATCATGAATCTTACCTTAGAAGTTGTAGGAACAAGCTTTGGTTAATAATACTCCACTTTGAGCAAAACCCTAGTTTTTCTCCATTTGGATTTCTTGACCTAGATGATCTTTGATGATGTTCTTACTCTTGATTCACCTTGTTTTATGTTGTTGATCCTCAAATATCCTTGAAAACTTGTATAATAAATGTAGAGAGAGGTTTTAGAGAGAAGTGGTGTAATGTAGAAATGAAATAAAACAAGTCTTGGTCCTCATATTTAATGAATTAAAAATCTGTGCTGAGGTGAACAGTGGTTGTCCATGGAGTTTTACGGTCCGTATTCCAGTTTACGGACTGTCCCTCGTGGTCGTCTTTAACCCTAAGCAGAACCAGAAACTTTGGCTGCATGCATGGTGATTTACGGCCATGGTTTATGGGGCCGTAAATCACTTTACGGTCTGTCCTCCTGGTCGTATTTTACCATTTCTCAATTGGGCAGAAAGTCGAAGTCTTGCATGGTAATTTACGACTGCCAGTTTACGGACCGTATTCCATTTTACGATCCGTATTTTTCACTTTACGACCACTGGGCAGTTTTGCCAACTTTCAACTTTTCACATTTCTCGACTTTTCATTCTAATCGTTCTCGTCCATATTCGCATATTGCTCATGAAACATTATACACTCGCACTCCTCGCACACATCACTAGTTCGTTTACTTGCGTACCAACGGGAAATTTTCCGAGGTGTAACATTTTTCCCCCCTTAGGAACATTCGTCCTCGAATGTTAAAGTCTCGGGGAATTCTACAAAAATTTCGCCAGAGGTCCCCTTATAATATGGCGCTACCATCCTGCCACAACAACCCATAATATCGATGCCACACAGGGCCACAACGTAACAACATAAAAATTTTGGCCACACATGACCCAAAAGCATAAAAGGAAATATACATACCTTATGATCTTGACGTCTCATCTTGGGCTTCTTCCAAGGACTGAAATAAATGTGGGTATTTGGATCGCATATTTTTTTCTGCTTTCCATGTCATCTCCTCTCGTTTACTGCTTCTCCATAGAACCTTAACCGAGACCACCTATTTATTTCTAAGCCTCCGTACTTGCCTGTCTAATATGGCAATGAGTACCTCTTCATAAGTCAATTTCTCTGTCACTTGCACATCATTTACTGGGACGATCCTAGTGGGATCTCCAACACATTTTTGAAGCATCGAGACATGAAATATTGGATGGACTGACTCCAATTCCGGAGGTAGATCTAACACATAGGCCACTTCGCCTATTTTGCGCACAATCTCATATGGTCCAATATACCGGGGACTAAGCCTCCCCTTTTTGCCAAATCTCATAACGCCTTTCATTGGCGACACTTTCAAGAATACCCAATCCTTCACTTTGAACTCCAAGTCTCTTCGACGATTATCCGCATAGGATTTCTGACGACTTTGGGCTGCTAACAACCGATCTTGTATAAGATTGACCTTCTCTATAGCTTGCTGGACCAAGTCTGGCCCTATCAATTTAGTTTCTCCAGTTTCAAACCACCCAATTGGGGATCTACACTTTCGCCCATATAAAGCTTCATATGGCGCCATTTGAATGCTGGAATGATAACTATTATTGTAAGCAAATTCAATGAGTGACAAATGATTATCCCAATTTCCTCCAAAGTCTATCATCCATGCTTGCAACTCATCCTCCAGAGTCTGAATAGTACGTTCAGCCTGCCCATCGGTCTGTGGAAGAAATGTCGTGCTAAGGCTAACTCGGGTCCCTAAACCCTCTTGGAAAGACCTCCAAAACTTAGCTGTAAACTGAGTCCCTCTATCGGAGATAATAGATACCGGGACGCCATGGAGTTTTACTATCTCTTTAAGATAAAGCTTCGCATAATCTTCTGCCTCATAGGTCATCCTGACCGGTAAGAAATAAGCTGACTTGGTGAGTCTATCCACAATCACCCATATGGAATCATACTTACGTCGAGAACGGGGTAAGCCTAAAATGAAGTCCATGTTAATCACTTCCCACTTCCAAGTTGGGATTTCCATAGCTTGCAACAATCCACCCGGCTTTTGGTGTTCAATCTTCACTTGTTGGCAATTAGGACACTGGGCTACGAATTCCGCTATATCTTTCTTCATTCCATTCCACCAATATATAGACTTAAGATCATGATACATTTTTGTCGCCCCGGGGTGGAAAGAATAACAGGAACAATTGGCTTCCCTCAATATTTGGTGACGTAGGCCTACCACATCGGGAACACATAACCTGCCTTGACATCGGAGAACTCCGTCTCCCGAAATATCAAATGATGACTCCTCTTTCTGATGGAGTGTATCTCTGTACTGCATTAGCATGGGATCCTCATATTGTCGCTATTTTACTTCCGCTACTAGCGATGAAACTGTTGAATTCTGAATAGTAGCTCCGCTGCTACCTGAGTCCACTACTCGGACTCCTAGGCTAGCTAACTGTTGAAGCTCACGGGCCATCTCTTTCTTTTCTGGTTGTACATCACTTAGACTTCCCATCGACCTACGGCTAAGAGCATCAGCCACCACATTTTCCTTTCCGGGGTGGTACAGGATCTCAACATCATAGTCTTTTAGCAACTCTAGCCATCGTCGTTGCCGCAAATTCAACTCTTTCTGCTTGAAGATGTATTGAAGACTCTTATGATCTGTGTAAATATCCACGTGGACACTATATAAGTAATGCCTCCATATCTTTAATGCATGGACCACCGCGGCCAATTCTAAGTCATGGGTAGGATAATTCTGCTCATGTTTCCGCAATTGCCTTGAAGCATACGCAATCACCTTGCCATGTTGCATCAACACACAGCCTAGCCCAACACCTGAAGCGTCGCAATACACAACGTATCCTTCCAATCCCTCTGGAAGTGTCAGAACTGGGGCAGAAGTCAATCGACCCTTTAACTCTTGGAAACTACGTTCGCAAGCATCTGTCCATTGAAACTTGGCTGATTTCTGTGTCAACTTTGTGAGTGGTGCAGAAATAGAGGAAAAACCTTCAACGAATCTCCTGTAATAACCTTCTAAGCCCAGAAAACTACGAACCTCTGTAGGAGTTGTGGGTCTTGGCCAAGTTTTCACAGCCTCAATCTTTTGACTATCCACTCGAATACCATCGGCTGCCACAATATGCCCTAAAAATGCCACTGAGTTCAACCAGAACTCACATTTGGAAAACTTTGCAAACAATTCTCGAGTTCGAAAAACTCCAAGGACAATACGCAAATGATCCGCATGTTCTGCTTCGGATCTAGAATACACCAAAATATCATCAATGAATACGATTACAAATAAGTCCAGAAAGGACCTGAACACATTATTCATCAAATCCATAAATACCGCTGGCGCATTAGTTAACCCAAATGACATCACCCGGAATTCAAAATGACCATATCTTGTTATGAAGGCTGTCTTAGGGAAATCTTTCTCTCTAACCCTCACTCGATGGTACCCGGACCTCAAATCAATCTTTGAAAACCATTTGGCGCCTCACAATTGATCAAACAAGTCATCAATCCTTGGGAGAGGATATTTATTCTTAATCGTTACTTTATTCAATTGCCTATAATCAATGCAGATTCTCAGGGAGCCATCTTTCTTTCGGACGAACAATACGGGCGCTCCCCACGGGGATGAACTAGGCCTAACGAAGCCTTTATCAAGCAAGTCTTTCAATTGCTCCTTCAACTCTTTCAATTCTGCGGGTGCCATTCTATATGGAGGAATAGATATAGGTGTGGTGCCTGGCAACACATCAATGGAAAAATCAATCTCCCGTTCGGGAGGAAGGCCTGGAAGCTCTTCCGGGAACACATCCGGAAATTCGTTCACTATGGGAACTAACTGAAGAGTCGGCGATTCAGCTTCTACATCTTGAACTCGTACTAGATGATAAATGCACTCTTTTGTGATCATTTTCCTTGCCTTTAGATAGGAAATAAACCTACCTTTTGGTGATGCCGTATTTCCTTTCCATTCTAACATTGGTTCTCCCGGAAACTGGAAACGAACCACCTTCATCCGGCAATCAACGTTGGCATAACAAGAAGCCAACCAATCCATGCCCATAATGACATCAAAATCTATCATTTCTAGCTCATGCAAATCAATCATAGTACGACGATCACAAATCACAATCACACAATTCCTATATACTCGGCTAGCTATTACCGATTCACCCACGGGTGTAGACACCTCAAAAGGTTTGATAGACTCCGACTCAATTATAAATCGACCCGCAATATATGGAGTAACATATGATAATGTGGAGCTCGGATCAATCAAAGCATATACATCATGAGAGAATACCGATAATATACCTGTGACCACGTCAGGAGAAGACTCAAGATCTTGGCGTCCAGCCAAAGCATAAATACGGTGCTGAGGACCGCTAGTACTGGGAGCTCTGCCTCTACCTCTACCATGGCCGACTGGCGCATGTGTACCTGGCCCCGTAGGGCGCACAGATGCCGAAGATCCGGCTACCGACCCTGATGGTTGGGTCCTACCTCTACCATGTACTGAGGGGCAATCACACATAATATGGCCTGGTTGACCACATGAATAGAAAACATCTGAACCCAATCAGCATTGACCCCAATGCGACTTCCCACACTGGGAACATCATGGTATATGTGGCCTTGACTGGCCTGAATCACCTCTAAACTGGGACCCCGAATAACTCTGACTCGGCCCGGGATGAGTAGATCTATCAAGGCTCTGGCCTGAAAACCGTGGAGGTGCACTGGTCGTAGGATAGCCCGAATGTCTAGGGAACTGTTGCCTGTGTCTGCCTCTGGACTCACTTATTGGGCCTGAAGATCTGGCCCTCTTGTTATGTCCGCGATCTTGCTCACGTTCACCTCTTCGCTGCTGTAGGCTTTCTTCTATGTTCTGAGCATGTGCCTGAATACGTGCAATGTCCATACCGTTCTGAAGGGACGCAATCAAGCATTTATCCATCAGATGGGGCCCTAGGCCATTTACAAATTGGTGTACCCTGTCGCCCATATCTGCTACCATGGCCGAAGCATACCTGGCCAAGGAGTTAAACCGGAGGCTATACTCTAGGGCACTCATACTGCCTTGCCTCAAATTTAAGAATTTATCGGCCCTAGCTCGCCGAACTTCTGGGGCATATAATAACGGAGAAAAGCATCAACAAACTCTTGCCATACCGGGGGAGGTGTATTGGCTCCCCGTGAATCCATCCATACTGTATACCACTGGATCGAGACATCTCTCAATCTATATGACGCTAGTTCTACCGACTCGGTGTCTGAAGCATGTATCAACCGGAGCATCCTTAGCATACCATCAATAAAGTCCTGGGGATCCTCCTCCGGCTTTGACCCAAAGAATTCCGGAGGGTTCAAAGTAATGAAATCACGGGCCCTCGCACTAACAGCCCTATCACCACGCCCTAAACTTTGCCTCTGCGTCTGGGTCGCAACCAACTGAGTCAACAAATTAATGGCCTCTTTCACATCTTGGCCAGAAGCATTAGGTGGAGGGGCTGGAGGTGCTGGAGCTGGGGCTGAGGCTCCCTCACGCTCCTCAGAGACGGGCACTGTCTGGGAGGACTGAGATTGATCCGCACTCTGGGACTCATCTTCCTCCACTACCGGTGGCGGTGCTCTTTCAGCTCGCTTTTCTGCCACCGTCTTACCCTTTTGGGCTGCTGTAGCCTTTTTCTTTTTAGGCATCTCTGAAATACACAACACACAATTTAGGAACAAGAATTTCTTACATCATAGCTCTATCGTACGATTCTTATGAAGAAGGAAGGTCATTTATTCTTAAAATGTCCGCAGCTTCTTGTTTATAAGTGTGGCACGCAACACACCCATAACAAAGACTCTACTAGACACGGCTCGTAGACACACCCTAGGACTCAACTTCTCTGATACCACTTTTGTCACGACCCGACTCGGGGCCGCGACGAGCACCCGGTGCTAGCCCACCCGGGCACCATCTTAGCTTACTCTTATGCTTACATCTAGGTGAGCCACATAATTATACATGCATTTCCATTCATTCGTCAACTAGTCCCATTTGGACAACAACGCATTTATATCATCGTAGGCATCTATGTCACATCAATGTAGATGGGCCAACGTAGCCGACAAAATGATATACAAAACATAGGCCGACAAGGCCAAACACATCTACCCACACACACACACATGTCTACGGGCCTCTAAGAGTATAACATATCACATTAGCGGGACAGGACCCCGCTATGCCCATAATTATATACACAAAAGAATGAGTACCCAAAAGATATGGCTCCGAAGGAAATGGAGCTCTCTATGTAATCTCCGAATAGGCAGCTATGGATCAAGTCTGTCTCCCTGTGCACCTGCGGGCATGACGCAGCGTCCACAAACAAAAGGACGTCAGTACGAAGAATGTACTGAGTATGTAAAGCATGAGCAACATCAATAAATAAGCATCATGAACAACATATGAAATAACATGGGGGGGGGGGGGGGAGACAATAATATCATCGTCATAGTACTTACCTGCCTTTCGTAGGACTTTCCATTTTTCATACGTATTAGTACACCTACGTCATCATCCGTGTTCCATAATAGTACTCGTACCATACTTGTGCTCATATTCGTATATATGTCCTTATTCGTATTCTTATACATAGTCTTATCACATTCATAATCATATTATATACATAGTCATTTCATATACATGGCATTTACATAGCATACCCGACCTCATAGGATCGGTGTTTCATACATACTTGGCCAACCAAGGCCAAGGTTACTCATACCTGGACCTACCAAGGCTTCAGGGTTATCCATACCATCTGCAGAGGTGTGCGCGCGTTTCGTAATCGTATACATACTTTATACAAATTCATATACATATATCCTACCCGGCGTTATAAGCTCGGGGTGTCGTTATAGCCCTTCATAGGCACATGTAAGTATAATAGCCCGTAGGCACCTTTAGCATCATTATTATTATCATCGTCATCACTATCATCATCATTTTCGCTACGTCTATATCTTATGCTTACTCGTCATATGGGGTGCGTAGTACAATCGTAGCACATATCAAGGATCGTGAGCTTCTGAGCTCCGAGTGTCAATCGTTTGAATACAACATACTCATATAGAGGATTTAAGAGTTTGGACAAGGAACCATGCCTTATGAAAGAAGGGTTAGCCTTACATACCTTTTCGTCGGACTATTCTACATTTGCACGCTTCCTCCCAATGCTAGCGTCTATACCTTCATTAATATCATAACAATGGCCATTAGTCATTCATATTATCCACATTATCTAGATTCCTTAATTTGCCTCTAATTCACCCATATTCATGGTCATAACATCCAACTTCGTCCATTCGTCTAAAGTGTCTAGTTCATGATCTTAATACCATTTATAATACATTCATATCACAACACAACAACATTCATGATTCAATTCAAACTATTCCTCAAAATGTCACTATTCATCATTCATGACCTACTTGACCATATTTTCTACAATCCATGTATTTCAACTCTTCAATACCTTAAACATCATGTAAAAATCATGAATCTTACCTTAGAAGTTGTAGGAACAAGCTTTGGTTAATAATACTCCACTTTGAGCAAAACCCTAGTTTTTCTCCATTTGGATTTCTTGACCTAGATGATCTTTGATGATGTTCTTACTCTTGATTCACCTTGTTTTATGTTGTTGATCCTCAAATATCCTTGAAAACTTGTATAATAAATGTAGAGAGAGGTTTTAGAGAGAAGTGGTGTAATGTAGAAATGAAATAAAACAAGTCTTGGTCCTCATATTTAATGAATTAAAAATCTGTGCTGAGGTGAACAGTGGTCGTCCATGGAGGTTTACGGTCCGTATTCCAGTTTACGGACCGTCCCTCGTGGTCGTCTTTAACCCTAAGCAGAACCAGAAACTTTGGCTGCATGCATGGTGATTTACGACCATGGTTTATGGGGCCGTAAATCACTTTACGGTCTGTCCTCCTGGTCGTATTTTACCATTTCTCAATTGGGCAGAAAGTCGAAGTCTTGCATGGTAATTTACGACTGCCAGTTTACGGACCGTATTCCATTTTACGATCCGTATTTTTCACTTTACGACCACTGGGCAGTTTTGCCAACTTTGAACTTTTCACATTTCTCGACTTTTCATTCTAATCATTCTCGTCCATATACGCACATTGCTCATGAAACATTATACACTCGCACTCCTCGCACACATCACTTGTTCGTTTACTTGCGTACCAACGAGAAATTTTCTGCGGTGTAACATCGTCATATGCTTATCTTAAGCTTTCAAATTAATTCCTTTTAAAAGCTGCCGAAATTCGGGCATCATCTTCCTTGTTTATATCCCTAGCCCGAAATCACAATACCAATTAAACAACAACAATAGCAATACTAATATCAACCACATCATCATCAATACCAAAATATTCCATAAAACATCCCACACGATGTTTTTCAACATACAACAACGATACACACTTCCTATCTTCCCAATCAAGGAGCATAATCTCATCAACACACCAACAACATTAGATACCATTCATATGCATGTAAATCAGCCCAACCACATGGCCACAACATGCTCAAAACAGTCCATAAACACAACAACTACAACATAACACTTTATGACCTTTTATCCATAACTATTTTCACTTTTAAGACTTGTTAATCCTTCAAATCAACTCAACATAAGAGATAGGATGAAGAACATACCTTATACTTGAAGAACTTTAGCTACACCAACTTTCTTCAAGACCAAACTCACCATAACATCAAGTAGAAACAAGAACAATCAATTTTCATGAACTAGTTTGGTGAACTTCATTTTAGGCTTTTGAAACATCTTAAAACTCCTAATATACCTGGAGATATACCCCTCCAAATTTGACCCAAAATTCTGTCCAAAATTCAGCCAACGTTTTTCTAAATTTTCGACAAACTTATTTTCTTCGATTTGCTTGGTCCCGGAATCTTCTGAATCTCTCCATACATGATATCTATCATTAATAATACTTGATAATGGTCATGTCCTTTGGTTTCAAGGTTGTTATTCCCTATTATGACTTACGAGATCGTAATTCATCCTTTACTTCATTGTTACGAACTTCCCGCGGCTTGTACCTTCCAAAACTTCATGGGACGTCTCCGATACTCCATTAATATGGTGAAGTACGTGGCATGCTTATGCTCTGAAAATGTGAGGTGTAACACTTCACCTGCTAGTTTGAGAAAGGTAGAGACCATATAAGGCAAAGTTGATATTTTCCTTATCATTTTCACTCTCTCTCCTTATAGATCAGCCTAAGGCCGACCCTCTCTCCTCCATGTCTATTGAGATTATACACCAATTAATATGGATATTATAATAAGAAAATATATTTCATTTACTAATTATTAAGGGGTGTGCAAAGCCAAAAGTGGACAAGTAAAAGTGAACGGAGGGAGTATTGTCATAAACTCTCATTCTCTTGTCGTATTCCAATTTCGTTCCGGTTCTTATATTTGTCCGGTCTTTGTTTGTGTGCCACTTTTGTTTTTATAACTGTGGACATTTAAATTTTATCAAATTATCCATAAAGTTATTTGGATGACATTTTTAAATCAAGATATATTACTCCAAATAAAAATTATGGATTAATAATTGAATTAATTTTTCAAGTCGAATTAAATATGAATTTAATTAATGGTCCAATTTTATTGGGCTAGTCCACTAATTTTGGCTATAAATGACGAGCCCACTTTGTTAAGCCAATATTTCATCTCATTCTAGAGGCCCGGTTTAGTGCCACATGTCAAATAACGTGGCACGCTAAGTCTAATAAAAGAGTCAATAGGGTCATGCCATATATCAAAATGACACAGCATACCTAGTAAAATCAAAGGCCAATGATAATGCACCATGTGTACAAGTGACGTCTTCTGACTAATCAAATATCGTTATGTCAATTTCAATCTAATTGGTCAAAATATGTGTTATGCCTCGGAAGATTGTGCGTTGTTTGTGCCATAAGTAGATTAGAATAAGCTTGAGAGGAGGCTATAGGGCTCCTTAGATGGTTAATGAAGGGTTGCATAAGTGTTAAGGAGATATAATAAGTATTAAAGGTCGAACGAATCGGAAAAAATGCGATTTCGTGAAAAGTGGAGTTTGTGGGCAGTTTGCGGCCACATATGGAGTTTGCTGTGTAGCAAACAGGCTGCAAATGTTACACCCCGTAGTTTTGTACGTTGAGATTTATAAGTGTTGATTATTTTAAGTATGGACACTAGAGTTACCTTCAAGAATATATGAGCTTATATGCGCCAATCTTATGGTTATGAGGGTTTAAGTTCATATAATAAGTTGTGGAAGGATTAGAGGGCAAGTGAATCAAGGAAAATAAGTTTATTGGACTTTGGAGAAAATATAAGGGGCAATTTTGGTCCAACTGGGAGGAAGAAATCTTTTAGTATATGAGGAGTTTTGAAGTAAAGCAAAAGCCTAAATTGAAGTTCATGAAGTCTAGTTTTCAACGCAACAAACCGCTCGTCGATAGGTCATCGGAGTAGAGAGTTATGGACATTACAAGTTAGGCTGCCAGAGCAGACATTTACCCTACGCAAATGCAACCATAGGTCCGCGAATGCGAAGAGGAGGACTGGATAACCCTTCGCAAACACGACCCAAGTTCGCGAACGCGAAGAGCAAATTCTGAGTCGGTGCAAACCGACTTAAACACCCTATATAAGGGTTAAAGTCCCTCATTTATGCCCCAAAGTGTTCTAGAGAGCTCAGGAAACATAGAGAGACATATATGTATCACAAAATTGAGGATTTTGAGTGATTTCCAGTGATGGAGTATTAAGCGAGGCTCGGGTAATGTGTAGTTGTGGTTATAGTATTGTTTTGCGATGGAGTTGGCATGGATTCAAAGTGGATATTGAAGGTCTTGTTGTCCTAGTAAGAATAAGGTATGAATCTTTCCCTTTTGATATTAATTTAAGTTTGCTTACGAAGATAGAGTTATTAAATCATCGTATAGCAGATTAGTTGGGTGAGAAATTAGGTAAATATCGTGTGGGATGTTTTAGGAAATATATTGATATGGATAATGGTGTTGATTATGCTGGTATTGTTGTCGTTGATTGGTTGTTGATATTATGATTTCGGGCTAGGCATATAAACAGGGAAGATGCTGCCCGAATTTCGGTAGATTCTAAATGGATTTAAATTTAGGGCTTAAGACGAACGTATGATGATGAACCTAATAATAGTATGAATGGTTGTATATGTAGATTATGAGACTATGAATGATCTTAAGTGAATTGCAAGACAGGAAGTAAGTTGGAAGTCGAGAAATTATCTTCCAGGTATGTTAAGGCTAGTCCCTTTCTTTCGCAGGCATGATTCCTATGTTATGATTCTGGATATTTTTCCATAACATTTTTACATCCAAAAGTTAGAAGCTCATGATTCTTAAAAGCTTCTTATGATACTAAAGATGAGATGTTTTCTATGATAAACATGATGATGATGATTCTAATTCTAGAAATTCCAAAGCTTATGATTTTAATGCTATTATGAGATTATTGAGTTTATTTCATGATTTCCTTGATTCTACCCATTGTTGTTGATCTCACCTTATGTTAATTGTTCCTTCAAGGTGAGATATAGCGATAATGATTATTCCATAATATAAATCGAAGGTTACCGACCTTACGTCACTCCAATAAAGTTGTAGCTTTCATATGAGCTTTCATGCATACTATTTACATTATGTATATGTATATATTATATTTATGGATCGGGCGTACGTTCCTCGGCACTAACATATTATTTTTATGGATCGGGCCGTACGTTTCTCGGCGCTAACATATGATATTTATGGATCGGGCCGTTCGTTCCGCGGCAATATAATATATTTATGGATAGGGCCGTTCATTCCACGACAATATAATATATTTAAGGATTGGGTCGTACGTTCCTCGGCACTAACATATGATATTTATGGATCGGGTCGTACGTTCCTCGACACTAACATATAATATTTATGGATCGAGCCGTACGTTCCTCGACACTAATATATATGGATCGGGCTGCATGTTCCGCAACACTATATTTATGGATCGGGCTGTACGTTCCACAACACTAACATTTATGGATCGAGTTGCACGTTCCGCAACACTAACACTTATATATGTGCATGTGTGTGTGTGCGCGCGCTTACTTACATATGATTTTCAAAATGTACAGGTTATCTCTCTTATTCCATGTTACCTTTCATATCTGTATTATATTGTTATTCATGCCTTACATACTCAGTACATTATTCGTACTGACGTCCCTTCTTGTGGACGCTGCGATCATGCCCGCAGGTAGGCAGGGAGGCCGATCAGACCCGTAGGTGTTTTATCAGTGGATTCTCAGGAGTACTCCACTTACTTCGGAGCTGCAGTCTATTTGGTATTGGTCCCTATGATCATTTGTATTCTATGTAGAGGCTCATAGACGTGTGTGTACAATTAGACGTTTTATAGCTCCACCGGTTCATATTATTGTATAATATATTGGTAGCCTTGTCGGATAGTGATGATGGGCATAATTGTTGATGATTATATAGAGATGCACCGTTATGTTGTGGTATATGTCCTTACAGGTTATGACAACCATGAGCTACTTTTGGGGTCCACCCAGAAATGATTATGAGATGTATGCTTAGAGGTACTCGGTAGGTTAGCTCCGGGTGCCCATCATGGCCCTCTGGTTGGGTCGTGACAGCAAACCTGCCATTTTAGTCTGCCTCACTGCCCATCACTACCCCAAGATGCGGTGGAGAGATGCGGCCGCAAGCTTTCACTTGCTAGGTTGCATCTCCACCACAAATTGAGGCGGTGGGGCGGTTCAAGGGCTATATCTTGTTCTAAAAGCCTCATTTTCATGTACACACCTTCCACACTTCTCTGTCTACTTCCTTAGAGTGTTCTTGAGGGTTCTCTATCATCTCCAAGGTGTACAACAAGGTTTTGGGGCGGATTTGTCATGGATAAACTAGTAGAGTTTGCTAGTGACGACGTCTTGATGTTTTGTTGATTGCAACTTGTTCTAAGGTGTTTGAAGGTTCTAACCTCAAACTCAAGGTAAGATCTAACCTCTCCTCCCTATGTTAAAGGTACAAGGACCCATGGATAATTTTTTTGGTCGAAGAACTATAAGGAAAACAATAGACGAATCTAGCATAAGAGGTGATTGTGTATTAACTTCAATTGTAGTTGCGATATTGGATTGCTGGATTTTGATTGTTATGTCTTGTATATACATCATAGTTGAAGGTTTTCATCTTGATGTTAAGGTTATCTCCCTTGAATAAGAATAAGGAAAAAGTATATCGTTTTGTATATTGAAATATTATTGAGATATTATGGGTTGTCGATGTATATTTTTGGTTGGTTGATGAAAGGAGTACTAAGAGGCTTACATGAGCTTATTATTGTTGTTATGGGCTACCGTACATACTGTTGTGACTAGAAATAATGAAGGGAGGTGCTGCCCGTCTTATTTTAGAATCGAGTTATCATCGATATACATGATATACTAGCACCATCTAAGTGTATCTATACATTCCTTTGTTATAGGGTTGGCGTGATAGTTGTACTTAGCTAGATTGTTGGATTGCTTGGACGGCTTGAGGTATGTTAAGGCTGTCCCCTTCTTTCTCTTGGCATGATCATATTGATACAAACGTACACGAATGATATCCATAACGACTTTACTCTTTGATACACTAGAAGCTTATGTTCTTGAACTTCTTATGATGTTATTGATCTTGTCTTATGGTTGTTGATCTTATCTTATGGTCGTTAATCCCTCAAGGTGAGATATATTGACGATGTTAGTTCCATAAGTGATAATCGAAGGTATATCGACCTTACGTCACTCCGATAGAGTCATAACACCTCTTTATGCTCTCATTCGGGCATTATATATATGTATCTATTTTATGCCACCGAGCCGCGCTATAGTGGACCGGGTATGGCACCTATTGTGCACACCACTGCAGTTGGGTATGATATGATGATGATAGCTCCCGAGAGCCGCTTAATGATGACAGTATAGCCCCATAGTGTGGCTTTTATATATATATATATATATATATATATATATATATATATATATATATATATATATATATATATATATATATGTGTGTGTGTGTGTGTGTGTGTGTGTGTGTGTGTGTGTGTTTTAAAAGAAAACATGCACGTCACCCGCCCTTGGTGGCTTTCAGATGTACATGTTGACTCTCTGTTATCTTATGTTACTTTCACGCCATTGTTATGTTGCTATTCATGCCTTACATACTAGGTACATTATACGTACTGACGTCCTTTTGTTTGTGGGCGCTGTATTTCATGCCCGCAGGTTCAGGTAGACAGGGAGACGGTTCACACCCTTAGGTTGACTTCTCAGCACTTGCACTGGAGCACTCCACTTGTTCCGAAGTTGCAATCTAGCTTGGTATGATACTTTTTTGTGCATGTGGGTATGGCAGGGCCCTGTCCCGACCTTATTACGTCTTGTATTCTAGTAGAGGCTTGTAGACAGCTATGCACAGTCAGAGGTTTTATGGCCTTCTCGACCTATATTTTGTTGTACTGTCAACTTTGGTAGCCTTGTCAGCTTGTATCTTTTGGTTCAGCATGATTGGGTATGTATATATACCTTTT
Source organism: Lycium barbarum (assembly GCF_019175385.1). NCBI lineage: Eukaryota > Viridiplantae > Streptophyta > Magnoliopsida > Solanales > Solanaceae > Lycium > Lycium barbarum. The sequence goes on from NC_083341.1 coordinate 66,843,466, forward strand.
GGGCTTGTGTTCCTCTCAGCTTATGATATCTATTAGTCAACAGGTTGTCCCGTGACGACCCTCATGGCCACCATTGTTACATCTTGGAGATTTCTTGTCGTTGCATTATGAGTAGACTAACGTAATCCTAAAGTGTACATGAAGCCCTTATAAGGTTAAGGAGGGTATTTGATAACTTTAAGTGTGTACCTTAAGGTTTTGGAGTCATATGAAGCGGCAGAAGTAAGTTGTCAAGAGATTAGAAGAATTGAGTCATGTTTGGGAAGATTTCGTATCATTTGAGTTATACATTGATTATAATTACCTTGAGGGGGAGCTATAGGGCCCTTTAGATGGTTAATGAAGTTTTATACAAGTTCCAAGAATGTTCCATAAGGATTGGAAGTCAAAAGAGTCAAGAAGAGCACATTTTCGCAAAACCGGGGAGAAATGGGCAATATGCGGCCGCATACTCAGTATGCTGGGCCATATATTGGCAGAAAACTCACCATTTTGGGTGATGTTTCTGACCAACACCACCCCCATGTTGTGGAGGGAGTATGCGGCCGCATACTCAGTATGCTGGGCCGCATACTCACCGCAACGCGGAGTGATGGGGTGAATTGGTCACCTTTTTAAATCCGAAAAGATCCTATTTTTCCAACCAACCTCCCACATTTATTTCCCCACACTTCTAAAGAGTTCTAGAGAGTTCTTGAAGGTTCCCTAATACTCCAAACCTTTCCATATCATCAAGAGAGAAGATCAACATCAAAACCCAAAGAAAATCCACGGAAGAAGATTATTCTTGCTTCTCTTCAAAGTTGTGATAAACTTGGTCTTGAAGGAGTTGAGGAAGGTGAATGTTACATCTCAGAAAATTTTGGTTGATGCGTTGTGAATAGACTAATACGATCTTAAGGTAAACATGTAGTCCTTATGAAGTTAAGGAGAGTATTTGATAGCTTTAAAGTGCGTACTGCAAGATTTTAAAGTCACATGAATAGGTGGAACTAAGTTCGTTGAAGGAAGTGAATGTAAGTTACGATTGGAAAGGTTTCGTAGAAATTGAGCTAATGTTGATTTACTAATGTTTGGAGGAAGAGCTACAGGGCTCCTTAGATGGTTGATGAAGTGTTATACAAGTGCCAAGAAGGTTCCACAAGGATTGGAAGTCAAGCGAATCAACGAGAGCAAGTTCGAAAAAAAATGGGTAATACGACCACTTGTACGGTCAGTATAACTTTATATGGTCCATATAATGGGCCATATAACATTCCAGAGAAGGGTCAATCCTTATACGGACCGTATAAGTGTCCGTATAATCGGGTCGGGTCAATTTTTTCAGATTTTTCCCTTCTTATATATAGATGACCCATGTTCATTTAATTTATTTCCCAAATTTTCCCAAGTCTTGAAGTCTCTAGAACATTCCCCCGATCATATTAACGCAAAACCAAGAGAAATCAAAGATTAAATACCAAGAATCAAGAGAATCAAGTGTGGAGACACTCACTAGGGTTTGGGAAGATCAAGATTTCTTTTGGTGTTGAAGTTTGAGTTTCATTCAAGTGAAGTTCATTAATCCAAAGTTCATCCCTACACAATAAAAGGTGAGTTTTGCATCTATTTCATGTTATTAAGAGTATTTGGTTGTTGAATAACTTGGATGAAGGAAAAAAGTAGGAGGTGAAGCTCAAATATGGATTTAATGATATTTTTGAGTAGTAAATTAACTTGAGTCATGATTCTTAGTATGCCATGAATATAATCTTGTTGTGGGTGGTACTAATGATGTGGAGGAAGTATTATATGTAATGAATATGGTGTTGTGTTGTAGCTATGGTTATGAATGACCTTAAAAAGGAGTTTTGAGGATTGGAAAATGTTTAACCTGAAAGAAGCCTCTTGATTATGACATTATAGATGTTGCTATTGATGTTTGAGAGTTATTTATTATATGGAGAAAGTTGATGAAACAAAGGAAATGCTGCCCAAATTCCGTTAGCTCTTAGTTACTTTAGTTTAAGCTTAATCATGTATTTAATGACCTAACCTTAGTACGAATTATCTTGTAATTCTATCCATATTTTCCATAACCTTCTTACTTCCAAAATCTAGAAATTTATGATTCTTAAAGCTTCATATGATGTTAAAGAAGAGATATTTTCTATGATGATTATAATGATGATGATTTTATTTATAGAAGTCTCAAAGCTTATGATTGTGATGCCATTATGAGATTATTGAGCTATTTCATGAATCCCTTGATTTTATCTATTGTTGTTGATCTCACCTTATGAATAGTTCCTTCGGGGTGAGATATAGCGATGGTGATTATTCCATAATATAAATCAGAGGTCACTGACCTTACGTCACTCCGATAGAGTTGTAGCTTTTAATTGGGCTCTCGTGCATGCTTATTTTTATGTATGATTACACCGGGCCTAGTTGGCCCGGCAGACACCACTACGCTGGGCGTAAATGGGCGGCATATTGATAACACCGTGCCTAGTTGGCCGGGCAGTCACCACTAGTGGGCGGCATGAGATGGTTACCCCAGACGTAGGCTAATGATGATAAGCAGTTTATATATGTGTTATGATGTTTTAAAAGTAAAAGTTAGCATGCATGATATCCGCCTTCAGAGGAATCAGTTACAGGTTATCTCTTTATCTCATATTTCTTTATTTCTTTATGATGTTATCATTCATGCCTTACATACTCAGTACAATGTTCGTACTAACGTCCTTTCTTTTATGGATGCTGCATTCATGTTCGCAGGTGGACAGGGAGACGGTCCAGATCCCTAGGAGCTTTATCAGTAGATACACAGGTGCACTCCATTACTGTGGAGTTGCAGTTTGTTGGTATATTCTTTTGTGTTCATATTTGGGCATGTCGGGGTCCTGTCCCGTCCTTATGATCTTCAGTACTCCAGTTAGAGGCTCGTAGACATGTGTGTATAGTAGATGTTTAATGACCTTATTGGTGTATATTTTTTATATCATTTTGTAGCCTTTCCGGCTTGTTCTTATATATATGTTTGAGATGGAATCGAAGATTGCTTCATAATGAGTTTTATTTTGAGAATGGCGTTGTCTCAGGTTGAGTTATTTGATAATTAGAGAAGTGGGCCACCGAGATAGATTGGAAGAAGTACGATTTGTGGTGCTCGGTAGGCTAGCTCCGGGTACCTGTCATCTCCCTCCGGCTGGGTCATGACAAAAGTGGTATCAGAGCAGTTCCGTCCTAGGGTGTGTCTACGAGTCGTGTCCGGAAGAGTCTTGTTTATGGGTGTGAAGCACGCCACACTTATAAATAAGAGGTTGCGGGGCATTTAGGAATAATGACCGTTCTTCTTCTTTATAGATTGTGCTATAGAGCCATAATGTAAGGTTTCTCCTTTTCCTAATTGGGTGTTATGCTTTCGGTAATGCCTATAAAGAGAAAAGCAACAGCTGCCCAAAAAGGCAAGAACACTACTGGAAAGCGGACTGAACGGGAGCCACCAGTGAATATAGAGGAGGGTGAGTCCCATAATGAGGCTCTATCTCGTACCTCTCACACTCTGCCTCTTTTAGAGGAGCATGAAGGAGCCTCAGATCCAGCTCCAATGCCTCCAGTTCCTCCTCCAGGTGCCTCCGGCCAACAGATGACAGAGGCTATTCAATTACTGACCCAGTTAGATGTTGCCCAGGCTCAGCGGTAGGGTGCGGCTCAAGGTGACAGAGTGGTTAATGCAAGAGCCCGTGATTTTATTAGCTTGAATCCTCCAGATTTGTTCGAGTCAAAGACGGATAAAGACCCGCAGGGCTTTATAGATGAGATGTTGAGAACGTTGAGGATAATACATGCTTCTGATACGGAGTCAGTGGAGTTGGCTTCCTATAGACTGCGGGATGTGGCCGTCCTTTGGTACAATAATTGGATATCTTCGAGAGGGCAAGATGTGCCTCCCCCGGTATGGCAGAAGTTCGTAGATGCCTTCATCCGTCATTATTTGCCACTTGAGGTCCGACGAGCCCGAGCTGACAGGTTTTTGAATCTAAGGCAAGGAAATATGAGTGCTCGGGAGTATAGTCGCTGCTTCAATTCATTGGCTAGGTATGCTTCGACCATAGTAGCTGATATGGGAGACTGGGTGCATCGATTTGTGAGTGGCTTGGGGCCACATTTGATTAAAGAATACTTGACAGCTTCACTCCAGGAAGGGATGGATATCTCTCGTATTCAAGCTCACACCCAGAATTTGGAAGAGCAGTAGCAGCCGCACGGAGGTGAGCGCGATTTTGACAGAGGACATAGTAAGAGTGCCAGATCTGCAGGTGCTAGCAGTGAGTATAGAGGGGGTCAGAGGCAACAGTATTCCAGGTATTCAGGCCAATACGTAACTAGTGTGCCTCCTCGATTTGCGGGCAGGAGATTTGATTGCCCCATTTATTCTTGACCGGATCAGAGCTCGAGAGTTTCGGGTCCCCAGTTTGGAGGCGATTTTAGTCGGAGGAGACCATTTGTACCATGATGCAGTCAGTGCGGTAAATTACATGTGGGTCAGTGTCGCCGAGGATCAGATGCTTGTTATGTCTGTGGTCAGACTGGGCATATGATGCGTGATTGTCCATCGATGAGTAGTAGAGGTGGGACCCAGCCCACAGGATGAGTAGCCGGCTCTTCTTCGTCTGTGCGTCCTGTGAGGCAAGGCTCACAGGCGCCATCAGGTGGTGGTAGGGGCAAAGGGGGAGCATCCAATTCAAGTGGCCCTCAGCTCCGCATTTATGCATTGGCCGGTTGAGAGGATCTTGAGTCCTCCCCTGACGTTGTCACATGTACATTATCGGTATTCTCTCATGATCTTTATGCATTGATTGATCCGGGGTCTACTTTACCGTATATTACTCCTTATATTGCTGATCGTATTGGGGTGAAACTCGAGCCAATCAAACCTTTTGAAGTGTCTACTCCTGTTGGTGACCCGGTAATAGCTAGACAAGTATATAGAAATTGTGTGGTGGTGGTGTGTGATCATCATACTGTAGCTGATTTGATCGAGCTAAAAATGTTGGATTTCGATGTTATTATGGGCATGGATTGCCTGGCCTCCTATTATGCTAATGTGGATTGTAGAATGAAAGTGGTTCGATTCCAATTTCCGAAAGAACCAGTGCTTGAATGGAAAGGTAACACAACATCCCCAAGAGGTAGGTTTATTTCCTATCTCAAAGCGAGGAAGATGATTGCTAAGGGCTATATTTATCATTTAGTCCGGGTTCATGACACCGAAGCAGAACCGCCAACTCTTCAATTTGTTTCGGTAGTAAATGAGTTTCCGTATGTATTTCCAGATGAGCTTCCAGGTCTTCCACCAGAACGAGATTGATTTTACCATTGATGTGCTGCCAGACACCGAACCCATATCTATTCCTCCTTACAGAATGGCTCCTGCAGAATTGAAAGAGCTAAAGGCACAACTGAAGGATTTGCTCGAGAAGGGATTTATTAGGCCCAGTTCATCAGTATAGGGAGCACCTGTCTTGTTCGTAAGAAAGAAAGATGGTTCTTTGCGAATGTGCATTGACTATAGGCAGTTGAACAAGGTGACAATAAAGAATAAATATCTGCTTCCAAGAATCGATGATTTGTTTGATTAGTTGTAGGGTGCTAAGTGGTTTTCAAAGATAGGTCTGAGATCAGGATATCACCAAGTAAGGGTTAGAGAAGAACATATTCCGAAAATGGCTTTCAGGACTAGATATGGTCATTATGAATTTCGAGTAATATCGTTTGGGTTGACTAACATCCCGGGAGTGTTTATAAATTTGATGAATAATGTGTTCAGGCCTTTCCTAGATCTATTCGTAATTGTGTTCATCGATGACATTTTGGTGTACTCTCCATCAGAAGCAGAGCATGCAGATCATTTACTTACTGTCCTTGGAATTCTTCGGACTCGAGAATTATATGCCAAGTTTTTAAAATGTGTGTTCTGGTTGAATTCTGTAACTTTTCTGGGCCATATTATCTCAGCTGATGGTATTAGAGTAAATACTCAGAAGATTGAGGTTGTAAAGACTTGGCTAAGGCCTACAACACCTACAGAGGTTCGTAGCTTTCTGGGATTGGCAGGCTATTACAAAAGATTTGTAGAAGGTTTTTCTTCCATTTCTGCACCATTGACGAAGCTAACTCAGAAATCAGCAAAATTCCAATGGACTGATGCTTATGAGCGCAGTTTTTGGGAATTGAAAGATAGATTGACTTCCACTACTAAAAAAATGCCAAAAATCGAAGGACAAAAAACCGACGGACAACCGACTCCCTGCATTAGTTTTTTACATTTCTAATTTTTTTAAAATTATTTTAATTAGAAAACCGACGGACGACGTCGGTTTTTTTGGCAGAATTTTGAAAATATATATCCGCCAAAAAAACAAATCGACGTCCCACGTCAGTTTTATTAAAAAATAATAATAATAATTAATATAAAACCGACGGACGACGTCGGTTTTATTTTTAAAAATATTTTAAATAATATGCAATTCAATTTGGTTTTTAAAAAAATAATAAACAATTTTTTTAGGAAACCGACGGACAGGATCGATTTCCTTTTTTTTTTTTTTTTTTTTTTTTTTAATTTTTGGGTCAAATCTGGTCAAACGTGCGGGAAAAACCGATGGACAGGGTCGGTTTTGTCCGTCGGGTTTTCTTTAAAAATTTTCCAGACGGGTTTTCATACCCATTTCTTCTCCTCTTCCCAATTAAACTCCCATTCCCCTGAAACCCTAGCTACCCGCCGCCCCTCTCCCCTCCGCCCAGCCCCGCCGCCCATTTCCCCGCCACCTGGGCAGCCCGTCCCCACCAACCCCAGACCCGTTTTGAAGTTAATTAATTGAGGTTAGTTTCTCTTAAATTAGGGCTTTTAAAATTCTTTCAATTTTAATTTTATTTGTAGATTTTAGGCCTAATGCTAATCTATTTAGCTTTGTTAAACATCATTTGCAATGTTATTAATGTGGAATTTGTGAAAAAAAAATGTAAATTTTATTTGATTAGTTTAGTTGTCTTTTTTTTTTTTGGCTTGAGATTGTGCTATATTTCATGTTCTTTGTCAATGTATTTGTGTTAGCTTAGTTATCATTCTTTGTAATATTATTGATGTTGAATATGTGCAAAAATGTATACTTTAATTATTTGACTAGTTTTTTTTTTGTTGGATTGTGCTTTTTGTTAGAATTCCATAAGTTATTAGAATTGTTATTGATCATTCCAAATTAGAATTGGTTGAGATTGTGCTTTTCAAAGTTAGAATTGTTAAGTTATAGTATTTCTATAACCTTAATACTAAAATGTACATTTTATTTCTCTAGATTTACTTTTCAATTTTTAGAATTGGTTGGAATTGTGCTTTTCAAAGTTAGAATTATTAAGTTATGTTAGAATTATTAAGTTATAATATTTCTATAACCTCAAAACTAAAATGTAGACTTTATTTGACTAGATTTACTTTTCAATTTTTAGAATTAAAGGCAGAAATCCATAAGTTATTAAAGTTAGAATTGTTATTGAGAATTCAAAGTAGAATTGGTTGGGATTGTGCTTGTCAAAATTATATTAAAGTTAGAATTGTTATTGAGAATTCAAAGTTAGAAGTGGTTGGGATTGTATTTTCTTAAGTTATATTTTAAGTTAGAATTCTTAAGCTATAATATATTTCTAGAGCGTACGGTCTAGGCCCAAGGAACAACTTAAGTCACCTTCGGTCAGGATTGCGAGGTGAAGGGTCTTCTCGACAAGCCGAGGGAGTTGATGGTGTTCAGGTCGCAGCTATGGCACAGCAAATTGCTGAACTTAATAGGAAATTAGCTGAGACTGAGGCAAAAAGAGTTGGGGAAAGTAACACCATGAAAGCGAGCTTTGAATCGCTCATGGCACAAGTTAAAAGCCACATTGCATGTGGACAATTTGGTGTGCCCCCTTCTCCCGCCCCCTCCAACCCAGAAGATGATGATGACGGTGATTGCGTAGCCCGGATACCAGATGATCAGTTGTAGTAGTTTGGATTTACTAATGGACTTATGTTAAAACTAGTTAATGGTACTTTTGGTTGGACATTTAAATATTTCTGAACTTTGAAGATCTATTTAGATCGTATTTGATGTGTTTAGATAGTGTTTGATGTGTTTTATTATTACTTAGGGTGATTTTATGTGTTGTAGATCTTTTAGAATTGATTTGGAGCATTTTAATGCTAGTTTTGAGCAGCTTTTGGTACTAGTTTCTGTGCAGGTGTGGCTGCAGAAAATGCATGAATTGCATGCAGGAAATTTTCCAGAAAACCGACGCAGTCCGTCGGTTTTCTGGAAATTAATTCTTAAATTTTATGAAAAAACCGACGCAGTGTGTTAGTTTTTTATTTAAAATAAAAAAATTTAAATAAAAATCGATTTTTTCATAAAATATATATTGTTTTTATATAAGATCAAAAATCAGAAATTAAAAAAACCGACTCAGTTCGTCGGGTTTTTTATTTTTTTTTTTAATTTTTTAAAATTATTGGATAAAACCAGACGGACCACGTAACCGACGCAGTCCGTCGAAAAAAATCGATGTGGTCCATCAGTTTCCAAAAAGCGAGGCTATGTAAACTGACGGACCGTAAAGGGTCGGTTTCATTAAAAAAACCGACGCGGTCCGTCGGTTTACATAGCCTCGCTTTTTCCCCTTTTTTTAGTAGTGTTCAGCCCCAGTCCTGATACTTTCAGAAGGATCAGAAGGCTATGTTGTTTATTGTGATGCCTCCGGGGTTGGGTTGGGCTGTGTGTTGATGCAGCACGGTAAGGTTATTGCCTATGCCTCCAGGTAGCTACGGAAACACGAGAAAAACTATCCGACCCATGATATTGAATTAGCTGCGGTTATTCATGCACTAAAGATGTGGAGACACTATCTATATGTCATTCATGTTGATATTTATACAGACCACAAGAGTGTCCAGTATATTTTTAAGCAGAAGGAGTTAAATCTACGACAGAGGTGGTGGTTAGAGCTATTAAAAGACTATAACGTGAGTATTTTATATTGTTACACCTCGAAAACTTTTATGTCGTTGTGCGGTAAATAGACTAACGCAGGATAAGATGTATATGATGTCCCTACAAGTAGGAAGGGGTACTTAATGATTCTAATTAAGATTCCAAAGACATTTGAGGCAAGAGAAGAAAATTCGTCAAAGGAAGGTGAGGTATAAGTTGTGTTTGGGGAAGATTTTGCAATTATCAAGTTAAGGGTTGATTGGTAATGCCTTGGAGAGGAGTTATGAGGATATTTATATTGTTAACGAAGTGCAAAACAAGTGTTAAGAAGGTTCCATAAGGATTGGAGATCAAACAAATCGACGAGAATAATTCCGGAAAAGTGGAGTTATACGACCACTTATAATGTCCGTATAGCCTTTACAGAAAGGGAAAATCCATGATGGTGGTATACGATCACTTATACGTACCGTATAAAGTTATATGGACCGTATAAGTGTCCGCATAACTTGATCGGGACAGCTTTTTCTCCAAGTATAAATATAAGTTCCAAGTTCTAATTTCTCATCTTTTTTAATTCCTCCACCTCTCTCAAGAACTCTAGAATATTCCATACACTTCATTAACATAAACCCAAGGTAAATCAAAGATAAAACTCCAAAAATTAGTGGAATCAAGGGTGTGGGTGCTCATTAGGGTTGCTAGAAGTCAAGAATCTCTTTGGAGTTGGAGTTAGGGTTTTCTCCAAGTGAAATAGTTTCATCCAAAGCCCATTCCTACATAATCAAAGTTGCGTTTTATGACCATTTCATGTTATTAAGAATATTGAGTGGTTGAAAGGCTTGCAATGAGGAGGAAAGTAGAATATGGAGCTCAAATGTGAAAATAAGGGTATTCTTGGATAGTAACTTGACTTGAATCATAGTTCTTGACATGCTATGAGTATAATCCTGTTATGAATGGTATTAAGATATTGAAGAAGCATTTATATATGAATGAATACGGCGTTGTGTTGTCATTATAGTTAATGGATACTTTTGAAGGGAAATTGTGAGAATTGAATAATGCTAAACTCGAAGAGGTTTATTGATTATGATATTATGGGTGTTGTTGTTGATGTTTGGGAGTTGTGTACGTCACACCCCAATCCTGATAGGGCATGACGGGCACCCGACTCTCATCAGAGTCGAGCGAACCCTCAGACATTCGCTCTATCAAAACTTGTCATTTCAAAAACTTTTAAGAACATAAAACTTTTCCAAATAGAAATCATCTAAAATACATACTCTTTTAAAGTGCACAAATGACTCAACTGACATCACTTTGTCGACATCTCAACAAACATACCACAGGAAACTGTCTGAAGAAGTCTCTAAGAAGTAAACTGAACATTATGAGTCAGGACAGGGCCCTGACATACCTATAATCATACATATCTATACATGACTCAGCACAACTCCAGAATGAGGTGGAACTTGCCAATCCCAGCTGATGTCCAAGCATCCTAGCTATACACTTAACCTGCAAAACAATCTGGGGCTGCGGGCATGAACGCAGCGTCTCCAGGCAAAAGGACGTCAGTATGGACAATGTATTGAGTATGTAAGGTACTAACAAGTCATAGTCATGATTTGACTTAGGAGATAAGAAATCACAATCTAACTCAACACCTGCAGCCTTCGCTAGAAGAAACACAAATGTGCACACGAAGTCTCAACACAATCTTTAAGTAAATAATGCAATCCAACACACATGCCGCTTCCGACATGTTAACAGAATGGTCCCTTCGGATGGCCGCTTTCGGCATAATAGTTATGGCCCCTTCGGGCAGCCGCTTCCAGCTTAATAATGATGGCCCCTTCGGGCAGCCGCTTCCGGCTTCATAATGATGGCCCCTTCGGGCGGCCGCTTCCGGCTTAATATCACAATCATGTCAACACAAACTCAATTTCATCTTATTGCCTTACCCAAAGAATAAATGATCATATCAGTACAAAGGAATGATACTATGGAATGTAAACATCAATCGTAAATGAAATGAAGTAGTAAAATCTCGCACCCCCTTCGGAGTGGTTTTGAAAATCAAGCTTTATGTTTCCTTTAGTATAAAACTCATTTCCTCGAAATAGTTAGGAGAACCATTTACGCAACTCAACTTGGCACTTTATGGGTGTTCCCTTCGGAAGAGAATAGGAGTACAATATCAATAAGCCATCACAAGAAGCATTTAGACCTTACTTGTCTAAGACTGGAATCATATGGGGTACATATAGAATGAATAACAACAAGGATCATGCCAAAAGAAGAAAGGTTTTCCTTACATACCTGGAAGCTTACATTTCACTTTCCAACTTACTTCTTTCCTTGCAATCTACGTAAGATCATTCATAGTCTCGTAACTTTCACCCGCTAGAACTGCAATATCTTCGATTACCACCTTGAATCTAAGCCAAGTTCCTCCGCAATTCCATATTATAATCGCAACCGTGTGTTGTCTAAACTTAAATTCGAGGATTTCACTTAATTTGCGTTAAAATCTAGTGGACGAAAGTTGGGAGAGTTTTCAAGAGAATTTGAGAAATGTTTAGAGATTTTTTTTTCCGATTCATTTAACCTCGAACCTTCACGACACTTACTTATCACTTGTTAAACATAACGTAAACCCTTATAACTTCAAACATAATCATGTCCTTTGAGCTTATGTGACTAACCTATGATGCAACTTAACGTACGAAAAAATGGGATGTAATAGTTTATTACATGGAGGAAGTTGTAGAAACAAAGGAAATGCTGCCCAAATTTTGTTAGCTCTTAGTTGTGCTAATGAGACCTAAAAAATGTTTTCGGTTATCTAACCTTAGTACGAATTCTCTTGAATGTGGAATCGTGAACATTGGAGGGAAGCATATAATCGATAAAGTTAGAGAGACGTAAAGGTATGTAAGGCTAGCCCCTTCTTTCAAAGGCATGACTCCTATATTATGATTTCTTTTCTATGTTCCCATGATCTTCTTACACTCTAAAAGAGGAAGGTTAAAGGTTCTTAAGGGTATTTTACGAGATAGCGATGAGCTATGTTCCATGATAATGGTGATGACAATGATGATGATATTGATGCTACGATAAGCTCGATATTCTTTTGATGTTTCCTCTTGTTGTTAGTCTTACCTCATGTTACTAGTCCCTTCAGGGTGAGACATGACGATCATGACTATTCCATAACATAATCGGAAGTTACCGACCTTACGTCACTCCGATAGAGCTGTAGTTTTCACTTGGGCTCTCATGCATGCTTATGTTACTTTTATGTATGATTCACACCGAGCCTACATGGTCGGGCAGACACACCACTGCAGTGGATAGCTTATACCAGACGCGGGAGGCCTGGACGCGGGCTAATGATGATCACACCGTACCTATATGATCGGGCAGCTTATATATGTATGATATGATATAACTTTTATTATAAAAGTTAGCATGCATGACTCCGCCTTAAGAGGCATCCAGTTACAGGTTTGCTCTTAGCTTTATGTTTCTTTATGCCTTTATTATGCTATTGTACATGCCTTACGTACTCAGTACATTGTTCGTACTGACGTCCTTTTCTTTATGGATGCTATGTTCATGCCCACAGGTAGACAGGGACACGGTGCGAACACCTAGGAGCTTTTTCAGTAGATTTTCCGGAGCACTCTACTACTCCAGAGTCTCCATTTCGTGGTATATTCTTTTGTGTACAAATTGGGACACGGCGGGGTCCTGTCTCGTCCTTATGATTCCAGTATTCCAGTTAGAGCCTCGTAGATACTTGTATGTGGGTTGTAGATGCCATGTGACCTCTTCATTGTATTTTGTACATCATTTTTGTAGCCTTATGGGCCCATGCTTATATATATGTTTGGGAGGTATTTAGTGAATGGTTCATGATAAGTTTGTGACGAGAATGATATATGCCAGGCTGAGTATGATAGTCAGCATGATAAGTGGTGCTCGGTAGTCAGCTCCGGGTACCCGTCATGGCCCACGAGTCGAGTCATGACAAAAGTGATATCAGAGCAATTCTGTCCTAGGGTGTGTCTACGAGCCGTGTCCAGTAGAGTCTTGTTTATGGGTGTGAAGCGCGCCACACTTATAATCGAGAGGCTGCGGGGTATTTAGGAATAATGAACATTTTTCTTCTTCATAGATCGTGCGGTAGAGCCCTGTTATAAGATTTCATTTTCCCTAATTGTGCGCTATGATTTCAGCGATGCCGGTTAAGAGGAAAGCAACTGCCGCTCAGAAGGTAAAGAATGCGGTAGGAAGGCAGGTTGAAGAGGAGCCGCCAGTACATATAGAAGAGGGTGAGTCCCATAATGAGGCTCCATCTCACACCTCTCACACTCCGCCTGTATTAGAGGAGCATGAAGGAGCTTCAGTTCCAGTGCCTCTAGTTCCTTCACCGGGGCTGCGGGTCAGCAGATGACCATGGCTATTCAACTACTGACTCAACTAGTTACCGCCTAGGCTCAGCGGCAGAGTGCGGGTCCGGGTGATAGAGCCACTGGTGCCAGAGCCCATGATTTTATGAGTTTCAATCCGCCAGAATTTTTTGGGTCAAAGCCGGATGAGGACCCGCAGGGTTTTATAGATGAGGTGTTGAGGACGCTGAGGATTATTCATGCTTCCGATACAGAGTCCGTGGAGTTGGCATCTTATAGGCTCCGTGATGTGGCCGTTCTTTGGTATAATAATTAGATTTCTTCAAGGAAGGAAAATTCACCTCCCCCAGCTTGGTAGGAATTCGTAGATGCTTTCATCCGCCACTATTTTCCACCCGAGGTTCGAAGGACCCGAGCTGACAGGTTTCTGAATCTAAAGTAAGGAAATATGAGTGCTCGGGAGTATAGTCTCCGTTTTAACTCATTGGCTAGATATGCTCCCACTATGGTAGCCGATATGGGAGACAGAGTACATAGATTTGTGAGTGTCTTAGGGCCGCATTTTGTTCAAAGATTGTTTGACAGCTTCACTCCAGGAGGGGATGGACATCTCCCGTATTCAGGCCCTCGCCCAAAATCTAAAGGAGCAACAACAACCACAAAGGGGTGAGCGCGATATTGATAGAGGGCAGAGCAATAGGGCCAGATCTGTCGGTGCTTGTAGTGAGTATAGAGGGGGTCAGCGGTAATAGTATTCCAGATATTTCGGCCAGTCCGCGACTGGTGCACCTCCTCGATTTGCGAGCAAGAGATTTGACCTCCCCATTTATTTAGGACAGGGCAGAGCTCGAGAGCTTCGGGTTCTCAGGTTGGAGGTGATCCAGTCAGAGGAGACCACCACTACCACGATGCAGCCAGTGCAGTAGATTTCATTCGGGTCCGTGTCACCGAGGCTCTAACGCTTGTTATTCCTGTGGTCAAGTTGGGCATATGATGCGTGATTGTCCATCGATGGGTGGTAGAGTTGGGGCCCAGCCTACAAGATCAACAACCAGCTCTTCTTCATCCGTGCGCCCCGTAGGGCAGACTCCTCATGCTTCCGCAGGCCGTGGTAGGGGCAGAGGGGTAGCATCTAGTTCAGGTGGCCCCAGCCTCGTATTTATGCTTTAGCCGGAAGACAGGATCTTGAGTCCTCCCTTGATGTGGTTACAGGTATACTATCCATATTCTCTCATGATGTTTATGAATTGATTGATTCGGGTTTTACGTTGTCTTATATCACTCGTTATATTGCTGGCCGTATTGGGCTGAAACCTGAGCCAATTAAACCTTTCAAGGTATCTACTCCGGTTAGTGATCCAGTAATTGCTAGACAAGTATACAAAAATTGTGTGGTTGTGGTATGTGATCGCCAGACTACAGCTGCTTTGATTGAACTATAAATATTGGATTTTGATGTGATTATGGGCATGGATTGGTTGTCCTCTTGTTATGCTAATGTGGATTGTAGAACGAAAATAGTTCGGTTTCAATTTTTGGGCGAACCAATGCTTGAATGGAAGGGTAACACAGCATCCCCAAGAGGTAGGTTTATTTCTTACCTTAAGGCGAGAAAGATGATTGCAAAAGGCTATATTTATCATCTAGTCTGGGTTCATTACACTGAAGCAATGCTGCCGACTTTTCAATCTGTCCCGGTAGTAAATGAATTTCCGGATGTATTTCTAGATGAATTTCCAGGCCTTCCACCGGAACGAGAAATTGATTTTACTATTGGTGTGTTGCCGGATACCAAACCTATATCTATTCCTCCCTATAGAATTGAAAGAGCTAAACGCGCAACTGAAAGACTTGCTCGAGAAGGGATTTATTAAACCCAGTTCATCGCCATGGGGAGCACCTGTCTTATTCGTAAGAAAGAAAGACTGTTCTTTACGAATGTGCATCGACTATAGGCAGTTGAACAAAGTGACGATCAAGAAAAAATATTCGCTTCCAAGAATCGACGATTTGTTTGATCAACTGCAGGGTGCTAAATGGTTTTCCAAGATTGATCTGAGATCGGGGTATCATCAAGTGAGGGTTAGAGAAGAAGATATTCCGAAAACGGCTTTCAGAACTAGATATGGCCATTGTGAATTTCGAGTGATGTCGTTTGGGTTAACTAAGGCCTCGGCAGTGTTTATGAATTTGACGAATAATGCATTCAGGCCCTTTCTAGATCTATTTGTGATCGTGTTCATCGATGAGATTTTGGTATATTCTCAATCAGAAACAGAGCATGCTGATCACTTACGTATTGTCCTTGGAATTCTTCGAACTCGTGAACTGTTTGCCAAATTTTCAAAATACGAGTTCTGGTTGAATTCTGTGACTTTTCTGGGCCATATTATCTCAGCTGATGGTATTTACGTAGATACTCAAAATATTGAGGCTGTGAAGACGTGACCGAGGCCTACGACACCTATAGAGGTTCGTAGCTTTTTGGGATTAGCAGATAATTATAGAAGGTTTGTGGAAGGATTCTCTTCTATTTCTACACCATTGACGAAGCTAACTTAGAAATCAGCAAAATTTCAATGGACCACTGCTTGTGAGCGCAGCTTCCAGGAATTGAAAGATAGATTGAATTCAGCCCCAGTCGTGACACTTCCGGAATGGTCAGAAGGCTATGTTGTTTATTGTGATGCCTCCGATTTTGGGTTAGGCTGTGTATTGATGCAGCATGGTAGAGTTATTGACTATGCTTCCAGGCAGTTGCAGAAACATGAGAAGAACTACCCGACTCACGATCTTGAATTAGCGGCGGTTATTCATGCTTTGAATATATGGAGACATTATTTGTATGGTATTCATGTTGATATTTACACATATCATAAGAGTCTCCAGTATATTTTCAAGAAGAAGGAGTTGAATCTACGACAGAGGCGATGGTTAGAATTGCTGAAGGACTATGATGTGAGTATTTTATATCACCTTGGAAAAGCAAATGTGGTAGCCGATGCTCTCAGCCGCAAATCTATGGGCAGCCTATGTGATTTTCAATTGGAGAAGAAAGAATTAGTTCGTGAGCTCCACCAGCTAGCTAGCCTCAGAGTTCGCTTAATCGATTCAAGCAATGCGGGGGTTGATATTCATAACCCAACTGTTTCATCCTTAGACATAGAAGTGATAAGGCGCCAATATGAAGATCCTCAGCTGAGTCACTATAAAGATACACTTCCTTAAAAAGAGAAGTCACTATTTGAGGTTTCTGCAAATGGAGTTCTCAGGTATCGAGGCAGACTATGTGTGCCAGATGTGGTAGGACTACGTCGTCAGATTCTGGAACTAGCTTATTACACCCGTTATTCTATTCACCCAGGAGCACCAAAGATGTACCATGATCTCAAAGTAATGTATTGGTGGGATGGAATGAAGAAGGATGTAGCAGAATTTGTAGCTCAGTGCCCGAATTGCCAACAAGTGAAAATTGAGCATCAGAAGCCAGGAGGGCTGTTGCAAGCCATGAAAATTCCAACCTGGAAATGGGAAGTGATCAACATGGATTTTATTGTAGGTTTCCCTCGTTCTCGGCGTAAGTATGACTCCATATGGGTGATCGTGGACAGACTGACGAAATCAGCCCATTTTCTTCCGGTCAGAACCAAATATTCGGCAGAAGATTATGCAAGGTTGTATCTTAAGGAGATAGTGCGACTTCATGGTGTCCCAGTGTCTATTATCACCGATAGAGGAGCCCAATTTAGTGCTAAATTCTGGAAATATTTTCAAGAAGGTTTGGGGACTCAAGTGAGGCTTAGCACAACATTTCACCCATAGACTGACGGACAAGCTGAGTGCACTATTCATACCTTGGAAGATATGTTGCGGGCATGCATATTAGGCTTGGGAGATAATTGGGATGAACATTTGCCACTTATTGAATTTGCCTATAACAATAGTTATCATTCCAGCATCCAGATGGCCTCGTATAATGCTTTGTATGGAAGGAAGTGTAGGTCGCCAATTGGATGGTTCAAAGTCGGAGAGACATAATTAATAGGTCCAGAATTGATTCAGCAAGCGGCGGAAAAGATCAAGCTTATCAGAGACCGATTGTTGACAGCCCAAAGTCATTAAAAATCTTATGCGGACAACCGCCGACGAGACTTGGAATTCCAAATCAATGATTGGGTGTTCATGAATGTGTCACCGATGAAAGGCGTAATGAGATTCGGCAAGAGGGGCAAGCTTAGTCCCCGATATATTGGACGCCATTATCATAAGGTACGTAATGCTTTATTTTTAATGCTTTTGGTCATGTGTGGCCATATTTTCTTGCCATTGTGTGGTAGCCCTATGAGGAGATGTTACTGTGGATTTTTGTGATAGTATGGTAGTGCCATATTACAGGGGAAACTCTGGCAAAATTTCTGTAGCATTCCCGAGAACTTAACATTCGAGGATGAATGTTTTTAAGAGGGGCGAGTGTTACACCTCGAAAAATTTCATGTCGTTGTGTGGTAAATATACTAATGCAGGGTAAGATGTATATGATGTCGTTACAAGTATGAAGGGGTACTTAATGATTCTAATTAAGATTCCAAAGACATTTGAGGCAAGAGAAGAAAGTTCGTCAAATGAAGGTGAGGTATAAGTTGTGTTTGGGGAAGATTTTGCAATTATCGAGTTAGGGATTGATTGGTAATGCCTTGAAAAGGAGTTATGAAGATATTTATATTGTTAACGAAGTGTAAAAGAAGTGTTAAGAAGGTCCCATAAGGATTGGAGATCAAACAAATCGACGAGAATAATTCCGGAAAGTG
Source organism: Lycium barbarum (assembly GCF_019175385.1). Lineage (NCBI taxonomy): Eukaryota > Viridiplantae > Streptophyta > Magnoliopsida > Solanales > Solanaceae > Lycium > Lycium barbarum. The sequence goes on from NC_083341.1 coordinate 66,861,706, forward strand.
GAGTTATACGACCACTTTACGATCCGCATAACTTTATACGGTCCTTATAAGGGTCCGTATAACCTTTACAGAAAGGGAAAATCCCTGATGGTGGTATACGGTCACTTATATGGACCGTATAAGTGTCCGTATAACTTGTTCGGGACAACTTTTTCTCCAAGTATAAATATATGTTCCAAGTTCTGATTTCTCATCTTTCTTATTTCCTCCACCTCTCTCAAGAACTCTAGAATATTATTCCATACACTTCATTAACATAAACCCAAGGTAAATCAAAGATCAAACGCTAAAATTTAGTGGAATCAAGGGTATGGGTGCTCATTAGGGTTGCTAGAAGTAGAGAATCTCTTTGGAGTTGGAGTTAGGGTTTTCTCCAAGTGAAATAGTTTCATCAAAAGCCCATTCCTACATAATAAAAGGTGTGTTTTATGACCATTTCATGTTATTAAGAATATTGAGTGGTTGAAAGGCTTGCAATGAGGTGGAAAGTAGAATATGGAGCTCAAATGTGAAAATAAGGGTATTCTTGGATAGTAACTTGACTTGAATCATAGTTCTTGACATGTTATGAGTATAATCCTGTTATGAATGGTATTAAGAATATTGAAGAAGCATTATATGTGAATGAATATGGCGTTGTGTTGTAATTATGGTTATGGATACTTTTGAAGGGAAATTGTGAGAATTGAATAATGCTAAACTCGAAGAGGTTTATTGATTATGATATTGTGGGTGTTGTTGTTGATGTTTGGGGGTTGTTTATTACATGGAGGAAGTTGTAGAAACAAAGGAAATGCTGCCCAAATTTTGTTAGCTCTTAGTTGTGCTAATGAGACCTAAAGCATGTTTCCGGTTATCTAACCTTAGTACAAATTCTCTTGAATGTAGAATCTTGAACATTGGAGGGAAGCGTTTAATCGAAAAAGTTAGAGAGACGTACAAGTATGTAAGGATAGCCCCTTCTTTCAAAGTCATGACTCTTATGTTATGAGTTCTTTTCTATATTCCCATGATCTTCTTACACTCTAAAAGAGGAAGGTTAAAGGTTCTTAAGGGCATCTTATGAGATAGAGATGAGCTATGTTCCATGATAATGGTGATGACAATGATGATGATATTGATGCTATGATAAGCTCGATATTCTTATTTTTATGATTTCATTGATGTTGCCTTTGTTGTTAGTCTCACCTCATGTTACTATTCCCTTCAGGGTGAGACATGACGATCATGACTATTCCATAACATAATAGGAGGTTACTGAGCTTACGTCCCTCTGATAGAGTTGTAGTTTTCACTTGGGCTCTCATGCATGCTTATGTTCCTTTTATGTATGATTCACACTAGCCTACATAGCCGGGCAGACACACCACTACAGTGGACAGATTATACCCCGGACGCGAGAGGCCTGGACGCGGGCTAATGATTATCATACCGTACCTATATGGTCGGGCAGTTTATATATGTATGATATGATATAACTTTTATTGTAAAAGTTAGCATGCATGACTCCGTCGGACAGCTAGGAGCTTTTTTAGCAGATTTACAGGAGCACTCCACTACTCCGGAGTCGCCATTTCTTGGTATATTCTTTTGTGTACAAATTGGGGCACGGCGGGGTCCTGTCCCGTCCTTATGATTCTAGTATTCCAGTTAGAGGCTCGTAGATACCTGTATGTGGGTTGTAGATGCCATGTGACCTCTGCATTGTATTTTGTACATCATTTTTGTAGCCTTACGGGCCTATGCTTATATATATGTTTGGGAGGTATTTAGCGAATGCTTCATGATAAGTTTGTGATAAGAATGACATATGCCAGGCTAAGTATGATAGTCAGCATGATAAGTGGTGCTCGGTAGTCAGCTCCAGTTACCCGTCATGGCGCACGAGTCGGGTCGTGACATATATCATCCTTGAAAGGAAAATGTGGTGGCTGATGCTCTTAGCCGTAAATCCATGGGCAATCTATGTGACGTTCAGCCTGAGAAAAGGGAATTAGCCTATGAACTTCACCAGTTAGCTAGCCTAGGAGTTTGCTTAATGGACTCGGGCAATGCAGGAGTTGCTGTTCATAACCCAGCTGTTTCATCCTTAGTAGTGGAGGTGAAAAAGCGCCAATATGAAGACCCTAAGTTGAGTTATTACAAAGATAAACATCCTCAGAAAGAGAAGTCACCATTTGAGATTTCTGAAGATGGAGTTCTCAGGTATCGAAGCAGGCAATGTGTCCCGGATGTTGCAGGACTACGCTATCAGATTCTGGAAGAAGCCCATTATTCCCGTTATTCTGTTCATCCGGGAGCGACAAAGATGTACCATGAACTCAAGTCAATGTATTGGTGGGACAGAATGAAGAAGGATATAGCAGAGTTTGTAACTCAGTGTCCAAATTGTCAACAAGTGAAAATTGAGCATCAAAAGCTAGGAGGATTGTTGCAAGCTATGGAAATTTCAACTTGGAAATGGGAAGTGATTAACATGGATTTTATTGTAGGGTTGCCTCATTCTCAACGTAAGTATGACTCCATTTGGGTAATTATTGACAGACTTACGAAGTCAGCTCATTTTCTACCAGTCAGAACTACATACTCAGCAGAAGATTATGCAAAGTTGTATCTTCAAGAGATAGTACGACTTCATGGTGTCCCAATATCCATTATCACAGATAGAGGGGTACAATTTACAGCTAATTTCTGGAAGTGCTTGCAAGAAGGTTTGGGAACTCAAGTGAGACTTAGCACGACATTTCATCTACAAACTGATGGATAAGCTGAACGCATTACTCAAAACTTGGAAGATATGTTTCAGGCATGTGTATTAGATTTCGGAGGTAATTGGGGTGATCATTTGCTACTTATTGAATTTTCATATAATAACAGTTATCATTTCAGTATCCAGATGGCCCCATATGAGGCCCTATACGGGAGAAAGTGTAGATCGCCAATTGGATGGTTTGAAGTAGGAGAGACACAACTAATAGGCTAGAAACTGAACCAACAAGCAGTAGAAAAGATTAATCTTATCCGAGACCGGTTGTTGACATCCCAGAGTCGCCAGAAATCTTATTCAGACAATTGTCGACGAGACTTAGAATTTCAAGTTAACGATTGGGTATTCTTGAAAGTTTCGCCGATGAAAAGTGTAATGAGATTAGGCAAGAAGGGAAAGATTAGCCCCAGTATGTTGGACCTTACAAGATTGTGCGCAAGGTAGGCCAAGTGGCTTATGAATTAGATCTACTTTCGGATTTAGAGTCCGTTCATCCGATTTTTCATGTGTTGATGCTTCATAAGTGTGGTGGAGACCCTTCCAGAATCGTTCCTGTAGATGATGTCCAAGTTACTGAGAGATTGTATTATGAAGAAGTACCTACTGCCATTCTAGATAAGCAAGTGCGGAGACTCAGAACCAAAGATGTCACTTCAGTTAAGGTCTTATGGAGAAACAATAACAGAGAGGAAATGACTTGGGAAGTAGAAGAAGAATGAAGTCTAGATATCCGCATTTCTTTCATCCCCAGAAGAGGTTCAGGACGAGACGCCATTGTCCTCAGGTATGTAATGCTTTCTTTTGATGCTTTCTTGGTCGTCTGTGGCCATGTTTTGTTGATATTGTTGTTGTAGCCCTGTGAGGCCATATATTTTGGGTTGCTGTGATAGAATGGTAGTGCCATATTACAAGGAAAACTCTGGCAAAATTTCCGTAGAATCCCTGAGAGCCTAACATTCGAGGCCTAACATTCGAGGACGAATGTTCCTAAGGGGGGGAGGATGTTACATCTCAGAAAATTTTGGTTGTTGCGTTGTGAATAGAGTAATGCGATCTTAAGGTAACATGAAGTCCTTATGAAGTTAAGGAGAGTATTTGATAGCTTTAAAGTACGTATTACAAGATTTTGAAATCACATGAATCGGTGGAACTAAGTTCGTTGAAGGAAGTGTATGTAAGTTGTGATTGGAAAGGTTTCGTGGAAATTGAGCTAATGTTGATTTAGTAATGTTTGGAGGAATAGCTATAGGGCTCCTTATATGGTTGATGAAGTGTTATACAAGTACCAAGAAGGTTTCACAAGGATTGGAAGTCAAGCGAATCAACGAGAGCAAGTTCGGAAAAAAATGGGTTATATGACCACTTTTACGGTCCGTATAACTTTATACGGTCCGTATAACATTCCAGAGAAGGGTCAATCCTTATACGGACCGTATAAAGTTATACGGACCGTATAAGTGTCCGTATAATCGGGTCGGGTCAATTTTTTCAAATTTTTCCCTTCTTATATATAGATGGCCCATGTTCATTTAATTCATTTCCCATATTTTTCCCAAATCTTGAAGGTTCTAGAACATTCCCCATATCATATTAACACAAAACCAAGAGAAATCAAAGATTAAATACCAAGAATCAAGAGAATCAAGTGTGGAGACACTCACTAGGGTTTGTGAAGCTCAAGATTTCTTTTGGTGTTGAAGTTTGAGTTTCATTCAAGTGAAGTTCATTAATCCAAAGTTCATCCCTACACAATAAAAGGTGAGTTTTGCATCTATTTCATGTTATTAAGAGTATTTGGTTGTTGAATAACTTGGATGAAGGAAGAAAGTAGGAGGTGAAGCTCAAATATGGATTTAATGATATTTTTGAGTAGTAAATTAACTTGAGTCATGATTCTTAGGATGCCATTAGTATAATCTTGTTGTGGGTGGCACTAATGATGTGGAAGAAATAGTGTATGTAAGTGAATATGGTGTTGTGTTGTAGCTATGGTTATGAATGACCTTAAAAAGGAGTTTTGAGGATTGGACAATGTTTAACCTGAAAGAAGCCTCTTTATTATGACATTATGGATGTTGCTATTAATGTTTGGGAGTTGTTTATTATATGGAGAAAGTTGACAAAATAAAGGATATGCTGCCCAAATTCCATTAGCTCTTAGTTACTTTAGTTTAAGCTTAATCTTGTTGTTAATGACCTAACCTTAGTACGAATTCTCTTGAATGTAGAGTCGCGAGCTTGAGAGGAGAACGTTTAGTCATTAAGGAGACGTGAAGGTATGTTAAGGCTAGTCCCCGTCTTTCAAGGCATGATTCCTATGTTGTAATTCTATCCATATTTTCCATAACCTTCTTACTTCCAAAAGCTAGAAATTTATGATTCTTAAAGCTTCATATGATGTTAAAGAAGAGATATTTTCTATGATGATGATGATTTTATTTCTAGAAGTCTCAAAGCTTATGATTATGATGCCATTATGAGATTATTGAGTTATTTCATGAATCGCTTGATTGTATCTATTGTTGTTGATCTCACCTTATGAATTGTTCCTTCGAGGTGAGATATAGAGATGATGATTATTGCATAACATAAATCGGAGGTCACCGATCTTATGTTTGAGATGGAGTCGAAGATTTCTTCATAATGAGTTTTATTTTGAGAATGGCGTTGTCACAGGTTGAGTTATTTGATAATTAGAGAAGTGGGCCACCGAGATAGATTGGAAGATGTACGATGTGTGGTGCTCGATAGGCTAGCTCCAGGTACCCGTCATGGCCCTCCGGTTGGGTCGTGACAGTGAAGTTCCTCTATTATAAGGTATGTTCTCCCAATTATTTACATGATTGAGTGGATGCAAACGTTTAATAGCCTTTGAAAAGGAAAAGAATTAATGTGGAGAAGTCATAAGTGTTGAAGTGAAGAAGATGACTATGAGATGAACTTAAAAAAGGCGTTTTGGGTAAATTTGAGACTAAATTGAATATAACTTCTTAATTATGATATTGTGGATGTTGCTATTGTTTTTTGGGAGTTGTTTTGTGATATGATGGAAGTCGATAAAATAGGGGAGGTCCTGCCCAAATTTCATTAGCTCGTTAAGTATACTAGTTTGAACTTAAGAGTGTCTTTGAGACCTAACCTTAATATGAATCCTCTTGAATGTAGATTTGTGGACTTTCGAGGAGAACATTAAGTAGTTAAGAAGACATAAAGGTATGTAAGGCTAAACCTTCTTTCTAAAGGCATGAATTCCTTATTGTGAATCCATCTAAGATATCTGTAATGTCCTATTCCTAGAAAATGCTGGAAGCTCATGACTTTCAAAGATTCTTAAGACATTAATGATAAAAGCTCTCCATAGTGATAATGTTAATGATAATGATAATGATGATGATGATGATGATTCCATAATAGAAATTAGGGGTTTACCGACTTTATGTCACCCCGATAAAGTTTTAATGTTCCTTTGGATACTCATGTGTGCCATATATGCATACAGCTATTTTGTGACACTGAGCTTATATAGCCCGATATGATATCTATTGCGCGCGCACCACTGCAGTTGGGTATGGACAACACTGAACCTTGCTATGGTCGGTATGGATGACACCGAACCTATATGGTCGGTATGGATGACACCGAACCTATATGATCGGGTATGGTATTGTATATGCATACGTATGAAATGTTTTCTTCAAAAAAAGGTTATGTATGTGTGACAATCGTCTTAAGAGATGTTTCGGGATATAAATTATACTCCTTATCTTATGTTATCTTCATGTTTTCATCATGTTACTATTCATGCCTTACATACTCAGTATGTTATCCGTACTGACGTCCTTTTGTTTGTGGATGCTGAGTTCATGCCTGTAGGTAGACAGGGAGATAGACCAGACCTTTAGGCGGCTTCATCGGTGATTACATAAAAGTCCTCCATTTGATCCGGAGCTTCATTAATTGGTATTATTCTTTTTCTATATATATATATATATATATATATATATATATATATATATATGGGCATGGCGGGGTCTTGTCCCGTCCTTATGACATTGCATATTCTTTGTAGAGGCTCGTACACAGATGTGTATAGCTAGATATCCCATAGCCTTGTTGGTCTATATTTTGTATATCATTTTTGTTAGCCTTGTCGGCTTGTGTATATGGGCATAGTTAATGATGTTTATATAGACGTGTCGATGTTTGATAGAACTTGTGCCCTTTTTGGTTCGTGGTAATTATGAGATAGCCATGTGGCACACCTAGGTGTGATTATGAGAATATGTTAAGAGGTACTCGGTAGGTTAGCTCCGGGTGCCCGTCATGGACCTTCGGTTGGGTCGTGACAAAATGGTATCAGAGTTGTTCGTCCTAAGGTGTGTGTACGAGCTGTGTGAAGTAGAGTCTGTTTATAGGTGTGAAGCGCGCCACACTTATAAACAAGAGGCTGCAGGCATTTAGGAATGAATTGTCACACCCTAATCTTGATAGGGCATGATGGGCACCCGACTCTCATCAGAGTCGAACGAACCCTTAAACGTTCGCTTTACCAAAATCTGTCATTTCAAAAACTTTTAAAAACATGAAACTTTTCCAAATAGAGATCATTGTCTTTATATAGATTATGAAAACTTTCGATCAATTACGAACTTTAAACCAACTGAAGTCATCTGAAAGTACATACTCTTTTAACATACACAAAAGATTCGCACTTCTTGACACCCTATCCACAGGACACTGTCTGCAAAGTCTCTAACATATACAAAATACCATGACATAAGTACTTTGACCCGGCAACACTCCGAACTGAGATGGAGCTCGCCAATTCCGCTAGAACACCTTTAGCAAAGTCTTCTACTCATCTGGGTGTACCTGTGTGGCATGAAATGCAGCCCCCAAAGAAAGGGGGTCAGTACGGAATATGTAAAGAATCATTGAATCATAAACAAGGAAAGGCGTAACAGTAACCAGTTTAGAGACAACCCGGGAACTACCTGGAACAACATTTTGAATCGTGCCACGTAGTGCCTTACACAAATTCTAGCATACCTAATATAAATACAGCATACCCAAATTCTAGAATACACTATGAAAAGATAGTATCATAATGGTCCCTTCGGACGGCCGCTTCCGGCATAGTAACAATGATGGCCCCTTCGGGCATGCCGTCGGCATAATAATGCTAGTCCTGGCCCCTTCGGGCATGCTAGTTCCGACATAATAATAATGATGATGGCCCCTTCGGGCATGCCGCCGACATAATAATGCTAGTCCTGGCCCCTTCGGGCATGCCGGTTCCGACATAACAATAATGATGGCCCCTTCGGGCATGCCGGTTCTGACATAATACTACCCTGGCCCCTTCGGGCATGCCGGTCCCGACATAATAATAATGATGGCCCCTTCGGGCATGCCGGTTCCGACATAATACTACCCTGGCCCCTTCGGGCATGCCGGTCCCGACATAATAATAATGATGCCATGGAATGTAAACATGAGTCGTATATGGAATGAAATAGTAAAACCTCGCACCCCCTTCGGAGTGGTTTTGAAAATCTAAATAGTAAAATCTCGCACCCCCTTCGGAGTGGTTTTGAAAATTTAATTAGTAAATCTCACTTTGTGTTTCCTTTAGTATAAAACTAATTTTACTCGAAATCATAAGTAAAATCATATGCATATAAATCAATTTTAAGACTCGATGGACAAGTATACTTACCGACACCTGAAGACTCAGAAACAAATTTCGGGCCAATCCGACTTAGTATAAGAAAGTTATGAGCGTTTGAAGTACATAACCTTCTACGAACGTTTCAGAAGCTATTTTTGGAAAATTAAAGCAACAACCATACCTAGTACCTTTCAAATATCGTTATGGACATCATTCATTATAGAACTCCCCATGAACGTTTCTAAAACAATCCAAGTTCGCTTATGACATTTATGAACGTTATTCGTTATAGAAACCTCTACGAGCATTTCCAAAACAATCTGAGTTAGCACATGAAAGTTATGAACGTTATTCATTATAAGAACCTCTACGACCATTTTCAAGCAATCTGAGACCGTCTACGAAAGTTAGGGACATTACTACTTACAGAACTCTTTAGACTTTTCTTGTTATTCAATCATACAATAAGCTCGGCTATATTAAGTATACTCGCATCAAGAAGTGAATAATAATCATTAACAAGCTCGGAATCAAGGATAGAGTTACCCCAAGATACGTATCATAGCTTACTTAGCTCTAGGACATGCCAAAAGGAAGAAAAGGTAAGCTTTACATACCTGTTCCACGTCCTATTAGCTACGCTTATTTGTCCAAGCTCGCTATCGCTAGTCTATATTCAAGAAGATTACACAATCATTAAACACATCATCACACACTTGCCTTAGTCTTCCAAATACATTCATTTATAATCTGCCGAAATTTCGGTAGCATTTCCCCTGTAAATACACCATCCCCGAGAATCTAACTCGGCCAATTTATCAACAACAAAATCCGAGAATTCAACTCGGCCAAATTATCAATAACAATACCAACAATCGTATCTCCAACTTCAACAGTTAATTCAAATGTATTCTAATACTAGCAATCCTTTCTACACAATTCAACGGTATTCCTTTTTTATATTCAATTCAACCACACATAGTCAAGCTAACATCAATGACTTCACATTCAAGTATTAATCCAAAATTACTCTAACATGATTCAAGAACACTTCAAACAATTCAACCAACATACCACTTCACCCGAAACCTTCCAAATTCAACAAGAACAATGACAACATATTTGCTTTCCTTCCAAATTCATAAACTACACCAACAATCTACATATTAACAATATCATTCATTCAAGCCTAAGGAATCATACTAATATCACATTAGCTTCTACAACAACCCACAACCAATTACAACTTCATTTCAAGCCATCAAACCTTCATTTTCATCATGGAATTCCACAACAACAACAACCAAAATACTAAATAAAATCAATTTATCACATCTACACTACACCACCTCTTATTCGGCCACCAACATAACATCCATATTTCATGATTTTCATTCACTTCTACATACTACAACATACACAAAACATTCATGACATATGAAAAAGAGGATTAAACCTTACCTTTCTTCACTTCACTTCTCAACTTGGCTAAGGTTACTTCTTACAAGAATGAATGATTTACTTGCCCCAACATCTACTCCACGTTAAAGAGGACCTTCCAATTGGTAGGAATGCTAGAAGAAAATAATTTTTGATTAAGATTTTCAAGGGGTCAATTTTTGCATAGCTTGGCCGAATGTGGCCTTCTTGTTTTCCTCTCCAAGTTTCTTGAAATTTCTTAAGGATAAAGATGATAAAATGTGACCCATAAGTCATCTTTTGACTTATTTATTAAGCTTCCATGTGGGCCTAAGCCCACTCCAACATGGCCGGCCACTTTGGCCCATTTACTTAAGCCCACTTTTTTTTTTGTTTTGGAATTCATGAAAAATTATTTCTCCAATTTCCAAATTTGCCATTAACCTTCCTCCGTATTTTCTACGAGCCATCTTGCGAATTTCCCTTTTTACCCCTAGTCTTTCTTAATATTTTCACATCAAAACTTTCATGAACAACTTGTGTGCTAACAAGGTAAAAAATATAGCCTTGCCCTTAACTTCCCGCAATTATCTCGAATTATCCGAATACGCAAAATACGGGATATAACATGAATGACCTTCTTCTTCATCATAGATTGTGCGATAGAGCCATGATATAAGAATTTCCCTTTTCTTAACCGTGTGTTATGTTTTCAGCAATGCCTGTAACGAGAAAAGCTACAGCAGCCCAAAAGGGCAAGACAGTGGCAGGCAGGAGAACCGAGCTGGTACTGCCAACAGATATAGAGAAGGGTGAGTCTCATAATGAGGTTCCATCTTGGTCCTCTCACTCACCATCTGCTTCAGAGGATCATGAAGGAGCCTCAGTTCCAGTTCCAGCACCCCCAGTTCCTCCACCAGATGCCTCAGGCCAAGAGGTGAAAGAGGCTATCCATTTCCTGACTTAGTTAGTCACCGCACAACCCCAGCGGCAAGGTACCGGTCATGGTGATAGAGCTGTCAGTGCTAGAGCCCGTGATTTTATTAGTTTGAACCCTCCAGAATTCTTCGGGTCAAAATCGGATGAGGACTCGCAGAGCTTCATAGATGGAATTGTTATATCCCGCATTTTGTACATTCCGATAATTCAAGGTAATCGTGGGAAGTTAAGGACAAGGTTGTATTTTGATTTTATTTAGCACACAAGTTGTTTATGAAAATTTTGATGTGGAAAAATTAAAAAAGGCTAGGGGTAGAAAAGGAAATTCGCAAGATGACTCATAGAAATATGGAGGAAGGCTAAGGGCAAATTTGAAATTTGGAGAATAATTTTTTATGAATTGCAAGACCAAAAAAAAAAAGAGATGGACTTGAAACATGGGCCAAGTGGCCGTCCAAGCATAGTATGGGCCAAGGCCCATATGGAAGTTAAATAAATAACCCAAAAAAGATGACAAGTTGCCACAATATTCATTTTTTAGACATGGAAATTTCAAGAAGCTTGGAGAGGAGCCAAGGAACAAGGCCATTCGGCCATGAGTGACAAAAATTGAGACTTCAATTTTGATCCCAAAAAAATAATTTCTTCTAGTATTCCTACTAATTCAAGGGTCCTCTTTAACGTGGTATAATTATTGGAGCAAGAAAAACATTTATTCTTGCAAGGAGCAACTTTAGCCAAGAACGAAGATAAGTGGAAAAAGGTAAGGTTTAATCCTCTTTTTATATGTTATAGATGGTTATGTATGTAGAAAATGAATGAAATTCATGAAACTTGGTGCGTTGAGGTTGAGCCGTGTGGGTGTGGTGTGTGGCCGTGGGTGTGTGTAGGAATAAGGGACAAATTTTACTTAGCATTTTGGTTGTTGTTGTTATGGATTCCATGTTGATAATGAAAGTTTAATGATCCTAGTGAAGTTGTAATGGTTGGAGACTTGTTTTAGAAGTTAATGTGAATTGAAAATAGTGTTCTTGTATTTATGGAAGATAATGTTGTTAGTGTGTAAATTGTTGGAGTAGTTCATGAATTTGAAGGAAGGAAATGTGTTGTTATTGTTCTTGTTGCATTTGGAATGTTTCGGATGAAGTAGAGTATTGGTTGAATTGTTTTGAATATTGTACGGATTGTTTGAAGTATTCTTGAATAGTGTTTGAATGGTTGCAGATTAGTACTTGAATGTGTGAGCATATATGAATTTAACATTAATGAGACGCCGTTGAAGTTGTAGGAAGAAGTTGCTAATGTTAGTATGCGTTTTGAATCGACTGTGGATATTGCTAGAATAATTGTTGGTATTGTTGTTGATATTTTGGCCGAGTTAAATTCTCGGATTTGTTGTTGTATGTTTGGCCGAGTTGAATTCTCGGGGATGTTGCATTTACAGGGGAAATGCTGCCCGAAATTTCTGTAGATTAAGTGTCGGCTTAGAATTGGACTCCTAAGTGTTTGTGGCTAATGTTTGGTATATGTTAATATTGTTGTAGATTTTGCGAAGCCAAAGACTTAAGTTCCGATTAGCGTAGGAAGCGGGCAAGGTATGTAAGGCTTACCCTTTCTTTCTTTTGGCATGATCTTTGTGGAACAAACAAATGACGTATATGTATGATTGCAAAGAAATTCCTATTCTTAGGGCCACTACGATGGCTAATATCCTTAATTTCCATAAGCTGTTTCATATGATCTTGATGCGTATTTATGTTGTCCGAAAATCTACTTGATATGTCTCCGAGTCTTTCTATGATTCTTATTCACTTCTGACATGAGTACGTTCGATATAGTTGAACTTATTGTATGGTTGAATAACGAGATGAGCATAAAGAGTTCTGTAAGTTTTAATGTCCTTAACTTTCGAAAAAGATCTCGGATTTACTTTGAAACGTTCGTAAGAGTTCTTTATGTTTCCGAATGGCATTAGAAAGATATTGATATGACTAAAGTTTGATTTTCAAATGATTGCACGTTTGATTACTCCATCGAGTCTTTAATACATTTTGATACGTACATATGTTTCCAAAATCTTTATCTGAGTTGATCCATAACGATATTTGGAAGGTACCTAACGTGGTTGTTGCTTTGATTTTCCAAAAATGGTTTCCGAAGTGTTCGTAGAAGGTTCTGTACTTCAAACACTCATAACTTTCTTATACTAAATCGGATTGACCCGAAATTTGTTTCTGAGCCTTCAGATGTCGGTAAGTGTATGTATCTATCGAGTCTGGATTTGTGTGCATATGGTTTCGCACTACTCTGCTCGTGCAAGCCTCAGTATGTATTTCACTGCGCCCCGGGCCAGGTTCTGTTATCGTGCGTCTTTCTCTGCATTGTTCACCGCGTCCCTCTCCCTTGCGGGCTGGGTTCTGTTATATGTACATATGTATATGATGATATGATGATATGGGGTTGGCGGCCAGGATGTCATATGATGATTCTGTTCACCGCGTCCCGTAATAGAGGGCCGGGATCTGTTATATGCACATATGATATCTGATTTTGACATGCATTGATGATTCTGTTAACCGCGTCCCTCACTAAGGGGCCGGGATCTGTTATATGCATATATGATTTATGATGTCGGCATACATGAAGACTCCATTCACTGCGTCCCTTACTGGAGTGTCGGGATCTGTTATATGTATATGTATACAATCACAAAAGATGTCGGCACACACAATCTGTGTTTGGAAAGTAAGTATTTTGACACTCTGGATGATTTACTCATTTTCTGTATTTTTCTGACATATGACATCGGTAAGCGTGATCTACGTTCGGGAAATAAGCACCTTGGTATTCTGACTAATGTACTTACTTTTTGTACCATTGTTCCAGTTATGTTTCTGTTTTATGTATTTCATGCCTTACATACTCAATACATATTCCGTACTGACCCCCTTTCTTCGGGGGCTTCGTTTCATGCCCGCAGGTACAAACGTTCGTTACGGTGGTCCGTCAGCCTAGGATATTCGTTCTGCTGTTTGTAGTGCTCCCTTGATCCGGAGCCATACTTTTGGTACAGTTCCATCTGTTGTATATATTTATGTATGTGTGACTATTCAGGGGAACGGCGGGGCCCTGTCCCGTCATATGATTCTGTTGTCTTTGTTAGAGGCTTGTAGACATGTATGTGGGTCGTGAGTCGTTTTGTCCGGATATGCTAATATGGTTTACGTCTGGCATTTCCCTATTCTATTATAACTCAGTCGGTTTATATATGCGATTCTATAAGTAAAGATTTAAATAATATATTGTCTGGTATGTGTTGAAGTCCCTAACATGCTAAACATAAGTAGATTTTGGCTACAGAATATGTATGAGTGTCCATCTCGGGCACTAGTCACGGCCTACGTGGCTGGGTCGTGACAAAAGTGGTATCAGAGCGGTTCGTCCTCGGAATGTCTACAGGCCGTGTCTAGTAGAGTCTTGTTTATCGGTGTGTGGTGCACCACATCTATAAACAGGAAGCTACAGGACATTTAGGATGTTACTTTTCTTTCGATCTTAGATCGTGCGGTAGATCTGTATTATTAGGATGACTCCTTTCTGACGAAATGTTATGTTTTCAGCGATGCCTCCGAGAAAAGCGACAGCTGCCCAGAAGGGCAAGTCAGCAGCAGTTGGAGAGACTAGCCAGGCCCAGAGAGTTACCAGGGCCCGTGCCCAGACTATGCCCGAGGTTATGCCCCAGTCAGCGGGCTTTGCTACGCCACTATTATCAGAGGAGCCTAGAGCAGAAGCCGCTGCCACTATGGATCAGAAGGTGGCTCCACCGTTAGCTCCAGAGGCTCTAGCGCCTGAGCCTCCAGCTCCTCAGCCAGGAGCAGAGGACAGGGCGATGAAAGATGCTGAACAGTTATTGACGAGGCTAGTAGCAGGGCAGGCTCGCAGACGCGGGCTAGGGGTGATGATGTGGATAGACGTGACAGTCTGAGGGTTCGTGATTTCTTGACCTGTAATCCCCAGAGTTCTACGGGTCCAAGCCCGAGGAGGATCCCCAGGACTTCATTCGACAGATGCAGCGTACACTGAGATTAGTTCGAGCTTCTGAGACTGAGTCTGTCGAGCTGGCTTCGCATAGACTGCGGGATGTAGCGATTAATTGGTACGAGTCTTGGGAGCTGTCCAGAGGCGAGAATGCTCCTCCAGCTGTGTGGGACGAGTTTACAGCCGCCTTTCTCGACCATTTTCTACCTCCCGAGATGCGGCGAGCGAGGGTTGACAGATTTTTACAGCTGAGACAGAGGGGCAGGAGAGTTCGAGAGTACAGCCTAGAGTTTGACTCCCTAGCCAGATATGCGCCCACTATCATGGCTGATATGACTGACAGGATGCACCGATATGTGATAGGGTTGGATGACTACCTGATTGATAGCTGTATGGCGGTAGCATCTCAGCCTGGGATGGACATTGCCCGGCTGCAGGCATACGCACAAGGAATGGAGGACCGACATAGAGGGTGTCAGCTCGATAGGGATTGTGATAGGAGACAGCCCAAGAGGGCTAGATCAGCTGGTTATTCTAGGGAGTTTCGAGGCAGGCAGCCTCAACAACATACTAGACGGTCTTCTCAGCCAGCGCGAGGTGCACCCCCACAGTCCACTGGTGGGAGAGTTGATAGCACCGGATACTCAGGAGCTGGACAAAGTTCCAGGGCTTCGGGTTCGCAGGTGAGCAGGGGTTTCAGTCAGTCAAAGCCACCCATGCCTTGGTGTTCTTACTGTGGGAAGCCTCACCTAGGGAAGTGTTATCGTGCTATGGGTGCCTGTTTCTTTTGTGGCCGTCAGGACCTTGTTTTGAGGGAATGCCCATTTAAGAATGGTTCCCGTGGTTCAGCCCAGCCCACTGGGTCGGTTGCTGGTTCATCTTCCCCTTCTGTAGCTATGCGGCCGACACCGGTAGGTCGCGGTAGAGGTCGAGGCGGAGCTCCCGGTTCTAGCGGTCCTTCGAACCGCTTATATGCTTTGGCCAGCCCACAGGACCAGGAGGCGTCACCAGACGTGGTTACAGGTATACTGTTGATCTTCTACTGAAATGTATATGCATTGATAGATTCAGACTCTATTTTATTCTAAATTTCCCCCTGATTGCTAGAAGAACTGGGATAAAAAAAACCGAAATTGATAGGACCGTTTGAGGTAGCTATTCATATAGATAAAAAGTGAATGATGAGAATTTAAAAGACTAACTCGGTAATTACATAATCAGAAAAATAAAAGACCCTCTCTAGATCGGAGTGAGACCCGCTATGAGAACCTTCCGAAAATTGTTAAGACCCCGACTTGCCCTAGATTATGTGAGAAAGGTCATGCAGGGAAGTGGGTGCAATTATACCAGCATTAACGCATCGAAATGCATTAAAGTTTTAAGGTTAAGCGTGCTAGGGCCAGAGCAATTTTGGGATGGGTGACCCCCCCGGGAAGTGTACTAAAATTTCCACAAATCTAGTTGTAAGAGACAACTGGGAATTTGGGGTAACCTAAAGGAAACTAGAGTATGTGGAGTGGTTAGAAACCTTATAGAGGTCGCGTAGGCTGAGACAGACTAGATTGGTGAAAAGGAAGAAAGAGCAACGTAGCTCTGGAATCAGAGTAAGTTTGAATAAGCGTTTGGAAATATTTTGTAAAAGAAATGGCAGTAATGTATATGTATGCATAGGACATCCCATTTATGACTATATCGATCGATAGGTGGACCCTAACAACCAGTGTTGTAATGTCTGGAAGACATTAACTGGACGGAATACAAGAGACAAAGCGAAAGGTATGGTACAGATGTTATGAGATAAACTGATACTGATTTCACTACAGGTTAAGATTGGAAGATTCTAATACAATGATATTTGGAAAGAAAAGAGAGTAGGTAAATGGAAGACAAGGAGATCAAATGTCGGAAAAAGTGAAAAAGTAAGAAATATAATTAAGCAAAGCCTCTAAAAGAACCGACGGGCAAAGCATGAAATTATTTGCGTAGAAATCTGAGGGACAGGTCTGTGAAAGGACTAGAATGTAATGGTATAGGACAAAAAGGGAAACAAACTTGAGGAAGGTCGACGGTGGAAATAGGACAACCACATGGAAGTACGGAGGATATTCTAATAAGTTGGCGATAGCCGACTGACTACTTATCAAAGGAAGAATAACCCCACAGCCATGTTGGTATAGTTGATTTGAACATAGAGAAGCCTTTCTGGAGAGTGACTTAAGGATGGAACCGATTCGCACGAATAAAAGTAATATTTTATGAACTTCAGAGCCGATGGTACAAACAATAAGAGAAGAAAGCTACTCCCCAAGAAAGAGATTAAGGATAACAGATCTAAAAGACACCTCGGGTGACAACAATTATAAGGAAATAACAACAGTTGGTAGTTGATAACTTTCCGAAGAAAGGAAGCGCACTGCTTATATGAATAAAAGATAAAGGAAGCCACCGGGTATTAGAAGATGGTTCATGGACCATTAATCATACTGAACATAGGGGCATACGCTATGGAATTGAAAGAATAATTAACATGAAGCAATACCCAATTACAATTATAAGGAGTCCACGCCGGAGAACCAATAAGGAGTGACGATTAATGAAACGATCACCAATCCAAGGAAGTTAAAGACAAGGATATTGGCACCGAAGAATGAGAGGAAAGGAAACGAGGAAATGTTACGGCAAGAACCCAGAGATGTTGCGAGTTAAGAAATTAACTGAATTCGAATCATGAGTTGTCATGAGTATAGTTGGACTGCGAAGGATTAGAAATGGCAAAGAAATATCATGCATATACACTTGGGATACTAATAAACTGGCCTTGGAAAGGAACATAACCATTATGCTCGTTAGCGACAAAGTCATGATTGGATAAACACTTAGAATGTAAAATTAAAAGGGAAAGCCCAATTTGAGATATAGTAGGCTTTATCAAATTATCCGTAGGATTGGCAAGTCACCCATGAATCAGAGGTATCACCGAATTAGAAGCAGTACATCCAGTCTTCCACGTGCCTATGCTTCGCAAATGTGTTGGTGACTTCCCAAGTGTTTATATAAATGATATCTAAGTGACAGAGAAGCTACCATATAAGGAATAGTCTGTGTCCATAACGGAGGGTTAGGTGATAAAGTTATATGCCAAAGACGTGGTTCCGGTTAAAGTATTGCGGCCAAACAATAATAAAGAGGAAACGATCTGGGAAGCCGAAAGAAGAAATGAAGAAGAAGTATCCCTAATTGTTTTTCTACGCCATAGGCAATCTAAGCTTCTAAAACGGATATGCTAAATGATTGTATGTGACAACTATAGAGGAGACCTCCTCGAAATATTATAATACGCCATGAGGCCAGTTTAACATTCGAGGACGAATGTTCTAAAGGGGGGGGGGGGGGGAGGAAGTTATATCCCGCATTTTGTACATTCGGATAATTCAAGGTAATCGCGGGAAGTTAAGGACAAGGTTGTATTTTGATTTTGTTTAGCGCACAAGTTGTTTATGAAAATTTTGATGTGGAAAAATTAAGAAAGGCTAGGGGTAGAAAAGGAAATTCGCAAGATGACTCATAGAAATATGGAGGAAGGCTAAGGGAAAATTTGGAATTTGGAGAATAATTTTTTATGAATTGCAAGACCAAAAAAAAAAGATGGACTTGAAACATGGGCCAAGTGGCCGTCCAAGCATAGTATGGGCCAAGTGGCCGTCCAAGCATAGTATGGGCCAAGGCCCATATGGAAGTTAAATAAATAACCCAAAAAAGATGACAAGTTGCCATAATATTCATCTTTTAGACTTGGAAATTTCAAGAAGCTTGGAGAGGAGCCAAGGAACCAGGCCATTCGACCATGAGTGACAAAAATTGAGACTTCAATTTTGATCCCAAAAAAATAATTTCTTCTAGTATTCCTACTAATTCAAGGGTCCTCTTTAAAGTGGTATAATTATTGGAGCAAGAAAAACATTTATTCTCGCAAGGAGCAACATTAGCCAAGAAAGAAGATAAGTGGAAAAAGGTAAGGTTTAATCCTCTTTTTATATGTTATAGATGGTTATGTATGTTGTAGTATGTAGAAAATTAATGAAATTCATAAAACTTGGTGCGTTGAGGTTGAGCCGTGTGGGTGTGGTGTGTGGTCGTAGGTGTGTGTAGGAATAAGGAACAAATTTTACTTAGCATTTTGTTGTTGTTGTTATGGATTCCATGTTGATAAAGAAAGCTTAATGATCCTAGTGAAGTTGTAATGGTTGGAGACTTGTTTTAGAAGTTAATGTGAATTGAAAATAGTGTTCTTGTATTTATGGAAGATAATGTTGTTAGTGTGTAAATTGTTGGAGTAGTTCATGAATTTGAAGGAAGGAAATGTGTTGTTATTGTTCTTGTTGCATTTGGAAGGTTTTGAATGAAGTAGAGTATTGGTTGAATTGTTTTCAATATTGTACGGATTGTTTGAAGTATTCTTGAATAGTGTTTGAATGGTTGCGGATTAGTACTTGAATGTGTGAGCAAATATGAATTTAACATAAATGAGACGTCGTTGAAGTTGTAGGAAGAAGTTGCTAACGTTAGTATGCGTTTTGAATCGACTGTGGATATTGCTATAATAATTGTTGGTATTGTTGTTGATATTTTGGCCGAGTTAAATTCTCGGATTTGTTGTTGTATGTTTGGCCGAGTTGAATTCTCGAGGATGTTGCATTTACAGGGGAAATGCTGCCGAAATTTCTGTAGATTAAGTGTCGGCTTAGAATTGGACTCCTAAGTGTTTGTGGCTAATGTTTGGTATATGTTAATATTGTTGTAGATTTTGCGAAGCCAAAGAATTAAGTTCCGATTAGCGTAGGAAGCGGGCAAGGTATGTAAGGCTTACCCTTTCTTTCTTTTGGCATGATCTTTGTGGAACAAAAAAATGACGTATATGTATGATTGCAAAGAAATTCCTATTCTTAGGGCCACTACGATGGCTAATATCCTTGATTTCCATAAGCTGTTTCATATGATCTTGATGCGTATTTATGTTGTCCGAAAATCTACTTGATATGTCTCCGAGTCTTTCTATGATTCTTATTCACTTCTGACATGAGTACGTTCGATATAGTTGAACTTATTGTATGGTTGAATAACGAGATGAGCATAAAGAGTTCTGTAAGTTTTAATGTCCCTAACTTTCGAAAAAGATCTCGAATTTACTTTGAAACGTTCGTAAGAGTTCTGTATGTTTCCGAATGGCATTAGAAAGATAATAGATATGACTAAAGTTTGATTTTCAAATGATTGCACGTTTGATTACTCCATCGAGTCTTTAATACATTTTGATACGTACATATGGTTCCAAAAGCTCTATCTGAGTTGATCCATAACGATATTTGGAAGGTACCTAACGTGGTTGTTACTTTGATTTTCCAAAAATGGCTTCCGAAATGTTCGTAGAAGGTTCTGTACTTCAAACGCTCATAACTTTCTTATACTAAATCGGATTGACCCGAAATTTGTTTCTGAGCCTTCAGATGTCGGTAAGTGTATGTATCTATCGAGTCTGGATTTGTGTGCATATGGTTTCGCACTACTCTGCTCGTGCAAGCCTCAGTATGTATTTCACTGCGCCCCGGGCCAGGTTCTGTTATCGTGCGTCTTCCTCTGCATTGTTCACCGCGTCCCTCTCCCTTGCGGGCCGGGTTCTGTTATATGTACATATGTATATGATGATATGATGATATGGGGTTGGCGGCCAGGATGTCATATGATGATTCTGTTCACCGCGTCCCGTAATAGAGGGCCGGGATCTGTTATATGCATATATGATATCTGATTTTGACATGCATTGATGATTCTGTTCACCGCGTCCCTCACTAAGGGGCCGGGATCTGTTATATGCATATATGATTTATGATGTCGGCATACATGAAGACTCCATTCACCGCGTCCCTTACTGGAGTGTCGAGATCTGTTATATGTATATGTATACAATCACAAAAGATGTCGGCACACACGATCTGTGTTTGGAAAGTAAGTATTTTGACACTCTGGATGATTTACTCATTTTCTGTATTTTTCTGACATATGACATCGGTAAGCGTGATCTACGTTCGGGAAATAAGCACCTTGGTATTCTGACTAATGTACTTACTTTTTGTACCATTGTTCCAGTTATGTTTCTGTTTTATGTATTTCATGCCTTACATACTCAGTACATATTCCGTACTGACCCCCTTTCTTCGGGGGCTGCGTTTCATGCCCGCAGGTACAGACGTTCGTTACGGTGGTCCGTCAGCCTAGGGTATCCGTTCTGCTGTTTGAAGTGCTCCCTTGATCCGGAGCCATACTTTTGGTACAGTTCCATCTGTTGTATATATTTATGTATGTGTGACTATTCAGGGGTACGGCGGGGCCCTGTCCCGTCATATGATTCTGTTGTCTTTGTTAGAGGCCTGTAGACATGTATGTGGGTCGTGAGTCGTTTTGTCCGGATATGCTAATATGGTTTACGTCTGGCATTTCCCTATTCTATTATAACTCAGTCGGTTTATATATGCGATTCTATAAGTAAAGATTTAAATAATATATTGTCTAGTATGTGTTGAAGTCCCTAACATGCTAAACATAAGTAGATTTTGGCTAGAGAATATGTACGAGTCTCCATCTCGGGCACTAGTCACGGCCTACGAGGCTGGGTCGTGACAGGAATATTGAGAACATTGCAGGTAATACATGCTTCGGATGTTGAGTCGGTAGAGTTGGACTCTTATGGATTACGGGATGTTGCGGTTCATTAGTATACAGTTTGGATGTCTTCTAGAGGAGACAGCACACCTCTTCCAGTATGACAAAAGTTTGTAGATACTTTCCTCCAAAACTATTTACCGCCAGAGGTTCGACGGGCTAGAGCTGACAGGTTCCTGAATCTTAGACAGGAAAATATTAGTGCCCTAGTGTATAGCCTCCGTTTGAATTCTTTGGCTAGGTATGCTCCGACCATGGTATCTGATATGGGAGATCGCGTTCACCGGTTTGTGAATAGTTTGGGGCCAAATTTGATGGATAAGTTTTTGACGGCTTGACTTCAGGATGGTATGGATATTTCTCACATCCAGGCCCACGCCCAGAATTTAGAAGAGTGGTAGCAACAGCGGGGGAATGAGCGTGAGTATGATAGGGGTTATAGCAAGTGGGTCAGATCCTCAAGTCCTATGAGTGAGCTTAGAGAAGGTCAGAGGAAGCAGTATTCTAGACACTCAGGCCATTCAGTGACTAGTGCACCTCCGCGATTTGCGGGCCAGAGATTTGATCGCCCTATTCTCTTCAGACCGGGTCAGAGCTTTGGGTTCTCAGTACAGGGGTGATTCAGGCCAAATGAGACCACTTTTACCACGATGTACTCAGTGCGGTAAGTTACATGGGAGACAGTGCCAATTAGGTCTGGATGTTTGGTATGCTTGTGGCCAGTCGGGCCAAATAATGCGTGAGTGTCCATTCCGAGGTAGTAGAGGTGCGGTTCAGTCTACAGGATCAGCAGTTGGTTCTTCAGCATCCGTACGCCCTCCTGGGCGAAGCTCATAGACACCAATGGGTTGTGGTAGGGGAAGAGGAGGAGCGCCCAGTTCGAGTGGTCCTCAGCACCGTATTTATGCACTGGCCGGGTGACAGGATCTTGAGTCTTGCCTCGATGTTGTCAAAGGTATATTATTGGTATCTTCTCATGATGTGTATGCATTGATTGATCCAGGCTCTACATTGTCATATATTACTCCTTCTATTGTCGATCGTATTAGGGTGAAACCCGAGCCAATTAAACCTTTTGAAGTGTCTACACCCATCGATGACCCAGTGATAGCTAGTTGGGTATATAGAAATTATGTGGTTGTGATTTGTGACCGTCATACTATGGCTGATCTACATGAGCTGAAAATGGTAGATTTTGATGTCATTATGGGTATGGATTGGCTGGCTTCTTGTTATGCCAATGTTGATTGTAGAACAAAAATGGTTCATTTTCAGTTTTCGGGAGAACCCGTTTTAGAGTGGAAGGGAAATACAGCGTCTCCGAGAGGTAGGTTTATTTTCTATCTCAAGGCAAGGAAGATGATTGCTAAAGGCTGCATTTATCATTTAGTTCGGATTCAGGATATAGAGGCAAAGTCGCCAACTCTTAAATTTGTCCCTTTGGTGAGTGACTTTTCAGATGTATTCCCAGATGAGCTACCAGCTCTTCCACCAGAGCGAGAGATTGATTTTGCCATGGATGTGCTACTGGATATTAAGCCAATATCTATTCCTCCTTATAGAATTGCTCCTACTGAACTGAGGGAGTTGAAGGAGCAATTGAGAGATTTTCTTGAAAAAGGCTTCATTAGACCTAGTTCATCATCGTGGGGAGCACCTGTATTTTTTGCAAGAAAGAAAAATGCTTCCTTGCGAATGTGTATTGATTACAGACAGCTGAATAAGGTGACGATCAAGAATAAATATCCGCTCCCAAGAATTGATGATTTATTTGATCAGTTGCAGGGTGCTAAATGGTTATCAAAAATAGATTTAAGATCCGGGTATCATCAGGTGAGATTTAGGGAGAAGGACATTCCAAAGACAGCCTTCAGAACTAGATTAGGTCATTTCGAGTTTCGAGTAATGTCGTTTGGGTTGACTAATGCACCGGTGGTGTTCATGGATTTGATGAACAATGTGTTTAGGCCTTTTCTAGATTCATTTGTGATTGTGTTCATCGATGATATCCTGGTATATTCTCGGTCCGAGGCATAACATGTAGATCATTTACGTACTGTCCTTAGAGTTCTTCAGGCTCAGGAGTTATATGCAAAATTTTCAAAATGTGAGTTTTGGTTGAATTCTATGACTTTTCTGGGGCATATTATTTCAACTGATGGCATTTGGGTGGATACCCAGAAGATTGAAGCTGTAAGGACTTGGCCAAGACCTACAACACCTATGGAGGTTCATAGTTTTCTAGGCTTGGTAGGTTATTGCAGAAGATTTGTAGAAGGCTTTTCGTCTATTTCTGCACCACTGACGAGACTGACTCAAAAATTAGCTAAATTTCAATTGGACGGATGCTTGTGAGTGCAGTTTTCAGAAAACTGAAGGATAGGTTGACTTCGGCCCCGGTTCTGACACTTCCAGAAAGATCGGAGGGCTATGTTATTTATTGTAATGCTTCAGGTGTGGGGTTAGGTTGTGTGCTAATGCAGCATGGTAAAGTTATTGCTTATGCTTCTAGGTAGTTGCGAAATCACGAGAAAAACTATCCAACCCATGATCTTGAGTTAGCTGCTGTGATTTATGCATTGAAGATGTGGAGACATTATTTGTATGGTGTTCACGTTGATACTTATACAGATTACAAGAGTCTCCAGTATATTTTCAAGCAGAAAGAGTTGAATTTACGGCAAAGGCAATGGTTGGAGTTGTTGAAAGATTATGATGTTAGCATTCTATATCATCCCGTGAAGGCGAACGTCGTAGCTGATGCTCTTAGCCATAGATCTATGGGTAGCTTATGTGATGTTCAGCCAGAGAAGAGAGAGTTAGCTCGTGAGCTTCAGCAGTTATCTAGCCTAGGAGTTCAGGTAATGGACTCGGGCAATATGGAAGTTACTATTCGGAATTCAGCTATTTCGTCACTAGTAGTTGAGGTAAAAGAACAACAGTATGAGGATCCCATATTAGTTCATTACAGAAATACACTTCTTCAGAAGAAGAAGTCATCATTTGAAATTCTGCAGATGGAGTTCTCAGGTGTCAAGGCAGATTATGTGTTCCTGATGTAGCAGGATTATGTCACCAGATTTTCGAAGAAGCCTATTGTTCCCGTTATTCTATTCATTCGGGAGCGACGAAAATGTATCATGATCTTAAATCCAGTTATTGGTGGGACGACATGAAGAAAAAACATAGTAGAGTTCGTATCTCAATATCCTAACTGTCAGCAGGTAAAGATAGAGCATCAAAATCCCAATGGATTCTTGCAAGCTATGGAAATTCCGACTTGGAAATGGGAAGTAATTAATATGGATTTCATTACAGGCTTACCTCATTCTTAACGGAAGTATGATTCTATATGGGTAATTGTGGATAGACTTACGAAGCCAACTCATTTTCTACCAGTCAGAACTATATACGCAGCTGAGGATTATACAAATCTTTATATCAAAGTGATAGTACGACTCTATGGTGTTCCAATAGCTATTATTTCTGATAGAGGAACCTAGTTCACAACTATTTTTTTTAAAGTCTTTCCAAGGAGGTTTAGGGACCCAGGTGAGTCTTAGTACAACATTTCATTCAAAAATTAATGAACAAGCTGATTGTACCATTCAGACTGTTGAGGATATGTTACGGGCATGTGTGCTAGACTTTGGAGCTAGTTGGGATGATTACTTATCGCTTATAGAGTTCGCATATAACAATAGTTATCATTCCAACATCCAAACAGCCCCGTATGATGCTTTATATAGGCGCAAGTATAGATCACCAATTGGATGGTTTAAAGTGGAAGAAACTAAGCTAATAGGGCCAGACTTGATCCAGCATGCCATGGAAAAGGTCAAGCTTATTCAGGATCGATTATTAACAGCTCAGAGTCGTCAGAAATCTTATGTAGATAATAACCGACGAGACTTAGAGTTCCAAGTGAATGATTGGGTATTCTTGAAGGCGTCGCCAATGAAAGGCGTCATAAGATTTGGTTAAAAAAAGGGCAAGATTAGCACTCAGTATATTGGGCCTTACAAGATTGTACGCAAGGTAGGCCAGGTGGCTTATGATTTAGATCTACCTTCCGATTTGGAGTCAGTCTACCCAGTTTTCCTTGTATCGATGCTTCGTAAGTGCATTGGAGATCCTTCCAGAATCGTACCTGTGGATGATATCCAGGTCACCGAGCAATCATTATACGAAGAAGTTCTCATTGCTATTCTAGATAGGCAAGTTTGGAGGCTCAGAACCAAAGATGTAACTTCAGTTAAAGTTTTATGGAGAAACAATAATAGGGAAGAGATGACTTGCGAAGCTGAGGAAGATATAAAGTTTAGGTATCCACATTTATTTCCACTCACATAGGAGATTTAGACAGAGGCACTCATTGTCCTCAGGTATGTAATGCTTTCTTTCGATGATTTCTTGGTCGTATGTGTTATAACCCGTGTTCCACACGTTTGGAAAAATTTGATAAATAGTGGATTCTTGAGATATGGGGTCAAATTTGATATTTTGTTGAACATAAGAGTTATGCATGAAAGAATAGAGTCATGAAAGTGTGGGACAAGGCTAAGGGTAATTTTGGAATTTTGGAAATTAGTTTCGGGAATTACAAAATATGATTCACAAGTTATTGGGCTTGTAAAATGTGAAACAAATTGAGGCCCAAAGAGAGTAGGGGTGGCCGGCCAAGCCATTTAATTTGGCCCAAACCCACCTAGTTGATCATGTGCTAGTCATGTGATCAACTAGTATATGTTAGGATAATATCAAGACAAGTCAACAAAGATGATAAACAAGAACAAAAAAAAATAGAGCAAGAAGATAGAGGGTTTCGGGTTTGCCATGAAAAATTGGCTAGCAAAAATCTTGTCTTAAAAATTCAATTCTTGTTGATTTCCTACTAAGTGAAGGTTCCTTTGTAACTTGGTATAGTTGGATTGGAGTGGGGAGCATTAGAATCATCAAAGTGACTACATCTCCAAGTGAAGAAAACTTGAAGAAAAGGTAAGAATTTCTACCTTTTTATTGTGTTATGAAGTTTTGATTGTGTTGTAGTATATAGAAATGTGTTGATTGTATGGAAAAATGGAAGTTTGCAATGTGGGTTTGGTATATGGCTTGCAGCCGTGTGTATATATATGTTGTATAGCCAAGTTGTGTTGAATTTATGTTATATTCTAGTTGTAATTGTGATGAAATGCATATGGGAATTGAAAGTTGGATGAATTTAGTTGATATGGAAAAATAAGCATAAGGCCGTGTGGTATATTTGGCTTGGGAATGAAATGGATTAAGTTTGTTTAGTGTATTGGAGTGTTGTTGTAATGCTTGGCATGGAAATGAAGTTAGAATGATATAAGTTTGTATTGAATTGGAATGTAAACACTTATGTCGTTTTAGTATGATTTTCCGACATTAAGGAAACGAAGTTGTTTGGTTGTGAATTAAGATGATCATTGATGAATTTGGAAGTTGGAAACTTGTTATGAAGTTGTATGCCAAAGATTTGGTGTTTTGCATAAATTATGATTTTGGCGGAAAGTTGTATATTATGTATATCGAGTGTATATCTTAAGGAAAATGATATGAAATGTCTCTAAATCTATATTGTGATGATCTTGAGTGATAATGGATGTGAAATCATGATGTTAGTTCGAAAGTTTGGGTTGAATTGAAGATTATGTCAACTTGTGAGAAAAATGACTAGTTGAAGGATATTTGTATTTTTAATGTTTATTGTTGCTATTGATGTTGTCGTTTGGGTTGTTGTTGATGAATTATAGCCGAGTTGAATTCTCGGGGTGCTATATGTATAGGGGAAGTGCTGCCGAAATTTCGGTAGCCAAATATGCATTAAGTTGGAACTTTGGTATTCATAGCTTACAATTGGTAAACTTGACCAATTGCAGTTTTTCGACGAAACGGGAAGTGAGTTTGGAAAGGATTAAGGAGCGTGAAAGGTATGTAAAGCAAACCTAATTCTTCCCTTGGCATGCCCCTAGTGTGTTAGGGTCGGATCCGGGCCTCGAAGGACCTCTTGGCCCTCGGAATCCGCAAGACAAAATTTCAGTTTTTCCATCAGTAGAATTGAACCATTTTAATACGCTTTTTCTGAAATTATGCAATTTTGCTCTAAATGATTCAGAAAGTCATAGAATGTCTGTATAACCTTTTTAGGTGATACTATATGCTTAGAGGGCACAATTTGAGCCCGCCGTCTCGTTTGTCCCAAGGCGGGCCCGCTATTTACGGTTTTGCCCCTAATATGCTAAAGCTTCCTTTTTAAGCGATTTTTGAAAGAAATGTTTTAATTACCCTACTAATCGCTTAACGAATATTATTTTAAATATTCTGTTAAATATTATAAATTATTTTGACACTCGGAATGACTTCGGGAAAGTTATACTTCTGTAATTTATTACGATATCCGAAATACATTTATTATGATTCTGTCCGACTCCATTTGATTTGTTTGTCTTTGCTACGCTTCATCGAGTCTTTGAAAACACTTATGATATTTTTAAATTGCATTAGTCTCTCACTACTCCATTCGTGGATGTCCCAATGTTTCCCACACTGAGCCCGGGCCAGGATATGTTGTCAAGCGTAATTCTCTGTATTGTTCGCCGCGTCCCGATGTGAGGGGGCAGGTATACGCGTACATGGGTCTGTGGTGTATGATATGCCATGTCCGCCTATTCTGATCTGATCTGTTATGGCCATTCTGATATGACATTTTATGATACGGGGCCACGCCCCTTTTTCTGATTCCTCTGTATTGTGGCACCGGTGTCGGGAGGGTGACCACGTTCTGTCTGCCGAGTCCCGTGGCAGGGGCCGGATATGATATGACATATGTTTCTGTACACATTCTGTCTGTTTTGGGAAATATGCATTTGACACTCTGGATTTTGTACTCATTTTCTGTAACCATTATGATTTGACTTCTGTGATTCCGCTTTACATATTCAGTACATATTTCGTACTGACCCCCTTCCTTCGGGGGCTGCGTTTTCTTGCTGATGTGCCGTGAATTTTGGCACATTTTATGCCTTTGTAACTAGAAATATTGCTTGATTTTAAGTGTTTTTATATTGTTTCTTATGTTATTTTTGTGTTTTATAGGGTTGATTAACTAAGGATCGGAAATGAGAAGTAATGCTGGAAAAACGTACAAATTTGAGCTAAGCGACAGTTACGGACCGTAACGGTGTCCGTAACTTATGTTACGGTTCGTACCTTTGAACCGTAACAAGGCCTGAATTTCCAGAAAGTTTCATTGAAACCATCAGTGTTACGGTGAAGTGTTACGGTCCGTAACTCATGTTACGGTCCGTAACATGTCACCGTAACATGAGCTAAATTTCCAGAGAGTTTCAATAAAATCTTCAGTGTTACGGTTTAGTGTTACGGTCCGTAACTCATGTTACGGTCCGTAACATGTCACCGTAACATGAGCTAAATTTCCAGAGAGTTTCAATAAAATCTTCAGTGTTACGGTTTAGTGTTACGGTCCGTAACTCATGTTACGGTCCGTAACCCTTCACCGTAACATCATCCAAAATTCCAGAGAGTTGCCAAGTAATTGTCACCACTTACGCTTCAGAAGGACGGACCGTAACACAGGGTACGGTCCGTCGCATGGTGGCCGTAACGTCGAAGTGGTCAAATGACGAAATGAAGGACGGACCGTAACCTGAGTTACGGTCCATAACAATGCGGCGTAAGGGCATTTTTGTCCAGAAACTTGGCGCGATTTTTGGCTCTATAAATACATAATGTAGGGTTTTAATTCATTATTCAGATTTTATTTTAGAGGCATAAACCTTAGATTTTTAATCTTGAAGTGATTGGAGCATTTAAGGCAACAACTTCACTCTCATTCCATCTTGTATTAGTATTGTAAGTGTATTATGTTAATCTTTAAGCTTTTTCTGTCAAGAAACATTATGAGTAGCTAATTTCAATTCTAAGGTTGTGAATCCCATGATGGGTATTATGTGAATGGGTTTCTATTATTGATATATGCATAATGGTTGTTGTTATTTATTCTATCTTTGTGTTGTAACGTTGGGTAATGATTGCAAGCATTAGCCGAAGCCATTATATTGACTTTTCTTGGGAAAGAGAGTCAATATTGGTAAGATTGAATAACAATGACTCGAGGCGTTAACCCTCGTTTAATAGACTAACTTAGGAATAAGAATAAGTCTAAATTGGCATTATTGGTCGCTCTTCGATTGTAACTCTTTTATATTCGGAAGAATCATAAAGAGGAAATACTGCTTAACTGTTGGGAAACATTAAGAAGTCTTTAAGAGATCAAGTGCATATTCTTAGAACAACCATTAGAAGTATATCACATTGAAATCCGAAGCATAATATCTAATCAAATTGGGAAACACAACCTTAGTCTCTCTCTCATATTAATTACATTCTAAGTCAAAGTATTCAATTACATTATTCAACAATCAATTCAAACTATCCGGAATAGGATTAAAGCATTTAAAGATTGGTATCGCATACGATTAGTACTCTTTTCTCACCATATTCCCTGTGGGATTCGACCCCAACCTTGTTGGGTTACTATATTTGACAACGTCCGCTTTACGCCATTAATAGGTGTAATTTGAGCGTATCAAATTTTTGCGCCGTTGCCGGGGAATACGGTTCAGAAATTACTAATTGTTGTGTACTATTCTTTAAAACTTTTTCTATTCCATCACACCTCGTTTGCTGTTTTAGTGAACCAGGTGAACATGGCTGGAAGACCCCATCGCAATCAAGGGAACCAAGGGGGGATCCAAGTGAACCATCCTGCACCAGAAGAAGAGGAGGATGAGAATGTATTTGCAGAATTCATCGACGAAGCTGATTATGCTTCTGCTGTAGTTCCCCCGAGAACAGGAAATGCTAATTTCAAAATTGATAGGTTTATCTATCAGCTATTGAAACTTGAAGGCTATTTCCGAAATTCTTCGGAAGACTGTCCACTTCGACACCTAAAGAATTTCGTGCATGTATGTTCCCAACAATCTCAAGGTGCTGTTCCTGCTGATGCACTGCGACTGCGGGTTTTCAAATATTCATTAGCTGGCCAAGCTAGGGAATGGTATGAAAAGCTCCCGAGCAATACTATTCATACCTGGAATGAGCTGGCCAATATCTTTCTAAAACAATGGTTCCCACCCAGCAAAAAGGCTGAGCTTCGGGATAAGATTTTTGGGTTTAAACAACTTCCAGGGGAACAACTATATGCTGCATGGGAGAGGTTCAAATATTATCTAGCTCAATCTCCGAATCATGGATTTCCAGATGCAATTCTCACAGAGAAGTTCTACAAGGGGCTAGATACAATGAATCAAATAGCTGTCAACACTGCAGCTGGGGGATGCTTTATGGACAAAACCTTTGTCAACATCACCCGGTTGCTCGACAAGCTTACTACCCATAATCAAGCCTGGCATTCGACTGATAGCGAATTCCTATCATATGGTAGTCCCTCTGTGGCCGCGGTGGCCAAAGAAAATCATGAGCGAGATCATGCGTTCGCTCAACTGCAAACCACCGTGGATTTATTATCCAAAAGGCTTATGGAGAAAGAGGCCAAATGTGTAAACGTTATCGATGAGATGCCACCTCATGCTCCCGGAATGTATCAAGTTTCTGACGAAACTTATCTTGAGGGGCAGCCACAATATGAGGATGCGAATTATGTCAATAACTCGCAAGGGGGTTATCAACGGCAAAACTACCAAGGTTCCGGTAATCACCCATGGCAAAGGCCTCAACAAAATTACCAAGGACAGAATTATGGAAGAACTGATCAGGGTAATCCCAATCAAGGGAATTACAATAACAATAATTATGGCAACAAGAGCTCTAACCCCTACATTCCACCTAGGGGGCAAGCATCCAATTCCCAGCCATGGAAAGATAATTCAGCTACTAACTCTGCTGGTAACACGTCTAATGATTCTGCAGAACTGAAGAATATGATGCAGAAAATGCTGATGAATCAAGACAGAACAGAGAGCACAATCAAGGGAATGTCCCAGGTCCAACTATCGCATTCAGCTTCCATTCAGAAGCTTGAAGCGCAATTCAGAGACCTTTCCCGAGAAGTGCATACTCCTCAACGGGGACAATTACCGAGTGATACAGTTCCTAATCCAAAAGGTAGTGGAGTGAACTCTGTGGAGAATGTACTTGCCATTAGCACCAGAAGTGGAAAAATACTTCAGGGTGACAATAAAAAGCCAATTGATCAGGAACCAATTGTTGAAAAAGAAGCGCAGCCTAGTGTATTGGATGATATTATCGAGGAAGAAGCAGGGGAGGAAGTCCCCATTGTAGTTGAAGAAGAGCTGAATCTTAATAAACCAAAGGAACCGGTGGAAAACCAGGAAAAGGGGAAGGCAAAACTTTCCGGTGCTCTTCGCCCTTTGAGCCAATTGTTTAAATCTTCACCGCCTTTTCCTCAAAGGTTGGTGAGAAAAACAGAAGATGAGAAGTGCTTGAGATTTTATGATCAACTCAAGCAGTTGACGATGAACATTCCTTTCATGGATGCTGTTAAAGAAATGCCTGGCTTTGCTAAGTATTTGAAGGATCTTTTAACAAAGAAGAAAAAGCCATTGAAACACGACACTGTGGGTATCACTCACCGCGTTAGTGCCATTCTTTCCAAAACCACTGTGCAAAAGAGGGAAGATCCTGGAGCATTCACAATTCCATGCACCATAGGGTAGCAAAATTTTGCCAGGGCTTTGTGTGATAACGGGGCTAGCATAAATCTTATGCCCCTGGAAATTTTTAAGAGATCGGGGCTAGCTATGCCAAGGCCAACTACCATGAGGTTGCAGATGGCTGACAGATCGATAAAAAGGCCAGTTGGAGTAGTTGATGATGTGCTGGTTCAAATCGGGGAATTTCTACTGCCGGCAGATTTCGTGATTCTTGATTGTGCTATTGATCAAGAAATTCCTATTATTCTGGGAAGACCTTTCCTTGCCACAGGGAGGGCTCTTATGGACTCCGAAAAGCACGAAATAAAGTTCCGGGTGAACGATGAGGAGGTGACTTTTCACGCTAGCAAAGGCATGAAGTTACCTAGTCCTTATCAAAGCATTTCAGTCATAAACTCTGTTGACAAGGTGGATGAAGCAGTGGAATTTAAAATGGAGGAAGAATGCTCGAGCGAAGCATTGTTGGCCATCTTGGTGAATTTTGATGCCGACCAAATGGAGGGATATAATGAGACAGTGAATTCACTCACAGGTCTGGGGTCTTACTCTTATGAGCCCAAGAAATTGTCTCTTGATCTAGAGAAACGAACAACTCCTCCAGCAAAACCATCAATTATTGAGCCACCGAAACTGGAACTCAAGAAACTGCCATCACATCTTAAATATGTATTTCTTGGAGAAAATGCTACTCTTCCAGTTATTGTGTCATCGCTTCTGAATGAGGGCCAAATTCAAAGACTCATCGTAGTCTTGAGAAAGCATTTAAGAGCTCTGGGTTGGACTATTGCAGACATCCGGGGGATTCCCGCCGGAATTTGTGAGCACCGAATACAGTTGGAGGAGGAAAGTTCACCGAGTGTTGAACATCAGAGAAGATTAAATCCACCGATGCAAGAGGTGGTGAAGAAGGAGATCATTAAGTGGTTAGATGCTGGGGTGGTTTACCCGATTGCCAACAGCCCTTGGGTTCGCCCTGTTCAGTGTGTGCCAAAGAAAGGGGGCATCACTGTTGTCCCTAACTCGAAAAATGAGTTGATTCCAACAAGGACTGTCACCGGTTGGAGAGTGTGTATGGACTACCGGAAGCTGAATACCGCATCTTGCAAGGATCACTTCCCTATGCCTTTTATTGATCAAATGCTTGATCGGCTAGCTGGAAGATCTTATTACTATTTCTTGGATGGGTACTCAGGATACAACCAGATCAACATTGCGTTCGAAGACCAAGAAAAGACTACTTTCACTTGTCCCTATGGGACATTCGCTTTCAGCCGGATGCCATTTGGTCTTTGCAATGCACCAGCTACCTTCCAAAGATGCATGATGTCCATATTCTCTGATATGGTTGAAAACTTTCTTGAAGTTTTCATGGATGATTTCTCGGTGGTGGGAGATTCATTCGATGAATGTTTGGGTCATCTTGATCGGGTGCTGCAACGGTGTGAGGAAACCAACCTCGTGCTCAACTGGGAGAAGTGTCATTTTATGGTCAAGGAGGGCATTGTCCTTGGCCATAAGATTTCAGAAAAAGGGATTGAGGTTGATCAAGCTAAAATCGATGTGGTTTCACAACTCCCTCTGCCCGTTTCAGTAAAAGGAGTTCGGAGTTTCTTGGGGCACGCCGGATTCTATAGAAGGTTTATCAAAGACTTCTCAAAAATTGCAAATCCCATGTGCAAACTCTTAGAAAAAGAATCCAAATTCAATTTTGATGAAAAGTGCATCAAGGCGTTTGACGAGTTGAAGCTGAAATTAACCTCCGCACCGATTGTGGTGTCCCCAGATTGGTCACTTCCCTTTGAATTAATGTGTGACGCCAGTGGTCTTGCAATTGGTGCTGTGCTTGGTCAGCGGCTAAACAAAATCCTACACCCAATTTATTATGCCAGCAAAACATTGAATGGAGCCCAGCTGAACTATACAGTAACGGAGCAAGAATTACTTGCTATTGTTTATGCTTTTGAAACGTTCCGGGCTTATTTGTTGGGTGCCAAGGTAGTGGTTCACACTGACCATGCTGCATTGCGCTATTTGATGACGAAAAAGGATGCTAAGCCTCGGTTGATAAGATGGGTGTTGTTGCTACAAGAATTTGACTTTGAAGTCAGAGACCGGAAAGGGTCAGAAAATCAAGTAGCTGACCATCTTTCCAGACTGGAAGCACCAGGGAGACCGAGTGATATGCTAGATATTGATGACACTTTCCCGGATGAAAGAGTTTTGGTCATTTCCAATGATGTGGCACCATGGTATGCCGATATTGCCAATTATTTGGTAACTGGCATCGTTCCTGAAGAGTTGAAGACATATCAAAAGAAGAAGTTCTTGCGAGACTGCCGACAGTATTGTTGGGATGAGCCTTACTTATTCAGAACGTGTGCTGACAATATGATCCGGAGATGTGTGGCGGAATTTGAGGTGATGGACATCTTGAAAGCGTGCCATGATTCTCCAGTTGGTGGACATCACAGTGGAAATCGAACAGCAGCCAAGGTGCTAGAGTGTGGCTACTACTGGCCAGCCATTTATCGTGATGCAAATATGTTGGCACGCTCTTGTGATAAATGCCAACGCCAGGGCACAATAGGTCGGAGGCATGAAACTCCGATGAACTTTGTTCTTGAGGTGGAGCTATTTGATGTATGGGGAATTGATTTTATGGGGCCCTTCGTGAGCTCCTACGGCCTGAAATACATTCTTGTCGCAGTGGATTATGTCTCCAAATGGGTGGAGGCGGTGGCCTTGCCTAACAATGATGGTATGAGAGTCAATGCGTTTCTCAAAAAGAACATCTTTACTAGATTTGGCACTCCTAGAGATATTATTAGCGATGGTGGATCTCATTTCTGCAATAAACCATTTGCTGATCTTCTTGAAAAATATGGCGTGCATCACAGGGTTGCCACTCCATATCATCCTCAGACGAGTGGTCAGGTTGAGGTCTCAAACAGAGAAATAAAAAGCATCTTGGCAAAGACGGTCAATGTGAATCGCACTGACTGGTCTAAAAAGTTGGATGATGCTTTATGGGCATATCGCACGGCATTCAAAACGCCTATAGGGACTTCACCGTATAAGTTGGTATTTGGGAAGGCATGTCATTTGCCTATTGAGCTTGAGCATAAAGCCCTTTGGGCATTGAAAAAGCTGAATATGGATTGGCATGAAGCAACTAAGCTGCGGTTGTTTCAAATCAACGAGATGGATGAATTTAGGTACAATGCCTATGAAAGTGCAACACTGTACAAGGAAAAGATGAAATACTATCATGACTCGAAGATCCTAAAAAGGGATTTTCAGCCAAAAGACTTGGTCTTGTTGTACAATTCACGCCTGAAGTTCTTTCCAGGCAAGTTAAAGTCTCGTTGGTCTGGTCCTTTTGAAATTGTGAGTGTGTCCCCAAATGGAAGCGTCATTGAGGTGAAATCCGAGGATGGCACTCGGACTTTTAAGGTGAATGCACAAAGAGTGAAGCATTACCATTGGTGTATTGATGATGGTAAGGTCGTGGATAGGTATCGTTTGAAATATGGCTCCTGAACTCGAAAATGAGGTACCACGTCGAGCCGTGACGTTAAACCAAGCGCTGTGTGGGAGGCAACCCACATTTACCGCTTTGTAAGTAGTTTAAAGTTTGTATTTTCATTGTATTCTTTTGTGTTGTTAATGTGCTAATGTGGTGGGATTTTGAGAACTGAAGGGACCAAATAACTACCAAGTGATCCAAGGCGAGACGCTCCACGTTACGGCCCGTAACTCTTGTTACGGTCCGTATCATGAAGCGTAACAGGCAAAAAGAAAAAAATAAAAAATCACTGAAGGGTGAGGAAGAGTGTTACGGTACGAGTTACGGTCCGTCGTACGTGTTACGGACCGTAACACTGTGTCGTAACTTTGATGCAAAATATGGGCTTCACTGGAAATTTTCAACATGTTACGCCAGGTGATACGGACCGTAACACGAGTTACGGTCCGTCGATTGGACTGCCAGGTCATTAATGAATAAACGAAACGGGGTCGTTTGATGAACCGTAACACAAGATACGGACCGTATCCTATGATACGGTCCGTAACAGGTAACGTAATTGTCGGAAATGTTTAAATAAATTACCGACGGTTCCCATTCCAAATTATAACGATTCTTCACACGTTTTTCAACTCCCTCTCCCTCATAAATCCTCTTTTCTCTTCTTCACATCCTCCTCTCTTCATCCTCCTCCCATTCTCCCCCATATTTCTCTAAAATCTCATTACTATTTTCTTATCCACAATCACTGTTTTAAGTTGAGTTTCATCCTTACAATCGCCAACGATCAGGTATTACATGTCTTTACTCTTTTCTTTTAGCTATCAATGCGAGTTCTATGATGCTCATGAGTAATTTCGTAAAATATGTGTTGAAATTCGTGTTTTGGGCTGTGTTGATTGAGTTTGCATTTAAATTGATAAGTTATGGGGGATTTGACATTGGTTGGGGGTTGGGATTGGTATTGGTGCTGTTTAAAAGATTCGTGGGTACAAGCAACTGCTTCCCACTGAATTGGAGGGCAAATCCGGTTGAAGGTTTCATTCGTGAAATTACTAAATCGGTTTGCCCACCAACTGTTCGATACAAGTCCCCAATGAAAACTTTAATAAAATCGGGTGAAGTCTGAGTAACCCGAGGCATGTGAGGGGATATAATATTGTTTCACAACATACCCATGGATCATTAAGTCAAAAATCTTGGCCTCGTGCTTAAAACGATAAAATTTGGCCAAGCCATTTGTTTGCTACTCTGTTGCCC
The DNA here is from genome assembly GCF_019175385.1 of Lycium barbarum. NCBI lineage: Eukaryota > Viridiplantae > Streptophyta > Magnoliopsida > Solanales > Solanaceae > Lycium > Lycium barbarum. Next base: position 66,898,785 of record NC_083341.1, read on the forward strand.
GTCATTATGTGTTACGGACCGTAACGTACGTTACGGACCGTAACATCACACCGTAACACCTCTCAAATTTCCAGTAACTTTTCTGGAAATTTTGATCACGTTACGGTGCGACGTTACGAACCGTATACTATGATACGGACCGTCGACTGTGTTACGGTCCCTTTGCTTAATTGAACCATTTCAGTTACGGATGAAGATACGGCCCGTAACACCATCGACGGTCCGTCGACTGTGTTACGGTACCTGACCTAATTAAAGTCTTTGGCTTAAATTCATAAGGTGTAAAATTTTTACAACTTCTCGTACATCATATCTAACTTTTCCTTCCACAGGTATGGGTAAACCACGACAATCAAAGAAGGCTTCACCTAAGGTCGCGCAAAAAGGAAAAGGTCGTGCTGCAAGCAAGGTAACCTCACGGCTGCGCGACGACGATCTGATCAAGGACGCCAGGCCTAAAAAGAGGCCGGTCGCACCCAGCAAGCCACCCCCACCAGTTGCACCCAGCCAACCAGACCCACAATCAGAAAGTTCCTCCTCGACTGAGGAGTAAAGAGAGTCGAGCTCGTCGAGTTCGTCGAGCCAAAGTGAACCCCAGCGGGCTATCACACCAACACACCGACCTCAACCACCCATTAGACAGTCTACTGCGGAGGAGCGCGAAAAAGAGCGCGAACAGGAAAGAAGGAAACTTGACATTCGGCTGCAAACTATGACTGAGAAGATCCTCCGGTTTAATGTGGAGGGATCTGAAGATTTGTATAACAAGGGGTGTGAGCGGGTAAAAGGTGAGGGAATGGACCCAAGGCGGAGTATTTTCGAGGAACGGAATGTCATCTTCGATGGAATCGAAGGATATCCCGGCATTAGTGATACTATCCGATTCCACAAGTTGGAGTTTTTGAAAAACCCCGTTGGGTCCTACATATCGGTTTTTGTTAGGGAATTCTACGCTTCATATGGGGCAGCTGTATTCAAAGTAGTGAAGAAAGGGCAGCGAGCAACTCAAGTACCGGCAATGAATGAGGTTGTATTCCGGACAAAGAAGATAGATGTCTCTCCATCGGCTATAAATAAAACACTATTCGGGGAAGATTATATAGAGCCTACAGCAGCGGAAGAAGGGGAGTTTGCCTACAAAATTGAACAGAAGGATACAATCCCCGTCCGAAAATGGGTAGCTTCTGTTATTGCACGGACAACAGATCCTGAATGGGCCATAGTGCCAAAGTTGACAGCCACCACGCGGATTTGGAAAAACACCCTAACGCCAGAGGCAAAGTTTTGGTGGCAAATTGTTCTGTTCCGAATCCGTCCTACCCAATCAGATAATTATTTGACTCCAGACAGGGCTGTTCTTGTGGCTTCCATAATGTCGCGATATAAGATCAACTTCGGGCGACTGATAGCCGAAGACCTCCGAGAGAGAGCCACCCAGCCGGCCACTTCCCTCATTCATCCATGCCTGCTTACGCTACTATGCTTGCGTGCAGAACCAGAACCCCTACCCCATATCGATCACAGTGTGATTGCCAGCCATATTTATGACATCACAAAAGGGAAAGATGAGGTGTTCAGCCAGGGTTCGTTGCCCTCTGCATCGGTTTCTGAGGTGCCGGAGGGGCCTACGGGATCAGATGTTATACCCTTGGCTATCATGGGTGAAGAGGGAGCTGCTGCGGATCAGCACACAGATTCTGAGGCTCCACCGGCTGATCATGCTACACAGCCTATGCCACCTCCAGCCGCACCTACTTTGGGTGGTCCTACCTCTTCCACTGGAGCAAGCCCAGCACCACCGCAGGCAACACCAGGAGTCCCACCCGAGCTTGCGAGAAAAATGATGTTCAACCGGGATAATTTTGGGGCGGTGGTCTTACAAGCGGATCGCACAGATAGGCAGGTCAAGCAGATCATGACTGAGCTAAAATTATACACAAAAAGGGCTATTGATGCAGCGCTGCGACCGATAAAAGAACAGATAAAAGAACAGATGGCTGCGGACCACCTACAATCATTACAAATCCACTCCCGGATAGATGGTATTGAGCGCAGGATGACTGAGCTGACTAGGACACACCCTACTATGGAATTGGGCGCTATTCGGAGTGAGTTGCGGTCTGTCAAGGATGATGTGCAGAAATTGAAGGCCCAGGAAGTGGCTGTGGCGACAGACCAGCTTCCTAAAGTACACACGGAGTTGGTACAGACCCTATACCAGCCGATTCAGAGCTTACTAGGGGATGATGACAACGATGACACGGTTGAGGAACAGCACGACGAGGAGTTGGAGGAGGATATCCCCTCTTTGGACAAAGGGAAGCGAAGCAGAGCCTCGCCAGATCTCGAGCCCACTCTCCAAAGTCTTGATCCATATGCTGAGTTACGCCCACAGAATGAGGAAGAGGAGCGGCGTACTTTGAAAAGAATCCGCCAGGAGTCCCGGTTAAGTTCCGACACCGCAGGAGCTACTTCTAGCTCAACTCAGCCTACAGAGCCGGCTCACCGTATTTCTCCCCCATCCACTGCTCCACCCCATGATGCTGCGACAGATCCGAGTGCCTAGTGCGCTCCAGGGAGGCCCTCCAAATTTTTTACTGCGTTATATTGATGCTTTGAGGGCAATGCATGCTTTTAAGTTGGGGGTGTGGTATTTGCTGATTGGTTGTTGGGATTGCTGTTTTAGTATACTGGATATTGTTTTTATTGTTTTGTTTTGGTAAATATCTTATCAAAATTGTGATAGTAAGCATGTGTTTAAGACAATTGTTATTGTTTTGTTTTGTTGGTATTGTTTTTATTAACAAGTATGTGTTAGGACGTTCTTCGGCTGTTCTTTGCTATGTGTTTCTATTACCGAAGAATGCTGTGTGTATGTTGAACCTAGCATGTTTAGAATGTTTAATATAGAAGTAAAGTAATGCTGACTTAAGTGGTGGTGGTCCGTGTTTCTAGCATAGATAAAAATGGTTTTTACAAGTTCATTGATATCCCTCCGAAAAATAATTTGTGATGTACATCAAAACTGAGTTGTTGATATTGACATGTATGGTTCTTTTAATGACATTGCAAAGAAAGGGTGTTTATGTATGTGAAATCTTCAAACGGAAATGAAGTCGGAGTATTTAAACAATCCTTATGCCATTGTGTTGTGAGTTTTTAGCTTCTATTTGCATATGATGCCTGCAATCTAGAACTTGCCCGGTTGGTCGTGCGTGAATTCTAAGGAGAATTAGATTGTGAAGTGATCTTAGGCTTTCTTTGTATTAACCCCAAAGTATCTTAAATGAGCCTGGCCCGTACAGAAAATGATCCCTAGTCTCCCATTTTTGAGCCTATAGACTTTTTCTTCGAATAAACCCATTTGGCACCAAGTCCCTCCTTGACACGGAAGATTGACAAATGAGGCTAAAAGCCTAAGTTGGGGGTGACAAGTCAAAAATGCGGAAAATGAGGCTAAAAGCCTAAGTTGGGGGTGATAAGTCAAAGATGAGGAAAATGAGGTCAAAGGCCTGTTGGGGGTAATCACGAATATAAAGGGACATAATTCAGCGTGGATATATATATAAAAAAAAAAAAATTGTTCAAAGTTCTAAATAAATCCACGCTAAAAATGGAGGGTCGGAAATGATAGGAAGAATGGTGAATGAAGTCAAAAAGAAGTGTCGAGGAGAGTGAGTCACCGATACCCAAATATTCATCCTACCCGTCCCTAAGCCAATGTTACAAGCCCAAAAAGTCCTAATTTGATCACGATCAAATTGTTCAAAGTTGAATGCATGGAAAATAAAGGCAAGCCTATGGTATGTGCACGCATGGTATGCAAATTTCTTTGTGAGTATGAGTGTTCTTCTGTCTCTTTAGTCTTCTGTCCCATTTATGTCGTAAATGTGTGTTGGGACATTCTTTGGTCTATGTGAGGGCATAAGGATTGTAGGTTTCAAAGTAACTGGCTTTCCGGAAGTTGAAATTCATGTGCATAGAGGCCCCCGTACTATGATTATGTCATTAATTGAGGTTGCATAGTGAATTGACATTTTTCCGAAATGTGCATCTTGTGTCACAAATAGGAGATGGATAAGAGCCTAAATAGTTTTCTTGAATTGAAGAGTCCGTGCTAGGAACACATGCCAAAACCACCGTAGTTATTCTTATTTTGCTAAGATGTCATGTGTTAGTAGTGAGTATTGTTGTAGTTGCTTGAGGACAAGCAAAAGCTTAAGTTGGGGGTGTTGATGTGCCGTGAATTTTGGCATATTTTATGCCTTTGTAACTAGAAATATTGCTTGATTTTAAGTGTTTTTATATTATTTCTTATGTTATTTTTGTGTTTTATAGGGTTGATTAACTAAGGATCGGAAATGAGAAGTAATGCTGGAAAAACGGACAAATTTGAGCTAAGCGACGGTCCGTAACTCATGTTACGGACCGTAACGGTGTCCGTAACTCATGTTACGGTTCGTACCTTTGAACCGTAACAAGGCCTGAATTTCCAGAAAGTTTCATTGAAACCATCAGTGTTACGGTGAAGTGTTACGGTCCGTAACTCATGTTACGGTCCGTAACATGTCACCGTAACATGAGCTAAATTTCCAGAGAGTTTCAATAAAATCTTCAGTGTTACGGTTTAGTGTTACGGTCCGTAACATGTCACCGTAACATGAGCTAAATTTCCAGAGAGTTTCAATAAAATCTTCAGTGTTACGGTTTAGTGTTACGGTCCGTAACTCATGTTACGGTCCGTAACCCTTCACCGTAACATCATCCAAAATTCCAGAGAGTTGCCAAGTAATTGTCACCACTTACGCTTCAAAAGGACGGACCGTAACACAGGGTACGGTCCGTCGCATGGTGGCCGTAACGTCGAAGTGGTCAAATGACGAAATGAAGGACGGACCGTAACCTGAGTTACGGTCCGTAACAATGCGGCGTAAGGGCATTTTTGTCCAGAAACTTGGCGTGATTTTTGGCTCTATAAATACATAATGTAGGGTTTTAATTCAATATTCAGATTTTATTTTAGAGGCATAAACCCTAGATTTTTAATCTTGAAGTGATTGGAGCATTTAAGGCAACAACTTCACTCTCATTCCATCTTGTATTAGTATTGTAAGTGTATTATGTTAATCTTTAAGCTTTTTCTGTCAAGAAACATTATGAGTAGCTAATTTCAATTCTAAGGTTGTGAATCCCATGATGGGTATTATGTGAATGGGTTTCTATTATTGATATATGCATAATGGTTGTTGTTATTTATTCTATCTTTGTGTTGTAACGTTGGGTAATGATTGCAAGCATTAGCCGAAGCCATTATATTGACTTTTCTTGGGAAAGAGAGTCAATATTGGTAAGATTGAATAACAATGACTCGAGGCGTTAACCCTCGTTTAATAGACTAACTTAGGAATAAGAATAAGTCTAAATTGGCATTATTGGTCGCTCTTCGATTGTAACTCTTTTATATTCGGAAGAATCATAAAGAGGAAATACTGCTTAACTGTTGGGAAACATTAAGAAGTCTTTAAGAGATCAAGTGCATATTCTTAGAACAACCATTAGAAGTATATCACATTGAAATCCGAAGCATAATATCTAATCAAATTGGGAAACACAACCTTAGTCTCTCTCTCATATTAATTACATTCTAAGTCAAAGTATTCAATTACATTATTCAACAATCAATTCAAACTATCCGGAATAGGATTAAAGCGTTTAAAGATTGGTATCACATACGATTAGTACTCTTTTCTCTCCATATTCCCTGTGGGATTCGACCCCAACCTTGTTGGGTTACTATATTTGACAACGTCCGCTTTACGCCATTAATAGGTGTAATTTGAGCGTATCACATGCCGCGCAGGTACAGACGACAGGTTCGCTGATCCATCTGTTTAGGACCCCACTTCTGCTATTTTGGGGCGCTCTCTTCTTCAGAGCCCATCTTTTGGTACAGTCTGTCACTGCTATCTGGATATGTACTTTGTTCTGGGTATGACGGGGCCCTGTCCCGTCTTATGATTATGATATGTTCGGTAGAGGTCTGTGGATACATCTGTGTGGGTTCTGTACATATGTTTGGGATGTTCTGTTTTATGATAGCCTTATCGGCTTCTGTGTGCCAAGTCTGCTCTTCTGTTAAATTCTGTAGCATCCACTAATGTTATTATTATATTATTATTCTGATAATATGCTAATTTGGGTATCAGGTACGTATAGGTGCCCAGCTAGGGCACTGGTCGCGGCCCACGGGGTTGGGTCGTGACAAAAGTGGTATCAGAGCAGTTCGTCCTCGGAATGTCCACAGACCGTGTCTAGTAGAGTCTTGTTTATCGGTGTGTTGTGCACCACGCCTATAAACAGGAGGCTACAGGGCATTTAGGATACTACCCTTCTTTTTGTCTTAGATCGTGCGATAGAGCTGTGTTATCAGGATGACCCCTCCCTAACGAGTGGCTATATTTGCAGATATGCCTCCAAAAAAGGCAACAGCGGCCCAAAAGGCCAAGTCAGCAGCCTTGGGAGAGACTAGCCGGGTCCAGAGGATTACCAGGGCCCAGGCACATATTGCTCCGGAGACTTTGCCCCAGTCAGAGGGTTCTTCTACACCGCCACTCGTGGAGGAGATAGGGGCAGCCGTAGCTGCAGATCGGGGCGCGGCTCCACCGCCAGCTCCCGCAGTTCCAGTACCTGAGCCTCCAGCTCCACGGCCAGGCACTGAGGATCAGTCTATGAGGGAGGCAGTCCAGTTGCTGACCAGACTTGTGGCAGGGCAGGTTAAGGGGCATGGACTGGGAGGTGACCGGGCAGTCAGGCGTGATAGTTCGAGAGCCCGTGAGTTTTTGACTTGTAGTCCTCCAGAGTTCTTCGGGATAAAGCCCGAGGAGGATCCTGAGGAGTTTATCAGGAAGATGCGGCGCACTCTAGATTTGATTAATGCTTCCGACACAGAGTCAGTCGCGTTAGCTTCGTACCGATTATATGATGTGGCGGCAAACTGGTACGAGTCATGGGGGCAATCCAGAGGGGACGGCGCTCCCCCAGCAGTTTGGGGCGATTTTTCTCAGGCATTTCTTGGACATTTTCTGCCCCCAGAGTTGCGACGAGCTAGATCTGATAGATTCTTATTATTGAGGCAGAAGGGCCGCAGTATCCGGGACTATAGTTTGGAGTTTGATTCCTTGGCCCGATATGCACCTACTGTGGTGGCTACTATGGCGGACCGGATGCACAGATATATTGTGGGGCTGGACCGGTATTTTGTTGATAGCTGTTTAGTATTGGCTGCTCAGCCCGGTATGGACATTGCCCGTATTCAAGCACACGCCCAGGGCATGGAGGATCGGGGCAGAGGAGGACACCAGCCTGACAGGGGCCAGGATCAGAGACAGCCCAAGAGGGCCAGGTCATCTGGAGATTTTCGGGGCAGACAGCCCCAACAGTCGCAGCAGCCTAGCAGATTTTCATCTCAGCCGGCGCAGAGCGCACCTCCCCAGTCTACCGGTCGCAGATTTGATAGCCCAGGGTATTCAGGAGCAGGCCAGAGCTCCAGGGCTTCAGGTTCACGGACCGATAGAGGTTCTAGTCAGATGAGGCCACCCAGGGTTCAGTGTTCTTTTTGTGGCAGATACCATACGGGAGAGTGCTATAGAGCCACCGGTGCTTGCTTTTCTTGTGGTCGTCAGGGCCATTCTGTGAGAGATTGCCCGTATAAGGGTAGTTCGGGTGGTGCAGCGCAGCTTACCGGATCAGTCGCTGGGTCTTCATCTTCGTCAGTGGCTATGCGCCCTACGGGGCAGGGTATCCCAGCGCCAGCGGGTCGCGGCAGAGGCCGTGGTGGAGCTTCTGGTATTAGCGGTCCTTCGAACCGCATTTATGCTTTAGCCAGTCGCCAGGATCAGGAGGCATCTCCTAATGTCGTTACAGGTACTTTATTGGTCTTCTCTCGGTCTGTGTATGCACTAATTGATCCAGGTTCGACTTTATCATATATTTCACTCCTTGTTGCCGGTAAAATTGGTATTATGTCTGAACCTATAGAGCCATTTGAGGTAGCCACACCGATCGGGGACTTTATTGTAGCAAAACAGGTTTATAAAGACTGTTCTGTGATTGTATGTGGCCGTGATACTAAGGCAGATCTGGTAGAGTTAGATATGACTGAATTTGATGTTATTATGGGTATGGACTGGCTAGCTTCCTGTTATGCTAATGTTGACTGCCAGAATAAGGTGGTTCGCTTCCAGTTTCCCGGGGAGCCAGTTTTAGATTGGGCTGGTAATACAGCATCGCCGAAAGGTAAGTTTATTTCATACCTTAATGCAAAGAAAATGATCAGAAAGGGTTATATTTATCATCTGGTACGGGTGCAAGACTTGGACGCAGAGACGCCGACACTTCAGTCAGTCCCCGTGGTTAATGAGTTTCCAGATGTTTTCCCCGACGAGCTTCCAGGTCTTCCTCCAGAGCGGGAGATAGACTTCTCTATTGATTTACTCCCAGACACTCAGCCCATCTCTATTCCTCCGTATAGAATGGCGCCTGCAGAATTGAAGGAGTTGAAAGAGCAGTTGAAGGATTTGTTAGATAAGGGCTTCATCAGACCCAGTACTTCGCCTTGGGGAGCCCCGGTATTATTTGTGCGTAAGAAAGACGGGTCGCTGCGTATGTGTATTGACTATCGGCAGCTGAATAAGGTAACTATAAAGAATAAATACCCCCTCCCCAGGATTGATGATTTTTTTTATCAGCTGCAGGGCGCTAAGTGTTTTTCGAAGATAGATCTTCGATCCGTCTACCACCAGGTTCGAGTACGAGAGGCCGATATCCCTAAGACAGCTTTCCGGACCCGATATGGGCATTACGAGTTCAGGGTTATGTCTTTTGGGCTGACAAATGCTCCCGCAGTATTCATGGATTTGATGAACCGGGTATTCAGGCCATTCTTGGATATGTTTGTAATTGTATTCATTGATGATATCCTGGTTTATTCTCGGTCTGAGGCGGAGCACGCAGATCATCTGAGATCGGTATTAGGGGTACTCCGGCATCAGAAGTTATATGCGAAATTTTCTAAGTGTGAATTCTGGCTGTCTTCAGTGGCCTTCTTGGGGCATATTATCGCAGCTGATGGTGTCCGGGTGGACACACAGAAGATTGAGGCCGTGAAGAATTGGCCCAGACCTACGACGCCCACAGAGGTACGCAGTTTCCTGGGGTTAGCAGGTTATTACAGGAGGTTTGTGGAGAAGTTTGCTTCGATTTCAGCGCCTTTGACAAGGCTGACTCAGAAGGGAGCTAAGTTCCAGTGGTCTGACACTTGTGAACGGAGCTTCCAGTTGCTGAAGGAGAAGCTGACTTCAGCCCCAGTCCTGACTCTTCCAGAGGGACCGGACGGGTATGTTATTTATTGTGACGCTTCTGGCATGGGGTTGGGCTGTGTATTGATGCAGCACGGCAGAGTTATAGCGTATGCTTCCCGGCAGCTCAAAAAGCATGAGAAGGATTATCCTACCCACGATCTGGAGCTCGCAGCGGTGATTCATGCTCTGAAGATATGGAGACACTATTTATATGGCGTTCATGTGGATATCTATACTGATCATAAGAGTCTCCAGTATATTTTCAGACAGAGAGAGCTTAATTTGCGGCAGCGGAGGTGGCTGGAGCTTCTGAAAGATTATGACGTGGTTATTCTGTATCATCCGGGTAAAGCTAATGTTGTTGCAGATGCGCTCAGTCGGAAGTCTATGGGCAGTCTGGCCGATTTACAGCCAGACAGGAGAGAGATAGCCCGTGATATTCAGCAGTTGGCTAGTCTTGAGGTTCGTCTGGCCGATTCTGGAGATACACGGATTTCTGTTCGAGGGGTTTCTGAGTCATCCATCAGGGACGATATTAAGCGGCATCAGTTCGAGGATCCTGTCTTAGCTCGGTACAGGGACACAGCCTATGATAAGGAGAGGACTCCGTTCGAGTTTTCACCGGACGGTACTTTGTTATACAGAGGCAGGTTGTGTGTACCTGATATTGCAGGCCTTCGGCAGCAGGTCATGAGCGAGGCACATTATGCTCGCTATTCGGTCCATCCTGGGTCTACGAAGATGTACCATGATCTTCGATGCTTATACTGGTGGGACGGTATGAAGCGGGATATTGCAGAGTTCGTCGCCCAGTGTCCTAATTGTCAGCAGGTCAAGATTGAGCATCAGAAGCCGGGTGGACTGTTGCAGGAAATGGAAATCCCGACTTGGAAGTGGGAGGTTATTAATATGGACTTCATTACAGGTTTGCCTCGCACTCCACGGAAGTATGATTCCATCTGGGTCATTGTGGATAGGCTGACGAAATCAGCCCATTTCCTTCCCGTCAGGACTACTTTTTCCGCCGAGGATTATGCCAGGCTCTATATTAAGGAGATTGTGAAGCTTCACGGAGTTCCTATATCTATTATTTCTGACAGAGGCGCCCAGTTTACGGCGCGTTTCTGGAGGTCGTTTCAGGAGGGTCTAGGGACTCAGGTGAGTCTGAGCACAACCTTTCATCCTCAGAGTGACGGACAGGCCGAGCGCACTATACAGACGCTGGGGGATATGTTGCGGGCCTGCGTTATTGATTTCAGAGGCAGCTGGGATGATCACTTGCCGTTGATTGAGTTTGCATATAATAACAGTTACCATTCCAGCATCCAGATGGCTCCGTACGAGGCTCTATATGGCAGGAAATGCAGATCGCCGATCAGCTAGTTTGATATTGGTGAGTCAGAGTTGATTGGCCTAGATATGGTCCAGCAGGTCGTGGACAAGGTAAAACTTATTCGAGAGCGACTGTTGGCAGCCCAGAGTCGACAGAAGTCATACGCAGATAGACGACGTCGATCGTTGGAGTTTCAGGTAGGCGATTGGGTATTTCTGAAGGTATCGCCTATGAAAGGCGTGATGCGGTTCAGCAGAAAGGGTAAGCTCAGTCCGCGTTATATTGGGCCTTATCAGATTGTTCGGAAAGTTGGAAATGTCGCCTATGAGTTAGATTTGCCATCCGATTTGGAAGTGGTACATCCGGTGTTCCACATCTCTATGCTTCGTAAATGCATTGGAGACCCTTCCAGAGTATTCCCTGCTGATGATATTCAGGTGACGGAGCAACTATCGTACGAGGAGCAGCCCGTATCGATTTTGGATCGTCAGGTAAGGAGGCTCCGGAATAAAGATGTAGCCTCTGTTAAGGTACTGTGGCGGAACGAGAATAGAGAGGAAATGACATGGGAGGCAGAAGAGGAAATGAAGAAGAAATATCCTCATCTGTTCCCTATGCCCACAGGTAACCTTAAATTTCTGCTTAATTTCATTTCAATATCAATCGTATGTCACATGTGTTGTTTGCAAACATGAACTCCCCCAAAGTATTTTCCAACCCTATAAGATTAATTTTACATTCGAGGACGAATGTTCTAAAGGGGGAGGGGAGGATGTTATAACCCGTGTTCCACACGTTTGGAAAAATTTGATAAATAGTGGATTCTTGAGATATGGGGTCAAATTTGATATTTTGTTGAACATAAGAGTTATGCATGAAAGAATAGAGTCATGAAAGTGTGGGACAAGGCTAAGGGTAATTTTGGAATTTTGGAAATTAGTTTCGGGAATTACAAAATATGATTCACAAGTTATTGGGCTTGTAAAATGTGAAACAAATTGAGGCCCAAAGAGAGTAGGGGTGGCCGGCCAAGCCATTTAATTTGGCCCAAACCCACCTAGTTGATCATGTGCTAGTCATGTGATCAACTAGTATATGTTAGGATAATATCAAGACAAGTCAACAAAGATGATAAACAAGAACAAAAAAAAATAGAGCAAGAAGATAGAGGGTTTCGGGTTTGCCATGAAAAATTGGCTAGCAAAAATCTTGTCTTAAAAATTCAATTCTTGTTGATTTCCTACTAAGTGAAGGTTCCTTTGTAACTTGGTATAGTTGGATTGGAGTGGGGAGCATTAGAATCATCAAAGTGACTACATCTCCAAGTGAAGAAAACTTGAAGAAAAGGTAAGAATTTCTACCTTTTTATTGTGTTATGAAGTTTTGATTGTGTTGTAGTATATAGAAATGTGTTGATTGTATGGAAAAATGGAAGTTTGCAATGTGGGTTTGGTATATGGCTTGTAGCCGTGTGTATATATATGTTGTATAGCCAAGTTGTGTTGAATTTATGTTATATTCTAGTTGTAATTGTGATGAAATGCATATGGGAATTGAAAGTTGGATGAATTTAGTTGATATGGAAAAATAAGCATAAGGCCGTGTGGTATATTTGGCTTGGGAATGAAATGAATTAAGTTTGTTTAGTGTATTGCAGTGTTGTTGTAATTCTTGGCATGGAAATGAAGTTAGAATGATATAAGTTTGTATTGAATTGGAATGTAAACACTTATGTCGTTTTAGTATGATTTTCCGACATTAAGGAAACGAAGTTGTTTGGTTGTGAATTAAGATGATCATTGATGAATTTGGAAGTTGGAAACTTGTTATGAAGTTGTATGCCAAAGATTTGGTGTTTTGCATAAATTATGATTTTGGCGGAAAGTTGTATATTATGTATATCGAGTGTATATCTTAAGGAAAATGATATGAAATGTCTCTAAATCTATATTGTGATGATCTTGAGTGATAATGGATGTGAAATCATGATGTTAGTTCGAAAGTTTGGGTTGAATTGAAGATTATGTCAACTTGTGAGAAAAATGACTAGTTGAAGGATATCTGTATTTTTAATGTTTATTGTTGCTATTGATGTTGTCGTTTGGGTTGTTGTTGATGAATTATAGCCGAGTTGAATTCTCGGGGTGCTATATGTATAGGGGAAGTGCTGCCGAAATTTCGGTAGCCAAATATGCATTAAGTTGGAACTTTGGTATTCATAGCTTACAATTGGTAAACTTGACCAATTGCAGTTTTTCGACGAAACGGGAAGTGAGTTTGGAAAGGATTAAGGAGCGTGAAAGGTATGTAAAGCAAACCCAATTCTTCCCTTGGCATGCCCCTAGTGTGTTAGGGTCGGATCCGGGCCTCGAAGGACCTCTTGGACCTCGGAATCCGCAAGACAAAATTTCAGTTTTTCCTTCAGTAGAATTGAACCATTTTGATACGCTTTTTCTGAAATTATGCAATTTTGCTCTAAATGATTCAGAAAGTCATAGAATGTCTGTATAACCTTTTTAGGTGATACTATATGCTTAGAGGGCACAATTTGAGCCCGCCGTCTCGTTTGTCCCAAGGCGGGCCCGCTATTTACGGTTTTGCCCCTAATATGCTAAAGCTTCCTTTTTAAGCGATGTTTGAAAGAAATGTTTTAATTACCCTACTAATCGCATAACGAATATTATTTTAAATATTCTGTTAAATATTATAAATTATTTTGACACTCGGAATGACTTCGGGAAAGTTATACTTCTGTAATTTATTACGATATCCGAAATACATTTATTATGATTCCGTCCGACTCCATTTGATTTGTTTGTCTTTGCTACGCTTCATCGAGTCTTTGAAAACACTTATGATATTTTTAAATTGCATTAGTCTCTCACTACTCCATTCGTGGATGTCCCAATGTTTCCCACACTGAGCCCGGGCCAGGATATGTTGTCAAGCGTAATTCTCTGCATTGTTCGCCGCGTCCCGATGTGAGGGGGCAGGTATACGCGTACATGGGTCTGTGGAGTATGATGTGCCATGTCCGCCTATTCTGATCTGATCTATTATGGCCATTCTGATATGACATTTTATGATACGGGGCCACGCCCCTTTTTCTGATTCCTCTATATTGTGGCACCAGTGTCGGGAGGGTGACCACGTTCTGTCTGCCGAGTCCCGTGGCAGGGGCCGGATATGATATGACATATGTTTCTGTACACATTCTGTCTGTTTTGGGAAATATGCATTTGACACTCTGGATTTTGTACTCATTTTTTGTAACCATTATGATTTGACTTCTGTGATTCCGCTTTACATATTCAGTACATATTTCGTACTGACCCCCTTCCTTCGGGGGCTGCGTTTTCATGCCGCGCAGGTACAGACGACAGGTTCGCTGATCCATCTGTTTAGGATCCCACTTCTGCTATTTTGGGGCGCTCTCTTCTTCAGAGCCCATCTTTTGGTACAGTCTGTCACTGCTATCTGGATATGTACTTTGTTCTGGGTATGACGGGGCCCTGTCCCGTCTTATGATTATGATATGTTCTGTAGAGGTCTGTGGATACATCTGTGTGGGTTCTGTACATATGTTTGGGATGTTTTGTTTTATGATAGCCTTATCGGCTTCTGTGTGCCAAGTCTGCTCTTCTGTTAAATTCTGTAGCATCCACTAATGTTATTATTATATTATTATTCTGATAATATGCTAATTTGGGTATCGGGTACGTATAGGTGCCCAGCTAGGGCACTGGTCGCGGCCCACGGGGTTGGGTCGTGACAGTATGTGGCCATTATTATTGTTGTTGTTGTAGCCCTATGAGGCAATATGTATTTTGGGTTGTTGTGACAGGATGGTAGTGACATATTATTGGGGAGACTCTGCGAAATTTTTGTAGAAACCCTAATAACTTAACATTCGAGGACGAATGTTCCTAAGGGGGGAGGAATGTTACATCTTGGAGGTTTCGTATTGTTGCATTATAAGTAGACTAACGTAAGCCTAAAGTGGACATGAATCCCTTATAAGCTTAAGGAGGGTATTTGATAACTTTAAGTGTGTACCTTAAGGTTTTGGAGAGTCATGTGAACCGGCGGAAGTAAGTTGTTAAGAGATTGGAAGAATTGAGTCATGTTTTGGGAAGATTTCGTATCATTTGAGTTATACATTGCTTAGAATTACCTTTAGGGGGAGCTATAGGGCCCTTAGATGGTTAATGAAGTTTTATACAAGTGCCAAGAAGGTTCCATAAGGATTAGAAGTCAAACGAGTCAAAAGAGCACATTTTCGTGAAATCAGAGAGAAATGGGCAATATGCGGCCGTATATTAGCAGGAAACTCCCATTTTGGGTGAGATTTCTGCCCAACAACACCCCCATGTTGCGGAGGGAGTATGCGGTCGCATACTAAGTATGCTGGGCCGCATAGTCACCGTAACGCGGAGCGGTAGGGCGAATTAGTCACCTTTTTAAATCCCAAAAGATCCCATTTTTCCAACCAACCTCCCACATTTATTTCCCCACACTTCTAGAGAGTTCTTGAAGGTTCCCTAACACTCCAAACCTTTCCATATCATTGAGAAAGAAGATCAACATCAAAACCCAAAGAAAATGCATGGAAGAAGATTGTTCTTGCTTCTCTTCAAAGTTGTGATAAACTTGGTCTTGAAAAGAGTTGAGGAAGGTGAAGTTCCTCTATTATAAGGTATGTTCTCCCTATTATTTACATGATTTAGTGGATGCAAAGGTTTAGTGACCCTTGAAAAGGAAAAGAATTGAAATGGAGAAGTCATAAGTGTTGAAGTGAAGAAGATGACTATGAGATGAACTTAAAAAGGGGATTTTGGGTAACTTCGAGAGTAAATTGAATATAAATTCTTGATTATGATATTGTGGATGTTGCTATTATTTTTTGGGAGTTGTTTTGTGATATGATGGAAGTCGATAAAATAGGGGAAGTGCTGCCCAAATTTTGTTAGCTCGTTAATTAAACTAGTTTGAAGTTAAGAGTGTCTTTGAGACCTAACCTTAGTATGAATCCTCTTGAATGTAGATTTGCGTACTTTGGAGGAGAACTCTACGTAGTTAAGAAGATGTAAAGGTATGTAAGGCTAACCCTTCTTTCTAAAGGCGTGAATTCCTTATTGTGAATCCTTCTAAAATATCGGTAATGTCCTATTCCTAGAAAATGCTAGAAGCTCATGAATTTCAAAGGTTCTTAAGATATTAATGATAAAAGCTCTCCATAGTGATAATGATGATGATGATGATGATGATGGTGATTCCATAATAGAGGGGTTTACCTACTTTATGTCACTCCGATAGAGTTGTAAGTTCCTTTGGATACTCATGTATGTCATATGTGCATATAGCTATTTTGTGACGCCGAACTTATATGGTCGGGTATGATATCTATTGCGCGTGCACCACTGTAGTTGGGTATGGACAATTCCGAGCCTTGCTATGGCTAGGTACGGATGACAGCGAACCTATATAGTCTGGTATGGTATTGTATATGCATACGTATGAAATGTTTTCTTCAGAAAAAGGTTAAGTATATATGACAATCGTCTTAAGAGATGTTTCGGGATATAAATTGTTCTCCTTATCTTATGCTATCTTCATGTTTTCATCATGTTACTATTCATATCTTACATACTCAGTACATTATCCTTACGGGCGTCCTTTTATCTGTGGACGCTGCGTTCATGCCTGCAGGTAGACATGGAGACAGACTAGACCTTTAGGTTGCTTCATCGGTGATTACATAGAAGTGCTCCATTTGATCCGGAGCTTTATTAGTTGGTATTATTCTTTTTGTGTATATATATAGGCATGGCAGGGTCCTGTCCCGTCCTTATGACATTACATACTCTTCATAGAGGCTCGTAGACAGATGTGTATAGCTAGATATCCCATCGCCTTGTTGGTTTATTTTTTGTATATCATTTTTACTAGCCTTGTCAGTTTGTGTATATGGGCATAGTTAATGATGTTTATATAGATGTGCAGATGTTTGATGGAACTTGTGCCCTTTTTGGTTCATGGTAATTATGAGATAGCCATGTGGCTCACCTAGGTGTGATTATGATCATATGTTAAGAGGTGTTCGGTAGGTTAGCTCCGGATGCCCTTCATGACCCTTTGGTTGGGTCATGACACTCATGTATGATTATCTGATGTATGTATGTCCTGTGGTGCTTGGCAGGTTAGATCCAGGTACCCGTCGTGGCCCTCCGATTTTGGTCGTGACAAAAGTGGTATCAGAGTAGTTCGTCCTAGCGTTGTCTACGAGCCTATTTAGAAGAGTCTTGTTTATGGGTGTGTTGTGCACCACACTTATAAACAGGAGGCTGTAGAGCATTTAGGATGGTTGTATTTCCTTTTTATCCTAGATCGTGTGGTCGAGCCATGATATGAGAATTCCCTTTTCCTGACCATGTGTTGTGATTTCAGTAATGCCTGTGACGAGGAAAGCTTCAGCAGCCCATAAGGGCAAGTCAGTAGCCGGTAGGAGAACCGATCGGGTACCACATGTAGACGTCGAGAGGGGCGAGTCCCAGAATGAGGTTGCATCTTGAACCTCTCGTACTCCGCCCGCTCCATAGGAGCATAGAAGAGCTCTAGCCCCAGCACCAGCTCCAGCTCCAGCCCCAGCACCAGCTCTAGCTCCAACTCCAGCACCCCCAGTTCCTCCACCTGATGCACCTGGTGTCACGACCCGACTAGGGGCTGCGACGGGTACCCGGGGCTAACCACTGAGCAGCACTCGTTCTATTACTCGTCATTCTCCTTTAACGCTTTTTTATCAAATTTATACTCAAATCATAAGAAAATTATATCTCATTTGGAAACATAATTACTTTCATATACATAAGCCCTTCGGGTATCAAAATAATAATATAGATACAATAGTAACATCGTGAGACCATACTACCCACACATGCGTATCTACGAGCCTCTACTAGAGTACTAGACATATGGACGGGACAAGACCCCGTCGTGCCCAAAATACATATATATTTACACAAAAGAATAAACCAAATAGCACCCCCAGAGTAATGGAGTGCTCCTGTAAATCTGCCGTTAACTTCTACGAGTCTGGATCACCTCCCGGTCTACCTGTGGGCATGAACACAGCGTCCAAAGAAAACAGACGTCAGTATGAATATTGTACTTAGTATGTAATGCATGAATGAACTGACCATGATAGAGAAATCATAAGTCAGAAGGTGAAGATACAACCTGAGTAACTTTTAAGAGTGGATACATTTCTTACACATATATCATATATATATATAACTCATAGCACATGTATCATCATAGTGTATACATCATCGTATCATATAAATCCTCATCGTTAACCCGCGTCCAGGTAACCATCATAAGCCGCCAGCTAGTGGTGATCATGTCCGGCCTTCTAGGCGCGGTGGAATCATAAGCAGCCCTCCTTAGCGGTGACATGTCCGGCCATTTAGTCATGGTGGAATCATAAGCAGCCCGCCTTAGCGGTGACATATCCGACCATTTAGGCACGGTGGAATCATATCGTCATATACCCATCGTAACTCAACATTCTTATACATGGCATAGGCATATAATAGACTTACATTATTGTACATCTCATAGACATATCATGACTTAGCTTCATTATACATTTATCATCAACACATACATTAGAACTTGAAGGCAACTGTGGCTATGTCGGGGTGACATAAGGTCGTGAAACCCCGATTATATTATGGAGTAATCATCAACATCATATCTCACCTTGAAGGAACTAGCATTTTAAGGTGAGTGTACACAAGGAGAAAGCATCAATGGAACCATACTTAGAATCATTAGCTTCATGAACATCTTACTTTACTATAGGATTTTTTATACTTAACTCATCATCATCATCATTATCATGCTCGTGGCATATCTCTTATCTTAACTCATATGGCTACTCATAAGCATAGACCCTTAGTTTTTTCGGAATGTAGGAAATTCATGGAGAAGGAGGAAATATCATATCATAGGATTCAGGCCTTGGAAAGAAGGGACTAGCCTTACATACCTCTTTGCTTTGCTACTCTGTCGCTTGATCGTTCTCCTTCAATGCTCACATCTCTACCTTCAAAGGAATTCACTTCAACATTAGCTACTTGATTATATAAACGTGCTTACTAATGCTAGAGAAAATTGGGCAGCATTTCCTTTGTTTATACAACTTTCCTCATTTTACATATCAACTCCCAACATCCATCACAACATTCACAATATTATACACAAAAATCATTATTCATCTACATTATCCGCATTTCACAATTTCACTTCAAATCCTCCATAATTGTGGATATAGTTCACTTATCATGTTTACTCACATATAATACTTACCCCATGTTCTAAATGTCATTTATAGCGTACTTATAATCACCAGATATCAATATTCATGATTCACTCCAAACTACTACTCAAAATGGCACTATTCCCTTATTCATGACCCATTTTCTATATCCTTTTCCAATCCAAGTGTTTCAACTTTTCAATACCTTAAACAACATGAAGGTACCATGAAACTTACCTTATATGGTGTAGGAATAAGCCTTGAGCTGAAATACTTCTCTTGCACCAAAACCCTAGTTCACTTCCCTTGAGATTTCTTGGTGTAGATAAACTTTTATTAGGTTTCATACACTTGATTTTGTGGATTTGATGTAGTTGATTATGGATTTCTCTTGGATTCTTGTGGATGAATAATGGAGAGAGTTCTAGAGGTTTCTTGAATAGTGGAGAGTGGAAGTGAAATGAAATAAAATGAGAGAGGGGTCCTTATATCAACATTAAAAATCTGTCCCGATCGAAACATACGGACCAACATACGGTCCGTACATTTTATACGGGCCGTATGTCTGGCCGTATGTTTGGTCCAATGAGGACCCTCATTCTGGGCTTGACATACGGCTGGACATACGGTCCGTATGTTTTATACGGTCAGTATGTTTGGCCGTATAATGCCCAGTTGTCCGAAACTCGTTCTCGTCGACTCGTTTGATCTCCAATCCTTATGGAACCTTCTTAACACTTGTTTAACACTTCAATACCAATATAAGGGACGTTATTACTCTTCTCCAATTCATCATTGACTCGTTACTCATAATTCTCACCCGACACGTAACATATCCTTTGCTTTCCTTGATAACCTTCTTCATTTCCGTTAAATGTCTTGAATCTCAATTAGGATCATCGAATATTATTCCTCACTTATCAAAACATCGTATACGTCGTTCCTTTCTCTAGCCTATTCACTGTACGTCAACGAGAAAATTTCCAAGTTGTAACATTCTTCCCCCCTTTTAGAACATTCGTCCTCGAATGTTAAACTATTCGGGAATTCTACGAAAATTTTGCCAGAGTTTCCCCTGTAGTATGGCATTACCATCCTGTCATGACATCCCACAATAATATTGCCTCATAGGGCCACAACACAATAGCACTATAAATTGGCCACATGCGACCCATATGCATAAAAAAAAATCGTACATACCTCATAATCTTGATGTTTCGTCTTGAATGTCTTCCGGAGCTGAAACAAGTGCGGACACTTGGATTTCATATTTTCATCCGCTTCCCGAGTCATTCTTCTCGGTTGTTATTTTGTCATAAGACCTTAACCGAGGCCACTTCTTTATTTCAAAGTCTCCGTACTTGCCTATTTAACATGGCAATGGGTACCCCTTATAAATCAACTTTTCTGTCACTTGAACATCATTTATTGGCATGATCCTAGTAGGATTTCCAACATATTTATGAAGCATCGAGACATGTAAAACTGGGTGAACTGACTCCGAATCAGGAGGTAGATCTAATTCATAAGCCACCTTGCCTGTTGGCGCACCACCTCATAAGGCCTAATGTATCGGGACTAAGCTCCCCCTTTATTCAGTGATCTTATTGTATTCGTAAGTTGTCCCACCCCAGGGCTACCGTAGGAAGCATATAGCATGTACTTATGTCATATTCCAAGTAATTGTCCTGTTTACCCCTAACGACAATCCCAACTCAACATTTCAACTCAATTTACCAACATTTTCCTTCAACTGACCCGGAGTATCATGACTACACTATCCTTGTTTACCTCCTACTCCTCTTTTTAAGTACCCACTTGGTTTCATTGGCGACGCATAATTATCTGCAAGTTACGTAATCGTTCTTGCGTGATTCGTGTACATACACATCTACACATATACATGTATCCATATCTGTATACATATTCGTGTCCATATTCATATCCATAGCACACCCGACTTTGAAGGTTCGGTGTCATTCAGACCAAAGTCTTTTGTCTATCTATAGTAACTTATCTTGTCGTGCTCTCTTCCTTCCTTCATATCTCATGTTCTACTATAGAAAACCTTAGGTCCCTTTCTTAATTGTCACTCATAAATAGCAATATCATTAACAACGACTCTACCATTAGTGCCTTTGTCTCCATTCTAGTATAGCATCGCTATCTTTTATAATATCCCTTGAGTTATCTGCTCTCAAAGTCACGTTTGTTCAAGGTTTTTGGGAATGGTCTCCATTACAGTTTCAGATGTCTGTTCAATTCGTGTTCGTTTATTTACTAGTCATTAGACTCATTTCTACATAACTCTCACTCTTTGTTTTAGAGTCTATATCTGTCACATCTTAGGGTCCAGCATTTCAATCTCTACACTTGTATCCTCTTTATCCGCTTCCCCCCTTTAAGGGTTTTACTTGTACCATTCTCAAATCTGTTGCCTCACCTTCAAATCTTGAATTCATATACCCCTCACTATACTACCTCTTATTCATGTCGTTTCCCATAATCTATAGCTACAATAATTCATATGTGAAGTCTTAACATACTCACCTTGCAGTCTTGTAACCAAATACTACAACCAATATAGCAATCCGAACAAGGATGTATCTTTACTTAGTTCATCTAGTAATTATGAGTCAATGTCTAAATCCGTTCCAATTAACAACTTTTGTCCTATAGGGATGCTCACAATAGTGTTAGGTCTAATTATCCATACCATCCATATAATGTCACTTGCCCTCTTCTTCGGCGCTCAAAGTTTGCTTGTAACGTCATCTTTGTTTTCCAGGGCCTAAGCCTCATGCTCTTTTACTCTTGTGTAGCACTCAACATTGATTTCAAAACCAATCATAATCGTATTATGTTTGTCGTTGATGATAGATTTACTCTACCACTTTATCGTCATATGGTAAACTCATAACTCATGATTATATCTTTCCTTTCAATTTATTACCTCATATACTTTACTCGTTCTAACTTGGTATAGGATATTCGTAGGATATGCATCTTCTTTTAATCATAACACGACTACTTCTTAAGTGCGCGTACTTTGCAGTGCATTTCCTCCTCTTCCCATTCCCCTTCTTATTCCTTTACATTCATTCCTCCTCAATTTATCTTATTTCCTCCCGTGTTATAATCAATCCTTTATCCTTCGCACGAGGAGCCCTATTCTCAATTTAATACCGCTTTCCCTTTAGAATGTACTACCTTTGTACAATCCATTCTTTGCTTCCAAAACTTATTCTGTTCATTCTGATCATCCCCTCTCGTCCTTATTGTGTTGATCTTTTTTCTAAAAATTGTCCTATTTCGTTATTCATCTTTCTGTAGTCTTGGTCTTTTACATCCAGCTAAATATATCACTCATACTCTTGACTATACCATTCACAAACTACCACTACTTTGCCATACCACTTTTTTCCGATTTCTTCTTCAAGTTGACCTCCCCCTTTTTGCCGGCTATCATTTCTGTCATTGAGGAATCCCTGTGCTGGACTTTCCCCTAACAAAGTATTTTTAAGCTTTCTCATCTACTACCCCATGGCTCGCTTGCTGGTTTCACTATTGCATTCACTCTTTATTCATATAGAACATGTCACATCCTTAGTCATTTCCTCGCTATGCTTGTATTACAGTTCTTGTTATGCTCTCATTATACCTTGATCATAATCAACGCTATAGAGTGCTATTTCTTTACCTCGTTCGCAAATCTGCTCGTAAAATAGAATAAATCTTGCGAAGTAAGCATACTCAACCTACTATTCTTTCTAATCAGTTCTATTACACTTACCATATAAATTGTTTTACCAATGTATTCACATTCGTCATACCCCTGCCTCAGTCATGTTGTTACTTTATTTCGCTAATAGACTTGTCATATTTTACTTGTACTTATCCATCCAACCAATACTTCAGTGTCACACTCTATTGGAGTTACTTTCCCCCCTTTTTTTTCTGTCATGCTCTAGTACTACCGGTCTCCTAAATTTACTCCAGCATTTCTCTTTACCATATGAATGTTGATCTTATAATTACTGTTACTCATCTCTTGTAGTTGTCAACGATACTCCTAAATCAATCTCATCCTGCCATTACCTTTTTGCACAGCATGTTTTCCCGTTAGGACATATCACAAGCTTATATCTTATCTTCTTTAGATTCTAGGAAAATTTCGGCAGAGTTTCTCTTGTAAGCATAACAATCCCAAACCTGTACATAGCCCAGAAGACACGTCCGATGTCTCAACAGGACATACACCGGGGCACACATAAGACGCAACTCAGCAACACAAGATCACTTACCATTAAAGGATATAAATAATAGAGCTTGTCTCATAAGTTGTGCCTGCACCCTCGGTCTAGAATTCCGATATCTATATACATACACATATTATTTATATTCACTCACTGTCAATCAACTTACTCGTAAATCATGATTCTGGATATCACTAGGTTACTAACAAATATAGTCATCTCAATTTATCGGATTGGCTCATATTATTTTTATTATTATTATTATTATTATTATTATTATTATTATTATTATTATTATTATTATTATTATTATTATTATTATTTCCTCAACACAATCATCACAATGGGGGTGATACATGGCAGCATAGGATCCGAATCAATCGATGCACACATATCATAAAAGGATACTAACAATATACCTAGAACAATATCAGGGGAAAACTCAGGATCCTATCGCTCAGCTAACGCATGGATATGATGTTGGGATCCACTTGGACTGGGCGTTCCTCTTTGGTCTCTATCACCACCTACTAACATCTGTGGCCTTGGCCTTGGAGGGCGTACCGATGATGAAGAGCCAGCTACCACTCCTGTAGTCCGAACCTTACCTTTACCACGTAGCGATGGGCAATCGTGCTTTAAATGGCCTGGCCGAGCACAGGCATAACAAACATCCGAGCCCAAGCGGCACGGTCCCTAATGTAACCTAGAACATTGAGTACATCATGGTACCGAGGATCTCGTCTGACTAAAACCACTCCGAATCTGAGAACTGAAAACTTTGAGACTCTGGGGTGACCTAGAATAAGTAGATCCATCAAATCTGGGTCTAGGAAACTGCGGAGGAGCACCACTTGTTGAATGAACTGAGTGCCGAGAGAATTGTTGCCTCGAAGCACCCCTAAACTCATGATCAAACCCTGAAGAATTAACTCTCTTTCTCCAACCCTTGCCATCGTGGCCCACATCCTGCTGCCGAGCTTGAGTGGCTACTAATTGAGTCAGTAAAAGAATAGCCTGTCTCATCTCTTGGCCCGATACATCTGGTGGAGGAACGGGGGGTGCTGGAGCTAAAGTTGGGGCTCCCCTCTGATCCTCAAAAGTGGACGAAGTATGGGAAGACCGAGGTAGGGCCTTATTCTGGGGTTCGCCCCCCTCCATATCTATAGATGGCTCCCGTTCAAGCCCTTCTTCAACCAGTATCTTGCCCTTCTGTGCTTGTCACGACCCGTCTAGGGGGCCGCGACGAGCGCCCGGTGCTAGCCCACCCGAGCACCCCCTTGGCTTACTCTTATGCTTACATCTAGGTGAGCCACATAATTAAACGCATAATTCTATTCATTATACTAGTCCCATTGGACAACAATGCCTTTACATTATCATTGGCATCTATGCCACACCAATGTACATGAGCTGACAAGGCTACCAAAATGATATACAAAATATAGGCCGCCAAGGCCAGACATATCTAACCATATACACATGTCTACGAGCCTCTAAGGAGAGTATAACATATCACATATAGCAGGACAGGACCCCGCTATGCCCATAATAATGTACACAAAAGAATAAGTACCCAAAGGCTATGGCTCCGAATGGAATGGAGCTCTGCTATGTAGTCTCTGAGAATATAGCTATGGATCGAGCCTGTCTCCCTGTGCACCTGCGGGCATGACGCAACGTCCACAAATAAAAGGACGTCAGTACGAAGAATGTGCACTCATATCCATGGCTATAATACACGACCATGTTCATTCACGTACATTGCTCATCTCATGTTCTCAACATCATTTATAACATATTTACATCACAACACATCAAGAAGCATAACTCAATCCAAACTATTTCTCAAAATGACACTATTCCACATTCATGACCCATTCTTCTATACCCTTCTATAATCCAAGCATTTCAACTCTCAAATACCTTAAAAAACATATAAATACCATGAATCTTACCTTAAATGTCATAGGAACAAGCCTTGGTTGAAAATGCTTCACTTGAGAAAAACCCTAGTTTCACCTTCACTTGGAGTTCTTACTTTGGAGGAACTTTAACAGGTTCTTTACACTTGATTCACTTAGCTTGATGTAGATGATCACTAATAATCCTTGAGTTCTTGTGGAATAAATGTAGAGAGATGTTTTAGAGAGAAGGGGTGAAGTGTGGAAATGAAATAATAAACTTGGTCCCCTTTTTAATAACCCAAAATCTGATCTGAAATGAACAGTCGTCGAAAGTGCACAGTGGTCGTAAACCCAGTTTACGGGCCGTATCCCAGTTTATGGTCCGTATTCTGTGGGCGTATTTAAGCATAACAGAACCAGAAAGTCAGGCTGAGACATGGTGATTTACGAACACAGTTTACGGGTCGTATTTCAGTTTACGATTTGTATTTCAAGTCGTCTTTAACCATTCAAGCATTTGACAGAAAGTTGAAGTTTTGGAAGACAAAATACGACATGGAAGTTTACGGGCCGTATACCACTTTACAGTCCGTATTTCATTTTACGTTCAACTGGCCAAAATGCAAATCTGCAACTTTCCACATTTTCAGAACCTATAATTTGTCATTATGGGGCATAACCTATCTCTTATTGCAATTGCCTTTTGAATCTTACTTAGGGTCGTCAGACGTTGCTCCCTTCTTATTAAAACATCGTATACGCTATGCCCTTTGTTAGCCTACCCACTGTACGTTCGCGGGGAAATTTGCAAGGTGTAACATTCTTCCCTCCTTTGGAATATTCGTCCTCGAATGTTAAACACTCGGGATCCTGCGAAAATTTTGCCAGAGTTTCCCCTGTAATTTGGCACTACCAACCTGCCTCAACAATCCATAATATCATCGCCTCACTGGGCTACATCACAATATCAACATGTCTATGGCCACACGTGACCCAAAAGCATAAAAGGAAAACATACATACCTTATAATCTTGACGTCTCATCTTGGATCTCTTCCAAGGGCTGAAATAAATGTTGGTATCTGGATCGCATACTTTCTTTCGCTTCCCATGTCATTTCCTCTCGTTTATTACTTCTCAATAGAACCTTAACTGAGGCCACCTCTTTGTTTCTAAGCCTCCGTACTTGCCTATCTAGTATGGCAATGGGCACTTCTTCATAAGTCAATTTTTCTGTCACTTGCACATCACTTATTGGAACGATCGTAGTAGGATCTCCAACACATTTTCGAAGCATCGAGACATGGAAAACTGGATGGACTGACTCCAAATCCGGAGGTAAATCTAACTCATAGGCCACTTTGCCTATCTTTCGCACAATCTCATACGGCCCAATATACCGGGGACTAAGTTTCCCCTTTTTGCCAAATCTCATTACACCTTGCATTGGTGACACTTTCAAGAATACCCAATCTTTCACTTGGAACTCTAAGTCTCTTCGACGATTATCCGCATAGGACTTTTGACAACTTTGGGCTACTAACAACCGATCTTGTATTAGCTTGACTTTATCTATGGCTTTCTGGACCAAGTCTGGCCCTATCAATCTAGCCTCTCCTGTTTCAAACCACCCAATTAGGGATATACACTTTCGCCCATACAAAGCTTCGTACGGTGCCATCTGAATGCTAGAATGATAGCTATTATTGTGAGCAAATTCAATGAGTGGCAAATGATCATCCCAATTACCTCCAAAATCTATCATACATGCCCGTAACATATCTTCAAGAGTCTGAATGGTACGCTCAGCTTGTCCATCAGTCTGCGGGTGAAATGTCGTACTAAGGCTCACTTGGGTCCCTAGACCCTCTTGGAAAGACTTCTAAAAATTTGTTGTAAACTGAGTTCTTCTATCAGAGATAATAGATACTGGAACACCATGGAGTCTCACTATCTCTTTAAGATAAAGCTTTGCATAATCTTCTGTCACATACGGCGTTCTGACTGATAAGAAATGAGATGACTTGGTGAGTCTATCCATAATCACTCATATGGAATCATACTTACGCCGAGAACGGGGTAAACCTGTAATGAAATCCATATTAATCACTTCCCACTTCCAAGTTGGGATTTCTATGGGTTGCAACAATCCACCTGGCTTTTGGTGCTCGATTTTCACTTGTTGAAAATTAGGACATTGTGCTACGAATTGTGCTATGTCTTTCTTCATTCCATTCCACCAATATACAGACTTAAGATCATGATAAATTTTCTACGCACCGGGGTGAACAGAATAACGGGAACAATGAGCTTCTCTCAATATTTGGTGGCGTAGACCTGCCACATTAGGAACACATAATCTGCCTCGGCATCGGAGAACTCCGTCTCCTAAATGCTCAAATGATAACTTCTGTTTCTGAGGGAGTGTATCTCTGTAATTCATTAGCATGGGGTCTTCATATTGTCGCCCATTCACTTCCACTACTAGCGACGAGACTGCCGAATTCTGAATAGTAGTTCCCTTGCTACCTGAGTGCACTACTCGAACTCCTAGGCTAGCTAACTGCTGGAGCTAGCGGGTCATTTCTCTCTTCTCTGGTCGCACATCACACAAACTTCCCATAGATCTGTGGCTAAGAGCATCAGCCACAATATTTTCCTTTCCGGGGTGATATAAGATATCAACATCATAATCTTTTAGTAATTCTAACCACCGTCGTTGCCGCAAGTTCAACTCTTTCTGTTTGAAGATATACCGAAGACTCTTATGATCAGTATAAATATCCAAATGGACACCATATAAATAATGTCTCCATATCTTTAATGCATGAACCACTGCAGCCAATTCTAAATCATGGGCTGGATAATTCTGCTCATGTTTCCGTAATTGCCTTGAAGCATACGCAATCACTTTACCATGTTGCATCAATACACAGCCTAGCCCAATGCCTGAAGTATCGCAATAAACAACATATCCTTCCAACCCCTCTGGAAGTGTCAAGACTGGGGCGGATGTCAATCTACTTTTCAACTCTTGGAAGCTACGTTCGCAAGCATCTGTCCATTGAAACTTTGCCGATTTCTGGGTCAACTTTGTGAGTGGTGCAGAAATAGAAGAAAAACTTTCAACGAATCTCCTGTAATAACCTGCTAAGCCCAGAAAGCTACGAACCTCCGTAGGAGTTGTGGGCCTTGGCCAAGTCTTCACGGCCTCAATCTTTTGACTATCCACTCGAATACCATCGGCTGCCACAATATGCCCCAGAAATGCCATTGAGTTCAACCAAAACTCACATTTGGAAAAAATTTCAAACAACTCTCGCGTTCGAAGAACTCCAAGGATAGTACGCAAATGATCCGCATGTTCTGCCTCGGAACTAGAATACACCAAGATGTCATCGATAAATACGATCACAAATAAATCCAGAAAGGGCCTGAACACATTATTCATCAAATCCATAAATACTGCCGGTGCATTAGTTAGCCCAAATGACATTACCCGGAACTCAAAATGACCATATCTTGTTCTGAAAGCTGTCTTAGGGATATCTTTCTCCCTAACTCTCACTTGGTGATATCCGGATCTCAAATCTATCTTCAAAAACCATTTGGCGCCTTGCAATTGATCAAATAAGTCATCAATCCTCGGGAGAGGATATTTATTCTTAATCGTCACCTTATTCAATTGCCGGTAATCAATGCAGATTCTCAAAGAGCCATCTTTCTTTCGGACAAACAATACGGGTGCTCCCCACGGGGATGAACTAGGCCTAATAAAGCTTTTATCGAGCAAGTCTTTCAATTACTCTTTCAACTCTTTCAATTCTGCGGGAGTCATTCTATAAGGAGGAAAAGATATAGGCTTAGTGCCTGGCAACACATCAATGGCAAAATCAATCTCCCGCTCGGGAGGGAGGCCTGGAAGCTCTTCCGGGAACACATTCGGGAATTCATTTACTACAGGAACTGACTGAAGAGTCGGTGATTCAGCTTCTACATCTTGAACCCGGACTAGATGGTAGATGCACCCTTTAGTGATCATTTTCCTTGCCTTTAGATAGGAAATAAACCTACCCTTTGGTGACGCCGTGTTCCCTTTCCATTCTAAAACTGGTTCTCCCGGAAACTGGAAGCGAACCATTTTCATTCTACAATCAACATTGGCATAACAAGAAGCCAACCAATCCATGCCCATAATAACATCAAAATCCACCATTTCTAACTCATGCAAGTCAATCATGGTACGACCATCACAAATCACAATTATACAATTTCTATATACTCGGCTAGCTATTACCGATTCACCAACGGGTGTAGATACCTCAAAAGGTTTAATCGACTCCGGCTTGACTCTAAATCGACCCGCAATATATGGAGTGACATTTGACAATGTGGATCCCGGATCAATCAAAGCATATACATCATGAGAAAATACTGATAATATACCTGTAACCACGTCAGGAGAAGACTCAAGATCTTGGCATCCATCCAAAGCATAAACACGGTGCTGAGGACCGCTAGAACTGGGAACTCTCCCTCTCCCTCTACCATGGCCGACTGGCGCATGTGAACCTGGCCCCATAGGGCGTACAGACGCTGAAGATCCGGCTACCGACCCTGAAGGATAGGTCCTACCTCTACCATGAACTGAGGGGCAATCACACATAATATGGCCTGGTTGACCACATGAATAGCAAACATCTGAACCCATTCGGCATCGACCCTAATGCAACTTCCCACACTGGGAACATCGTGGTACGGGTGGCCTTGACTGGCCTGAATCATCTCTGAACTGAGACCCCGAATAACTCTGACTCGGCCCGGAACGAGTAGATATATCGAATCTCTGGCCTGAAAGCCGTAGAGGTGCACTAGTCATAGAATAGCCTGAGTGCCTGGAAATCTGCTGTCTGTGCCTACCTCTGAACTCACTCATCGGACCTGAAGATCTGTCCCTCTTGCTATGACCCCCATCCTGCTCGTGTTCACTTCTCTGCTGTTGTAAACTTTCTTCTAGGTTCTGAGCATGAGCCTGAATGCGTGCAATATCCATATTGTCCTGAAGAGATGCGGTCAAACACCTATCCATCAAATGAGGCCCTAGGCCTTTAAGAAATCGGTGTACCCGGTCGCCCATATCCGCTACCATGGCCGAAGCATACCTATCCAAGGAATTGAAGCGGAGACTATACTCTAGAGCACTCATGCTACCTTGCCACAAATTCAAGAATTTATCGGCCCTAGCTTGCCGGACTTCTAGAGGCATATAGTGTCGGAGGAAAGCATCAACAACCTCTTGACATACCGGGGGAGGTGCATTGGCTCCCCGTGAAGCCATCCAAACCGTATACCATTGGATCGAGACATCTCTCAATCTATACGACGCTAACTCCACCGATTCGGTGTCCGAAGCATGTATCAATCGAAGCATCCTCAACATACCATCAATGAAGTCCTGAGGGTCCTCCTCCGGCTTTGACCCAAAGAATTTCGGAGGGTTCAAAGTAATGAAATCACAGGCCCTTTCCCTAACAGCCCTATCACCTTACCCCGTACTTTGCCGCTGAGTTTGAGCAGCAACCAACTGAGTAAGCAAATGTATAGCCTCTTTCACATCTTGGCCTGAAGTATCCGGTGGAGGAGCTGGAGGTGCTGGAGTTGGGGCTGAGGCACCCTCGCACTCCTCTAATATAGGTACTGAACGGGAGGACTGAGATTGAATTGCACTCTGGGACTCACTTTCCTTTACTACCGGTGGCGATGCTCTTTCAGCCAGCTTTTCTGCCACCGTCTTGCCCTTTTGGGCTGCTGTAGCCTTTCTCTTTATAGGCATTTCTGAAATACACAACACACGATTAAGGGATAAGAATTTCATACATCATAGCTATATCGCACGATTATTATGAAGAAAGAAGGTCATTCATTCCTAAAATATCTGCAGTTTCTTGTTTATAAGTGTGGCGCGCAACACACCCATAACCAAGACTCTACTAGACACGGCTCGTAGACATACCCTAGGACCGAACCTGGCTCTGATACCACTTTTGTCACAACCCGTCTAAGGGGCCGCGACGAGAGCCCGGTGCTAGCTCACCCGAGCACCACTGTCACGACCCAGCCCCGTGGGCCGCGACTGGCGCCCTACTTGGGCACCCGGACAGACAAACATACCAAATTCACATATCCAATTATCAAACCCAAACTTAGCTCAAATTTCATAATAGCCATTTTAAACATAATTTAAATCAAAACTTGTCTTAAGCGGTCGCGCGCGCAAAAATATCATATCAGAACAGAA
Source organism: Lycium barbarum (assembly GCF_019175385.1). NCBI lineage: Eukaryota > Viridiplantae > Streptophyta > Magnoliopsida > Solanales > Solanaceae > Lycium > Lycium barbarum. The sequence goes on from NC_083341.1 coordinate 66,930,257, forward strand.
GGGAGCGGCGGAATGCACATCGCCGGTAATATGTACAAATATAAACATAAGGGCCATTTTGGCCACCATAACAGACGGACCGCATTAAGACGCAAGTCGAAAACAAACAGACACATATAGGACCCTCGACCCACATATATGACTACAGGCCTCTGCAAATCTAGAACGAAAACATGTGACGGGACAGGGCCCTGCCGTACCCAAATAGTCAGATATACAGAAGTATATGTACAGCAAAAGACATATAGACCAAACTGTGGGCTCCGGATGAAAGGGAGCACTCCGAAATAGCAGAAAGTGGAGCCTACAGTGGTGGATCACCGGTGTCTGTACCTGCGGGCATGAAACGCAGCCCCCGAAGAAAGGGGGTCAGTACGAAAGATGTACTGAGTATGTAAAGCATAGAGTACAGAAATATAAGTCACAACTGAAACAAACAGGATACAAAAGGGGAAATACTGGATAGTATATCAAACCTGTACTGAAAACATATATACATAATGCAGATAAAATCATGCAAAAGCTCAGGAACGTGGTCACCACTCCGACGTTGGTGCCACACACAGCATAACACCAGAAAGTTCAAATCTCCGTACATCCCCGAACACACATATCATCATAACATATCACCCGCCATATCACAGCATAACTCCAAACGGAACCCGGCCCTATGGGGAGGTCTCGGGAACCGTAACACAGCATACAGCCGAATTTATCATAGCGCGCACGAACCATAACCGGCCCGGGAACCGGTGAACGAAATCATAATAAGGGCACGAGCGGAGTCGTGAGCAACAATGCAATTGATATATATCAAAACACCTTTTTAAACTTGATAAAATCATATGTTAACTCATTAGTCAAAGTAGTTCGAACTATTAGCCAATACGGGGTTAGTCTCACAAAAATATTTCCCAAAATGGTATTTATGGTTAAAAATATAATTTAGAATATCGGGGCAATCAAAACATTATTTTACGATAGCCAAATTCATAATCAAGAGTCCATTGCTGACATTATGCAAAAACGAGCCCAATAGAGCAAACAAAGAAATCTCGGGGTTAGCGGGCCCACCTCGGGTCGAGTCGAGGTGGCGGACATGAATCACGGACATTTGGGGTCTATGGAATCATACATAGGAGTTTCGAAGCGATTCGATTACATTTACAAAAGTTTCGGACATTTGATCACTTTTCAACAAAATATGAGTTTTATAGTTCAATTCAATTGAATGAATGGTTCTCGATTTCCAATTCGGATTTTCATGAACAGGATTGCCTCCGGGGCTCAAAAATCGACCTAGTATATCTAGGACATGCCAAAAGAAGGAATGGGATAGCCTTACATACCTTATATGCGTCTTACGCCCGTCAAAACTCAAATCCCGTTTCGCTCAGAATCTACAAATGGTCAAAGTTACCAATTAGGAATTTCAAGATCTCAAGAATTCATCTAACTATGTATTTGTCTACCGAAATTTCGGCAGCACTTCCCCTATACATATAACATCCCCGATACTTAGCTCGGCTCAATAACAACAACAACAACAACCCAACCATACCAAATGAATCAAGAATCACAACAAAATAGGTTCTAGCATCAATATTCTTCCTTTCTACATAAGGCGACAACTTCCATTCAAACTCCACAATATCAAACTAATATCAACATTCCCATATTCATTAACTAATTCAAGATTATTCAATCATAATTCAATAGCATTTCAACCAATATTCAAGGATTCAAACAATTCCGCCAATTCCATATTCTATCCGAAACTTCAACGAATACAACAACACTACCAACTCGCATTGTTTTCTTCCAAATTCATCAACAACAATAATGATTCACATTCTAGAACTCTACTTTCATAATTATATAAAAACTATATAAAAATCATATAATTTTCCATAACAACCCACAACCATTTTCAATGCCGACTCGATTCATTAAACCCTTATTCACGTCACAAATGCGACAACGACGCAACTAACAGACTAAACAGAATTTAATCCATCACTTTCCATGGCACCATACTACACACGGCCACACACCCACTTACACACCCACACGGCCAAGCACACACACACCACAATTTCATGATTTTCATACACTTCTAACCACTATAACATATATACTCTTTCCATAACATAAAAGATAAATTTTTTACCTTTTTCTTCAATTTCTTCACTTGCCACGAAAATTGTACCACGTTAAAGAGGGTCTCGAGCTTAGTAGGAATACAAGAAAATTTTGATTTTTGGACCAAAAGTTGAAGAACAAAAATTTTTCCTTTTCTTTTCTTCAATGGCCGAATGGCCTTTTATTTTTTTCTCTCCATTTTTATGTTCTTGAACCTTCTTAAAATGAAAGAATTGTAGCTCATCTCCTTATTTAACACATGGTTAATATTTACCATGGGCTTGGGCCTTCAATGGCCGGCCACTCTATTCTTTTTTTTGGGCCAAATTCCTCTTTTATTTTTGATCCCAAATAATTATGGATCCTATTTATTTTATTTTTTATCTTTTGTAATTCCCGAAACTAATTTCCAAAATTCTAATTTTTCCCTTAACCTTCCTCCGTATTTCCGCATCAATATTTTTCATGAATATCACACATATATGAAATAAAATCAAATATAGCCCTCATTTCCTATAAAGCAAGATTGTTTCGAATTTTCCAAACGCACAAAGACACGGGATATAACAACCACCTTGGCTTACTCTTATTCTTACATCTAGGTGAGCCACATAATTAAACGCATAATTCTATTCATTATACTAGTCCCATTGGACAACAATGCCTTTACATTATCATTGGCATCTATACCACACCAATGTACATGAGCTGACAAGGCTACCAAAATGATATACAAAATATAGGCTGACAAGGCCAGACATATCTAACCATATACACATGTCTACGAACCTCTAAGGAGAGTATAACATATCACATAAGCGGGACAGGACCCCGCTATGCCCATAATTTTGTAGACAAAAGAATAAGTACCCAAAAGCTATGGCTCCGAATGGAATGGAGCTCTGCTATGTAGTCTCTGAGAATATAGCTATGGATCGAGCCTGTCTCCCCGTGCACCTGCGGGCATGACGCAGCGTCCACAAATAAAAGGACGTCAGTACGAAGAATGTACTGAGTATGTAAAGCATGATCAATATCAATATAGAAGCATAATAAGCAACATAAGAAATAGCACAAGGTGGGAGATGGTGATATCATCGTCATAGGCACTTACTTGCCTTTCGTAGGGATTTCCATTTCTAATGCGTATTTGTGTACTTACATCCAAATCGTATCCGTTCCAAATTTGTACTTGTGTTCGTATACATACCCTTATTCACATTCATATCGTATCATATTCGTATTCATATCATATACATAATCATATCATATACATAGCATTTACATAGCATACCCAACCATGCAGGATCGGTATTTCATACATACTTGGCCAACCAAGGCTCAAGGTTACTCATATCTAGCCCTACCAAGGCTTCAGGGTTACACCTACCTGGCCCTACCAAGGCGTCAGGGTTATCCGTACCATCTGCAGAGGTGTGCGCGCGTTACGTAATCTTATACATACTTATTTACATATCCTACCCGACCTCATAAGCTCGGGGTTCCATAATAGTCATACATAGATACATATACATAACAGCTCATAAGACTCTTTACTGTTTACATCATTATCATAATCGTCATCAACATCATTATTACTATTATCGTCATTCATCACATTTATTTTTATAGGCTTACTCGTCATACGAGGGATTTATTACAAACGTGGCGTATCAAGAATCGTGAGCTTACTAGCTCGGAAGATCAAATCATTTGAAGGATATCATAGTCTCATAGAAGATTTAGGTATTTGGCCAAAGAACCGTGCCTTATGAAAGAAGGGTTAGTCTTACATACCTTTTCCATTCAACTGTTCTACACTTGCGCGTTCTCCTCCAATGCTAGCGTTTCTACCTTCATTAAAGTCATACTATCATTAGAATCGATAGCTAGCATATATGACTAAAGCTAGAGAAAATCGGACAGCATCTCCTTTATTTATAAGACATTCCTCCATAACGTATATCAACTCCCAAACGTCAATAATACATTCACAATACCATAGCAATAGTCATTATTTATCCACATTTCTTAGTTTACCTTCGATTACTCATATCCATGGCTATAATATACGACCATGTTCATTCACGTACATTGCTCATCTCATGTTCTCAACATCATTTATAACATATTTACATCACAACACATCAAGAAGCATAACTCAATCCAAACTATTTCTCAAAATGACACTATTCCACATTCATGACCCATTCTTCTATACCCTTCTATAATCCAAGCATTTCAACTCTCAAATACCTTAAACAACATAGAAATACCATGAATCTTACCTTAAATGTCGTAGGAACAAGCCTTGGTTGAAAATGCTTCACTTGAGAAAAACCCTAGTTTCACCTTCACTTGGAGTTCTTACTTTGGAGGAACTTTAATGGGTTCTTTACACTTGATTCACTTAGCTTGATGTAGATGATCACTAATAATCCTTGAGTTCTTGTGGAATAAATGTATAGAGATGTTTTAGAGAGAAGGGGTGAAGTGTGGAAATGAAATAATAAACTTGGTCCCCTTTTTAATAACCCAAAATCTTATCTGAAATGAACAGTCGTCGAAAGTGCACAGTGGTCGTAAACCCGATTTACGGTCCGTATTCTGTGGGCGTATTTAAGCATAACAGAACCAGAAAGTCAGGCTGAGACATGGTGATTTACGAACACAGTTTACGGGGCCGTATTTCAGTTTACGATCTGTATTTCAAGTCGTCTTTAACCATTCAAGCATTTGAAAGAAAGTTGAAGTTTTGGAAGTCAAAATACGACATGGCAGTTTACGGGCCGTATACCACTTTACGGGTCGTATACCACTTTACGGTCCGTATTTCATTTTACGTTCAACTGGCCAAAATGCAAATCTGCAACTTTCCACATTTTCAGAACCTATAATTAGTCATTATGGGGCATAACCTATCTCTTGTTGCAATTGCCTTTGGAATCTTACTTAGGGTCGTCAGACGTCGTTCCCTTCTTATTAAAACATCGTATACGCTATGCCCTTTGTTAGCCTACCCACTGTACGTTCGCGGGGAAATTTCTAAGGTGTAACAGGGCTGTCGTACCTTTTCTTTTCATCAGCTTTGCTGAAATTATAACGCACAATTAGGGAGGGAATAATCTTAAAATACAGCTCTATCGCATGATCTCTTAACATGAAAGATGGTCATTTTTCCTAAATTCCCTGTAGCCTCTTGTTTATTAGTGTGGCGCGTAACACACCATAAACAAGACTCTACTAGACACGGCTCGTAGACACTTCGTAGGACTGAACTGCTCAGATACCACTTTTGTCACGACCCGTCTAGGGGCCGCGACGGGTACCCTGGGCTAGCCACCGAGCACCACTCGTTCTATTACTCATCATACTCCTTTAATGCTTTTTTTATCAAATTTATACTCAAATCATAAGAAAATCATATCTCATTTGGAAACATAATTACTTTCATATACATAAGCCTTTCGGCTATCAAAATAATAATATAGATACAATAGTAACATCGTGAGACCATACTACCCACACATGCGTATCTACGAGCCTCTACTAGAGTACTAGACATATGGACGGGACAAGACCCCGTCGTGCCCAAAATACATATATATTTACACAAAATAATAAACCAAATAGCACCTCCGGAGTAATGGAGTGCTCCTGTAAATCTACTGATAACTTTTACGAGTCTGGATCACCTCCCTGTCTACCTGTGGGCATGGACACAGCGTCCAAATAAAATGGACGTCAGTACGAATATTGTACGGAGTATGTAATGCATGAATGAACTGAACATGATAGAGAAATCATAAGTCAGAAGGTGAAGATACAACCCGAGTAACTTTTAAGAGTGGATACATTTCTTACACATATATCATATATATAAATCATAGCACATGTATCATCACAGTGCATACATCATCGTATCATATAAATCCTCATCGTTAACCCACGTCCGGGTAACCATCATAAGCTGCCCACTAGTGGTGATCATGTCCGGCCTTCTAGGCGCGGTGGAATCATAAGCAGCCCGCCTTAGTGGTGACATGTCCGGCCATTTAGGCACGGTGGAATCATAAGCATCCCGCCTTAGCGGTGACATGTCCGGCCATTTAGGCACGGTGGAATCATATCGTCATATACCCATCGTAACTCAACATTCTGATACATGGCATGGGCATATAATAGATTTACATTATTGTACATCTCATAGACATATCATGACTTAGCTTCATTAAACATTTATCATCAACACATACATTAGAACTTGAAGGCAACTGTGGCTATGTCGTGAAACCCCGATTATATTATGGAGTAATCATCAACATCATATCTCACCTTGAAGGAACTACCATTTTAAGGTGAGTGTACACAAGGAGAAAGCATCAATGGAACCATACTTAGAATCATTAGCTTTATGGACATCTTACTTTACTATAGGATTCTTTATACTTAACTCATCATCATCATTATCATGCTCGTGGCATATCTCTTATCTTAACTCATATGGCTACTCATAAGCATAGACCCTTCGTTTTTCTGGAATGTAGGAAATTCATGGAGAAGGAGGAAATATCATATCATAGGATTCATGCCTTGGAAAGAAGGGACTAGTCTTACATACCTCTTTGCTTTGCTACTCTATCGCTTGATCGTTCTCCTTCAATGCTCACATCTCTACCTTCAAAGGAATTCACTTCAACACTAGCTACGTGATTATATAAACGTGCTTACTAATGCTAGAGAAAATTGGGCAGCATTTCCTTTGTTTATACAACTTTCCTCATTTTACATATCAACTCCCAACATCCATCACAAATTCACAATATTATACACAAAAATCATTATTCATCTACATTATCCGCATTTCACAATTTCACTTCAATTCCTCCATAATTGTGGTTATAGTTCACTTATCGCGTTTTCTCACATATAATACTTACCCCATGTTCTAAATGTCATTTATAGCATACTTATAATCACCACATATCAATATTCATGATTCACTCCAAACTACTACTCAAAATGGCACTATTCCCTTATTCATGACCCATTTTCTGTATCCTTTTACAATCCAAGTGTTTCAACTTTTCAATACCTTAAACAACATAAAGGTACAATGAAACTTACCTTATATGGTGTAGGAATAAGCCTTGAGGTGAAATGCTTCTCTTGCACCAAAACCCTAGTTCACTTCCCTTGAGATTTCTTGCTGTAGATAAACTTTTATTAGGTTTCATACACTTGATTTTGTGGATTTGATGTAGTTGATTATGGATTTCTCTTGGATTCTTGTGGATGAATAATAGAGAGAGTTCTATAGGTTTCTTGAAGAGAGGGGAGTGGAAGTGAAATGAAATAAAATGAGAGAGGGGTCCTTATATCAATATTAAAAATTTGTCCCGACCGAAACATACGGAACAACATACGGTCCGTACATTTTATACGGGCCGTATGTCTGGCCGTATGTTTGGTCCAATGAGGACCCTTATTCTGGGCATGATATAGGGCTGGATATACGGTCCGTATGTTTTATACGGCTAGTATGTTTGGCCGTATAATGCCCAGTTGTCCGAAACTCGTTCTCGTCGACTCGTTTGATCTCCAATCCTTATGGAACCTTATTAACACTTGTTTAACACTTCAATACCAATCTAAGGGACGTTATTACTCTTCTCCAAAGCATCATGAAATCATCGTTGACTCGTTACTCATAATTCTCACCCGACACGTAACATATCCTTTGCTTTCCTTGATAACCTTCTTCCTTTCCGTTAAATGTCTTGAATCTCAATTAGGATCATCGAATATTATTCCTCACTTATCAAAACATCGTATACGTCGTGCCCTTCTCTAGCCTATCCACTGTACATTAATGAGAAATTTTCCAAGTTGTAACACCTGGTCAGGAGATGCAAGATGTTATTCAGTTGTTGACGCGGTTAGTAGCCGCTCAGGCCCGACTCCAGGGCGCGGGTGTTGATTTTGCTGAAAGGGCTGTCAGTGCGAGGGTCAAGGATTTCATTAATTTGGACCCTCCAGAGTTCTTCGGATCAGATCAGAATGAGGAGCCACAGGATTTTATTCATAGGATGCAGAGGACCCTGAGGGTGATGCACGCCAGCGAGACTAAGTCCGTGGAGTTGGCTCCCTATAGACTACGGGATGTTGTTGTTTAGTGGTATGAGACTTGGGAGCTACCTAGAGGGGAGAGTGCCCCTCCAGCGGTATGGCGAGAGTTTACAGAGGCCTTTATCCGCCACTATTTGCCACTAGAGATTCGACGGGCCCGAGCTGATAGGTTCCTGAACCTTAGACAGGGGAACATGAGTGTTTGGGAGTACTCAACTCTTGTTTTCGGATCTTCATCTTCAAAAGAGAAAGATCCTCTACCAATGCATCGTAGGGAGGAAGCAACATTACTGAAAAGATTAAGAAGACTTTAGCTTTACTTGATAGCTCCAGATCCAAGAGCTCTACCACGAAGGAAGATGATAATACTTTAGGCTGCGGATCCTCCCCACTCACACCACAGGAAGTAAATCATTCAAAAAATAAAACTATGTGCCAATTCGTGCTATTCTCCAACATCCTCAACAATCATGCAAGTGATGGTAACTAATGCTTCATCTGTGGAATAGACACTAGCAAACTTTACAAAGGTAATCGACGGCTTGGCCAAGCATGTACAAAATCAAGACTCTTATCGACAAGTTGATGGACAAGATGGATGATTTAATCGAAGGAAAATCCATCTGCTCTTTACTTTTTCTGGAGAGAAGGGACTTGATCAATTAAAGGGATTGATTCCCGCTTGTCATTAGTAGGAACTATCGGGAGGTGCATAGCATTCTAAAAAAATTATTTAATACATGAAAAACATATTAAAGGAAAAAACAAAACTAATTTATCAATAGCCAAAAACTACTACAGAGAAAAAAAGAACAAAGATAGTAACTTACCGCAACGTCCAAAAGTCTTTCTCAGTAATGATTAAATAGACAAGAATCCACATATCATAATACTTCAACTCTTGGGAGAAAATTGTCGTTGTGCTTTTTTTCCAAGTCGAGTTCTGGGAAATTCTCATAGAGCCAAACCCACAGTATAAAAGGGAAATCCCGCACATAATACTTCGAAGATGGATTCCGTCTGTCAACCTGGTCAATTTCAGTTTTCAATGAGGATATGAGCCTCTCATAACACACATTAAACCAAATATATTCGGAACAAGCTTCTGAATTTTCAACAATGCTCGAATAATAATCGTTCAACCTTGAATCACCACGACTGTCGAAAATTATCGACTCAACAATAGAATTTTTGCATGCCTCACTGAATTCTCTTCGTTGTTCAAATAATTTCCATCTTGACCATCCTCCTTTGACTTCCCTTTCAAAAAGTCTCGAAGATCACTCAACTTTAAATTGTATAGTTGAAGTGACACTCATAAAGCTTGCGCACTGCTCTCGATGGCCCATCAAGGTTCTTCGGTATGATTTTCAAACCACTTATTCTATGAAAGTTTTTGAGAGTGAAACTCAACTGTCGCCTAAAAAGTTAAAGCTAATTACATCTCGATTATTAACAAATACACGAGATAGCATGAGACAATGAACAAACTTCATATTAGGCTTCATTGTTTCCAACGCAACAATGTTTCCAAATGGACCAACCTTCAACAATTTCATTTCTAAAACACTCAAGAAATTACTAATTATATCCTTGAAATTGCGATCCTCTTTCCAATATCCACTGCAATTAAACCAGTGCACCCTTTAAAAATATTTATGTCCTATTACTATAGGTACTGGAAGTGCCGGTCCAAGATCTTTTAATGCTTTAACTACTTTAGCTGCCATTTGTTTCAACATAATCACATTATCATCAAATTTTAAGCAGAAAAAGTCCTACGACTTCATCTATTAAAAATGTTCAATCATAAGTGTCAAAGAGTTGACAAGATATTAAACTAAACGCAGGCACAACTTACTCAAACTTGAAAGAATTTCATATGTTTTTTAAAAAATAAGTAAAAAGTTAAACTCATGCCTGATATGTCGAATGAAAAAGACAGCATACACGTGTCCAGGTCTCTGAGATTACACAAAAATCCAAAAGAAAAAAAAATACAAAAAACTCATACGTATGAGCCTGAGATTTCAAGACAAAAGAGTAGAATGCTCATACATAGGTGTCTTAGATTATACAAACCCCCAAAAGCAAAAAGAACTACAAAAGAATGGGACTCATATATATGCGCCGAAAAATACAATGCGCAAACAATATAATCCTAGATGACAGCATATTTTTAACTCATTGCAAACAGATTCAATAGCATGAAAAACTTATAAAAACCCTAATCGTTGTCTAAAACCCCATGATCACATAAAAACTACATTACAAACTTCTAAATTCAAAATTACAACCTACATTATAGAATCGTACCTTCAAACTGCAGAAGAATCACAACGACCGGAAGCGAATATTATGAACGACGATGTAACTCTCACATTTCGGATAAATAAGAGCGTAAAACAATGCCATAGGCTTAAATGGACAAAGTCATCTTTTTTACATCATCTTAAAACCGAAAGCGGATACCGATTGTAAAATAAAATTTATGTCGAGTATTACTTAAATGTCATGACCAAAATAGGGCGCCCCATGAAAATTTTACAGGATTACATAATAACCCACCCTAGATTTGCCTACAAATCGGCCCACTAAAGCCAGCCTTCCTAATTTCAGAACTCATGAGTTGTGCCTTTATGGGCAGGGTTGAACCCAAACCGATCCACTTGACAAATATAGCAAGAAGCTTCTGGGATTGGTTTTGCTTCCTCGTCAAAATAATCCATCTCCTTGTCTGCAACTAATCCGATGCAATCTTCAATTAATTTCTAACACTCACATTATTGTCTCAACCACATTCTTAACATCATATATCATTTAAACATAATATTTCCTCTGATTCAATTGTATCTTTCATTTTTAGACCGTTCCAAAAGAAACACACCTTTCTGTCTTTAGTAAGTTTTTAATTTTAACGGTTTCAGTTTACCCTTAATGACACTTCTCTATAAGAATGACATGGTTTAGAATACAAAATTGGAAAGATATCTTTGTCTGTTATGCACTATTTTAAGACCACAAGTCAAGAGATTTCTTCATATTTTTAAACTTGGTGCCAATCAAATAAAAACACATAAAATGAGACGGACGGCAGATCATTTATTTAATCAAGCAAAGTGGGACAATACTAGTCTAGTTCGAACCCAACAATCAATTTGAGGAGCTTACCACTCTATATTAGTATTTCACCAAACAAGATATTGGAACACCTCTAAAACAAAAACAGTATTTTCATTTTAATTGAAACTCTAAGAATTATAAATATTTGCTACTCCATTTAACAAGGAGTGGTAAGCATATTGCCCATAGTTTCTCCCTAATTATCAAAAAAATTGTTAGCTTTAGTAAAGTCAATTTATTACAAGTGTTTTAATGATGGCATTCTTAATGTACAGATAACCCAAAAAAGAAGAAGATGTATTCAAGAAAGAAGCATACGAAAGGGGGCAAACCCCAAAAAGGAAAACAACATCACGGGAATACCAAAAAGAGAAGTATACATGGCAACTCTAGAAGGCAAGAAGATCATTCAAATTCACATCAAGAGTACAGAAGGAAAAGAAACACAAGACAACTCCAAAAGGAAAGAAAAAAAATCAATTCCACTGAAGATTCAATCACCAGGCTGGTGAACTGAAGAATGCAGATCAATCAAGAAGATTTTACACCATTCACAGCTAAGGAAAGGAAATCAAGACAACTCACTAAAAAGTCAAGCCGCGTCAACTACAAAAGGAATGAAGAAGAAAGATCAATCAACGGATACTTAAAATTCGATTGAGAACAAAATTCCTTGGGTTACCTTAGAGCAAGCAAATCAGAATCAATGAAATGTAAAGATTGATTCATCACAACCTGTCAAGACTTGGAAGCACTGAAAGGATCAAGCATAAATACAGCCCTCGCAAGCCAAAGATACTTACACCTTTACTTGAGCAATATTTCTGGTCACTCTTGATCTTGTAACAAATCACTATATTCATATAATTTTACCAGTGTTAGAAAAAGAAAGAGAGAGTAGATAGTTATACAGGTTGAGACTGTCAACTCAGAATTCAGGAGAAAGGATACTCGGTTCATGCTTGAACCAATTCTGTAATCAAGTTACTCAAAAGACTCTAAGGAAACCCTTGTAACCCAAGGGGACTGGATTAGGCACCACACCGATGATCCGAACCAGTATAAAATTCTCTGTGTCATTTTATTCTGCATTACTTTACTTATCTTTATTTGTTTACTAATCTGTCACGACCCAACCCCATGGGCCGCGACTGGTACCCTAACTGGGTACCCGTACATACCTACCTGACCGAATTTCGTATCATACAGATTTTTTTTTTCAAACAGATGTTACAAAAGTAGGCCGATACAGATACGGCATGCGCGCAAACATATATATATATATATATACCTGGACATGCAGACATTTACAGATAAGCCGATAAGGCTAACATACAGACGAAACCCGTAACCCACACATCTATCTACAGGCCTCTACAGACATACAGAATCATATGGCGGGACAGGGCCCCTCCGTACCCAGAATTTCCATACATACAGGATATGCGGAAAACAGAAGATATATACCAAAAGTGTACGCTCCGGATCAAAGGAGCTCTTCAAACAGCAGAGTCAGAAACCTACGCTGGCGGCGTATCACCTGGTGCGTCTGTACCTGCGGGCATGTAGCGCAGCCCCCGAAGAACGGGGGTCAGTACGAAAAATGTACCGAGTATGTAAAGCAGAAACATAACAGATACAATCATAGTCCGAACCGGAGTCACAGAAATATAACGGACAGAACCATACATCAGACAGACGGGCAGAGTCATGATCCAGACAGACATACAAAATCGTGGTCCATACAGATAAACAGAATCATGGTTCGGACAGACCGACGGAATCATAATCCGGACAGACGAGCAGAATCAGAATCCATACGGACATACAGAATCAGAATCCATACGGACATACAGAATCAGAATCCATACGGACATATAGAATCAGAAGCCATACGGACATACAGACATAGTCGTAATTTAGACGGACAGACAGAATTATGCATGCAGAGTAGTGCAGAGTCATACTGAACCATACAGAATCATACAGAGGCATGTGCTTATATAGATACTGATGGCACATGCATACAGACATACAGATTCCAGCCCTGTCTGGGGGCGCGGTAACAGAACCCGTCCCTCTTAGTACGGGACGCGGTGGACAGACAGAATCAGATCATATCAGATGCCATCCTGGCCGCCATCCCCATACACAGATCAATATATCATAATCATACAAATATAACAGATCCCGGCCCGCACACCGAGGGACGCGGTGAACAATGCAGAGGAATATGCACGATAACAGAACCTGGCCCGGGACGCAGTGAAGGAATGCATTGAGACAGCCACGAACAGATCCATGAGAAACCACATACATACAGACTCACATACCGACTCAATCAGACTGAAGGGTGCCAAATGGCGAGCCAAAATCAGAGTATCCAGATAGTATGCATAGTACGCGCCTACATTCTACTTGGGAAGGCACGACAGATCGTTATCAGAATCGAATTCTCAGATGTTCAGAAGTCATTTTGTAAGAATTTCATAAAAATAGTTGTATCATAATCAAAATAATGGTTCAATTGTTTTTTGAGAAAATCGGACAAAATGGAAGTATTTAAAGTATTACAGAAGATATCGGGCCTTGTGGGCCCGCCTCGGACCAACTCGAGGCAACATATGTAATGTACCGACAATAGACCTTATGAGGTCATCCGTAATCGTTTGGAAGTGTTCCGACTCCGTTTAGGGAAGTTTCATACAAAAATTCATTTTAAAGGCAATTGTAAGAAAATAGCTTCAATTGGATTGAAGGAATTGGAGCGGTTTTCCGTCTCGAATTCCGGGGAACGGAGTCGTACTTAAGGCTCGCGGCCGAGCCTATCACATCCAGAACATGACTAGGAACAAAGGGAAATGCTTCACATACCTCGATAGCGCCTTACGCTCGCTTGGCGTCGACTTCAATTTCGTCCAAAATCTAGAAATGGTCAAGTTTACCATTTGTTAGTTTCAACTTTTCAATAGTCCAAACTTAACACATACTTGCCTACCGAAATTTTGGCAGCATTTCCTCTGTATATATGACATCCCCAAAAGTTAAACACAGCCAAACAATCAACACAACCCAACAACAATATTCATAATAACGACAAGTAGCTCAAAATACATAATAAGGCACAATTTGCCAACTTTCCGTCATAACTTAACATTTTCCGTTCCGACCTTACACTTCCAAACCAAACTTATTATTTTGATGTTCATTACCCATCAAATTCATTACAACACGATTTGGAGGCATATCATGCCATTCTCACAAGATATACATAAGATATGCAAACTTACAAACTTTCCATCAAAGCCACAATTTATCCAATTCTCCTAACCTTCAACATACAAGTTCATTATACAATTCCATCTTCCAAATTCATCAACATTACTCATAATTTGCCTCTTAACACTTCCATTTCCATTTTTACATAAGCTATAACAAGGTTGCATAATTTCCTTCAACAACTTAGTAACCATTTTTCCATGACAACAAAGACTATTTTTTTTCCATTCATTTCACCATAACACACTTAACATATTAACAAGATTAAATTCATATTCCATCACCACACAACACCACACGGCTACAACCTATGTTTCTCCAACTTCCACAATTCATTCCACTTTCATTTCTAATACAATTTCTACCACACTACAACTAAATTTCAACATGAATTCAAGTCACCATAATCATGCAATATATATGCATATATTCGGCCAACATACATACAACCACAACACACAAAATTTTCATGTTTTTCATTCATTTCAACTTACTACAACATACATACACCTCTCATAACATGTCAAAAGCATAAAATTCTTACCTTTCTTCACTTGGGGTTAAGGTTGCTTTCTTGCCACAATACTTATATCAACTTGTAGAGGGCCTTGAGCTTAGTACTAATCTCACAAGAATTTAATTTTTTGAACCAAGGATTTGCTCCAAGAAAATTTTTCTTTCTTTTCTTTCTTTTTCTTTCCTCACCCGAAACCTCTCTCTCTCTTATTCTTGATTTCTTTTCATTTTTCTTGAACCTTCTTTGGATAACTATGATCTTATAATTCCACATGGAAATTAATTAGTCCATGGGCTTGGACTTCTCTCTTGGCCGGTTGGGCCTTCCCTCTTTGGGCCTTGTTTTCTTTTTTTTTTTTTTTGAGTCCAACTAGTTGGCTACATATTGTAATTCATGAGGCAAGTTTCCAAAATTCCCATTTTGTCCTTGGCCACCTTTCGTAATTCCACACCATTGTATTCATAACCTACACATTCATACCGAGTAAGGTCCAATTGTGGCCTTATTCATTACAAGTCAATTTACCTTGAATTTTTCGAATAAGCAAAAATGTCGGATGTAACATAATCAGTTTCTTCCAGATATACAGGGCAGTCAACTATTCATACTACAAAAGGATAACAATCCCCCCGCCCCTCCTTTTGTGTTTCAATTGGTATGAAATCCAGGTTTCAGATCAAGTCGCCTATCAGCACGTGAGAAAAGATCTGATAGCCGGATATGAAATCCGTGGTGCAATTCTACAAGATGAACATTCCACAACAAGACCCCCTTACTTCAATGGTCAACATTACAATCACTGGAAAGAATGATTCAAAATCTTCGTTCTATCCACTGACTACCAAGCATGACTCGTGATCAAGAAAGGGCTAAAGCTAGTCCCAATTTTTTATGCAAAGGAATCAAAAAGAAAAATTGATATGAAATCTTTCGAAGTCACCAAAGAGAAACAAGAGGTAATTGAAACTAATTCTAGAGCTATAAGTTTGCTTTATTGTGTAGTTAGCGGTGAGGAGTATGGAAAGATATCAACTTGCGAAACAGCTAAAGAAATGTGGGACAAAGTGAAAGTCACCAATGAAAGCACTTCAAAATTCAGGAAATTAAGAATTGATGCTCTTCAACATGAAGAAAGATATAGAATATATGTTCACTGGATTCAGTAAGACGTAAGCGAGCTCAAGTCCCTGGGGACAGTGTATACAAGTGGACAATAAGAGAAAACAAGTAAGAAATCTACCTAAGGCATGGGAAACAAAAACCATTATTCTAGAAAGTGGAAAATCTGGATGACATGACCTATGATGAACTCAGGGAAATCTAATAGCTTTTCAGACTAAACATATTAAAAGATATTCAAAGGTGTTGCATTTAAAGCTATTGCAGATGAAAGTGATGAGGATGATGAAAGCAATGAAGCTCTGGCTATGATCAACCGAGGAGTCAAAAGAATCATGATGAAAAGAAGGCAGAAACCTCGTAACATGTACAAAAACAATGATGAACAAATGAATGGTGATAGATTCTATTAATGTGGAAAACCCAGACACATCAAAGTAGAGTGTCTAGTTCTTAAAAAAAAGAACTACAGGAAGCAACATACCTCCAGTTCCTATAGAGCATGGAGTGATGAAGATAAGTCAGATGCAGAACCAGAAAATGTAGCCATCACGTGCTTTATGGTTATTGGAGAAACCAGTGAGGTAAGAACTCCTAACTGTCCAAAATGTGTAAAGCTTCAAGCATCTCTTGATCTGCTCACTGATGACCTTCAAAAGATGATTGATGAATATAACAAGTTGGCAAAAAGAAGGAATGGCAAATTCTTCTAGAAGCAAGTCAAATCGAAGTAGACTTGCTTGAAGAGGAATTGGGCGAGATCAAAATGTAATTGAACAGTATTAAGAAGTCACCTAGTCATAGTTCTGCCAAATCAAATGGATCCTATTTGAGAAATAATAATAATGGTGAATTTTTTAGGAACCAGTCGACTTTTGACATGTCCTTAACTGAATTCTACTCCGCCTCAATAGATTTTCCTAAAAACATTTTTTCGTGTTATTCCTGTGGTCAATTAGGTCATAAATCTTTCAATTGCAACTACAAGAAAACCAAATCAGGAAAATGGGTTTAGAGGCCTAAAATACTATCTCAGGGCAAGACACAGCTAACCCCCAAGGACCCTCGAGCACTTAGGTACCTAAAAGAAACTGATTTCTTTGTCTAGCAGGAACAACCCAAGAAGACCTTTAAAAAGTATATATGGGTCATTCATAGTGGGTGTTCCAGACATATGACGGGTAAACGGAATAATTTCTAAACCGTGAAAACGATAGATGGAGGACAAATCAGGTTTGCGGATAATGCAAAAGGAGATGTTGTTGGAGTTGGAAGCATTACTCTAAGTCCCTCATGTGACCTAGTGGAAGTATACCTAGTAAATGGACTCAAATATAATCTTCTGAGTATCAATCAACTGTGTGATGCGGGATTCAAAGTTCTATTATATACTATAAAATGCACACTGAGTCATGCAGCAAGGAATATCATCATTTTCAGTGAAAGAGTAGAAAATATTTATGTCCTTAGTAATGTTGATTTACCTACGCTTACTTGTCTTGCATCAATAGCTAGTGATCCTTGGCTTTGGCATAGAAAATTAAGACATACTAACATGCATATTTTGAAAAACTCTCTAAGCATGATTTGGTCCTAGGACTCCCCAAATTGCATTTTTCAAAAGATCATATTTGTGACACTTGTCAACTAGGAAAATAAACTCGATCTTCTTTTAATCCTAAGGACATTGTTAGCACCACCAAACCCCTTCAATTATTTCATATGGATCTTTTTGGCCCCATTAGAACTGCTACCATAGATGGAAAGAAATATGCATTTGTCATTGTAAATGGTTATTCTAGATTTACTTGGGTTATTTTTCTAACTCACAAAGAAGAAGCCTTCACTCAATTTGAGATTTTTTGTTGAAGTGTTCAACGAGAAAAAGGGATAATTCATTTTAACCATTCACAGTGATCAGGGAAAAGAGTTTGAGAACAGGTCATTTGAAGAATTTTGTGCGGAACAAGGATACACCCAAACCTTCTTTCCACCACGATCTCCACAACAAAATGGAGTTGTATAAAGAAAGAATCGATCTGTAAAAGATACTGTAAGAACAATGCTTTTAGAACAAGGGCTACCTGATCGGTTTTGGGCGGAAGCTGTAAGCATTGCATGTCATATCCTAAATCGATGTTTGATAAGGCCAGTTCTAAAGAAAATGCCTTACAAGTTCTTGAAAGGTAAACATCCTAATATAAGATATTTCTATCCTTTCGGATGTAAATGCTTTATACACAACAATGGTAAGGAAAATCTTGGCAAATTTGATCCTCACAGTGACGAAGGTATTTTTATGGGATACGCACCAATTAGCAGGTCGTTTAGAGTATACAATAAAAGAATTATGTCAATTGAAGAATCTACTCATGTTGTGTTTATTGATACTAACCCCAGTGTCCAGGATACAACCTCTACTAATGATGATGCAAGAGAAAAAAGTTGACGCAAGAGAAAAAAGTTTACTTAACAAAGTCAACTAATGAAAGTGTAACCAAGTCAACTGGAGAGGATAATATATCAAAAGACAAGCCTGTTCAGAAAAACAGTGAACAATCAACTCAGGAGAAGGTGGACACAAAAACTGCACCTGAATCTCAAGTTGCAAACATTCGTAGAGAATGGAGAAGTGAAGCAAGCTTCCTAAATGAATTCATTCTTGGAGATCCGAAAGCGAAAATGCAAACTAGATCTTCTCTCAAACATCTTTCAGCATTTGCACTTGTGTCAAAACTTGAACCCAAGAAGGTTGATAAAGCCTTAAATGATGAATCTTGAACTAAACCCATGCAAGAAGAACTTGATCAGTTTGAATGAAACCAGGTATGGAAACTTGTTCCAAGGCCAAAAAATATCTCTGTTATAGGAACAAAATGGGTCTTCCAAAACAAATTGAACGAATTCGGACAAGTCTTCAGAAACAAAGCTAGATCGGTAGCTCAAGGCTACTCTCAACTAGATGGTATTGATTATGATGAAAGTTTTGCCCTCGTAGCAAGGTTAGAATCCATTCACATTCTATTCCTATAATTTGTGACAATACTAGTGCTATTAGTCTGTCAAACTATACTGTGCACCACTCTAGGGCAAAGCATATAGATATTAAGCATCACTTTATTCGTGATCATGTTGAAACTGGTGATTTGTGCTTGAATTTGTTGATTTTGAAAATTAATTAGCTGATATTCTTACAAAACCTCTTCTTGAAGAGAGATTTTGTTCCCTTTGTGCAAACCTTCGCATAACATTGTGTCCAAAGGATTTTTCAAATTAGTGTAGTATTTTAGGAAAATATAAAACAAAAATATTTTTTTGCCTAGTATTTTCTTGCCTTTTATTTTGTCTGAAATATTATAGGAACACAATCTTTCTAGAAGTCTTTAAAATGTCTTGTATGTGGACTGTTTTTTTTTTAAAACCCCGCCCCTCTAGTCACTATAACTGAAGAGACATAACTCTTCAGTCACGTCTATTCCTCTTCTCTAGAAACCTTCTGTCTCCTCTTCTGTTCTTTATCTCTCTCTATCCTCTTCCACTTCTTACTCCTCATCTTCTCTCTACTTCATTATCTCCAAAAATTTCTCTCTCTCTCTCTCATCCGCCATGGTTAGGGTCAAAGGAGAAAATTCTGGTTGCCATCGGTCTAGTCGGCGATTACATAGCATCACTGAAGACCATGTAGATCTCACCGAATCCTCTAATGATGAAGCTATTAGAACCTATTCCGATAAAAAGCGAAGCATTTCTCTTCAGGCTAAAGAAACTATCTCGAAAAAAGACCAAAACTGAGAGCTCTGATGCATTTGGACTAGAGGACATGCAACTATTTTGGGGGTCTGCTGAGAAAGCCCATTATAATCTCATAAAAACGTCGCATTTCCACTGGTAGGATCATAAATCATGAGCAAATGAAAGACATGCACTGCAATGCAAGTGCCTTTTTCAAAGGACAAAAATTGCCTTTTGTGTTTCAACTCTTTGAAAATGAAGTCTATGAGGAACATGTTATGATGTTTTATGCAAATCCTAAAATATCTAAAGATAGTGTAGAACTTGAAGCTCTTATCATGGGAACTAGGCTTGGGGTAAACGATTTTCTGTTTGAAAAAGTTTATGGAGTTAATTTTTCTAGAAAAATTGATTTTATGAAAATGGCTGGCCTGAAAATTTTGAAGTCTCGCTTGGTGAAGCACGTACTGTTGTGTCTGAACCTAGTTCTGATCTCTCTAATTTTGGTCCCTCAAATCTATGTTTTATATATCACATTCTTGTTCGCATTGCTGCAAACACTTTGTTACCATGACTTGGCTCTCCGAGCAACATTACAAATAGGGATGTCTATGTGGTGTACTGTCTGCTTAAGAAATATCGAATCAATTAGGCAACGTGATTCATGGAGTACATGTTTGAGAGTGCTGAGGACACTTCCCGCACTGCGAGTCTTCCCTATGGGATGATCATATCTTGTATCTTAAAGGACCAGTTAGTGTATCTCATTGATTTTCCCGTAGTAGAGGTTAATTCAACTTATGATAATCGTTCTTTTGCAAGTATGAATTTTGTGTTCTCTAACAATGAATGGACCAAGAAGGATGTTGCTGTCAAGGTGAAAACTGAACTAGATCAAGCCACTACTCCAATTCCAAATGTGACACAGGATATTGCTGAGGTGAAGCAACGTCGTGCTATAGTGGAAGAAAGACTACAGAAGATTCAAGGCACTCTTGAGAAGGTGTTGAGCACATCCAAAAAAGTGGGTAGTGATGTTGGAAAGCTACGAGTCAGCATGGAAGGATTTCAAAGGTAAGGGGTAACCAAGCTGATAGAGCGAGTCGACTCTCTATCCAGAAGAGCTACAACCTCCAACACTGACCTAGACATGACTGTTCAGAACTCCTATTCAACTCTCTCTAGGGACATTGAAATGCCCTACAATTCCTTCTCTGACAGAGTCATCAACACCCTCAAATACTTTTGGAAATGCTTCTCTTAAAACCCTATGTTTTGGCATGTACTTTTGGACTGATGTTTGAACTTGTTGTGTTGTTTTTGCTACTGCTGAGGACTATATATGTCCTCAAAACTATGTTTTATTGTTATGTTGCTACTATTACGAACTATTTGTGTCCTCCAAATCTATGTGCTTAGGACAGTGTTTAGCTATCATTGTTACTATTTTTTTGCATATGTTGCTTGTTTCTTATTTTTTGATGATGCCAAAAGGGGAGAAGTCAGAGTAGTACCAGCACAGGCTCAAGGGGAGCAACACATTTTTCAGGGAAGTAAAATGTCACATTCCTTTTTGGTTGTTATCATCAAAAAGGGGGAGATTGTTAGCTTTAGTAAACTCAAGTTATTAAAAGTGTTTTAATGATGACCTTCTTAATGTGCAAATAACCCAAAAAGGAAGAAGATGTATTCAAGAAAGCACCGTATGAAAGGGGGAAAACCCCTAAAATGCAAACAACATCAAGGAATACCAAAAGGAAAAGTATACAAGGCAACTCTAGCAGGCAAGAAAAATAAGTCAAATTCGCATCAAGAGTACAGAAGGAAAAGATACACAAGACAACTCTAAAAGGAAAGAAAATAAATCAAGTCCACCGAAGGTTCAATCATCAGGCTGGTGAACTGAAGGATGCAGATCAATCAAGAAGATTTTACACCATTCATTGCTAAGGAAAGGAAATCAAGACAACTCACTAAAGAGTCAAGCCGCGTCAACTACAAAAGGAATGCAGAAGCAAGATCAATCAGTGAATACTTAAAATCCCTGATTGAGAAAAAACTCCCTTAGGTTACCTTAGAGCAAGCAAATCAGAATCAATTGAATGGATAGATTGATTCATCACAACCTGTCATGATTTGGAAGCACTGAAAGCATTAAGTATAAATACAGCCCTTGCAAGCCGAAGATACTTACACCTGCACTTGAGCAATATTCCTATTCACTCTTGATCTGGTAACAAAGCACTATATTCATATAAGTTTATCAGTGTTAGAAAAATAAAGAGAGAGCAGGTCGCTATAAAAATTGAGGTTGTCAACACAGAATTCAAGAGAAAGGATACTCGGTTCATGCTTGAACCAACTCTGTAATTAAGTTACTCAAAAGACTCTAAGGAAACTCTTGTAACCCAAAGGGACTGAATTAGGCACCACAACGGTGATCTGAACCAATATAATAATCTATTTCATTTTATTCTGCATTACTTTACTTATCTTTATTTGTTTACTAATCAGTTTCTTCCGGACATACAGGGCAATCGACAATCAAAACTACAAGTCGACTCAGTAAAATTTAAAAGGATACCCCTCCCTCTCGTGTTTCAATAATATTCTCACCCTAATTCAACATTCAAGAAGCTAATTGTTTGGAACCATTCAAAAAGAAAATTTGGATCGTGTGTCATCCATATACAAATAAAAAAAAATTGCAAGAAGACTAACAAAATGCAAGTACCACCGTGCTGATAATTTTTTTTGTTTTTTATCAAGACTACTAATAAATATTACTCTACTATACTACAGTTCTGCGTTAAATCCTTCTCGCCAAACACTTTCTTGACTCAAATTCAACAACCCGAAGAAAAGCAAAAAGACGCTAATTCCACTAAATTTAAGAAAGTTAAACCTAATCACGGCATTTCCAAGAACCAACCTAATTCATTATAAACTAGAACCAACCTAATTCATTATAAACTATGAAAAATTGACTTCATCCGTTTCAATTTATGTGAATCTATTTGACTAGGCACGAAATTTAAAAAAGAAAAGAAGACTTTAGACTTGTGGTGTTAAATGAATCACATATATTTTATGTGGCTATAAATCAGTACATAAATGTAAAGTGTTTTCAAATATAAAAAAAGTCATTCTTTTTTTACACGAACTAAAAAGAAAGTAGATTCATATAAATTAAAACGGAGGAAGTATATGTTTACAAAGACTAATAAAGTGAAAACAAAAAAAAAAAATTATGAAAAGTAAAAACCAGAATGGGTGGTGAAAAAGATCTCAGAGGGGAATTGGGCACAGAGGCGTTCGCACATGAAAATGGCGTTGCGGTGCATAAAGTGCCGCAGGCTGTTTTGCACGCACTCACTTAGTATGCTTTCCATTGATACTTGGGCGGACTCCAATTCAAAGGATCTATATCTATTTATATAGAATAGGA
Organism: Lycium barbarum; assembly: GCF_019175385.1. Taxonomy (NCBI): domain Eukaryota; kingdom Viridiplantae; phylum Streptophyta; class Magnoliopsida; order Solanales; family Solanaceae; genus Lycium; species Lycium barbarum. The sequence goes on from NC_083341.1 coordinate 66,953,746, forward strand.
GAGGCAAACGCATGATAGGATGACAAGTGTCATCACAAGAAAAATTTTATTTTAAAAAAATTAAAGAATTAAAATAAAAAGACAAAAACAGAAAAAAAAAATAAGAAAAACTGTCAATTCAGTTTTTGAGAACAATGTGTGACTTCAACTTTTGATAGTTTTTTTCATCAACCAATTGCCAGTATTTTTATAATAGTATTCAATTTTGCCATTTACGTGTAGGTGTAAGTTTGAGGCTTATCTCTTTGCATTTTTCAAAAGGAGAAAGCTTCAATACCTTTGGATTTATTGAATGTGGATAGTCTCCTAAAGTCACAAAGCAAAACAAATTGATCGGTTTCCACTATTAATGTCAGGTACTACACAATATTTTTTTTGCAAGTATATCTGCACGTTCAATTCATTGTTGAGAATAACAATGGAGTTTGACGTTTTCTTTATTCTCCTTTTATTTTCTCTTATCTTCGGTTTAATTTTCTCCCACTTCTATTATGTTAATTTACAAAGAGTTCTTCAGTACTAGGTTTTATGCAAGTTTATCTGCATATGATTCAGTCCGTTAATTGTTTCCTCAGTTAGAAAATAAGATTTATAGAGAAAATTTGGAGAACAGAATAATGACTTACCAAAGTAAAAATTGAATAATGACGACGTAACAAATGGGGGGGGAAAAAGGACGTAGCAAAAGTTAAACATGAAAGATTATTTAGGTGAAAGGTTCTGTCACCACCCAACTAGTGGGCCATGACGGATACCTGGAGCTGGCTATGGAGCACCACTCATCATGCTATCTATCATACTTAACATAGACATATGTCAATTTCAACATAAAAGTTGTCATAAACCAATTTCTAAATCTCCCCAAAACATGTATATATGCATAAGCCCACGAGGCCACAAAATAATGTACAAAATATACACTGAAGAAGTTTCATAACATCTACAACTCTCACACAGGTATCTACGAGCCTCTAACTGAAGTCATAAGGACGGGACAGGACCCCGACATGCCCCAAATATGTGCACAAAAGAATATATCAATATGTAGCACCTCCGGAGTAGTGGAGTGCTCCTATGTAGTTGCTGGCAGGCTCCTATGAATTTGTACCGCCTCCCTGTCTACCTGTGGGCATGAACACAGCGTCCATAAAAGAAGGGACGTCAGTACGAACAATGTACTGAGTATGTAAGGCATATATGATAACATGATAAGGAATTATAGAAAACATAAGAAGAAAGTATAACTACAACTGCTTGCCTCTTGAGGCGGAATCATGCATGCTCATTTTTATCTTTAAAACATATCATACATACATACGTAAGCTGTCTGAATCAATCATATCATTTGCCCGCGTCCAGGCCTCCCGCGTCTGGGGTAATCATTTCACGCCGCCCACTAGTGGTGTCTTCCCATGCCATATAGACACGGTGTAATAAGCTGCTTAGCGGTGCTTCCCGGCCATCTAGGCACGGTGTAATCATCATTATACGTTCAACATGAAGCATCGATAAGGGCTCAAGTAAAAGTTGTAACTCTATCGGAGTGACGTAAGGTCGGTAACTTCCGATTATCTTATGGGACCATCATATTCATCATGTCTCGCCTTGAAGGAACTAGCATTATGAGGTGAGACTATCAATAATGAATAACAATCAAGGAAATCATACATCTAGATCATTGATCCCATAATAACATCCTGTCATAAGCTTTAGAATCTCTAGACATAGAATCATCATTATCATTATCGTTATCATAATGCATCTCTATCTTTATCTCAGGACGAGCTCTTAATGATCATAGACTTGTAGCTTTCGGGATGTAAGAAAGTCATGGAAAAGGAGGGGAAATCATGTTGTAAGAGTCATGCCTTAGATAGAAGAGGGAATAGCCTTACATACCATTACGTCTCTTTAACTTTATCGACTAAAACTTTCCTTCCAAGCTCACAATTCTACATACAAGAGAGTTCGTACTAAGGTTAGATCATAGAAAATACACTTAGTTCAATTTAGAGCAACTAAAAGGCTAACGGAATTTGGGCAGCATTTCCACTATTTCTCTAACTTTCAACATATCATAAAACAACTCCCAAAGCATACTATTAACATACATAATATCATATTCGAGTAATTGTATTCGATTTAACATCAACTCCCATCAAAATCCCCTTTTTAAGTTGCACCATAGTCATCTTCCTCACTACAACACCCATGACTTCTCCACTTTAATTCTTTTCCTTTCTAGGGGATCGCTAAACCTTTACATCCATCCAACCATATAAATAAGATGAAAAACATACTGTATATTCAAGGAATCTCACCCAGCTCAATCCCCTTCAAGATCAAGCTCACTCCAACTTTGCAAGGAATCAAGAACAATCACTTTCCTTGGATTACCTTGGGGTGTAAATGATGATTCCCTCTTTAGATGGTTATGGAAAGGTGTAGAGTGGTATGGAACCTTCAATAAATCCTTGTAAATGTCTAGAGAGGTGGAGAAATAAATGGGAGGAGTTAGAAATGAACTTAGGGTCGTTTGGAATTTAAAAAGGTGGCATTTTCTCCCCCTGACTGAGTTAGCGGAGAGTATGCGACCTTGCACACTAAGTGTGCGGTCGCACACTCTCCCATCCACTTAGGGGAGGTGCTGGGCAGCGATCTCTCCAATTTTGGAGAGTTGGCGCACAGTGTATGGCTCAGCACACTCAGTATGCGGGCACACACTGCCCTATTTTGTCCGGTTTCGCGAAATCGTGATCTCTTTGATTCGTTTGACCTCCAATCCTTATGAAACCTTCTTGGCACTTATATAAAACTTCATTAACCATCTAAGGGGCTCTATATCTCTTCCTCAAGATGATGCTAGGCAATGATTAACTCAAATGATGTGAAATTCTCCCAAACAAGACTCTACCTTAACTTTCTTTGACGAACTTGTCCGCTTTTTCCTCAAATGTCTTTGGAATTTTAATTAGAATTATTAAGTATCCTTTATTACTTGTAGGGACTTCAAGTACACATTAACTTGCGTTAGCCTAATCACCTCACGACAACCCGAAGTTCCGAGGAGTAACAGGTTCCATGAAAACCCACTTTCATAATTTTCTTAGTGGAGAGTATGTGATATTAGTGCTCAAGTAGGAGAAAAATGAAAATGATTCAGATCCTGTTTGATAACCAAAATTCAAAGTTACAGACTAAAATGTGATCTATCTATCCCATATGAAAAAGCTGAATACTAAAGAATTAAATGATCTATCAGGTCTAAGAAAGGAGAAAAGAGGAAAAGAATACTAGTTGTGAATAAAACTTCTTAATCACTCATTTTTTAGAGTTTATAATTTATAATATATTAAAATTCTTCATTCATTCTCAGAATTATTACTGTAATATAGTATAAGGATTTGATTTATAAAAAGAAATGGAGATTTGGATTTCGATTTATTTTCAAATCAACACCTTATGATTATGACTCCTCCAGTTCCAAATAAGAGTCCCCTTAGCCTTTTTTATACCCCTTAAGAAAATACTAATTCCTAGAATTAAATAGTTATTTTGAAAAAATTACCCTTAATTAAATATTACCTAATTAATATAGTTTTCTTAATACATAAAACCTCAGTTATCTAAATAGGGTTCATTTGGAAGAAAATAATTAATTTCATCTTGATTATATAAGTGCACACTTATTTTGAACCAAAATAAAAAGATTAAATTGACACTTATTATGAACCAGAGGAAGTAATTAACAAATGGCTTCTTATCGATTCATCTTGATAAACAAGATGTGATTTATCTGTATTTGTTGAGAGGTATTGAAACAGATTGTACAGAAGATTTTTATGAAATTTAACTCGGAATGACATAGTCATTATTTTTTCATTTTTTAAATTTAAAAAAATACAACAATTATAATTGCAAACCTGACCAAATGGGTAAAAAGAAAATTCTCCATAGAGAAATCTAGTTATATTTATTTTTTACCCCTATTAGGAAGCTGATCTTGAAAATAATTTTTCGCATATATAATTGGAAAATGAGTTGAAATCATAATTAGCTGATTTAAATTTAAAATAACTAATGAACTTTTTGTAAGTAATAAAATTTTCAAAGAATACTCTGGCGTTTGCTTAGCCACTAGCCTAATATAAAAGAAATTGTAAGAAATACAAATTTAAAGACATGTGAGCATGTCGACAATTAGCTGATCTCAAGAAAAAAAAAGGACCATTGAATCAATGATGGAAGTGTTGCACAACGATAAATATGAGTATAATCGAAGGTTATTCATGATGGACTCTTTTTATGTATATTTTTATTTTAATTTTATAATAATTTATTCTTAATTTTTGTCCAATATAAATTAATAAAAATAAAGATTTGCCTTAATAAAATTTCAATAGATTCTTTATAAAATTAATATTGTAGGTATCATAGCCAAACTATAAAGAATGCTTTACTATCTAAGAAAGCAAACTTATGAATTTTCATAGAGAAACTTGGTTGATGTTGAAGGGGAGTCTTGGCGTAACTGGTAAAGTTGCTGCCATGTGACCAGGAGGTCACGGGTTCGAGCCGTGAAAACAGCCTCTTGCAGAAATGCAAGGTAAGGCTGCGTACAAAAGACCGTTGTGATCCGGCCCTTCTCCGGACCCCGCGCATAGCGGGAGCTTTAGTGCACTGGGTTGCACTTTTTAAACTTGGTTGATGTTGCTAAGGTAGTAACCTTTTGAAGTTTGGTCAGCTATAGTTTAGTTTGGTTTGAGTTTAAAGTGACTATCTATATGGTGTTTTTTGGTGAGAATTTTATTGCTCCAAACTATAATTTTCCTGCAAGAATCAGCGTTAGGATTTTCATTCTGTTTCTCGGTGACTCTTTTTGTTTCCTTTAAGTGATGTGTTGATTGAGTGGTGAAAGTTGAGCTTTTTGTCTGAAAAAATGGGGTTAAAATAGTTTGGTTAGTCTTGACTCTTTGTTTTGTTTGTATAATTTGGTGTTCTCAAAATCTGTTTTAAAATTTCATGTATATTCTCAGAAACAAATTAACGAATTTTCATTAAAATATTTTCCTTTCGTTTTTATTAAGGATTTAGTACTCAAGTGAGAATAGAAATATAAGATCTTCTCGAAAATTATCCAATTCTAGAATTGTCAATCTTAGATGCCGCTTTTGTTTTTTTCCTGATGACTTTTTTTTTATCACTAAAACTAGAATACACATATTATTTGCTCAGATTTACACTCAAAGATGAGAAGTATGAGAAAATATATTATTTTTAATGATTTTTTTAATACTGACCGCGCATCGTGCGGGTACGAATACTATTCTTATATTTATATATAATAGGAGAGGCAAAAGAACAATACGATGACAAGTGTCATTACCACAAAAATCAGAATTTAAAAGTTTTTTAAATCAAAATAAAAAACAAAAATCACATAGTTAAAAAAAACTGCAATGAGTAAATTACTCAGCAAAGTAAAAAATAAAGAAACTGCAAAGGCAAAAGAAAAATGCAAGGAGCGTATAAAAATAAAAAAAAATTCCAAACCTCCAAGTTAACTTCCCATGTCTCAAACCCCAGAAATTATCTTTCAGTTTCCACCGTCAAAGCCTCTCTCACTATCGCTATTGAAGTGAATAGCTCTTTTGATTTCTATTGCTGTAACAACAATTTGGTGGGTATATCTTAGTTCCCATTCTTTTGGATATAACTTTTTGCTAGAAGCTTGCATGAACGTCAGTAATTGTAAATTTTATTCTTCGTGTCTTTGCACTGTATTTTTGACCTGGTGTTGCGTTATTACTACTATATAAACCTTTGATTCTATATTTCTTAGAGATTACTGATTTTGATGTCTTCATTCTACTTCTGAGTCTTGGATTTGTGTCTTTTTTCTTCTTTTCTTCTCAATGATTAAGTGTACCATTTTGTATTGTTTGATGGATGATACATAGTGTTTTTTTTGGGTGTTTTTTTTTTCGTGTTTATTTGTTAATTTTTGAGGAACTTGATAAATTGATCAGACACCTCTTATGAAAATTCTTCGTACATGGGTGTAGGTTCTACTATATGTAGGTTGTTTGGTAATATGCCTAAAGTAACTAAAACAAGTTTTGTTTCTTTTCCTTTTTCACGCAGGAGTGCTATGACTTGCACATCATTCAACATCCCAAGAGGTATATTATTTATTACTACTACACAACATCAGTAAGCAAGATGTCGTTACTTTAAAGAATGGCTTTTGACATAATTCTCATTTGCTTTCATGTACATTTCGATTTGTATTATCGTTGTCTAATACCTTTGTGTCAACAAAAACTTAGCTATAAATAAATGTAATCATGATTCCCATGTGATTTTGCATTGACAAAGTAATTTTGGCAAGAAGGAAGGAGATAAAGCCTAACTATCAACAACCCATGCTTAATTAGCAGATGACTTTTCACTTGATCTTTCTTTTATGAATGGATGTGAGAATATTATTTCTCTAATTATATGAATGCTATAAGTGTCTTCTAGATGTTTTTGTTACTTGATGTCTATGCTTTAAGCTTATATGTCATTTTTTGAATATTCTTTTGTAACAATGGAAGCTTGAAGGAAGCAGGAAGAAGTATCACTAATGTATACATTTTCTTTGTCCTAACCTATTCTATGATGTATAATTTTCTCAGGTGAACCAGAGTGGTGGCTAGCTAGAGGGAAGTAGAAATGTCAATCTCTTTCACCGGCGAAATCGACCTTTCTTCTCATGCCCAATCTATTCATTCTTCAACTCATGACTAAGATGTGATTTTACTCTTACTAGAATTTACGATTTTTTTATGAGACAATATTATTATTGTTATAAAACTATATATATACATATGTACATGAAATATATATATATATATATATATATTTTTTCTCAAATTTAATCTGCTATCACATCCAGTTCTCGACTATGCAACTCACACACCCCCAGCTTTAGGCTCTTGGCCTTTACTTCGCACGTATACCACCCCTAGCTTAGGCGATTTGCCTCTTTTCTCTAGTAGTGTCAAGGAGGGAATGGGTGCAAAGATGGAATGAATTCATGAAATGGGGGAAAAGGTTTGTTACAGCTAATCAAGAGAAAAAGTTAAAGGCTCAACGTAGGAACTAGTGATATTCATATAGAATAGGTTTTGGGCTTTTTAAGGCTGACGTGACTATTCAGAAGGAAAGCCTATGATCACTTCACAACCGACTATCCTAAGCAATATAGCACGACCTACCAGGCAAGTTCTGGATCCACATATGCTAATAATGAACACAAGAAGTTCTCACACTCACAATGGCATAAGGATTTGAACACTCAATTCATACACACACTAATATCTATGATGTCACAAAAAGAACCATACATGTCAATTCATTACAACCTGAGATACGCAATAAACTTTTGGAGGGGTCAATTTCAAATCAATCCATAAAACACATCATAAATATCCTTTTTCATCCAAAATTCATGCCATAAGTTCAAAATGCAACAACCATGAAAGTCACAATTACTTTAATTAAAATTTAACAAATATAAATACTGCAAAGTACATCAGGTTACCCCACCCCCATCAAAAAGAGGATGCATTGTCCCCAATGCATCAAAAAATCATACCATCACCCCATGGTGGTGGTGCCGACCTGAAACACTCTAATCCTGCTGTTACTGCTGAGGTGTCTCCCCCTCAACAGTCTGAATGAGGGCCCTCTCTGCTGCTGGCTCAGTGGATTGAAGCAGTGGAGCTGACTGGCTATGTGGCTGCAGGTCCTGAAGAGCTATCGTGATTGGCCTGACTGGCGCTGGGATAGCACTAATGCTAGAAGATGCGCCGGTGAACCTCATGTCCAGGCGTGACAGTCGAATACCTTCCTGAAGCTCAAGGTCTTCATCCTCATTGTCCTCCTCCTCATCCTCATCATCAGCCAATGTGACAAGCCTCTTTCTTTTGCGACTCTCCTTCGGCTCATCCTCAGTCACTAAGTCAACTACTCGGATCAAATCGAAAATGCTGGCGACTGGTGCAGGTGGTGTCGGGTCATCCACAATAACCTGCTCTCTCATCCGAAGGGCCACAATCTCAGCTCGGAGCTGGTCAAGCTCGGTCTTCAAATCTCCAGAACTACCAAACTCACTCTTCTTCTCAATAGTGAGTATCTGCATCTCTAAACTGTCAAGTCGTGCATTGACCCTAGCATGATGCCTCTCCATAGCCTCCTGAAGAGGCTCCAACTCCGGTTCAATCTCTTTCCGGACAAACCTACCCAACTGCTGTAATATCCGGGTCACCTGCTGATCAGCACGCTCTGCCTTGATGGCAAACTCTCTGAAGTTTGCTCTATTGAGGACAAAAAGATCCTCGGAAGCTGATGCAGCGGCTGACGGAGGAATAGGAGATGCAGATGGAATAGCAGGCCCAGGTGGTGCCTCAGAAGAAGGGGTAGCATCAGCTACAGATGGTGTGGAGGCCTCTGTTGTGGACAGTCCTTCCATGCCTACATCAACTGTGCCCTGAGGTACTGAATCCGTGACATGCTCAGCCTGCTTACCCATGAGCTCTAGCAATGAAGTACTAGTGGCCTGAGATGTACGGAGGGTCTCATCCTTACTCCGTGTGATGTCGCACACCTTTGTTGCGGGAAGAGTAGCTGTAAATGTACCAATGTGTCTTACCTGGGCCAACCTACACAACTGCGTGATAAGGCACGGGAATATCAAGGCTATCGCCTCCTGTGGTATGCGTGCCCGAATGACTCTACTGATCAGATCACCCAAGTTCATTGGGTACCCGGATAACATAGCAGCCACAACCATTGCTCTATCCGGCGTGACTATGTTATCTGCTCCCGTGGGCAGAACCCGATATATGACGAAATTCCACCAAAATTTAGCTTCCAAGCTGATATCTGCCTTATGGATTTTGGCAGCCAAGTTTCTCACCCATGGGGCCTGGTTCGCCGGCTCTCTATCCATCACCGTCGCAAACCATTCCCGTACAGATTGCTCAGCCCTTCTTTCAAATTTATCATCATATTCCACTGTGGTCGGTGCCACGAAGTCATCACCAAAATAAAACCTGTTGATTGTGCGGGCTGAGATGTCAACATGGACACCCTGAACATACACTTTGTCCAATGGAGAGGCATCTTTCAAAGCTCGCTTGTTCTTGTGGCGCTGCTCGAGCATTACCCTGTAAGTAGCATAGAATTCCCGAACAAATCAGTATGAGCAGCTTAGAGAGCTACCCTCGGATTACCGATCTCATCCAGAATTACCATCTTGAGGCATTCACACAGCCGTCGACTGTGGTGGCCCATTTTACATAATACTTTCGGCACCCTTCATAGGGGAAACGGATTGCCGCTATCTCCATCTTTTGCAACCGCAGCTGCTCGTGCTCCGCATCTGAATTGCGCCCAGGAGCGACTGGTTGTTCTGTTGCTGCATCGCTAGAATCAGCGGATGTGGAGAATGAAGTCTCCTTTGTAGACTGAGAGGAGAGTAAAGTGGGTGATTCTGCTTGGGGCGTGGTGGTCTGTGCCCTCGATCTAGTCGTTGGGACTACCGCTTGACGGTCAGAGTCAGAGGGTTCATCCCGAAGAGTAAGGGTTGTTTGACCCCGACCTCGCCCTTTTCTGGGACCACCACCCCGCTTGACTGGATTCTTTGGAGGCATACCTAAGAAAAGAACACACTTCATTGTTAAGACAACCATAGAAACATAACAGAATCAGTCAAAAGTACAAGACGTGCGATAATGTTAAAGCTGCCAGTGGTCCGTCGATGTGCTAAAGAGTCGTCGAACAGATTGACGAAGCGTCGAAGTTCCCGTCGAATTGATCGACGCGCCGTCGATCTCATCGTCGATCTCTTGTGAGCCATTGGAAATTTTGACTGAAAGACGGTGAGAAAGACGCCCCGTCGATCGATTCGACGGGTCGTCGAATGCACCGTCGATGTTGTTTTTGTCAAGAGATTTTGGTAAGGCTCATTCGACGGTGAGTAGGACGGTCCGTCGATTGAATCGACAGACCGTCGAACTGAGCGTCGAATGTTTTTGCATGCTAAAACTACAAATCCCATACACTTCTTTGGCCGATGTGCCAATCGTCACGTATTTTGGGGTTACTCAGACTTCACCCTGTGTTGGCTTGGGTTTGACTAGGGAAAACATTTGGCGGGCAAAACAACTCGAAGGTCGTAATGCCCTCCAAGCCATCGTGACACATAATGCCATACTTTGGCATTTCATCGAACAGTTGGTGGGCAAAACAATAACAACCTCATGACTGAGGTGTGTTTTTCGTAATTCCCTCCGACTCAGCTAAAGATCAATGACCCAACAACCACAAACAAACCAACAAACCACCCTCAACAAAAAATATGAGCATACCAGGCGAAAATAAACCAATAAAATGATGCAAAAACCAGGAAAACAATCAAAAATAAGCAAAACAAGCCATGGAATGCAAAAACAAACAACACAAGGGAGCACACAATCCAGTAAGTCACATACCTTGAAATAGAATGAATATGGTTTCAACTTTAGAATGGAAAAACACCCGAAGAAGCACACACAAAGAGGGACAGAGTAGTAGGGCAGGGGGGGAAGTGGCGGTTGTGGGGTGGTGAAGGAAGGGGAGAAGTGGGTGGGGTAACGGTTTTTAAAAGGGGGAGAGGTGGAGAGAGAGAGAGAGAGAGAGAGAGAGAGACAAAAAGACGTTTTTTTTTAAAAAATGAGGGCAGTGGAACGGACGTGGGTTATAAACCCACGTTTCTGAACCGTTGCAGTTAAAAGACGGAGCGTCGATTAATTCGACGTTCCGTCGAGTGAACACCCCCTCCGTTTTTTTTATATATTAAATGAAAAAGAGAGAAGAACGCTTGTCGAACTGACCGTCGATCAGTTCGACGGAGCGTCAAACCTGTCGTCGAATTGCCATTATTTCCAGTGACCAATATTTCAGGCGATCCACTCGATGGTGTATTCGACGTTTCGTCGATCAGATCGACGGTCCGTCGAATGTGTCGTGTAACTGCTGTCCTGGCAATTTCTGGGTTCAACACTTAGGTACTGTAACACATCAACAAACATGAAAGCATAACAGAAAACAAAGGAAATACAAAATTTAAACTCCTTATAAAGCATTAAATGTGGGTTTCCTCCCACACAGCGCTTGGTTTAACGTCACGGCTCGACGTGATACCTCCATTTCTAGTTCAGGAACCGTATTTCAAACGATACCTATTAACCACCTTACCATTATCAATACACCAATGGTAATGGTTTACTCTTTGTGCATTCACTTTAAAAGTTCGAGTGCCATCTTCGGTTTTCACCTCAATAACACTTCCATTTGGGGAAACACTTGCGATTTCAAACGGACCTGACCATCTAGACTTTAACTTGCCCAGAAAGAACTTTAGGCGCGAATTGTACAATAAGACCAAGTCCTTCGGCTGAAAATCCCTTTTGAAGATCTTCGAGTCATGGTAGTATTTCATCTTTTCCTTGTACAGTGTTGCACTTTCATAGGCATTGTACCTAAATTTATCCATCTCGTTGATTTGAAACAACCTCAGCTTTGTTGCTTCATGCCAATCCATGTTCAGCTTCTTCAATGCCCAAAGGGCCTTATGCTCAAGTTTAATAGGCAAATGACATGCCTTCCCAAATACCAACTTATACGGTGAAGTCCCAATAGGCGTTTTGAACGCCGTGCGATATGCCCATAGAGCATCATCCAACTTTTTGGACCAGTCAGTGCGATTCACATTGACCGTCTTTGCCAAGATACTTTTTATCTCTCTGTTGGAGACTTCAACCTGACCACTCGTTTGAGGATGATAGGGAGTGGAAACCCTGTGATGCACGCCATATTTTTCAAGAAGATCATCAAATGGTTTGTTGCAGAAATGAGAACCACCATCACTAATAATAGCTCTAGGAGTGCCAAATCTAGTAAAGATGTTCTTTTTAGAAAGGCATTGACTCTCCTACCATCATTGTTAGGCAAGGACACCGCCTCCACCCACTTGGAGACATAATCCACCGCAACAAGAATATATTTCAGGCCATAGGAGCTCACGAAGGGCCCCATAAAATCAATGCCCCATACATCAAAGAGCTCCACCTCAAGCACAAAATTCATCGGTGTTTCATGCTTCCGACCTATTGTGCCCTGGCGTTGGCATTTATCACAAGAACGTGCCAACATATTCGCATCACGATAGATGGCTGGCCAATAGTAGCCACACTCTAGCACCTTGGCTGCAGTTCTATTTCCACTGTGATGCCCACCAACCGGAGAATCATGACAAGCCTTCAAAATATCCATCACCTCAGATTCAGCCACACATCTTCTGATCATATTGTCAGCACAAGTCCTGAATAAGTAAGGCTCATCCCAATAATACTGTCGGTAATTTCTCAAGAATTTCTTCTTTTGATATGCCTTCAAATCTTCAGGAACAATGCCAGTTACCAAATAATTGGCAATATCGGCATACCATGGTACCACATCATTGGAGATTACCAAGACTCTTTCATCCGGAAAAGTGTCATCAATGTCCAGCACATCAATTGGTCTCCCCGGTGCTTCAAGTCTGGAGAGATGGTCAGCTACTTGTTTTTCTGACCCTTTTCGGTCTTTGAGTTCAAAGTCAAATTCTTGTAGCAACAACACCCATCGTATCAACCGGGGCTTAGCATCCTTTTTAGCCATCAAGTAGCGCAAGGAAGCATGGTCAGTGTGAACCACTACCTTGGCACCCAATAAATAAACCCGGAACTTTTCAAAGGCATAAACAATAGCAAGTAGTTCCTTCTCCGTTACTGTATAGTTTAGTTGGGCTCCATTCAGTGTTTTGCTGGCATAATAAATTGGATGCAAGATTTTGTTGAGCCGCTGACCAAGCACAACGCCAATTGTACGACCACTAGCGTCACACATTAATTCAAAGGGCAACGACCAATCCGGGGACACAACAATAGGTGCGGAGGTTAATTTCAGCTTCAACTCGTCGAAAGCCTTGATGCACTTCTCATCAAAATTGAATTTGGACTCTTTTTCCAAGAGTTTGCACATTGGGTTTGCAATTTTGGAGAAGTCTTTGATAAATCTTCTATAGAATCCGGCGTGTCCCAAGAAACTCCGAACTCCTTTTACTGAAATAAGTGGAGGGAGTTTTGAAATCACATCGATTTACCCTGTCGGTATCACCCTTCAAAACACATTATGGACTTATGTCTCATTCTCTTCCTTTTGCTTATTTCTGGGAAAATTTGGGCAGAGTTTCCTCTGTACTTCTTACTATCCCAGAACCTGCACACAGGAAATACCAACAATGCCTCACAGGGCCAACATATATACACATATATCATATCGTGTCATAGCCACACAGGGCTCCCAATTTCCATAAGAAGTATAAAGGTGTCGGGACTTACCTAACATATCGCACCTCGGGACGTACCTGGTCCTTTAACGATCTGTTCTATTTACTTTCCTATCAACCTTCTCTTTCCTTCCCCAACATAACGTTTCAATCATGTTTCAATATTCTTACCTTATCCAACATGCCTTTTTCGCACCGCAACTTACCTGTGTACTGTGTAGCTTCCAATATCATCGGTCGCTTTCTTCTGTCGATATCGTTCTTCAGCTGAAATCAAGGTTAGTATAAGGAATTTCATTTCCTATGACTCAGCTCTATCGCACGATCTTAGATATGAAAGAAAGGTAACATCCTAAATGTCCTGTAGCTTCCTGTTTATAGATATGGTGCACAACACACCGATAAACAAGACTCTACTAGACACGGTTTGTAGACACTCCGAGGATGAACTGCTCTGATACCACTTTTGTCACGACCCAACCCCGTAGGCCGTGACTAGTGCCCGAGTTGGACACTCGCATACACACTTGTTAGCTATAATCAGTCCACAACCAGCATGATAAGGAACTTATATATAAAAAGACAAGACATCGTCTCAAAACTGCCGCATATATATATATATCAAGGCAACCTGTCTCCTGTGGAGTCACGACTACCAACAGATAACATCATACGTGAGCCGGCAAGGCTATCACAACATATGGGAACGTCCTAACCATACACATACGCAAGCCTACAAGGCTGCCACTACATACAACATCCCAGAATATATATATATATATATATATATATATATATATATATATATACGTACGCAAGCCGACAAGGCTGCCACTACGAATGGGAACGTCCCCAAACATAAGTCATACTAACATAGCTGGACAACATATATATACAACCCACACATATGTCTACAAACCTCTAAGAGTAACAACAGTAGCATATGACGGGACAGGGCCCCGCCGTACCCCTGGACAAAACATATATATACAACAAAAGGTTCTGTACAAAAAATTTGGGCTCCGGAACAAGGGAGCACTCCAAGATAGCTGAATAGGAGTCCTAAGCTGGCGGGTCACCAAAGCGAGCGTCTGTACCTGCGGGCATGAAACGCAACCCCCCCCCCCCCCCCCCAAAAAAAAAGGGGGTCAGTATGAGATATGTACTGAGTATATAAAGCATGAACTACAATAAGAAAGATCATAACTGAAGTAGAGATTCCAGGAGATAAGTATAATAATCAAGAAGTCACTGTACCTGTGCCTTATGAAACAAAATCATGCATATCATTATCATATACCGTACCCGGCCCATTATGGGACTCGGTGTCATAGTCATACCATCATATACATATACCGTACCCGGCCCTCTAGTAAGCGACTCGGTGAATAAAGTCGTGTACACGTATACCGTACCCGGCCCATCATGGGACTCGGTGCCATAATCATATATCATATCATCATATCATCATATACCGTACCCGGCCCTTTAGTAAGGGACTTGGTGAATAATGCAGTGACACTGTGCACGAGAACATACCCGGCCCGGGACTCGGTAAAGATGTAACAACAGTATGCACGAGCAGAGTAGTGAGTAACCATATGCATATAAATCATCTTGTGAGACTCAATAAATAAGTATACTAATCAACGCTCGAGTATCAGGATGATAGTCATATTCAGTACTCTTTGAATATCATTATGAACTATATCAAATAAAGTCTCAGGGATCATGGACGGGTATCAAATCAATATGAGACAGCTTATAAAAGTTAAGGACATTAGTCATTATAGAGCCTTTAGGAATAGAAACTTATACATACGATTATACTATCCAACATATAGAAAGCTCAAGGGCAGTAGCTTAACTACCTTAAAAGCTCTAACATCAAGAAGTGAATAAGAGTCATGAATTATATGCGGAACTTATGAATAGAATTGTCACACCCTAACTCCACTAGGGTGTGATGGGCACCCGGCCCCACATCCAGAGCCGAGCGAACCCACAGACCTTTATGGCACACATAATCTTATTAGACTTTTAAATCAAATAAAGATAAATTACATAATAAACTCTCAAAATATTCTTTTTCGATGCTTTCCAAATCAAACAAAATCTGTGATCATATAGAATTTAACACATAATACAGAATGACATATCGGCTGATGAAGCCGCTTACACAACTGACATACTGTACCCACGACTCTGTCTGCAAAGTCTCTAACATCAATCCAGAAAAAAAAAATATAACATACAAACTCTGACTCGGCAGCACTCCAGGAGCAAATGGAGCTTGCCAACTCTGCTGGGACATCCTCTATAATAACTTCACATCATCTGGGTGTACCTGCGCGGCATGAAATGCAGCCCCCGAAGAAAGGGGGTCAGTACGGAATATGTATTGAGTATGTAAAGCATGAGATACAATAAACAAAATCATAATCTGAACAGGGAGTGCAGAAAATAAGTGCAATAGCCGGAGTATCAAAAAATGCTTACTCATAAAACATAGATAATGCATGTCAGAACATATGCCATATTCGGCCCCATTATGGGACTCGGTGAACAGAACGTGGTCGCCACCCCATCACTGGCGCCACAACACATCATACTCCAGAGTAGGGAATAGCTCCGTAACATATCATAACATATCAGATGGCCATATCATATCATATCATCAAATATCAGAATATATGTACATGGCACAGCATACTCCACAACCCATGTACATGTCATACCTGCCCCCTCACATCGAGACACGGCGAACAATGCAGTGTAATACGCGTGATAACATATCCTGGCCCGGGCTCAGTGAAGGGTGTATTGAGGCATCCACGAGTAGAGTAGTGAGAAACTATATGCATCATAAAATATTTAGAAAGACTCGATAGAATAGTCCGAACGATAGGTTATTTAGAAAAGAAATCAGACGGTAGTCATAGTACGTACCTTTCGGATGTTAAGACGGATTATGTCAAATCAAGACTTCTGAGATCGTTTGTACATATCAAAATATATCATAGGATTCAATGGAATAGTTAAAACAGCTATCGTTTAGTAGTCGGAACAATAACCAATGTTTCTTTTAATTATCGTACGGAAATGGGTCAAATAGAACAATATAGGAAGGTTTCGGGAATTGTGGGCCCACCTCGGATCAAGTCGAGGTGGCGTACATAAATTACGAACATTAAGCCTTATGAAGTCATCTACGAACGTTCGAGGTAATCCGATTCTATTTGTAAAAGTTACGGACGTTTTATGGCACAAGACTCTTTTAGAAGTATAAAGTGTTTAAGCTATTTTTCATCAAAGCATATCAAAGCATAAGGTTCATAATTCAATAACATTGAAATGAATACGGGTCGTAATTGTGCTCGGATTTCTAAGAATGGAGTTTTTCCCAAGACTCGTATCATAGCCTATTAGGACTAGGACATGCCAAAAGAAAGAAAGGTAGAGCTTCACATACCTTATTCGCTTCTTACGCTAATCCAAACTCAAGTCCCGATCTTCCCAAAATCTACAATTGGTCACAAATACCAAACATTAACCATAAGCATTTAGGTATTCAATCTTAAGTAACACTTGTCTACAGAAATTTGGACAGCATCTCCCTTATACATTCAACGTCCCCGAGAATTTAACTCGACCAAAACATCAACAACTATACCAACAACAGTACCAACAACATCAACAATCAATTTAAGACGCATTTTAACATAAGTGATCTTCTTTTCTACATAGTATATCAACTTTCAATCCAACTACGTACATTCAAACCAATATCAACGCTTGCATATTCATTTACTAATTCAAGATCGTTCAAACATAATTCAAGAATATTTTAAACAATCTACACAATATTCCAACATTTCCACCAAAACCATACTCCGCCCGAGTCCTCCAATTCCCAACAATGACAATCCCAATACATTTTTGTCTTCCAAATTCATGAACCACATTAACAATTATCATGTTAACTACATTATTTTCATAAATACAAGTAATGATACTAGAGTCACATTAGCTTCCAAATCAGCCCGTAACGATTTCAACATCAATTTAAGTTGTCAAATTCTCATTCCCATCACAAACTACATAACCACATCAAATAACATACTACATAGAAATTGTTCCATCCTCCCTACACACAACACACACACGACCCATATCCATTATTCACAACTTCAACCAAAATCATCAAACTTCCATTTTCAATTTAGAATCCGCAACACCGACAACTAGAATGCTATGTAGAAATTAATTAATCTTGCCTACACAACACATGCATACACACGGCTATACCATGCCAACTTCCATATTTTCATGAATTCTATCCATTTCTACATTCTACAACATAAACAAACCTTCCATAACATATAAGAGAAGATTAAATCTTACCTTTTCTTCTCAACTTCTCCACTTAGCTAGAGTTGTGATTTTGCAACAAAGAGCGGTTTTCTTGTTTCAACACTTATACCACGTTGAAGAGGACCCTTGAATTAGTAGGAATACTAGAAGAAATAATTTTTTTGAACAAGATTTCAAGGGACTAAATTTTTCCCTCCATGGCCGAACCCCTCTACTCTCCCTCCTTCTTCTTTTCCTTTCTCTCAAGTTGTGGGGAAAGATGAATTATCTAGAGTTTTCTTCCATTTATTCATATATATAATTCCCATAAGCATGTGAGGGGCACATGCCCTCTCTAGAAATTTCTTAAAATAAATAAATATGACCATTTGTTTTGTTATATAAACTTTGGTCCATGCAAGAATTTTCTTGAATACTTGTGAAATTCCCGTTTTGCCCATAGTCTTCCACAATATTACCACGGCCCATTTTGCGAATTTCTCTTTTTGCCCTTAGCCTTTCTCAATATTTCCATACTAATAATAGTCATAAATAATATTCATAACAACTTGTACATTAAAATAATTTTTGAAAATGGTCTCGCCCTTAACTTTCCACGACGGCTTTGAAATATCCAAACGTACAAAATACGGGCTATAACATCCTCCCCCCCCCCCCCCCCCCTTTAGAACATTCGTCCTCGAATGTTCAACTGACCTTATGGGGTGTCATAATACTTCCGAGGGGGGGGGGGGCTTTTTCTTTTTGCTTTTGTCCCTATCCCTTTTTAATCTTTCATTCCGATTATTTACCCAAAACATATGTACGTAACGTTTCTTTGCCAATTATTATCCTTCGCAATCCAGTCGCTCTTATGGTGACTTATGATCCGTATTCACCTAACTTCTTAGCTCGTAACATCTCGAGTCCTTACTACAACTTTTATTTATTTCCTTCTCTCACATTTCTCGACACAAGTACACTTGTTTTTTGATCTCTTTGTATTGGCGCGCATCCCATCCTTCATTAGTTCGTGTTGGATCTCCGGTATGGATTCCCTACCAATATGATCGCGCATTGCTTCGCCTCGATAGTTCATATGATTTCATAGCGTATATCTTCATGTTTTGTATAATTAATGGTCCATGAGCTATTTTCTGATATCCGACGAACTCTTTCATTTCATTCATAGACACTGCGTTCTTTCTTTCTTTCAAAAATTTCCGGATTACCAATTGTTGATACTTCCGCTATAATATTCGTTCCCGTCCGAAAAATCCTTTGAATCTTATCATTTTCTCCCTTATCCTTCCTGCATTCAGCTTGTAGCCATTTTCTTGCTATCTTATTACTCTTACCGCACGTCGCTGTGCACTTAGGAACGGTGCAAATTTGCCCGATAAGGGGGATTCGAATCATGACGTAAACATAGCATAATTCATGTTAGCATGAAGCATTCGCTTAAGGTATCCTCCAACCTTTCCTTTATGTCGGCCTTACGGTTCACTCATTGTTAATTCATTTCTACTCCTTTCATGTATTTTCTTGGTATGCCGATAAATTTAAGCTCCGGCCTCGAGCTAATAGATTTCCTTTCTTAACGCTTGAAGATGTTGTGATTTTGTTCCAAGTCTAATATAATATGGTCTCTCTCCCCCCCCCCCCCCCCCTTTATAAGGGGTTCCTCATATACCAACAGTCTCCGAGTATCCTCGTCCACGATAATTACCTCACTCCTCGTCTTTCTTTCCGATTCTGTGCATAACAGATCAGAACTTCTTACCCTAGATTTTTATTTTACTCTCTGTCTATATCATCATTCTGTCCATATTTCCATACTCTTTCACCCATTTAATTCACATACTTGTAAGTCTTCTTAACTATGCATTAGTGCCACAGTTGTGCATCCATGTTGTCTTGAGCGTCCTGCTACTTTTGCTCTTAACACAAAATCCTTACGATTTATACTCTCTCTATCCTTTGTAACATCCTCTTAAGTTACTCGTTGTTATTCTCTCGCCATACCCTTTCCTTTTTACAAGCATCCACTTCATGATATCATGTTATCCCCGGTCTTTACCAATAATTCCCAGCACTACCGTAAATATCGTCTTAGCTCCTATTCGTTTGTTGTCGGTTTCCGGATTTCACCAATCGATTTCAGCATGGGATCTCGTTGGAAGTTTAAGTGTTCACACCCAACATGCTGTAATGTCACTTGATTCCATCTTACCCTCGCATTTCTCTTATCCGCTTCCCCCCTTTAGGGTATTCCCATAGCATTATTTATTTATATTCCATTCTATGTCCCCGTTTAAATTTTTTTCAATTCATATAATTCTTTTCCAATCTATCTCGTACACTGTACCATATCCACATCCTCCTTTATATCACCTATAACTTAGATTATCCCTGTATGAAGTCCTAGCACAATCACAAGGCGACAAGAACTCTCGATATTTCGTACAACATCTAATCTGATGGTTAGTGCTCGAGTAGTGTCATTGTGGTAGCAATATGTCCAAGCCATATTCCATTAATTCCCGTCTATAGGTAACTAATGCCTCTAATCGTCTCAAATCCTCCATCCAGTAACTTTTATATTTTGACAATAAATGTTCCAAGCTTTCTTATGACACCATCTTCCTCCCAATGGATACTGTGTGTTCTTTCTGATACTTACAACATATTAGTTGTGTCGTAATTTCCCAATCCTTGTCTCTTAAGGATTTCATTATTCCCGAGGTGGGGTCATATACATGCAGTATGTAGGGTACCTTTATGTCTCGTGCTCTTTCACTCTTCTCGTCTATGTCTATTTTTTTCTTCCACGAATTCCATTTCCAACTAGTTGATCGCAATTTAATAAGCTGTTATTAGGGAACATTCTTCAACCACCATCAGAAGGAACTAGAATCTGACAAGCGCCACAGGACATCCCAGTGCTTGATTCGCATGGTTTACCTTCAGATTCATTCTTGAGCCATGAACGAACCATTTAGGTTACAACTACTTGTTGTATACTTTGCACTCTTTCAATATGGTAACACTCGATCACTGGACGTTATTTCCCATCAATATAAGCCTCCTTCTACAGCACAATGTGGTTGGAACGTACTTTAGCCCGTTTAAATGACTTGTGAATTCGCTGCTCATATACGCTTCTTCAAGCAAGATTTCCCCAAATAAAAAAAAATGTTGCCTCTTATGGATGATGTGGGAAGTGTCTCTTAAAGCTTTGGTCCAACATAGCCTATTACTCTTTCCTTTCCTGTTCTTATCGTTATTTCCCATCAACATATAACCTTCATTCCCACTTTCCCTACCGAACTTGATAAGTCTTTTTTTTGTTCATTCTGTAGTTCGCTTTTTTTTTTTCACACTTTACCCGTGCATTCTAGTCACCTAAATCATGTCATATTTTGGCCACTTGATTTCTAGACTTTACTTATCTTCGTGACCATCCTCATTAAGGTTCCTAACCATTCCGCATATCCTAATTTCTTTCAGATTACCCTAATTGTCCCATTTGTTTCATACATCTACATTTATAGAACCTTTTCTACTTTCATCCTTGACCCTTCTTGGGCTTCCTCCTACTCGGGCACCTTTCCTTTTTTTTTTTTCTCTTTTTCCGTTTGTGGCATCGGCTTTGAAGTTCGTAAAATTTTGTTTGCCTTAAGCGTACGAACCCGTCTTATTCCCAAGTCATCCTTTTAGGAAAGCGTTTCCATGTCCGAAGCAACCACATTAATATAGCGGCCCATTTTATCCCTTGATTTTCCTTTCAAGGGCCTAAGTCTCCTAACATCGTCGCAAGACCTAAGCATTCTTTCTCTTACCTCACGTTCCTTGTCATGGTCACTATTCTTTCAGACCCACTTATTGAAATAGGTTTTGAACCTCACACACTTCTCTGTTGTTCCATATTACCACACTTCGCCCTTTTCACGTGCCTATCTTTAAATTCTTATCCGAATAGTCTCGTACTTTACCGGTAATTTCTCTCGAGGTTTTCACTCACTAAGGTTCCCTTAACTCTCATCTTTTCCCGACATCTAGTCTCCTTGCCTTCCACTTACTCACACTTTTCCTTTCCAAATATTGTTGCATTAAAATTTCCAATCTTATCCTGTGGTAGAAATAATAGCAGCTCATCTTATAACACTCGTACCATTTACTTTTGCTGTTACTCGGAATTCGGTATCTTTATTCAATTGGTGCCTTGCATATCGTAGCACCGGTCGCTGGGACACACGTGTCCACTGATACGATCACAAATAAAATATCGTACGCATTCATATATATATACATATAATTATTATCAACTAGCCCACAAAATACTTCCAAATGTCATTCAAGCCTATCCTAATTCCAAGCTGTGGCGTACTTTCTGTCTCTCCTCTAGTCTAGCCTGTCGCGTGCTGTGTGGCCTTTCATGGTCTCCAACCATCCCGCATACTCTAATTTCACTCAGACTATCCTAGCTTTTCATTTGTCTCCTATGGCCAAATCTTTGGGATTTCTTGCATACTTCCCAGGGGGTCACCCATCCTAAAATTGCTCCCACCTTAGCACGCTTAACCTCGAAACTTTGGTGGAATCCGGTGCCTTAATACTGATATAATCGCGTCCGCTTTCTTATATGGCCTTTATTACATGATTTGAGGCCAGTCGAGGTCTTACAGGTTCCGAGGCATTTTCGTATTACGTCCTTCTTTGTACAATTACTATTTTACCCTTTTCAATTCCCAATGTTCACTTTTCACTTATGTGTATGATTATTGCCTGTCCTGGGCTTCCAGATTACTGATGGTGGCGGACATACCTTCGTCGCCATTACCTATAGGTACTCAGGTACCCGTATATCCAGATTTCCTCTCGCCATCCGTACATAATAATCTACAGCAAAACTGATTGTCAACTTTCTCTGAATCATCCAACAGACCTTGTTCTTACTAACCTCAAATTTTATCCCTTTTAACCCTTCAGACTGTTAATCATCTTTCTTACAATCGTTCTTCACGCCGTGCCCAAATCTGTAGCTTCTCTAAAATGTCACATCCCACTTATCGTCTATTTACGATGTTTCCTTTCCATGCTTCTTCCTGTTAGGTATACCTGGTTGAATGACCACATTTTGAAAAATTTGACCGAGTCTCCTTTACCATCCTTACTATTCAGAATCTGTACGCAACAAATATCAACAATTCTTTACAGAGCATACAACTATATAACACATTCCAGCCATCCAGAACTTCCAATTTCAAATAACAGAGCAAGTACATCAAAACTTACCTTTATGACTTTCCATGTCATCCCTTACCTTCCCCCGTCGTATGTAAAGCTCATATAAGGAATCTTATTCCCTATGGCTTGGCTCTATCGCACGATCTATGACAGAAAGAAGGTCAACAATACCTAGATGCCCCGTAGCCTCCTGTTTATAAATGTGGCGCGCTTCACACCATAAACAGGACTCTACTGGACACGACTTTGCAGACAACCCCTAGGACAGACCTGCTCTGATACCACTTTGTCACACCCTAACTCCACTAGGGTGTGATGGGAACCCGGCCCCACATCCAGAGCCGAGCGAACCCATAGACCTTTAGGGCACACATAATCTTATTAGACTTTTAAATCAAATAAAGATAAATTACATAATAAACTCTAAAAATATTCTTTTTCGATGCTTTCCAAATCAAACAGAATCTGTGATCATATAGAATTTAACACATAATACAGAATGACATATCGGCTGATGAAGCTGCTTACACAACTGAGATACTGTACCCACGACTCTGTCTGCAAAGTCTCTAACATCAATCCAGAAAAAAAAAGCATAACATTCAAACTCTGACTCGGCAGCACTCCAGGAGCAAATGGAGCTTGCCAACTCTGATGGGACATCCTCTATAATAACTTCACATCATCTGGATGTACCTGCGCGGCATGAAATGCAGCCCCCGAAGAAAGGGGGTCAGTATGGAATATGTATTGAGTATGTAAAGCATGAGATACAATAAACAAAATCATAATCTGAACAGGGAGTGCAGAAAATAAGTGCAATAGCCGGAGTATCAAAAAATGCTTACTCCTAAAACATAGATAATGCATGTCAGAACATATGCCATATCCGGCCCCATTATGGGACTCGGTGAACAGAACGTGGTCGCCACCCCATTACTGGCGCCACAACACATCATACTCCAGAGTAGGGAATAGCTCCGTAACTTATCATAACATATCAGATGGTCATATCATATCATATCATCAAATATCAGAATATATGTACATGGCACAGCATACTCCACAACCCATGTACATGTCATACCTGCCCCCTCACATTGAGGCACGGCGAACAATGCAGTGGAATACGCGTGATAACATATCCTGGCCCGGGCTCAGTGAAGGGTGTATTGAGGCATCCACGAGTAGAGTAGTGAGAAACTATATGCATCATAAAATATTTAGAAAGACTCGATAGAATAGTCCGAACGATAGGTCATTTAGAAAAGAAATCAGACGGTAGTCATAGTACGTACCTTTCGGATGTTACGACGGATTATGTCAAATCAAGACTTCTGAGATCGTTTGTACATATCAAAATATATCATAGGATTCAATGGAATAGTTAAAACAACTATCGTTTAGTAGTCGGAACAATAACCAAGGTTTCTTTTAATTATCGTACGGAAATGGGTCAAATAGAACAATATAATAAGGTTTCGGGAATTGTGGGCCCACCTCGGATCAAGTCGAGGTGGCGTACATAAATTATGAACGTTTCGAGGTAATCCGATTCTATTTGTAAAAGTTACGGACGTTTTATGGCACAAGACTGTTTTAGAAGTATAAAGTGTTTAAGCTATTTTTCATCAAAGCATATCAAAGCATAAGGTTCATAATTCAATTACATTGAAATGAATAAGGGTCGTAATTGTGCTTGGATTTCTAAGAATGGAGTTTTTCCCAAGACTCGTATCATAGCCTATTAGGACTAGGACATGCCAAAAGATAGAAAGGTAGAGCTTCACATACCTTATTCGCTTCTTACGCTAATCCAAACTCAAGTCTCGATCTTCCCAAAATCTACAATTGGTCACAAATACCAAACATTAACCATAAGCATTTAGGTATTCAATCTTAAGTAACACTTGTCTACAGAAATTTGGGCAGCATCTCCCCTATACATTCAACGTCCCCGAGAATTTAACTCGGCCAAAACATCAACAACTATACCAACAACATCAACAATCAATTTAAGACACATTTTAACATAAGTGATCTTCTTTTCTACATAGTACATCAACTTTCAATCCAACTACGTACATTCAAACCAATATCAACGCTTACATATTCATTTACTAATTCAAGATCGTTCAAACATGATTCAAGAATATTTTAAACAATCTACACAATATTCCAACATTTCCACCAAAACCATACTCCACCCGAGTCCTCCAATTCCCAACAATGACAATCCTAATACATTTTTGTCTTCCAAATTCATGAACCACATTAACAATTATCATGTTAACTACATTATTTTCATAAATACAAGAAATGATACTAGAGTCACATTAGCTTCCAAATCAGCCCGTAACGATTTCAACATCAATTTAAGTTGTCAAATTCTCATTCCCATCACAAACTACATAACCACATCAACTAACATACTACATAGAAATTGTTCCATCCTCCCTACACACAACACACACACGGCCCATATCCATTATTCACAACTTCAACCAAAATCATCAGACTTCCATTTTCAATTTAGAATCCGCAACACCGACAACTAGAATGCTATGTAGAAATTAATTAATCTTGCCTACACAACACATGCATACACACGGCTATACCATGCCAACTTCCATATTTTCATGAATTCTATCCATTTCTACATTCTACAACATAAACAAACCTTCCATAACATATAAGAGAAGATTAAATCTTACCTTTTCTTCTCAACTTCTCCACTTAGCTAGAGTTGTGATTTTGCAACAAAGAGCGGTTTTCTTGTTTCAACCCTTATACCACGTTGAAGAGGACCCTTGAATTAGTAGGAATACTAGAAGAAATAAATTTTTTGAACAAGATTTCAAGGGACTAAATTTTTCCCTCCATGGCCGAACCCCTCTACTCTCCCTCCTTCTTCTTTTCCTTTCTCTCAAGTTGTGGGGAAAGATGAATTATCTAGAGTTTTCTTCCATTTATTCATATATATAATTCCCATAAGCATGTGAGGGGCACATGCCCTCTCTAGAAATTTCTTAAAATAAATAAATATGACCATTTGTTTTGTTATATAAACTTTGGTCCATGCAAGAATTTTCTTGAATACTTGTGAAATTCCCGTTTTGCCCATAGTCTTCCACAATATTACCACGGCCCATTTTGCGAATTTCTCTTTTTTCCCTTAGCCTTTCTCAATATTTCCATACTAATAATAGTCATAAATAATATTCATAACAACTTGTACATTAAAATAATTTTTGAAAATGGTCTCGCCTTTAACTTTCCACGACGGCTTTGAAATATCCAAACGTACAAAATACGGGCTATAACAAGAATTACCCCAAAGCTCATGTCATTCATCACTTACGTCTAGGACATGCCAAAAGAAAGAAGGGATAGGCTTTACATACCTGTTCGCGACTATTCGTAAACCCGTTCGCCTCGTCGCTCTTTTAGCCTATTTAATATAAGAGTAACGTTATCGTTAGAAACTATATTTTCTAGTCCACAATTCTATAACCCATTTCTTATTGAACCTATATTTCAGGCTAAATATTCTCATTTAGGATTTTCTATTAGTTAGGGACTTAACGAAAATCGGGCAGCATTTCCCCTATATATTCGCCTATCCCGAATTTCCAATTACCCTCCTGTTGACACAGAAATACCAACAACAACACATGCACATAATCATATCCTCAATCTTTTCAATTCGACAAGAATGACAACATGTCCATGAAACAACACAACTTTAAATTTAACCATTTAACTCCTCTATAATACTACTAAAATCAATTCATCATCCTTGCTCAAAACACTTCCCTTACACGTCTCAATTATAGTTCAACATCAATATATATAACCCTTTAATATTCAACACACATCCACCAAGCTATACAAATCTAACTAACTCCGAAACACGTAGGAAAGGATTGAATCTTACCTTAGAGACAAGTTCCAATTTTTACCACGTAATGTCTTCAAGGACAACCATGGCCGTGAGTTGCCATGGCTGCCATGATCTCCACCTTTCTCCTCATCTTGATGTTGATATCCCGCTAATCAATGGCGTAGAATGGGCGGAGAAGGGGCTGGCCGTGAGCCCCCTTGGTGGCTGCCATGGCCGAAACCACCCCTAAATTTCCAAGTCTTGGAAATGTTTTCCTCTCTTTGCCTTTCAAGAAAAATGGAATGCAAAATGTTGATCCTAGTCATGTCCTTCTCTTTACATGGCATCCACAAAGTGGACACGTGTCCCTTGCCATCACATGTGTCCATCTTTGTTGATGGCCAATCAATGCTTGCCACGTATTGTGGGGCCCACTTTCAATAATTAAATTAATTAATCACTAATCCCTACTTAATAATCTAATCACAATTTATTAATTCATAATCTCTACTAATAATATTTTTACCCTAAATAAAATTTATAAACAATTTATGTGATAATTAAACTTGGAAATTAATTGTTCCTATTTTGCGTCCGAAAAATATTTCCATCCTTGACATGATTCGATTTTTCTTGCGGATAATTCGACGTGTAAATATACAGGGTATAACATAGAGAGAGGTTGCTAACAGCTCAGAGCCGATAGAAATCCTATGCGGATAATCGGCGACGTAAGCTAGAGTTCGAGATAGGCGACTGGGTGTTCCTAAAAGTTTCACCTATGAAGGGAGTGATGAAATTTGGTAAGAAGGGTAAGTTGAGCCCCCGATATATCGGGCCATATAAGATCATTCGTACAGTCGGCACGGTTGCATATGAGCTAGGATTTCTTTCTGAGTTAGAGTCGGTACATCCAGTATTTAATGTATCAATGCTTCGAAAGTGTATCAGAGATGCTTCGAGAGTGGTACCAGTGAATGACATTCAGGTGACCCAACAGTTATCATACGAAGAAGTTCCAGTGGCTATATTGGACAGATAGGTCCGTCGATTGCGGACCAAGGTTGTAGCTTAAGTTAAAGTCTTGTGGAGGAATAAGAGTGTTGAGGAAGTGTCTTGGGAAGCGAAAGAGGCAATGAAGACTGAGTACCCTCATTTGTTCTCAGCAGTACAGGAGGTTCGGTCTGAGTCATCATCACCCCCAGGTATTATTTCATTTCAGTTATCGTGGTTGGTCATGTAAGGCCATGGTATTATGTGTTATAGTATGTGGCCCTGTGTGGCATTATTTTGGGTTGCTGCGTGCTGGATGTATTGGTATAAGTACAGGGAAAACTCTGCCGATATTTTTATAACCCAGGAATGTTCGAACATTCGAGGACGAATGTTCCCAAGTGGGGGAGGAGGGGGGGGGGGGGGGGGGGGGGCGAAGAATGTTAAATCCCTCGTGTTTGTAGTAGTAGAACCTATGGTTTCCTAGTCGGGTAGACCCTAGCCCAAGTTGGAGGTAGAAAATGTCTTACCCAGTGTACGAGGGTACCAGCAGATATTCCTGGCAGTTTATATAGTTAGAAGTTGAACGAATCGAATCGACGCTATCTGAACTGAATCTGAAAAACCCTAAGATATTTTCTCCCAATAGTTTTCATCATATCAGTGAAGATTTGGCTAGACCCAGACCCCGTAAACTCGAGATGGTGAAGAAGAAGGTTGCTTCTAGGGTTTCTTCAAGGTTGTGAAGCTTAGGGAGTTGAAGTTGAAGTGATTGTTGATGTTAGTATTGTAGTTGATGTGGGATCGAATGAGAAGTTGGAGAGTTGTAAGCTTACAAAGGAAATTATTGTCTATAGTTCGTTGAGCTTTATACGTATTTGAGGATGGTTAGTAAGCGAAGTAAATAGCCTAATTACGCCCTATGTTATCTTAATTGTAGACTTGCAAGTTCGAGAGGCAGAAGTTGGACGATTAAGAATACTTCCAGGTATGTCAAGTTCATTCTTTTCTTCTTTTGGCATGATCCTATGATATGATCCAACAAGCGAGTAAGCGAGCTTTCATATTACTCTACTCTTAGAAGCATTAGAAGTACCTCAGTCTTTGATATTCATGTACCCCATTTATGAGTAATCCTTCTGTTCATAGGTCCAGTCTTATGTGGCCAGTTCTGTGCATACAGTTTATTCATGCATTACATTCATTAAATATTTATGTACATTGACTCGTGACTAGAAGGCGTTATATATGCGAATATTAGATATATGTAAAGTATGAGGAGAGATATAGGCGTTAGATACGCATTACTACTATGATGATGATATTGATTATTGCCACAGAGGAGCCAATATGATATGACGAGATGCCATAGAGGCTTACAGGCGTTATATATGGACGTACATCAAGCTTTATATACACACACATATAGATGCACGACTATCATTGATAAGTATGAGCATGCATATTATGTGCCCACATAGGCATTGTCTGTTATGCAGATTCATGCAGATTTCGGCAGATACTAGTTCATACAAGTACATGTAGTCAGTCATTTCAGTTTATGAGTTCAGATCTTATCCATGATTCTTATGCATATATGTTGTTCTTATGCCTTACATACTCGGTACATTATCCGCACTAACTCCCCGTTGCTCGCGGGGCTGCGTTCATGCCCGCAGGTACAGGCAGATAGACAGGTGGTCCTGCTCAGTAGGACCTCTAGATCTAGCGGTGGTCAGTACGCTCCATTTGATCTGGAGCTACAGTCAGTTTTGGTAAGCCACCCTTTTGAGATGTGTATGCATATGGGTATAACGGGGCCCTGTCCCGTCCTTTCTACAACTTTTATTCCAGTAGAGGTCTGTAGACAGTTGTATGTAGTAGTCAGATGATGTAGCCTTGTCGGCTCCTATTATTTTGTGTATAGTATATGTAGCAGCCTAGCTAGCTTGCACTATTCTTTCGCATGTCGTGTATATGTATGCAGATTGGACAGAGTTCCGATGTTTCCCTCTTATGCGATCAGTTTATGCTATTTATGGGGCTTTGATGTTTAGTATGTTTCAGATACGAGTTTAGGGGTGTTTGGTTGCTAGAGGTCAGACGCCCGTCACGGCTCATCGGTTTGGGTCCTGACTGAAGTGCTATCAGAGCAGTTCCGTCCTAGGGTTGTCTACAGAGCATGTCTAGTAGAGTCTTGTTTATGGGTGTGTTGTGCACCACACTTATAAGCAGGAGGCTACAGGACATTTAGGATGATGTCATTCTTTCTCACTTAGATTTTGCGATAGAGCCTTGTGTTATGCGTTCGCTTATGATTAATTGTTCTGATTTCAGCGATGGCCTGCAAGAAAGCTACAGCTGCCCAGAAGGGCAATAAAGCGACAGGTGAGGCCACTAGCTGTACTCGGTAGGCCACGAGGCCCAGGATGAGTTTCAGTGCGAGGAGATGTCTGAGACATCGCATACCCCGCCTCCAGCACCAGCCCTAGTTACTCAGCTAGATGCAGAGGGCCAGGATATACGGGATGCCCACGATTGTTAACCAAATTAGTAGCTGCCCAGGATCAGCGATAGGGAGTCGGTGTTGACCAGGCTTACAGGGCCAGTAGTTCGAGGTTAAGACCTTCCTTGGGTTATGTCCTCCTGAGTTTTCCATGGTAAAGCAAAATATGGACCCCCAGGATTTCATTAATGGTATGCAGAGGACCTTGAGGGTTATGCACGCGGATGAGGTTGAGTCAGTAGAGTTGGCTTCATATAGACTCCGAGATATTGCGATACAGTGGTATCAGGCATGGGAGTTATCTAGGGGAGAAAATGCCCCTCCAGTTGTGTGGCGGGAGTTCTCAGATGATTTTCTTCGCCATTACTTACCTCCAGAGGTCCGATGGGCCCGAGCAGATTGGTTCCTACATATTGAGCAGGGCTGTCACGAC